>NC_091246.1:116235000-116860000 GCF_042477335.2 Ovis canadensis
CAGGGCCACTGGCTGGGGTCTGCGGCCCCGCACACCCAAAGGCTGACTCCCTGCGCGCCCAGCAGCTGCCTCACATACGTAGCTTCCCTAGCGCTCTCCTCCCCAGCAGATACGTGTGCAGCTGGTTGGGGCCTGCCCCTGCGTGCCTGGGCTCAAGCCCACAGCCCCAGCTCTGGGCAAGCAGCCCCTGAGCCAAGAACTGAAGGAGGCGTAGAGCGCCCCCACCTGGAAGCCGAGTGAACAGCTGGCTGGGAGGCGAGCCTCCTCGAGGGAAGAAGAGGCAGCCCAGCCTCCTTTGGCTCAAGCCCTACTTGGCTGGAGCCGTGTGCGCCTCCAGGTCGTCAGAGCTCCAGCTCTGCTCAGAGGCTCGATATGGCAGAGTTGCTGGCGCAAAGCTGGTCTGCCCTGGGCGAGCCTTGCCCAGACTTGCCTCGCTGCTAGGCTTCCTGCCCAGGAAGGAGCAGGCTGCACGTGGCTGGGAGACGCCACTGGCGCCTTCCTGGCCTCATTTCCTTCCTGCCTTGCCTTTGCACCTAGGCCCCAGGCGTCCTTGGGGAGGGATTAGGGGCCGGTGGCTTGCACTCTGCCAAGGGCTCCAGCAGGAAGAGCTCTGTGCGTGGGAAGGGTAGGGCTAGTGCAGGGCTCTTCCAGTGGTTGCTTGGCCGGCCAGACTCAGCGCCGCACGGATTGCACCAGGCTCCCAGGGCCCCTGGCTGGGGTCTGCAGCCCCGCACACCCGGAGGCTGACTCCCTGGGCGCCCAGCAGCTGCCTCACACACGTAGCTTCCCTAGCGCTCTCCTCCCCAACATAGACGTGTGCAGCTCGTTGGGGCCTGCCCCTGCGTGCCTGGGCTCCCACCCACAGCCCCAGCTCAGGGCAAGCATCCCCTGAGCCAAGACCTGCTGCAGGCGCACAGCGCCCCCACCTGGAAGCCGAGTGAACAACTGGCGGGGAGGTGAGCCTCCTCGAGGGAAGAAGAGGCAGCCCAGCCTCGTTTGGCTCAAGCCCTACTTGGCTGGAGCTGAGTGCGCCTCCTGGACGGCAGAGCTCCAGCTCGGCTCAGAGGCCCGATCTGGCAGAGTTGCTGGCGCGAGGCTGCTCTGCCCTGGGCGAGCCTTGCCCAGACTTGCCTCGCTGCTAGTCTTCCTGCCCAGGAAGGAGCAGGCTGCGCGAGGCTGGGAGACGCCACTGGCGCCTTCCTGGCCTCAGCTCCGCTCCTGGCTTGCCTTTGCACCTAGGCCCCAGTCGTCCTTGGGGAGGGCTTAGGGGCCGGTGGCTTGCACACTGCCAAGGGCACCAGCAGGAAGAGCTCTGTGCGTGGGATGGGAAGTGCTAGTGCAGGGCTCCTCCAGAGGTTGCTTGGCCGGCCAGACTCAGCGCCGCACGGAGTGCACCAGGCTCCCAGGGCCCCTGGCTGGGGTCTGCAGCCCCGCACACCCGGAGGCTGACTCCCTGGGCGCCCAGCAGCTGCCTCACACACGTAGCTTCCCTAGCGCTCTCCTCCCCAGCAGAGACGTTTGCAGCCGGTTGGGGCCTGCCCCTGCGGGCCTGGGCTCCCGCCCACAGCCCCAGATCAGGGCAAGCAGCCCATGAGCCAAGACCTGCAGGAGGCGCAGAGCGCCCCCACCTGGAAGCCGAGTGAACAGCTGGCGGGGAGGCGAGCCTCCTCGAGGGAAGAAGAGGCAGCCCAGCCTCGTTTAGCTCAAGCCCTACTTGGCTGGAGCCGAGTGCGCCTCCAGGACGGCAGAGCTCCAGCTCTGCTCAGAGGCCCGATCTGGCAGAGTTGCTGGCGCGAGGCTGCTCTGCCCTGGGCGAGCCTTGCCGAGACTTGCCTCGCTGCTTGGCTTCCTGCCCAGGAAGGAGCAGGCTGCGCGAGGCTGGGAGACGCCACTGGCGCCTTCCTGGCCTCAGTTCCGCTCCTGCCTTGCCTTTGCACCTAGGCCCCAGGCGTCCTTGGGGAGGTCTTAGGGGCCGGTGGCTTGCACACTGCCAAGGGCTCCAGCAGGAAGAGCTCTGTGCGAGGGAAGGGAAGGGCCAGTGCAGGGCTCCTGCAGCGGTTGCTTGGCCGCCCAGACTCAGCGCCGCACGGAGTGCACCAGGCTCCCAGGGCCCCTGGCTGGGGTCTGCAGCCCCGCACACCCGGAGGCTGACTCCCTGGGCGCCCAGCAGCTGCCTCACACACGTAGCTTCCCTAGCGCTCTCCTCCCCAGCAGGACGTGTGCAGCTGGTTGGGGCCTGCCCCTGCGTGCCTGGGCTCCCGCCCACAGCCCCAGCTCAGGGCAAGCAGCCCCTGAGCCAAGACCTGCAGGAGGCGCAGAGCGCCCCCACCTGGAAGCCGAGTGAACAGCTGGCGGGGAGGCGAGCCTCCTCGAGGGAAGAAGAGGCAGCCCATCCTCGTTTGGCTCAAGCCCTACTTGGCTGGAGCCGAGTGCGCCTCCAGGACGGCAGAGCTCCAGCTCTGCTCAGAGGCCCGTTCTGGCAGAGTTGCTAGTGCGAGGCTGCTCTGCCCTGGGCGAGCCTTGCCCACACGTGCCTCGCTGCTAGGCTTCCTGCCCAGGAAGGAGCAGGCTGCGCGAGGCTGGGAGACGCCACTGGCGCCTTCCTGGAATCAGCTCTGCTCCTGCCTTGCCTTTGCACCTAGGCCCCATGCTTCCTTGGGGAGGGCTTAGGGGCCGCTGGCTTGCACACTGCCAAGGGCTGCAGGAGGAAGAGCTCTGTGCGAGGGAAGGGAAGGGCCAGTGCAGGGCTCCTCCAGCGGTTGCTTGGCCGCCCAGGCTCAGCGCCGCACGGAGTGCACCAGGCTCCCAGGGCCCCTGGCTGGGGTCTGCAGCCCCGCACAGCCGGAGGCTGACTCCCTGGGCGCCCAGCAGCTGCCTCACACACGTAGCTTCCCTAGCGCTCTCCTCCCCAGCAGAGACGTGTGCAGCTGGTTGGGGCCTGCCCCTGCGTGCCTGGGCTCCCGCCCACAGCCCCAGCTCAGGGCAAGCAGCCCCTGAGCCAAGACCTGCAGGAGGCGCACAGCGCCCCCACCTGGAAGCCGAGTGAACAGCTGGCGGGAAGGCGAGCCTCCTCGAGGGAAGAAGAGGCAGCCCAGCCTCGTTTGGCTCAAGCCCTACTTGGCTGGAGCCAAGTGCGCCTCCAGGACGGCAGAGCTCCAGCTCTGCTCAGAGGCCCGTTCTGGCAGAGTTGCTGGCGCGAGGCTGCTCTGCCCTGGGCGAGCCTTGCCCAGACTTGCCTCGCTGCTAGGCTTCCCGCCCAGGAAGGAGCAGGCTGCGCGAGGCTGGGAGACGCCACTGGCGCCTTCCTGGCCTCAGCTCCGCTCCTGCCTTGCCTTTACACCTAGGCCCCAGGCGTCCTTGGGGAGGGCTTAGGGGCCGGTGGCTTGCACACTGCCAAGGGCTCCAGCAGGAAGAGCTCTGTGCGAGGGAAGGGAAGGGCCAGTGCAGGGCTCCTCCAGCAGTTGCTTGGCCGGCCAGACTCAGCGCCGCACGGAGTGCACCAGGCTCCCAAGGCCCCTGGCTGGGGTCTGCAGCCCCGCACACCCGGAGGCTGACTCCCTGGGCGCCCAGCAGCTGCCTCACACACGTAGCTTCCCTAGCGCTCTCCTCCCCAGCAGAGACGTGTGCAGCTGGTTGGGGCCTGCCCCTGCGTGCCTGGGCTCCCGCCCACAGCCCCAGCTCAGGGCAAGCAGCCCCTGAGCCAAGACCTGCAGGAGGCGCAGAGCGCCCCCACCTGGAAGCCGAGTGAACAGCTGGCGGGGAGGCGAGCCTCCTCGAGGGAAGAAGAGGCAGCCCAGCCTCGTTTAGCTCAAGCCCTACTTGGCTGGAGCCGAGTGCGCCTCCAGGACGGCAGAGCTCCAGCTCTGCTCAGAGGCCCGATCTGGCAGAGTTGCTGGCGCGAGGCTGCTCTGCCCTGGGCGAGCCTTGCCCAGACTTGCCTCGCTGCTTGGCTTCCTGCCCAGGAAGGAGCAGGCTGCGCGAGGCTGGGAGACGCCACTGGCGCCTTCCTGGAATCAGCTCCGCTCCTGCCTTGCCTTTGCACCTAGGCCCCATGCTTCCTTGGGGAGGGCTTAGGGGCCGCTGGCTTGCACACTGCCAAGGGCTCCAGGAGGAAGAGCTCTGTGCGAGGGAAGGGAAGGGCCAGTGCAGGGCTCCTCCAGCGGTTGCTTGGCCGCCCAGGCTCAGCGCCGCACGGAGTGCACCAGGCTCCCAGGGCCCCTGGCTGGGGTCTGCAGCCCCGCACAGCCGGAGGCTGACTCCCTGGGCGCCCAGCAGCTGCCTCACACACGTAGCTTCCCTAGCGCTCTCCTCCCCAGCAGAGACGTGTGCAGCTGGTTGGGGCCTGCCCCTGCGTGCCTGGGCTCCCGCCCACAGCCCCAGCTCAGGGCAAGCAGCCCCTGAGCCAAGACCTGCAGGAGGCGCAGAGCGCCCCCACCTGGAAGCCGAGTGAACAGCTGGCGGGAAGGCGAGCCTCCTCGAGGGAAGAAGAGGCAGCCCAGCCTCGTTTGGCTCAAGCCCTACTTGGCTGGAGCCGAGTGCGCCTCCAGGACGGCAGAGCTCCAGCTCTGCTCAGAGGCCCGTTCTGGCAGAGTTGCTGGCGCGAGGCTGCTCTGCCCTGGGCGAGCCTTGCCCAGACTTGCCTCGCTGCTAGGCTTCCCGCCCAGGAAGGAGCAGGCTGCGCGAGGCTGGGAGACGCCACTGGCGCCTTCCTGGCGTCAGCTCCGCTCCTGCCTTGCCTTTACACCTAGGCCCCAGGCGTCCTTGGGGAGGGCTTAGGGGCCGGTGGCTTGCACACTGCCAAGGGCTCCAGCAGGAAGAGCTCTGTGCGAGGGAAGGGAAGGGCCAGTGCAGGGCTCCTCCAGCAGTTGCTTGGCCGGCCAGACTCAGCGCCGCACGGAGTGCACCAGGCTACCAGGGCCCCTGGCTGGGGTCTGCAGCCCCGCACACCCGGAGGCTGACTCCCTGGGCGCCCAGCAGCTGCCTCACACACGTAGCTTCCCTAGCGCTCTCCTCCCCAGCAGAGACGTGTGCAGCTGGTTGGGGCCTGCCCCTGCGTGCCTGGGCTCCCGCCCACAGCCCCAGCTCAGGGCAAGCAGCCCCTGAGCCAAGACCTGCAGGAGGCGCACAGCGCCCCCACCTGGAAGCCGAGTGAACAGCTGGCGGGGAGGCGAGCCTCCTCGAGGGAAGAAGAGGCAGCCCAGCCTCGTTTGGCTCAAGCCCTACTTGGCTGGAGCCGAGTGCGCCTCCAGGACGGCAGAGCTCCAGCTCTGCTCAGAGGCCCGTTCTGGCAGAGTTGCTGGCGCGAGGCTGCTCTGCCCTGGGCGAGCCTTGCCCAGACTTGCCTCTCTGCTAGGCTTCCTGCCCAGGAAGGAGCAGGCTGCGCGAGGCTGGGAGACGCCACTGGCGCATTCCTGGCCTCAGCTCCGCTCCTGCCTTGCCTTTGCACCTAGGCCCCAGGCGTCCTTGGGGAGGGCTTAGGGGCCGGTGGCTTGCACACTGCCAAGGGCTCCAGCAGGAAGAGCTCTGTGCGAGGGAAGGGAAGGGCCAGTGCAGGGCTCCTCCAGCGGTTGCTTGGCCGCCCAGACTCAGCGCCGCACGGAGTGCACCAGGCTCCCAGGGCCCCTGGCTGGGGTCTGCAGCCCCGCACACCCGGAGGCTGACTCCCTGGGCGCCCAGCAGCTGCCTCACACACGTAGCTTCCCTAGCACTCTCCTCCCCAACATAGACGTGTGCAGCTGGTTGGGGCCTGCCCCTGCGTGCCTGGGCTCCCGCCCACAGCCCCAGCTCAGGGCAAGCAGCCCCTGAGCCAAGACCTGCAGGAGGCGCACAGCGCCCCCACCTGGAAGCCGAGTGAACAGCTGGCGGGGAGGCGAGCCTGCTGGAGGGAAGAAGAGGCAGCCCAGCCTCGTTTGGCTCAAGCCCTACTTGGCTGGAGCCGAGTGCGCCTCCAGGACGGCAGAGCTGCAGCTCTGCTCAGAGGCCAGTTCTGGCAGAGTTGCTGGCGCGAGGCTGCTCTGCCCTGGGCGAGCCTTGCCCAGACTTGCCTCGCTGCTAGGCTTCCTGCCCAGGAAGGAGCAGGCTGCGCGAGGCTGGGAGACGCCACTGGCGCCTTCCTGGCCTCAGCTCCGCTCCTGCCTTGCCTTTGCACCTAGGCCCCAGGCGTCCTTGGGGAGGGCTTAGGGGCCGGTGGCTTGCACACTGCCAAGGGCTCCAGCAGGAAGAGCTCTGTGCGAGGGAAGGGAAGGGCCAGTGCAGGGCTCCTCCAGCGGTTGCTTGGCCGCCCAGACTCAGCGCCGCACGGAGTGCACCAGGCTCCCAGGGCCCCTGGCTGGGGTCTGCAGCCCCGCACACCCGGAGGCTGACTCCCTGGGCACCCAGCAGCTGCCTCACACACGTAGCTTCCCTAGCGCTCTCCTCCCCAGCAGAGACGTGTGCAGCAGGTTGGGGCCTGCCCCTGCGTGCCTGGGCTCCCGCCCACAGCCCCAGCTCAGGGCAAGCAGCCCCTGAGCCAAGACCTGCAGGAGGCGCAGAGCGCCCCCACCTGGAAGCCGAGTGAACAGCTGGCGGGGAGGCGAGCCTCCTCGAGGGAAGAAGAGGCAGCCCAGCCTCGTTTGGCTCAAGCCCTACTTGGCTGGAGCCGAGTGCGCCTCCAGGACGGCAGAGCTCCAGCTCTGCTCAGAGGCCCGTTCTGGCAGAGTTGCTGGCACGAGGCTGCTCTGCCCTGGGCGAGCCTTGCCCACACTTGCCTCGCTGCTAGGCTTCCCGCCCAGGAAGGAGCAGGCTGCGCGAGGCTGGGAGACGCCACTGGCGCCTTCCTGGCCTCAGCTCCGCTCCTGCCTTGCCTTTGCACCTAGGACCCAGGCTTCCTTTGGGAGAGCTTAGGGTCTGCTGCCTTGCACACTGCCAAGGGCTCCAGCAGGAAGAGCTCTGTACGAGGGAAGGGAAGGGCTAGTGCAGGGCTCCTCCAGCGGTTGCTTGGCCGGCCAGACTCAGCGCCGCAAGGAGTGCACCAGGCTCCCAGGGCCCCTTGCTGGGGTCTGCAGCCCCGCACACCCGGAGGCTGACTCCCTGGGCGCCCAGCAACTGCCTCACACACGTAGCTTCCCTAGCGCTCTCCTTCCCAGCAGAGACGTGTGCAGCTGGTTGGGGCCTGCCGCTGCGTGCCTGGGCTCCCGCCCACAGCCCCAGCTCAGGGCAAGCAGCCCCTGAGCCAAGACCTGCAGGAGGCGCAGAGCGCCCTCACCTGGAAGCCGAGTGAACAGCTGGCGGGGAGGCGAGCCTCCTCGAGGGAAGAAGAGGCAGCCCAGCCTCGTTTGGCTCAAGCCCTACTTGGCTGGAGCCGAGTGCGCCTCCAGGACGGCAGAGCTCCAGCTCGGCTCAGAGGCCCGATCTGGCAGAATTGCTGGCGCGAGGCTGCTCTGCCCTATGCGAGCCTTGCCCAGACTTGCCTCGTTGCTAGGCTTCCTGCCCAGGAAGGAGCAGGCTGCGAGTGGCTGGGAGACGCTACTGGCGCCTTCCTGGCCTCAGCTCCGCTCCTGCCTTGCCTTTGCACCTATGCCCCAGGCGTCCTTGGGGAGGGCTTAGGGGCCGGTGGCTTGCACACTGCCAAGGGCTCCAGCAGGAAGAGCTCTGTTCGAGGGAAGGGTAGGGCTTGTGCAGGGCTCCTCCAGCGGTTGCTTGGCCGCCCAGACTCAGTGCCGCACGGAGTGTACCAGGCTCCCAGGGCCCCTGGCTGGGGTCTGCAGCCCCGCACACCCGGAGGCTGACTCCCTGGGCCCCTCACACACGTAGCTTCCCTATCGCTCTCCTCCCCAGCAGAGACATGTGCTGCTGGTTGGGGCCTGCCCCTGCGTGCCTGGGCTTCCGCCCACAGCCCCAGCTCAGGACAAGCAGCCCCTGAGCCAATACCTGCAGGAGGCGCAGAGCGCCCCCACCTGGAAGCCGAGTGAACAGCTGGCGGGGAGGCGAGCCTCCTCGAGGGAAGAAGAGGCAGCCCAGCCTCGTTTGGCTCAAGCCCTACTTGGCTGGAGCCGAGTGCGCCTCCAGGACGGCAGAGCTCCAGCTCTGCTCAGAGGCCCGATCTGGCAGAGTTGCTGGCGCGAGGCTGCTCTGCCCTATGCAAGCCTTGCCCAGACTTGCCTCGCTGCTAGGCTTCCTGCCCAGGAAGGAGCAGGCTGCGCGAGGCTGGGAGACGCCACTGGCGCCTTCCTGGCCTCAGCTCCGCTCCTGCCTTGCCTTTGAACCTAGGCCCCAGGCGACCTTGGCGAGGGCTTAGGGGCTGGTGGCTTGCACACTGTCAAGGGCACCAGCAGGAAGAGCTCTCAGCGTGGGAAGGGAAGGGCTAGTGCAGGGCTCCTCCAGCGGTTGCTTGGCCGCCCAGACTCAGCGCAGCACGGAGTGCACCAGGCTCCCAGGGCCCCTGGCTGGTGTCTGCAGCCCCGCACACCCGGAGGCTGACGCCCTGGGCGCCCAGCAGCTGCCTCACACACGTAGCTTCCCTAGCGCTCTCCTCCCCAGCTGAGACTTGTGCAGCTGGTTGGGGCCTGCCCCTTTGCCTGGGCTCCCGCCCACAGCCCCAGGTCAGGGAAAACTGCCCATGAGCCAAGACCTGCAGGAGGCGCAGAGCTCCCCAACCTGGAAGCCGAGTGAACAGCTGGCGGGGAGGCGAGCCTCCTCGAGGGAAGAAGAGGCTGCCCAGCCTCGTTTGGCTCAAGCCCTACTTGGCTGGAACCGAGTGCACCTCCAGGACGGCAGAGGTCCAGCTCTGCTCAGAGGCCCGATCTGGCAGAGTTGCTGGCGCGAGGCTGCTCTGCCCTATGCAAGCCTTGCCCAGACTTGCCTCGTTGCTAGGCTTCCTGCCCAGGAAGGAGCCGGCTGCGCGAGGCTGGGAGACGCCACTGGCGCCTTCCTGGCCTCAGCTCCGCTCCTGCCTTGCCTTTGCACCTAGGCCACAGGACTCCTTGGGGAGGGCTTAGGGGCCGGTGGCTTGCACACTGCCAAGGGCTCCAGCAGGAAGAGCTCTGTGCGAGGGAAGGGAAGGGCCAGTGCAGGGCTCCTCCAGCGGTTGCTTGGCCGCCCAGACTCAGCGCCGCACGGAGTGCACCAGGCTCCCAGGGCCCCTGGCTGGGGTCTGCAGCCCCGCACACCCGGAGGCTGACTCCCTGGGCGCCCAGCAGCTGCCTCACACACGTAGCTTCCCTAGCACTCTCCTCCCCAGCAGAGACGTGTGCAGCTGGTTGGGGCCTGCCCCTGCGTGCCTGGGCTCCCGCCCACAGCCCCAGCTCAGGGCAAGCAGCCCCTGAGCCAAGACCTGCAGGAGGCGCACAGCGCCCCCACCTGGAAGCCGAGTGAACAGCTGGCGGGGAGGCGAGCCTGCTGGAGGGAAGAAGAGGCAGCCCAGCCTCGTTTGGCTCAAGCCCTACTTGGCTGGAGCCGAGTGCGCCTCCAGGACGGCAGAGCTGCAGCTCTGCTCAGAGGCCAGTTCTGGCAGAGTTGCTGGCGCGAGGCTGCTCTGCCCTGGGCGAGCCTTGCCCAGACTTGCCTCGCTGCTAGGCTTCCTGCCCAGGAAGGAGCAGGCTGCGCGAGGCTGGGAGACGCCACTGGCGCCTTCCTGGCCTCAGCTCCGCTCCTGCCTTGCCTTTGCACCTAGGCCCCAGGCGTCCTTGGGGAGGGCTTAGGGGCCGGTGGCTTGCACACTGCCAAGGGCTCCAGCAGGAAGAGCTCTGTGCGAGGGAAGGGAAGGGCCAGTGCAGGGCTCCTCCAGCGGTTGCTTGGCCGCCCAGACTCAGCGCCGCACGGAGTGCACCAGGCTCCCAGGGCCCCTGGCTGGGATCTGCAGCCCCGCACACCCGGAGGCTGACTCCCTGGGCGCCCAGCAGCTGCCTCACACACGTAGCTTCCCTAGCGCTCTCCTCCCCAGCAGAGACGTGTGCAGCAGGTTGGGGCCTGCCCCTGCGTGCCTGGGCTCCCGCCCACAGCCCCAGCTCAGGGCAAGCAGCCCCTGAGCCAAGACCTGCAGGAGGCGCAGAGCGCCCCCACCTGGAAGCCGAGTGAACAGCTGGCGGGGAGGCGAGCCTCCTCGAGGGAAGAAGAGGCAGCCCAGCCTCGTTTGGCTCAAGCCCTACTTGGCTGGAGCCGAGTGCGCCTCCAGGACGGCAGAGCTCCAGCTCTGCTCAGAGGCCCGTTCTGGCAGAGTTGCTGGCACGAGGCTGCTCTGCCCTGGGCGAGCCTTGCCCACACTTGCCTCGCTGCTAGGCTTCCCGCCCAGGAAGGAGCAGGCTGCGCGAGGCTGGGAGACGCCACTGGCGCCTTCCTGGCCTCAGCTCCGCTCCTGCCTTGCCTTTGCACCTAGGACCCAGGCTTCCTTTGGGAGAGCTTAGGGTCTGCTGGCTTGCACACTGCCAAGGGCTCCAGCAGGAAGAGCTCTGTACGAGGGAAGGGAAGGGCTAGTGCAGGGCTCCTCCAGCGGTTGCTTGGCCGGCCAGACTCAGCGCCGCAAGGAGTGCACCAGGCTCCCAGGGTCCCTTGATGGGGTCTGCAGCCCCGCACACCCGGAGGCTGACTCCCTGGGCGCCCAGCAACTGCCTCACACACGTAGCTTCCCTAGCGCTCTCCTTCCCAGCAGAGACGTGTGCAGCTGGTTGGGGCCTGCCGCTGCGTGCCTGGGCTCCCGCCCACAGCCCCAGCTCAGGGCAAGCAGCCCCTGAGCCAAGACCTGCAGGAGGCGCACAGCGCCCCCACCTGGAAGCCGAGTGAACAGCTGGCAGGGAGGCGAGCCTCCTCGAGGGAAGAAGAGGCAGCCCAGCCTCGTTTGGCTCAAGCCCTACTTGGCTGGAGCCGAGTGCGCCTCCAGGACGGCAGAGCTCCAGCTCGGCTCAGAGGCCCGATCTGGCAGAATTGCTGGCGCGAGGCTGCTCTGCCCTATGCGAGCCTTGCCCAGACTTGCCTCGTTGCTAGGCTTCCTGCCCAGGAAGGAGCAGGCTGCGAGTGGCTGGGAGACGCTACTGGCGCCTTCCTGGCCTCAGCTCCGCTCCTGCCTTGCCTTTGCACCTATGCCCCAGGCGTCCTTGGGGAGGGCTTAGGGGCCGGTGGCTTGCACACTGCCAAGGGCTCCAGCAGGAAGAGCTCTGTTCGAGGGAAGGGTAGGGCTTGTGCAGGGCTCCTCCAGCGGTTGCTTGGCCGCCCAGACTCAGTGCCGCACGGAGTGTACCAGGCTCCCAGGGCCCCTGGCTGGGGTCTGCAGCCCCGCACACCCGGAGGCTGACTCCCTGGGCCCCTCACACACGTAGCTTCCCTATCGCTCTCCTCCCCAGCAGAGACATGTGCAGCTGGTTGGGGCCTGCCCCTGCGTGCCTGGGCTTCCGCCCACAGCCCCAGCTCAGGACAAGCAGCCCCTGAGCCAATACCTGCAGGAGGCGCAGAGCGCCCCGCCTGGAAGCCTAGTGAAAAGCTGGCGGGGAGGCGAGCCTCCTCGAGGGAAGAAGAGGCAGCCCAGCCTCGTTTGGCTCAAGCCCTACTTGGCTGGAGCCGAGTGCGCCTCCAGGACGGCAGAGCTCCAGCTCTGCTCAGAGGCCCGATCTGGCAGAGTTGCTGGCGCGAGGCTGCTCTGCCCTATGCAAGCCTTGCCCAGACTTGCCTCGCTGCTAGGCTTCCTGCCCAGGAAGGAGCAGGCTGCGCGAGGCTGGGAGACGCCACTGGCGCCTTCCTGGCCTCAGCTCCGCTCCTGCCTTGCCTTTGAACCTAGGCCCCAGGCGACCTTGGCGAGGGCTTAGGGGCTGGTGGCTTGCACACTGTCAAGGGCACCAGCAGGAAGAGCTCTCAGCGTGGGAAGGGAAGGGCTAGTGCAGGGCTCCTCCAGCGGTTGCTTGGCCGCCCAGACTCAGCGCAGCACGGAGTGCACCAGGCTCCCAGGGCCCCTGGCTGGTGTCTGCAGCCCCGCACACCCGGAGGCTGACGCCCTGGGCGCCCAGCAGCTGCCTCACACACGTAGCTTCCCTAGCGCTCTCCTCCCCAGCTGAGACGTGTGCAGCTGGTTGGGGCCTGCCCCTTTGCCTGGGCTCCCGCCCACAGCCCCAGGTCAGGGAAAACTGCCCATGAGCCAAGACCTGCAGGAGGCGCAGAGCTCCCCAACCTGGAAGCCGAGTGAACAGCTGGCGGGGAGGCGAGCCTCCTCGAGGGAAGAAGAGGCTGCCCAGCCTCGTTTGGCTCAAGCCCTACTTGGCTGGAACCGAGTGCACCTCCAGGACGGCAGAGGTCCAGCTCTGCTCAGAGGCCCGATCTGGCAGAGTTGCTGGCGCGAGGCTTCTCTGCCCTATGCAAGCCTTGCCCAGACTTGCCTCGTTGCTAGGCTTCCTGCCCAGGAAGGAGCCGGCTGCGCGAGGCTGGGAGACGCCACTGGCGCCTTCCTGGCCTCAGCTCCGCTCCTGCCTTGCCTTTGCACCTAGGCCACAGGACTCCTTGGGGAGGGCTTAGGGGCCGGTGGCTTGCACACTGCCAAGGGCTCCAGCAGGAAGAGCTCTGTGCGAGGGAAGGGAAGGGTAGTGCAGTGCTCCTCCAGCGGTTGCTTGGCCGGCCAGACTCAGCGCCGCACGGAGTGCACCAGGCTCCCAGGGCCCCTGGCTGGGGAATGCAGCCCCGCACACCCGGAGGCAGACTCCGTGGGCGCCCAGCAAGTGCATGACAGACGTAGGTTCCCTAGCACTCTCCTCCCCAGCACAGACATGTGCCGGTGTTTGAGTTCTGATCCTGCGTGTCTGGGTTCCCGCCCACAGCCCCAACTCAGGGAAGCAGCCCCTGAGGCAAGACCTGCTGGAGGAGCCCTGTGCCCCCACCTGATTGGCAAGTGCACAGCCAGCAGGGAAGCGAGCCACCACGGGGGAAGAGGAGGCAGCCCAGCCCTGGCAAGTGGAAAGCCCTGCTTGCCCAGAGCCATGTGAGCCGCCAGTAAGGCAGAGCTCTAGGTCTGCTCAGAGGCCCGATCTGGCAGAGTTCCTGTCGCGACGCTGCTCTGTCATGGGTGAGCCTTGCCCAGACTTACCTTGCTTTTAGGCACCCTCCCAAGGAAGGAGCAGGCTGCGCGAGGCTGGGAGATGCCACTGGCGCCTTCCTGGCCTCAGCTCCGCCCCTGCCTTGCCTTGCTCTTAGGCCCCAGCGGTGCTTGGGGAGTGCTTAGGGCCTTGTGGGTTGCACACTGCCAAGGGCTCCAGCAGTGAGAGCTCTATCAGAAGGAAGGGAAGGGCGTGTGCAGGGCTCCTCCAGCGGTTGCTTGGCCGCCCAGACTCAGTGCCGCATGGAGAGCACCAGGCTCCCAGGGCCCCTGGCTGGGGTCTGCAGCCCCGCACACCCGGAGGCTGACTCCGTGGGCGCCCAGCAAGTTCATGACAGATGTAGGTTCCCTAGCACTCTCCTCCCCAGCAGAGACATGTGCCGGGGGTTCCAGCCTGATCCTGCGTGTCTGTGTACCCACCCACAGCCCCAACTCAGTGGAAACAGCCCCTGAGGCAAGACCTGCTGGAGGAGCCCTGTGCCCCCACCTGATCGGCAAGTGCACAGCCAGCAGGGAAGTGAGGCTCCTCGGGGGAAGAGGAGGCAGCACAGCCTCCTCGAGCTGAAAGCCCTGCTTGCCCGGAGCTAAGTGAGCCTCCAGTACAGCAGAGCTCTAGCACTTCTCAGAAGCCCGATCTGGCAGAGTTCCTGTCGCGAGGCTGCTCTGCCATGGGCGAGACTTGCCCAGACTTGCCTTGCTTTTAGGCACCCTCCCCAGGAAGGAGCATGCTGCGCGAGGCTGGGAGATGCCACTGGCACCTTCCTGGCCTCAGCTCTGCTCCTGCCTTGCCTTTGCACCTAGGCCCCAGGCGTCTTAGGGCAGGGCTTAGGGGCTGGTGGGTTGCACACTGACAAGGGCACAGACAGTGAGAGCTCTGTCAGAGGGAAGGGAAGGGCACCTGCAGGGCTCCTCCAGCGGTTGCTTGGCCGCCAAGACTCAGCGCCTCACGAAGAGCACCAGGCTCCCAGGGCCCCTGGCTGGGGTCTGCAGCCCCGCACACCCGGAGGCAGACTCCGTGGGCGCCCAGCAAGTGCATGACAGACGTAGGTTCCCTAGCACTCTCCTCCCCAGCACAGACATGTGCCGGTGGTTGGGGCCTGATCCTGCGTGTCTGGGTTCCCGCCCACAGCCCCAACTCAGGGAAGCAGCCCCTGAGGCAAGACCTGCTGGAGGAGCCCTGTGCCCCCACCTGATTGGCGAGTGCACAGCCAGCCGGGAAGCGAGCCACCACGGGGGAAGAGGAGGCCGCCCAGCCCCGGCAAGTGGAAAGCCCTGCTTGCCCGGAGCCAAGTGAGCCGCCAGTAAGGCAGAGCTCTAGGTATGCTCAGAGGCCCGATCTGGCAGAGTTCCTGGCGCGAGGCTGCTCTGCCATGGGCGAGCCTTGCCCAGACTTACCCTGCTTTTAGGCACCCTCCCAAGGAAGGAGCAGGCTGCGCAAGGCTGGGAGATGCCACTGGCGCCTTCCTGGCCTCAGCTCCGCTCCTGCCTTGCCTTGCTCTTAGGCACCAGGGGTGCTTGGGGAGTGCTTAGGGCCTTCTGGGTTGAACACTGCCAAGGGCTCCAGCAGTGAGAGCTCTGTCAGAGGGAAGGGAAGGGCACCTGCAGGGCTCCTCCAGCGGTTGCTTGGCCGCCCAGACTCAGCACCTCATGGAGAGCACCAGGCTCCCAGGGCCCCTGGCTGGGGCCTGCAGCCCCGCACACCCGGAGGCTGACTCCGTGGGCGCCCAGCAAGTGCATGACAGACGTAGGTTCCCTAGCACTCTCCTCCCCAGCACAGACATGTGCCGGTGGTTGGGGCCTGATCCTGCGTGTCTGGGTTCCCGCCCACAGCCCCAACTCAGGGAAGCAGCCCCTGAGGCAAGACCTGCTGGAGGAGCCCTGCGCCCCCGCCTGATTGGCGAGTGCACAGCCAGCATGGAAGTGAGGCTCCTCGGGGGAAGAGGAGGCAGCCCTGCCCCGTCAAGCTGAAAACCCTGCTTGCCCAAGCCAAGTGCGCCTCCAGTACAGGAGAGCTCTAGCTCTGCTCAGAGGCCGGATCGGGCAGAGTTACAGGCGCGAGGCTTCTCTGCCATGGGCGAGCCTTGCCCAGACTTACCTTGCTTTTAAGCTCCCTCCCCAGGAAGGGGCAGGCTGCGTGCGCGAGGCTGGGAGAAGCCACTGGCGCCTTACTGGGCTAAGCTCCGCTCCTCCCTTGCCTTTGAACCTAGCCCCCAGGGGTCCTTGGGGAGTGTTTAGGGGCTGGTGGATTGCACACTGCCAAGGGCTCCAGCAGTGAGAGCTCTTTCAGACGGAAGGGAAGGGCACCTGCAGGGCTCCTCCAGTGGTTGCTTGGCCGCCCAGACTCAGCCCCGAACAGAGAGCACCAGGCTCCCAGGGCCCCTGGCTGGGGTCTGCAGCCCCGCACACCCGGAGGCTGACTCCTTGGGCGCCAAGCAAGTGCATGACAGACGTAGGTTCCCTAGCACTCTCCTCCCCAGCAGAGACATGTGCCGGTGGTTCGGGCCTGATCCTGCCTGTCTGGGTACCCGCCCACAGCGCCAACTCAGTGGAAACAGCTCCTGAGGCAAGACCTGCTGGAGGAGCCCTGTGCCCCCGCCTGATCGGCAAGTGCACAGCCAGCAGGGAAGTGAGGCTCCTCGGGGGAAGACGAGGCAGCACAGCCCCGTCAAGCTGAAAGCCCTGCTTGCCCGGAGCTAAGTGAGCCTCCAGTACAGCAGAGCTCTAGCTCTTCTCAGAAGCCCGATCTGGCAGAGTTCCTGTTGCGAGGCTGCTCTGCAATGGGCGAGCCTTGCCCAGACTTGCCTTGCTTTTAGGCACCCTCCCCAGGAAGGAGCAGGCTGCACGAGGCTGCAGATGCCACTGGCGGCTTCCTGGCCTCTGCTCCGCTCCTGCCTTGCCTTTGCACCTAGGTCCCAGGCGTCCTAGAGCAGGGCTTAGGGGCTTGTGGGTTGCACAATGCCAAGGGCGCCGGCAGTGAGAGCTCTGTCAGAGGGAAGGGAAGGGCACGTGCAGGGCTCCTCCAGCGGTTGCTTGGCCGCCAAGACTCAGCACCTTACGAAGAGCACCAGGCTCCCAGGGCCCCTGGCTGGGGTCTGCAGCCCCGCACACCCGGAGGCTGACTCCCTGGGCGCCCAGCAAGTGCATCACAGACGTAGGTTCCCTAGCACTCTCCTCCCCAGCAGAGACATGTGCTGGTGGTTGGGGCCTGATCCTGCGTGTCTCGGTTCCCGCCCACAGCCCCAACTCAGGGAAGCAGCCCCTGAGGCAAGACCTGCTGGAGGAGCCCTGCGCCCCCGCCTGATCGGCGAGTGCACAGCCAGCAGGGAAGCGAGCCTCCTTGGGGGAAGAAGAGGCAGCCCAGCCCCGTCAAGCTGAAAGCCCTGCTTGTCCAGGCCAAGTGCGCCTCCAGTACAGCAGAGCTCTAGGTCTGCTCAGAGGCCCGATCTGGCAGAGTTCCTGGCGCGAGGCTTCTCTGCCATGGGCGAGCTTTGCCCAGACTTGCCTTGCTTTTACGCTCCCTCCCCAGGAAGGCGCATGCTGCGCAAGGCTGGGAGAAGCCACAGGCGCCTTCCTGGGCTCAGCTCCGCTCCTCACTTGCCTTTGAACCTAGGCCCCAGGGGTCCTTGTGGAGTGCTTAGGGGCTGGTGGATTGCACACTGCCAAGGGTTCCAGCAGTGAGAGCTCTGTCAGACGGAAGGGAAGGGCGGGTGCAGGGCTCCTCCAGTGGTTGCTTGGCGCCCAGACTCAGCACCGCACGGAGAGCACCAGGCTCCCAGGGCCCCTGGCTGGGGTCTGCAGCCCCGCACACCCGGAGGCTGACTGCTTGGGCGCCAAGCAAGTGCATGACAGACGTAGGTTCCCAGCACTCTCCTCCCCAATACAGACATGTGCCGGTGGTTGGGGCCTGATCCTGCGTGTTTGGGTTCCCGCCCACAGCCCCAACTCAGGGAAGCAGCCCCTGAGCCAAGACCAGCCGGAGGCGCAGAGCTCCCAGCGTTGAAACCGAGTGATCAGCATGAGGGAGGCGAGCCTTCTGGAGGAAAGAAGAGGCATCCCAGCCGAGTGCGGCTCAAGCCCTGCTTGGCTGGATCTGAGCGCGCCTCCAGTATGGCAGAGCTCCAGCTCTGCTCAGAGGCCCAATGTGGCAGAATTGCTGGCGCGAGGCTGCTCTGCCCTGGGCGAGCCTTGCCCAGACTTGCCTCACTGCTAGGCTTCCTGCCCAGGAAGGAGCAGGCTGCGTTACCCTGGGAGACGCCACTGGCGCCTTCCTGAACTCAGCTCCGCACCTGCCTTGCCTTTGAACCTAGACCCCAGGCGTCCGTGGGTAGTGCTTAGGGGCCGGTGGCTTGCATACTGCCAAGGGCTCAGGCAGGGAGAGCTCTGTGAGAGGGAAGGGAAGGGCAAGTGCAGGGCTCCTCCAGCGGTTGCTTGGTCGCCCAGACTCAGCCCCGCACGAAGAACCGCACCTCCCAGGGCCACTGGCTGGGGTCTCCAGCCCGGCATATCTGGAGGCTGACTCCGTCGGTGCCCATCAGCTGCCTCTCACACGTCGTTCCCTTGCGCTCTCCTCCCCAGCAGAGACGTGTGCAGCAGTTTGGGGTATGCCCCTGAGTGTCTTGACTCCCGCCCACAGCCCCAGCTCAGGGCAAGCCGCCCCTGAGCCAAGACCTGCAGGAGGCACAGAACTTCCGCGCCTGGAAGCCGAAGGAAGAGCATTCAAGGTGGCGAGCCTCCTGGAGGTAAGAAGAGGCAGCCCAGCCGCGTGCGGCTCAAGCCCTGCTTGGCTGGATCCGAGCGCGCCTCCAGTATGGCAGAACTCCAGCTCTGCTCAGAGGCCCGATCTGGCAGAATTCCTGGTCTGAGGCTGCTCTGCCCTGGCCGAGCCTTGCCCTGACTTGCCTGGCTGCTAGGCTTCCTGCCATGGAAGGAGCAGGCTCCTTGAGGCTGTGAGATGCCACTGTCGCCTTCCTGGCCTCAGCTCTGCTCCTGCCTTGCCTTTGCACCAGGCGTCCTTGGGGATGGCTTAGGGGCCGGTGGGTTGCACACTGCCAAGGGCTCCAGCAGGGAGAGCTCTGTCAGAGGGAAGGGAAGGGCAAGTGCAGGTCTCCTCCAGCGGTTGCTTGACCGCCCAGACTCAGCGCCGCACGGTGAGCACCAGGCTCCTTGGGCCCCTGGCGGGGCTCTGGAGCCCCGCACACCTCGAGTCTGACTCCGTGGGCGCCCAGTAGCTGCCTCACACACGTAGGTTCCCTAGCGCTCTCCTCTCCAGCAGAGACGTGTGCAGGTGGTTGGGTCCTGCACCTGTGTGTCTGGGCTCCCGCCCACAGCCCCAGCTCAGGGGAAGCAGCCCCTGATCCTAGACCGGAAGGAGGGGCAGGGAGCCGGCGCCTGGAAGCCGAGTGAACAGCATGCGGGAATTGAGCTTCCTAGGGGGAAGACGAAGCAGCCCAGCCGCCTTAGGCTGCAAGCCCTGCTTGGGCGGAGTTGAGTGCGCCTCCAGGATGGCAGAGCTCCAGCTCTGCTCAGAGGCCCAATCTGGCAGAGTTGCTGGCGCGAGGCTGCTCTGCCCTGGGCGAACCTTGCCCAGACTTGCCTCGCTGCTAGGCTTCCTACCCAGGAAGGAGCAGCGTTTGCGAAGTTGGGAGACGCCACTGGCGCCTTCCTGGCCTCAGCTCCACTCCTGCATTGCCTTTGCACCTAGGCCCCAGGCGTCCTTTGGGAGGCCTTAGGGGCCGGTGGGTTCCACACTGCCCAGGGCTCCCATAGTGAGAGGTCTGTTCAAGGGAAGGGATGGGTATATTTGGAGTACAATCCTGTATCAGATGTGAGGCCCACACCTTCACCCTGAACGCTCACTCTGAACCCTCACCCCGAACCCTTACCCTCACCCACACCCTCACCCTCACCCTCTCCCCTCACCCTCACCCTCACCCTCTCCCTGAACCCTCACCCTCACCCTCTCCCTGAATCCTCACCCTCATCCTGAATCCAACCCCTCACCCTGAATCCTTACCCTCACCCTCATCCTGAACCCTCACACCTCACCCCTCACCCTAACAAGTTTGGAGGGCTGTTCCACGAACTCTAACCTTTACCCTACCCTAACCCGACCCCCATCCACATCCTAACCCTAACCCACATCATAGTCACGCCCTCAGCCCTATACTTACCCTTGAAGTACCTACCCGCATCTTCTTCATTTTTGACACTTCCCATGCATAACAAAAGACGAGGTTGTAAGGTTTCAAACATGGATCCAAGACCAATTATCCACATAAAAGGGATATAAATACTATGATCACATCATTTAAATCTCTTGCATCACCAAAATACCTCTCCACCACTTATCCAGTCTCCATTGATGGATCACATCTATCTCATACATTTTATAACTTAGCAATCAAATACGCACCAGGACTCTGGGTAATTATATAGACAAGATTTATTTATACCATAAATATTTCAACAAATTCCACTTTCTACGATGAGTTCAATCTTCACAAAAGTAGGATGAACAGCACCTGTTTCCACTAGGATCCATAGAGCGTGAAAATCTTAATGATGACCACCAGAAAGGTCAGCAAGGTTGATATCACAGATTTTTCAGTGTTCCAATACAAGTTCTACCCAAATCCATAAAGAAAGACATACGCATAGGAAACTACAAATTGAAAGCAAGTCTATTGAGATACATATTGGACATCAATTGTATGAATCTTTAAGGCATAACTGCAGACATTCTTCAGACATTCTTCAAATTCATAGAATGACAACAAAGTATGGCTACGTACAATCCATTCGGTTTTATAAACCACTCATGAATAACCTCACAAGCCATTTGAAACCAGATGACAATTTCAAATAGCTTTGATCTACAAACAAGGCTGTAAGACAGAAAGTTAAAATCGAAATACATGAAGTAAATCCTCAATAGATATGAAAACATCCCATGGTAGTGAAGTCAATTAGCATTAGTTATTAGGGCTTTCATGCACAGACTCATCTCTGATCGATGTGATCCCAATTCATATTTGGCAAAAAATACGAAAGCTGATCTTAACAGTCATATTATTTTTCTTTGTACCCCTAAAAAGAAAAATGAACATGAAAAACTAAATTAAGCTTGGAGGCTCACATTTCCCAATCGGTATACAAAGCAACAGCATGTCAAACTTTCTAATTCACATATGCATTTAAATGAAATTGGATGAAATACCCCTAAATAAACACATACTTCTATGCCCAATGTTTCACAAGGCAGAAAACGCTCAATGAATGAAACTGAGAGGGTAACAGCCAGGAAGGCCAGGGGTCTCCAAAGGGAGGAAATGGGGTGCAAGTGTCAGACAGTTGTTATCTGTCACTTCCGAGGCAGGAGGAAACAAGCTGTTATCTTTTTTCCCCTTCTTGATACAAATTTAAAAAGAGATTTTCTCTTACAATTCTGTGTTGCTATAATGACACCTGGTTCCGCCTGAACTTCACTTTTCTCATACTTTGAGCTGACCAAGGCATTTTTCTCATGGAAAGGTTTGCCTTAAGCTATGTGAATGTACTATGTATTTACCCTAGACTCTATCTTCAAGTAGGTTCTGCCTAAAGGCTCAGAACTGACTTGACAAACCAATATGCTTTAGTCATACATGGCTCTCCTGATCTATGTGAATGAAGCTATCCATTTGCTCATATCAATCATTTTATGGCCCAGGATGACTCACCTGGTGCCACGGTCATCTCCATATATCTTGTGGGTGAGGGGTCTGCTGCCATTCCTTTCTCTAATGAGTAGACTGCTAGTAGCTAGATAACATCCAGCCAAAGATGAGTAGGGGGGCACTCTTTCTGCCCCCTTCTGATGTCTATGTCAGAAGCTTTCTCTCTTTTATACTTTAATAAAACGTTGGGACACAAAAGCTCTGACTGATCAAGCCTCATCACTGGCCCCGGGTTGAATTCTTCCTCTAAGGAGCCCAAGAATTCAAGCATCTTTCATGGTTAGACAACAACCTTTCCAAACAATGGTCTTTTCAAAAAAAAAATGATGATAAGTGATGAGTATGCATATGTCTACGAATGAAATGGGACCTATATGTCAAACCACATAAAAATATATCTTCCCTCAACATACATATAACACAACCAGGCCTTCACATGCATCGATTCTCCAACTATCAAGTCATACAAATATGGATGTAAAATATCACAATACATTCCAAAGTTTAAAAGTGATGGATATTGACTTTCGCCCGCTGGTGCTTCTTTTTATGTCATCTCCATTATATTAGCTATGACAACGAATCATGTGCTGTGCGAAGTCACTTACATTGTGTCCAACTCCTTGGGATCATATGGACTAGGCCCCACCAGGCTCCTCTCTCCATGAGATTCTCTAGGCAAAGATACTGGAGGGGGTTGCCATGCTCTCCCTCAGGAGATCTTCCTGCCCCAGGGATGGAATCCATACCTCCCATGTCTCCTGCATGGGTATGTTCTGCATGTTCTTTACCACTAGAACCACCTGGGAAGCCCCAAGACACATGAACATCAGTGGATTTGGGGATCCACGGGGCATATACAGAACCATTCCTCCAACAAAACTGAAGAATGACTTTAAAATCTCAAACAAAACATGAGTATATGTGTTCACAAACTTCATGGAGCAAGGGTTTCTTCGATCTGAAAACTGGCATCGATGAAGGACTGTGTGAAGAATACTTCAAAGTCTATTTGGCAAACACAGCCTACGTTGGCTATATTTAGTCCTCAGTTGAATGGAATGTCATGAGTACTGGTCATTTCAAATAAGTAGCCTATGACGCTGTTTACACTTATTGGGACACGTGGTATACCACATTCACACATTTCAGTAGCATTGGTGCAAAAACGATACATTTCTCAGGGGAAGCTTCTACATGGACTCCTGGGATCAGAGCTCTAACTCATACACACATACTTTTCCTTTTAAAATGATCCTGCATGATAAGCAAACAAAACACTGGATGAACACCTAGACGGTGAGCTCTGTACTAAATGATTTTAAAGCCAGTAGATGGAATGAGCTGATGAGGAAGACTACAAACGAGTCATCTTCTTCAACTTGGTCAAACTGCTCATAGTCATACAAGTGAATGAAAAGTTGAGCCTGTTGTCATTAAATCTGTTTAAAAGAAATAGAATAATAAAACAAATTAGTAAATCTTATTTTCTTAATAAACATTGTATTATTTCTGCACAGCTTTGTTACTGGCATGAATAGAATATCTACAATAATAACTTGTCACAGTGAAATGGATTCACATTCGATATCGATTCACATCTATAATTGATGCCATAGCTGTTTGATACTATTGCTTGAATGAATGCAACTTATGTGACTTCACAAACTACAAACACGACTAACATAATAGGTATTAAAAAACCTTGAGTGACATGAGCGTGAAGACTTAGTAGAGTTGCTCTCAAGAATAATGATACTATTATTCGCTCTAGCCATAGTACTGGAATCTGTACATTAACACCCCTGCAAAACAAAAGGAAAGGATAGAATAATAATAAAGGAACTTCATAACTATATTCCTACTGTAAACATTCAACACTATGTTTTCTTTTAAACTGACTTTCATATTTGGTCTACTGTAACCTCTTCTGTGTTCATTTTATGCTAAACTTATTGCTAACAGTAAAATTACCATACGAGCTCTAATTAATTTTTTTTTTTTTACTTGCAAAGCTACTGATAGAACCAAAGGCCAATATCTACATCAAACAGGAGAAACGGAATGGAAACTGTAAACAATTTTATGGAAGAACATTTCCGTGCTCCTATTCAGTCAAATGGGCATTCAAAAGGATGTGATTTTTCTGAAAGTTTATTTCAGAAACTTGGAATTGGATGACTGCAAACAATAAAACTAACAATATATTGATACATAATATTAATAATATACAGTGGGTCATTCTTTTTTTATTCTGCCACAGCTAACAGACAGAAAGTCAGTTGTCATAACTACTACTAACATAAGACCCTCACCGATAAGTGAAGATATATAGGAAAATCCATAATAGCTCTAAAAACCATCAAAGATAAAATGGTAATTAAAAAATACACTGACAGTTTAGCTGGTATAAGAAACAGGATGATTATGAAAGCAAAGCCAACAATCATGGATAGGCCATGGAAGCCCGTGGCTGTCACCAGTGTTGACTTATATCCTTCATCTGAGGTTGTTAAAAGCGCTTGGTAAAATCCAGAGGTTTGCAGCAGTGGTAACCTCCTGAACAGACTGAAATAAAAAGGGATTCCAGAATATCCTGATGATTTCCATCTACTAGGCTGTGATGAGCTCAAGCAATGCATACTCCAGAGGACAGAAGACAGACAGGTTGGGAACACGTCTACTGCACTTACGGAGAAAGGGAATGTTTCTGCTCAGCCTAGTACAAGTGTAGAAGCAACACCTTGGTGATTCGACCTTTAAAGACTCGATACATATGAGAACGACTGGTATGAATAAACCTTCAGAAGTGCTTTCTCAGACCTCCTCCCATCATAAGCACAAGCATAATGAAAACACTGAGTTTTCATGGTCTCACCCAAAATAAGACTCACTTATGGCTTTGCTTTGAGAATAGTTGAACTACTCATTGTTCAAGAGAAATGATCCTTTCTTCTCTGAAGATTTGTGAATCATTCACAGGGTGTGGTGAATAAACTACTTAAGGGTCTAATACATAAAAATGCAATAGGCTAAGCACAGAGATGTTTTTCTCCCTTTCTCAAAGGATGGAACATTTTGTATTTGCACTGATTTTATGTCTTGACTTCATGTACAATTATATACTGATTTTTTTAGTTGACATACAATAGGACTAAAAATATTGATATAATACTGATAACTCATGTTGGTATGTGTGGTTGTCACATAGGATTCACAGGAGATTTAAATTCACAGTTGTCAACGTAAAGGATGAATGCTATTTAGCTTCTTCGTGAATCTAGACCACGAATGAAGAGTTTTCCTCAACATATTTCACTGAGAGAAATACAAGGATGATAGGCATAATACTATGCTTCGACTCATGGATATCTAAGCATTGCTCACAATACAGATCTGATTTTCAACATCAGGGTTCTTTCAGTGTCCTTGAACAGCATTTGTTTTTCTGTATACAGAAGAAAAAACTCATGAGTATCAAACTGGTTCACATAAAACATGTGTATGAATTGTTATCTTCCTGAACCAGGGATCAAACCCACATCACTTCCCCCTCCTGCACTGGTAGGCAGATTTTTTATTTATCAACTGTGCCACCTAGGAATCGACATACATTTCAAGGACCACTGCCATCAGCTTCTACTGTTCATGACCAAAGTAGGAGAAACAACATTGGAAGAAGTACTCATAAGGGTACTCATAGGAAGTACTCATAAGTCAAGGAACTGTTATACTGGGTACTCTCGTTGTTACTGGGACAAGTCAGTTCCTCCGATGATGATGGGTATAACTGAAAAATTATTACAAATGCATGGGCTGCGATGTCTACATGATAAATGTGTTCCTCTTATACTATTGCTTCAGGGATGCCTACTTCAGCATGAAGGAATGCACTTCAAGGGATGCCCGCTATTCCAGCTCAAGCAACAGATAGTGAAGTGCAGATCATTGTCCTTTGTTGAAAATAATCAGCACTTTGTCAACATAGGGAACATGCCAGAGGAACCCTTGGGATGGAACTCTAAAAACAGGTTGGGCCCTCTTTTTGCCAAGCCCTGCGATAAAATACAAATCAGAAGAAGAAAAATAGCATCGGTTTTGTCAGGACTTCCTCATCTTTTCTTTCTTGGTAGCAGGAAGCAGACATTGAGGCCAGAGGACTGCAGGATTTCATTGTGAACTAACGTTGGGTGGGGTGGAAGCTCATCACTCTAGTAAGAATGTGGTTCAATAAAATGGAATTTCATTCACTTCATGGACATAGAGTTCTATAATCCTTCATTAAGGAATTCAATAAGCTATATTTCCTTACACCTTCACAATCTCTTGGTTTACGAGAACATCAATTGCTAGTCCAGCACTTATACAATGAGTGTTACAGGTAGTATGAATGTATAAATGATGATGAGCAATGACAGGAAGTTTATTTAATCTCTGTTTGAATTCTTGATTTTTTATATAATTTTTTATAATATCCTTACAGATGTGAATATTTTACTGACATGTATAAATACACGTTGAGTAGTGCTATGATAACTCATAGTGTTGGCACAATAAATATCATGGTTACTATGTGCTTTTCATATATTCCTTTTGAGATTCTCTTCCATTATACATTATCATAAGATATTTAATAGTTTCCTAAACTGTACAGTAGGTCCTTGTGGCTTCTTTTATATATAGTAATGTACTTGTTAATAATTCAAACAAAAACTGGTACACAAATATTCATAGTGACATTCACAATAGCTCAAAGGTAGAACTCATTCAAGTGTCCGTTGGTGGGAGACTGAATATGCAACACAAGGTATATTCAGAAGCTTGAACGGTATTCCACCATACAAAAAAGTACATTAAATGGTGCTGCCACTCTGCAAGACATTACAGAAATGACTCCAAAACAAACACATGGAACAAATACATAGTTCGATTCCAATTCAAGCTATGTACCCAAAAGGATTGGGAAAGGGGGCTGAAAAAATGGATACTTCTTCCGTCATACTCACAACAGCATGATTCACACTGGCAAACAAACAGAAGTGATCTAAGTGTCCATGGCAGCCAATTCCATAAACAAACTGTGGTATACACACAATGGAATCTGATTCGGCCCTTCAAAGTCAGTAATTCTGACAATGCGACAATGTGGACAAACCTTATGGTCATTAGATCATGTGAAATAAACCAGACCAAGAAAAGACAAACGTTCTGTGATTCCACTCATATGAGATATCCAAACAAGTCAAATCTGTCAGAAATAGCAGAGAGTGATTCCGACCGATCGAAAAGAGTTCATGTTTCATGGACCTCAGTTTCCCTTGGAAAAACTGACTTCCCGTGATATCTCCAAAACCAATTAGACAAATAATTGGAAGCTATATCCAGTCAAATGAATGTAGACATAATGTTATATACAGTGTACACCAAACTCACTCAAACTTCTTAACAGACAAAAGGCAAAACTGTATCTATGGTACCTCAGCTTAGCTTAAAACTGTATCTACAGTACCTCACTTCTGCTTATAAAATTTAACAACAACAACAACAACACACTAAAGTCTATCCAAAAAAGGATATAAAACATATATAACATTAACTTTAAAGAATTAGAAATTTAAACTGTGAAAAACCTTATTCACAAAACTTAAACACAAGCCACAGGAAAATATATTTATAAAATACATATCTGATAAAGGATTGTACTCCAAATATACCAAAAAATCTAGAACAATCTCATAAAAAATGTATACACCTAAACACCTGGCCTACTAAAATATAAAGATAGTAAATAAGCCTATCAAAAAGACTCAAAATCACATATCATTAGGAAATTACAAACTAAAATAACAGTGAGGTAGCACTGCACACCTATTAGATCCAGTAAACTCAAAAAAAAAAAAAAACGGGGGTAGGGCACAACTTCTCCGGTGGCTCAGTGGTAAAGAATCTGCCTGACAATGCAAGACACTCTAGTTTGATCCCTTACCCCAGAAGATCCCACATGCCACAGAGAAACATAGCTGGATTTTTCCACAGCTAAACAAAGCTCACCTGTGACCTGAATACTATATGGCTAGCACTTACTAAACAGCTTTGAAAACGTCCAGACAAAAAGTATCACATGATTATATACAACAGCTCTACTTGTAATAACTAAAAACTTTCAAATATCAGGATGTCTTCAGTAGATGACAGTGTAAACAAATGGGGATACATCCAAAGTGAAGGGGAGCAAATGCTACCACAAAATATACCACCTCAGCATGAGAATCAGTTGGACCCAATTAACTTTTTTTTTTAGACACATGATCATCTCTGAAACCCAAGTTCAAGACAGCTCTTCTGTGAGTCACATTTACCAGAGAAATCTCATTTCAAAGGAATCCTCTCTATATGCCAGATAGAAGGATGAGACACAGTCTTTTGAAACTCTTTTTTCTTTTCTATCGATAGGGAAAGCTAAGCCGTAAATCTGCACAACAACCATACCCTTCCTTTCCTTTGGTTGTATTTTTAAAATATTTGTTTCTTTTTTAATTTGGCTGCGCCAGGTCAACCTTCATTGAGGTAAGCCAGATATTTAGCTACAACATGCAAATTCTCCTTTGTGGCATGGGAGATCTAGCTCTTGGATCAGGGAATGAACCTGGGCCTCCTTCTTTGGGAGTGTCCAGTCTCAGCCACTGGACCACCAGAAAGTGCCTGTTTTGTTTTCAGATGAAGATGGAATCTAAGGTGATATCTTGGGCCATTTCAGTCACTGACTCAGTTTCCTGAGTTTCTCCAAAGCACGCACAAGGTGCACATTATTAAACTGGTTTGCAAAACAAGAAAAGGTTGTCTGCTACAACACTGTATGCTTACAAATATCTAAATGGTAAATGGCATATTATTTATTTTTAATTACTATGGGGGGGGAGAAAGAATGCAGGATTCATACATGTTACAACATGAATAAATATTAAAACCATCTTCAGTGAAAAAGAAATCCACATAGAAAAGGCCACCCAGAACCCTTATTCACCATGTCTGCTTTCAATCCATCAAGTTTGTCCAAATAACTGAAAATCTCAGTAACACTCTAAATAAAGAAAAAAGGATGAAGATGGAAACAAAAGATATATTCATACACTTGAACAATTGCTAAAAGTGGAAGTGGGGCAGTGGATTACATTATAATGTAGGTACCATATGATTTCCTGATTTTTGAGATTATGTGCTGGTTCTGCAGAAGGTACCCATTTTGGATAAAACACATAGAGTATTTTAGATGATGTGGCAAATGCTAGCACTTGTTCCCATTGCTAGTACATTTTAAATGACTGGAAAGTATACTAGGTTTCAAAACAACCATGTCAATACCACAAAAGAAATTTAGAGCAGACAGGCAGGAAACTTTCTGATACAGGCCAAGACTTACCCAGATGAAGTTCAAGGGAAGCTGCGATGCTCACTGCCCGTGAAGGAGTCCACGTGGAATGAAGAAGTAGTGTGGGAAGTCTATTAGTAACCACCATGTCTTGGGTCCTCTGGATGACCTACTGCAGGAGAAACAGATCTTACAGATAAAATGTTCCACATCACTTCACAAAAAGTTGTTAGACTACATTCAGTAAAGCTGAATCATTTTGGATTAATTTACAATCATAAAATACTACCCTTTACAGTCCAAAAATCACTTGCATTTCTATACACTAATAACAATCAGAAAAAAATATTAAGAAAATCCCACTTAAATAAAACATCTAGCAACAAACTTAATCAAGAACATAAAAAACCAGTAGTCAGAAAACTAGAAAGCACTGATAAAGAAACCGAAGGAAATACAAACACACAGAAAATTATTCCACGCTCATGCACTGGAACAATGAGGAATTAAAAGGTCCATTCCAACCAAAGTCATCAACAAATACACGGACTGCAATCACAAAATAATATTCAATGGCATTTTTCACAGAAATAGAAATATTCCTAATATTAGGCTGCTACTGTTGAACAGGACCTTAAACGGCCAAAAAGACTCTGAGAAAGAGGAACACAGCTGGAGGCATCTTCCTATCCCTCTTCAAACTACATCACGGAGCTGTAGTGACCACCACAGTGAGGAACTGGCAGGAACACAGACACATGGACTCCAGGAGAGAATAGAGAGCCCAGAAACGAACCCACCTGTACATGGTCAGTTCCTGAAAATCAAACCAGGAACGAGCGAAGAGGAAAGGACAGTCTTCTCAAGAAACAGTGACAGGGAAACGGCCACCTCCATGGAAGAACTGGTCATCCTCTAGATCATCTAACACAAATCTAACTGAAAACCCACCGCTTTGCACACGGAGCTCTTTCCCCCTGAGTCCTCTGAGATGGACCTCCAGTCAGCCCTCAGCTGGACACAGGAAACGTCTACTCCGTCCTCATTTTTCGCTCTTGCAGCGCCTCCCTGCTGGTGGGCACTGAGGCAACCCTGCTCCTCTCAGCCTGGATGCAGCTCTGTTATCCAGAAGCCTGAGCCCTGATGGTCCTGAGGAGACAAAGCTCCTGCCAGCTGCTCACGGAGCAGAGTCTAAAGGCAAAGCGTCCTGCGCCCGCGGGTCAGAGGGGCCTTTGGCGCCCCCTGCGGGCCACAAGAGAAGAGCGGGCAGCCCGGCGCTCACAGACCTCAGAGGGCTCACCCAGAAGCAGCTCTGCTGCGAGCACTCAGGCTGGAAGCCCAAACTGAAATGGAGCAGAATAGCTCCATGACCCTCCGCAAAACATGGCTAAGGAACAATCAGAGCCTGTATGGAATGCAGCCATAAAAAGGAACACATTTGAGTTTGTTCTAATAAAGGGGAGGGAAGTCAGTCAAAGAGAGAAAAACATGGAATCTAGAAGGATGGTACTGACAAGTCTGTTCACAGAGCAGCAATGGAGGTGCAGACATGGAGAACAGACTTACAGACGAGGGTGGGGAACAAGAGGGAGAGGGTGAGATGAATGGAGAGAGCAGCATGGATGCAGGTACACCAACATTTGTAAATAGACAACCAATGGGAATTTGCTGTATGATTCAGGGAACTCAAACTGGGGCTCAGTAGTAACCTGGAGAGGTGGGAATGCGTGCGAGGTGGGAGGGAGATTCAAGAGCAAGAGGACATAGGTACACCTAATGTGGATGTATGACAAATCAAACCAATATTGTAAAGCAATGATCAATCAACTAAAAAGAAATAACTGTTTAAAAAAATCTGAACATAAACACAAACTTTGCAACAAGGTAACTCCATTTTAAAAACTATAGAATTTTAGAAAACTACTAAAGTTCTACACGACCTTTGGTCTGGTAATCAGGTCTAACATACACAAAAAAAGCCAACTTACCAAATTATGAATATAAATTAGTTAAAACATTGCCTTTTATCATTTCATACATTTACCCCGTGGAGGACCTTACTCAAGAGAACCAAAAACAAACTGTTAAATGAACCACGGACCACCCACCCTGGCCAGGCAACAGAGAAAAGAAAACACTTGCAGGAGTCATCTTACAACAGGAGGCCCTGGGAAGGAACAAGGAACGAACAAGCTACCACCAACCAGAATTCTGGAGAGGTCAGGTGATGGGAGGCTCCAGTTCAGAGGTCCTACCAACCTCCCAGGATCCACATTGCTGGAATCCATCTCAGCTGAGTGATGCGTGTGCCCCCAAGAGAGATCCCAATTCAGAATGCCTGGCAAGAGACAAACCAGAAATTAACCCAATGACCATAAAACCTGAGACTGTGAGCCACGTGACAGAGTGGTTCTCTCCGTTTCCCTCACCCTCCTGCCCTCCACCCCGGCAGCCCTTCCCAATAAAGCCTCTCGCTTGGACAGCACTCCTCTCCTCAGACAACTCATTGCCCAGTGTCAGACAAGAACTCACTCTCAAGCCCTGGGAAGGGATCCCCCTTCCTTCATCAAAAGCAATATCCAGGAGAAAATATCTTCAAAACGTTATCTTGTAGAGAAGGAAATGGCAATGGCAGCCCGCTCCAGTACCATTGCCTGGAGAATCCCATGGACAGAGAAGCCTGGTAGGCTGCAACCCCGGGGTCACTAAGAGACGGACACGACTTCACTGAGTGACTTCACTTTCACTTTTCACTTTCATGCACTGGAGAAGGACATGGCAACCCACTCCAGTGTTCTTGCCTGGAGAATCCCAGGGACAGAGGAGCCTGGTAGGCTGCTGTCTATGGGGTTGCGCAGAGTCAGGCAGGACTGAAGCGACGCAGCAGCAGCAGCAGCAGCAGCAGCAGCAGCAGAGAAGGAAATGGCGCCACCTGCAGTACTCTGGTCTCAGAAATCCCAGGGACAGAGGAGCTTGGTGGGCTACAGTCCAAAAGCAGGGCATTTCTGATGGGAGGAAACAGTCCCAGGGAAGCTGAGCTGCTCACCAAAGGCCCCAGAGCTTTGGATAGCACACCAGAGCTGGGGCTGAGGATTCCCAGCTGCCATGCCTCTTGATCCTGGCCTCTTTCACTAGATACATGTGTGGAAAACTAGAATCTAAAATATGCCCTGGTGGTTCCATAGTAAAGAATCCACCTGCCAGTGCTGGAGATGCATGTGCGATCCCTAGGATGGGAAGATCCCACATCCTATGGAGTCTGTGTGCCACAACAGCTGAGCCTGTGCTCTAGATCCTGGAAGCCACGATGCCGAGTTCACATGCTGCAGCCACTGAAGCCCGTGAGCCTGTGCCCCTCAACAAGAGGAGACACTGCAGTGAGAAGCCTGCAAACCACTAGTTATGGCCCATGCTCACCAAAACTAGAGAAAAGCCCACACACAAAGATGCAACACAGCCAACAATCAATAAAACTGTTTTCCTAAAAAAATGCATATCTGACAAAGAAACTGTACTCAAATTGTCCAAGAACACTAGAGCAAACAAGCCCATTCATAATTGGTAGTGACTGAAATAGACACCTGGCCACTGAGGGTATACTGATAGTAAACTATCATAGAAAAACATACTCAAGATACTGGTGCAATGCATGCAGAGCCCCCTTTGAAAGACAATCTGACAGTTTTTTTTTTTTTTCAGTAACCACGTGGGACAAGCACTGAATTCTGTGTATGACAAGCGGTGGAAGCCAGGTATCTTACCATTGGAAGGCAAAGTTACAGATAAACAAAAGGAAACGTTACAATGTCCATGTCGTGGTGGATCAGGTTGGAGACATCACAAGTTACCTTTAACTGAATATGTTCAAAGGTGAGCATATTGAGCTCCTACATGTATGTTTTAAATATCATTCTCTAATAAAAGGGAACAGGAAACATCTCCGATGGCCCGGTGGTAAAGAATCTGCCTACCGATGCAGGGAACACGGGTTCAATCCCTGTGTAGAAGATTCCACACGCCCAGGGACAACAAAGCCCTTGAACAACTCTTGAAGTTTGCATGCTCCAGAGCCCAAGTTCTGCAAACAGAGAAGGCACTGCAATGAGAAGCCATGGCACAGCAACTAGAGGGTAGCCTCTGCTCACTACAACTAGACAAACTAGCAATAAAGACCCAGCACAGTCAAAAATAATGTAATGTTAATAAAGGGACAGTTCTTTGAAGAAATGACTGAGACTAGGGGTGAGACTGTAAATATATGAGCCAGGGTCATCTTAAATTATGAGAAATTAAAGAAACTAAAGACAACTATCAAGCTGTCCAAACTGATACAAATCAATGATGACACAGTGTTATCTGTATACACCAGCAAATAACAATCTGAAAGGGAATTTAAACAAACAATTCCCTTTCAATCATATCAACAGTAATAAAAGACTTTGCTATGGACAGAATGAGGATGACAAGACTGGCACACTGGAAATGATACATGATTGCTGAAAAATACCCTAAAGACATGGACAGATACTCCATAGTGATGAAAAGGCTTCAGTTGGCAATACCGTGGAAGGCATCTTCAATCTGAAATGAAGATTCAATATGAATTACAAAAGGCTGAAAGGTGGCTGCTAAACCACAAAAGATGCCAGCATTCTCGGCCTCCAGAGAATTCAATCCAGGGCAAGTGAAGAAGCTTGATGGCTCAGAGGTTTTCTGTTTAAAAGTTTTATTAAAGTATAAAAGAGATCGAGAGAGCTGCTGACATAGACATTAAAAGGGGGAAGAAAGAGTACCCCCTGCTAGTCTTTAGCCAGATGTTATAGAACCACTAGCAGTCTGCTAATGAAAGAAAGACAATGTCTCAGAGAATGGCACCAGGCCCCTCACCCACAGCAAGCATTGAGATAACATTGGCAGCAGATGAGTCATCCCAGGCCATAAAATGATGGACATGAATCTTGAAGAAAGGCAGATTTCCAAGCAAATATATAGTTTCATTCACATAGATTAAGAGAACAAGGTATGAGTAAAACATACTGGTTTGTCAAGTCGTTTCTGAGCCTTTAGGGGGAAGTGACCTGAAGACAGAGCCTTGGGTAAATACATAGCACATTAGCATACCTTAAGACAAACATTTCCATAAGAAAAATGCATTGCTTAGTTCACGTTTTGAGAAAAGTTAAATTCAGGTGGAGCCAGGAGTGGTCATGGCAACACAGAATTTTCAGAGAAACCTCCTTTTAAATTTGTATCAAGATGGAGAAAAAAAAATGCAGCACTCTTTTGTCTCCTCCTGCCTCTTAAGAGAGAGAAAAAAACGTCTGACACTTGCAGTCTATTTTCTCTGTCTGGAGACCCCTGGCCTTCCTGCCTGTTATCCTCTCCAGGCCTGTAGGAAGCAACACACTAGGCTGCTTGGGAAAACCGCGCGGGTCTGAGCTTTATGCAAAGGGGTAAAGCGGCAAAACCCTTGGCCCCAAAGGCGAGGCTTTTCTGCGACCGCCATTTTAGTCGGCTCCGAGACTGCAAACAAAGAGGGCAGAATACATGGTTCCCTGCTCCACCCAGTCCGAGTTCCCTTACCTGTGGCCCACAGCCCTGCGCTCTGCTCGCTGGATGCCAATCGACGGGGACCCAGGAGCCCACGAAACGAGCATTCCCAGCTGCAATGGCGAGCCCTGAGAGCCCTGGCCCCCGACGCGCCGCCATGTTCATCCCGCCCCAGACCCGCTCACGTGAGCCGCGCTCCTGACCAGCCACCCAGGCTCGCCCCGCCCCCGACGCGCTCACGGTGCGCCCCACCCCCACGCCCCCTTCCAGGACAGGCCCACGGGACCGAGACTGCCTCCAGGTGAAACACAAGGACAAGCAAATCCACCCCACCGAGACAATCCAAGCTTTTTCTCAGCTGATCTGTCTATGATTTAGGGATAAAACTATGACTACAGAAAGCAAAGATGACCTAGGACAGCCATGATATGCTATAGAGCCAGACCCTGGCGGGTAGAGGCTTGAAGAGGGCCCGGGAGCACCGTCTGAAACAGCAAGCCTCTATAGTGTAGCGGTTAGGCAGGCTGGTAAGTCAGCCAGACTGGGGTCTGTAGGCCAGGAGTTCAAGTCCTGGGTTTAGCTCTTTTGCTTTTAGGGGGCGGGGGACCCCAAGAGGCGGGGCTTAGACCAGAAAAGTTTATTTTTATTTTAGAGGTTTATTGTTAAGCTTAGGGTTAGGGTTCCAGCAACCCCCCAACTTGTTCGGGTTAGGGTTCAGGGTTAGGGTAGAATTTGGGGAACCCCCCTCTTCTAAGAGATCGGGTTTGGGTTAGGGTTCAGGACAGGGTCAGGGTTCAGGTTACGGTTAGGGTTGGCTTAGCGTTAGGGTTACAGATTAAAGTGAGCCCTAATAGCCCCCACAGTTTTTTATTAGCCTGCCCTGGCGGGAAGAGGCTTGAAGAGGGTCTGAGACCGAGGTAAGAAGCAGCAAGCCTCTCTAGCACAGTGATTAGGTGGGTCCTCAGGGAGGCAGACTTTCGGCTGTTAGTTAGGAGTTCAAGTCCCCAACCTAACTGTTTTGCTTTTAAGGGGCAGGGGACAGCAAGAGGCAGGGCTTAGACCAGAAAAGTTTTTTATTTTAGAAGTTTATTGTTACGTTTAGGGTTAGAGTTCGCGCAATCACTCCACTTGTTAGGGTTCGGGTTTGGGTTAGCATTCGGGGACCCCCCCACTTCTTAGAGTTCGGGGCGTTACCATTAGGGTTATAGGTTAAAGTGAGGGCTAAGAGGGTCCATAGTTCTTTATTAGCCTGCCCTGGTGGGCTGAGGCTTGAAGAATGCCTGGGAGGCCTCACACACGTAGCTTCCCTAGCCCTCTCCTCCCCAGCAGGGGGGTGTGCAGCTGGTTGGGGCCTGCCCCTGCCTGTCTGGGCTCCCGCCCACAGCCCCAGCTCAGGGGAAGCAGCCCCTGAGCCAAGACCTGCAGCAGGCACAGAGCGTCCCCCCTCCGGAAGCCAAGTGAACAGCATGCGGGGAAGTGAGCCTACTCCAGGGAAGAAAGGCAGCCCAGCCGCGTGAGGAAGCCCAGCCGCGTGCAGCTGCAAGCCCTGCTTGGGCGGAGCCCAGTGCGCCTTCAGTACCACAAAGATTCAGCTCTGGTTAGGGGCCCGATCTAGCACAGTTACTGGCGGGAGGTTGCTGTGCCCTGGGCGAGCCTTGCCCAGACTTGCATCGCTGCTAGGCTTCCTGCCCAGGAAGGAGCACGCTGCGCGAGGCTGGGAGACGCCACTGGCGCCTTCCTGGCCTCAGTTCCTCTTTTGCCTCGCCTTTGCACCAAAGCCCCAGGCATCCTTGGGGAGGGCTTAGATGCCAGTTGGTTGCACACTGCCAAGGGCTCCAGCAGTGTGAGCTCTGTCAGACGGAAGGGAAGGGCAGGTGCAGGGCTCCTCCAGCGGTTGCTTGGCCGCCCAGACTCAGAGCCGCACGGAGAGCACCAGGCTCCCAGGGCCCCTGGCTGGGGTCTGCAGCCCCGCAAACCCGGAGGCTGACTCCGTGGGCGCCCAGCAAGTGCATGACAGACTTAGGTTCCCTAGCGCTCTCCTCCCCAGCAGAGACATCTGCAAGTGGTTGGGGCCTGATCCTGCCTGTCTGGGTTCCCACCCACAGCCCCAACTCAGGGGAAGCAGCCTCTGAGGCAAGACCTGCTGGAGGAGCCCTGCGCCCCCGCCTGATCAGCGAGTGCACAGCCAAGAGGGAAGCGAGCCCCCTCGGGGGAACAGGAGGCAGCCCAGCCCCGTCAACCTGAAAGCCCTGCTTGCACGGAGCCAAGTGCGCCTCCAGTACAGCAGAGCTCTAGCACTGCTCAGAGGCCCGATCTGGCAGAGTTCCTGGCGCGAGGCTGCTCTGCCGTGGTCGAGCCATGCCCAGACTTGCCTTGCTTTTACGCTCCCTCCGCAGGAAGGAGCAGGCTGTGCGAGGCTGGGAGAAGCCACTGGGCCTTCCTGGCCTCAGCTCCCCTCCTCCCTTGCCTTTGCACCTAGGCCCCAGGGGTCCTTGGGGAGTGATTAGGGGCTGGTGGATTGCACACTGCCAAGGGCTCCAGAGGTGAGAGCTCTGTCAGACGGAAGGGAAGGGCGGGTGCAGGGCTCCTCCAGCGGTTGCTTGGCCGCCCAGACCCAGCGCCGCACGGAGAGCACCAGGCTCCCAGGGCCCCTGGCTGGGGTCTGCAGCCCCGCACACCTGGAGGCTGACTCCGTGGGCGCCAAGCAAGTGCATGACAGACGTAGGTTCCCTAGCACTCTCCTCCCCAGCAGAGACATGTGCAGGTGGTTGGGGCCTGATCCTGCGTGTCTGGGTTCCCGCCCACAGCCCCAACTCAGGGGAAGCAGCCCCTGAGGCAAGACCTGCTGGAGGAGCCCTGCGCCCCCGCCTGATCGGCGAGTGCACAGCCAGCGGGGAAGCGAGCCTCCTCGGGGGAAGAGGAGGCAGCCCAGCCCCGTCAAGCTGAAAGCCCTGCTTGCCCGGAGCCAAGTGCGCCTCCAGTACAGCAGAGCTCTAGCTCTGCTCAGAGGCCCGATCTGGCAGAGTTCCTGGCGCGAGGCTGCTCTGCCATGGTCGAGTCTTGCCCAGACTTGCCTTGCTTTTACGCTCCCTCCGCAGAAAGGAGCAGGCTGTGCGAGGCTGGGAGAAGCCACTGGCGCCTTCCGGGCCTCAGCTCCGCTCCTGCCTTGCCTTTGCACCCAGGCCCCAGGCGTCCTTGGGGAGGGCTTAGGGGCCGGTGGCTTCCACACTGCCAAGGGCTCCAGCAGGGAGAGCTCTGTGAGAGGGAAGGGAAGGGCACGTGCAGGGCTCCTCCAGCGGTTGCTTGGCCGCCCTGACTCAGTACTGCACGGAGTGCACCAGGCTCCCAGGGACCATGGCTGGGGTCTGCAGCCCCGCACATCTGGAGGCTGTCTCCCTGGGCGCCCAGCAGCTGCCTCACACACGTAGCTTCCCTAGCGCTCTCCTCCCCAGCAGAGACGTGTGCAGGTGGTTGGGGCCTGCACCTGCGTGCCTGGGCTCCCGCCCACAGCCCCAGCTCAGGACAAGCAGCCCCTGATCCAAGACCTGCAGGAGGCGCAGAGCGCCCCCTCCTGGAAGCTGAGTGAACAGCAGGCGGGGAGGCGAGCCTCCTCCAGGGAAGAAGAGGCAGCCTAGCCGCGTGCTGCTCAAGCCCTGCTTGGATGGAGTTGAGTGCGCCTCCAGGACGGCAGAGCTCCAGCTCTGCTCAGAGGCCCGATCTGGCAGAGTTGCTGGTGCGAGGCTGCTCTGCTCTGGGCGAGCCTTGCCCAGACTTGCCTCACGCCTAGGCTTCCGGCCCAGGAAGGAGCAGGCTGCGCGAGGCTGGGAGACGCCACTGGCGCCATCCTGGCCTCAGCTCCTCTCCTGCCTTGCCTTTGCACCTAGCCCCCAGGAGTCCTTGGGGAGGGCTTATGGGCCGGTGCCTTGCATACTGCCAAGGGCTCAGGCAGGGAGAGCTCTTTGAGAGGGAAGGGAAGGGCTATTGCAGGGCTCCTCCAGCGGTTGCTTGGCCGCCCAGACTCAGTACCGCACGGAGTGCACCAGGCTCCCAGGGCCCCTGGCTGGAGTCTGCATCCCCGCACACCCGGAGGCTATCTCCCTGGGCGCCCAGCAGCTGCCTCACACAAGTAGCTTCCCTAGCCCTGTCCTCCCCAGCAGAGACGTGTGCAGCTGGTTGGGGCCTGCCCCTGCGTGCCTGGGCTCCCGCCCACAGCCCCAGCTCAGGGCAAGCAGCCCCTGAGCCAAGACCTGCAGGAGGCACAGAGCGCCCCCGCCTGGAATCCAAGTGAACAGCTGGCGTGGAGGCGAGCCTCCTCGAGGGAAGAAGAGGCAGCCCATCCACGTGTGGCTCAAGCCCTGCTTGGTTGGAGCCGAGTGCGCCTCCAGGACGGCAGAGCTCCAGCTCTTCTCCCAGGCCCGTTCTGGCAGAGTTGCAGGCGAGAGGCTGCTCTGCCCTGGGCGAGCCTTGCCCAGACTTGCCTCACTGCTAGGCTTCCTGCCCAGGAAGGAGCAGGGTGTGCGATGCTGGGAGACGCCACTGGCGCCTTCCTGGCCTCAGCTCCGCTCCTTCCTTGCCTTTGCACCTAGGCCCCAGGCGTGTTTGGGGAGAGCTCAGGGGCCGGTGTCGTGGACACTGCCAAGGGCTCCAGCAGGGAGAGCTCTGTCAGAGGGAAGTGAAGTGCCGGGGGCCAGCCTGAGGAATTCCGCCCATGGCAAGTTCATGAGGAAGGAGGCTTGTATACGCAAAGGCCTGATCAATCCTCTGGAAACCCCCTGTTCCCGAGCATCTAACCCCAAAACCAGAGTCTGTTTTATGCTCTCTCCTACACCTCTGACTTTACGGGGGGCTCTCCCCCATAACCGTTTCTCTCGGAGAAGGAGTAAACGTGCAGCTCCAAGGCAACAAAAATTCCTGGGCGTGATAAGAGTTTTTCAGCATACGGACTCCTCTGAAGGTTATCTAGGCCACCTGTATAGGTTTGTCCGGCTACATGTGATTGTCTGCAGCCTCCTAACCTGAGAGGCACGAGATGTTTTAGACTTATTAATGGCGAATTCTTTTGGGGAGTTGGAAATTATTAGTATAGTGTGTTGGTTAGGAATTATATTGGTGAAGGGTTTTTCATTTGTTGTGTCAATAATTGCCACTAATTCCCTGCTCTGGGTGGGACAAGGATGTCTCAGGTCAAACCTCTCTGCTGACAGACTAGCTTGTGTGACAGGATTATCCATACTCCTGCTACATGATTGTTTACTACCTCTCAACCATAAACAGCAGAGTTTTGGAGTATTTTGAGAGTCTTAATTAGCATAGGACTTTTTCTTCTTGTTGAGTCAATGATTGCCGCCAGGCCTCCATATCCTTAGGCTCTTGGGAATATATTAATCAATGTATTTGGAGTATAGCAAAGGAAATATAGTAGTTTTTGATGTTAGCAATACTAGACTTTTTGAGTTAATGGATTTTCTCTTTTGTAATAGATCACTGTACTTTGTTATAAATCACTGTGTCCTTCCTATGTAAGAATGTAACTTTATCATATCTTAAGACTAAATAGATCTTAAGGGGAGCATTGGTGAAAGGATTTTCATTTGTTGGGCTGATGTTTGCTGCTAAATCTCCATGTTCCCTACTCTTATAATGAATATAACTAGCATATAGGAAGAAGTAAGTATTAACCTTTAAGCATATAGGAGAAATAAGTATTAACCTTTAAGACTAATCTTGTTAACCTTGGCTTAAATAAACTCCTTTCTTGATTGTAACTCACGACACCCTGACCTTATAGGAATGCAACTTTATTTGGAGAGTGGTGCCTGGTTTAAGAAAAAACACGCTTGGAAAAAATAAGTTTTTTGGTTATCAGAAAGAAAGGATCATAAAATGTCAGCAGGTCTCACTCAAGGCCAGAAGATGATGTAATATTCCTAAGACCTTTTTTTTTTGTACATTTATGTGAAGCACCTGATTTTGATAAAGGTCAGGACTGCTGACCCCCGCGTGACTCTGTATTCATCCCTATGTTTAACAAAAGGTATATAAGCAAACCCAAAAATAAAGAAATCGGATCAGTTTCTGGAAAGACTGATTCCCCCATGTCGCATCTCTCTTGCTCCCGGTTTTTCTGGCTGAATTCCCATCTGGAGCATGGATGCTATTCCACGTAATCCAAGTTATTCAGCTCCCTTTTCTCCATTAATCTTCCTACTAAAATATCCATTTCTAATCTCTCTATATCTGTGATTAAATATGTATTTTTCCAAAGACGCCGACTCCGTCCCCTCACCTTCGAATCACCCTGGATCCACCAGGGCTGGACCCCGGAAGGGAAGGGCAAGTGCAGGGCTCTTTCAGCGGTGGCTTGGCCGCCCAGACTCAGCGCCGAACGGAGTGCACCAGGCTCCCAGGGCCCCTGGCTTGGGTCTGCAGCCCCGCACACCCAGAGGCTGACTCCCTGGGCGCCCAGCAGCTGCCTCACACACGTAGCTTCCCTAGCGCTCTCCTCCCCAGCAGAGACGTGTGCAGCTGGTTGGGGCCTGCCCCTGCGTGCCTGGGCTCCCGCCCACAGCCCCAGCTCAGGGCAAGCAGCCCCTGAGCCAAGACCTGCAAGAGGCGCAGAGCGCCCCCACCTGGAAGCCGAGTGAACAGCTGGCGGGGAAGCGAGCCTCCTCGATGGAGGAAGAGGCAGCCAAGCCAAGTGCGGCTAAATCCCTGCTTGGCTGGAGCCCAGTGCGCCTCCGGGACAGCAGAGCTCCAGCTCTGCTCAGAAGCCCGATCTGGCAGAGTTGCTGGCGCGAGGCTGCTCTGCCCTGGGCGAGCCTTGCCCAGACTTGCCTCGCTGCTAGGCTTCCTGCCCAGGAAGGAGCCGGCTGCGCGAGGCTGGGAGACGCCACTGGCGCCTTCCTGGCCTCAGCTCCGCTCCTTCCTTGTCTTTGCACCTAGGCCCCAGGCGTCCTTGGAGACGGCTCAGGGGCCGGTGTCGTGCACACTGCCAAGGGCTCCAGCAGGGAGAGCTCTGTGAGAGGGAAGGGAAGGGCAAGTGCAGGGCTCCTCCAGCGGTTGCTTGGCCGCCCAGACTCAGTGCCGCACCGAGTGCACCAGGCTCCCAGGGCCCTTGGCTGGGGTCTGCAGCCCCGCACACCCGGAGGCTGACTCCGTGGGCGCCCAGCAGCTGCCTCACACACGTAGCTTCCCTAGCACTCTCCTCCCCAGCAGAGATGTGTGCAGCTGGTTGGGACCTGCCCCTGCGTCTCTGGGCTCCCGCCCACAGCCCCAGCTCAGGGCAAGTAGCCCCTGAGCCAAGACCTGCAGGAGGTGCAGAGCGCCCCCGCCTGGAAACCGAGTGAACAGCATGCGGGGAAGTAGAACCTCTGGGGAAGAATAGGCCGCCCAGCCTCGTGCAGCTCAAGCCCTGCTTGGCTGGAGCCGAGTGTGCCTCCAGGACGGCAGAGCTCCAACTCTGCTCAGAGGAGTGATCTGGCAGAGTTGCTGGCGCGAGGTTGCTCTGCCCTGGGAGAGCCTTGCCCAGACTTGCCTCGCTGCTAGGCTTCCGGCCCAGGAAGGAGGAGGCTGGGAGAGGCTGGCAGACGCCACTGGCGCCTTCCTGGACTCAGCTCCGCTCCTACCTTGCCTTTGCACCTAGGCTCAAGGCGTCCTTGGGGAGGGCTCAGGGGCCGGTGGCATGCACACTGCCAAGGGCTCCAGCAGGAAGAGCTCTGTCGGAGGGAAGGGAAGGGCAAGTGCAGGGCTCCTCCAGCGGTTGCTTGGCCGCCCAGAGTCAGCACCGCACAGAGTGCACCAGGCTCCCAGGGCCCCTAGCAGAGCTCTGTAGCCCCGCACACTAGGAGGCTGACTCTGTGGGCGCCCAGCAGCTGCCTCACACATGAAGCCTCCCTACCACTCTCCTCCCAAGCAGAGATGTGTGCAGCTGGTTGGGGCCTGCCCCTGCGTGTCTCGGCTCCCGCCCACAGCCCCAGCTCAGGGCAAGCAGCCTGTGAGCCAAGACCTGCAGGAGGTGCAGAGCGCCCCCTCCTAGAAGCCGACTGAACAGCATGCACGGAAGCGAGCGTCCTCGGGGAAGAAGAGGCAGCCCAGCCCTGTGCGTCTAAAGCCCTGCTTGGCTGGACCCGTGTGCGCCTCCTGTACGGCAGAGCTGCAGCTCTGCTCAGAGGCCCGATGTGGCAGAGTTGCTGGTGTGAGGCTGCTCTGCCCTGGGCGAGCCTTGCCCAGACTTGCCTCACTGCTAGGCTTCCTGCCCAGGAATGAGCAGGCTGCGCGCGCCTGGGAGACGCCACTGTCGCCTTCCTGGCCTCAGCTCTGCTCTTGCCTTGCCTTTGTACCTAGGCCCCAGGGGTCCTTGGGGAGGGCTTAGATGCCTGTTGTTTGCACACTGCCAAGGAGGGAAGTGAAACTGCAGGGCTCCTTCAGCTTTGTTTGGCCCCCCAAACTCACCTCTGCACTAGGAGCACCAGGCTCCCTGGGGCTGTGGATGAGGCCTGCAGTCTCCCACACTCGGATGCTGACTCCGTAGGTGCCTGGCTGGTGTGCCTCTCAAACGTGGGTTCCTGAGTGCTGTCCTTCCATCAGAGAAGTGCACAGGTGGCTTTGGCCTAGCTCTGCGTCTCTGGGCTCCCGCCCACAGCCTCAGCTCAGGGGAAGCAGCGCCTGAGCCAAACCTGATGAAGCGGTTCATGAGAGATGAGGCCCTTTTACACTGAGGCACATCCTGGCAAAACGCACAATCCGTCTAAAACTTTGAAATGGTCCTTCACATTTTTGCTGCACCTCAGGAACTTCCCCAGCAATCCGGTCTCCACTCGAGAGGAAGAAAGAGGGTCCAGCAAACCACAAGAGGAGCCTCATTTCCACCTCTTAATTGGAGATGAGAGATCCTTTCCCTGCTTCGTCGGGAAAGGATTCCTGGCGTTCACGTCGCATCTCAAGAGGAGGCGGTCTAAATGAGAAGTCGAGAGGAATTACAGGGTTCATGCCCCATTGCAAAAGACCCCCAAATGTCTCAGTCCACTCTGAGGGAACTGATTTCCCTGCACTGCCTCGAATTTCACACCGAGTATCGAATCAAAAACGGTGTCACGTGTGACAGCCCTGTGGGAAAGCCTCGTGGGAAAGCCTCAAGGAAAAGTCACAGATCACGTTAGTAATGCGATGGGAATCCTGACACTGCTGATACAGCATGGGAGCAAAGCGGACGTGCATGTCCCCACTGGAGAGGAGGACTAAGTCCCCTGAAGAGATTCCAGAAGAACACCAAGATCCATGACAGCACTGGAGAGGAATCCTCAGGATCCAAGCCCGAGTCCACACAAGGTCTGAGGCCTCGGCATGGACTGGGGAGCAATTTGAGTGGCCACTAGCAACTCAAATGGAGACTGGCCTTACCTAAGACCAGCAGATCTAGTCCCTGAGGGCCTCGTGGTAACTTGAGAGGCACCTGTTGTAACTCTAGAAAATCCAGGAGGATCGTCCTTCCAGGTGAAATGAGGCCCATATCCGCTGAGGACTCTCGAGGCTAATCACACCTTCCCTCATGAACTTTGAAAGAGTCCTCCACACCCTTGTGGCAAATCAAAAAGTTCCCCGACGCCCCCGTCTTCACTCGAGAGGAAGCACGAGGGTCCCGCCCACATCCAGAGGAGCCCCCTTTCCGCCTCCTAGCTCGAGATGAGGGATCCATTCCCTGCTTGGTCCGGAAAGAATTCCCGGCGTTCCCGTCGCATCTCAAGAGGAGGCGCTCTCCACAGGAAAGGCGAGAGGAACTCGAGGGTTGTGCCACCATTCCAAGAGTCCCCCAGATGTTTCAGTCCCTTCCAGAGGAACCTGTTTTCCCTGCAATGCCTCGACATTCATGCTGAGGATCGACTCACACCACGGGGACATGTGGGACAGCGCTGTGGGAAAGCCTCGTGGGAAAGCCTCGTGGGAAAGCCTCGAGGGAAAGCCACAGATCCCTAGATCCACGCGACATGAAGCGTGACACTGCTGCTACCCATCGGGAGGAAAGCGCACCTGCATGCCCCCTCTCGAGATGAGGACTGAGTCCCCTGGGGAGACTCCAGAAGTACCCCAAGATCCATGTCAGCACTGGAGAGGAATCCTCAGGTTCCGGCCTGGACTCCACACAAGGTCTTAGGCCCTGGCATCGATGGCAGAGGAATCCCGAGTGGCCCCTTAGCAACTCGCATGGGGACTGGCCTTTTCTGAGGCCACAAGAGCAGGTCCTTGAGGGCCCCATCGTAAGTCGAGAGCACCTGACGCAACTTGAGAAATACCAGGAGGTTCTCCCCTCCAGTCGAGTTGAGGCCCATGAACGCTGAGGCGTCTCGAGGCTAATCAAACCTAACCTCTGGACTTCCAAAGGGTCCTTCACACCCTTGCTGCCACTCAAGAAGTTCCCCGACATACCACTCTCCACTCGAGAGGAAGCACGAGGGTCCCGCCCACATCCAGACAAGCCCCGCTCCATATCATAGCTTGAGAGGAGGAATCCTTTCCCTGCTTTGTCGGGAAAGAATTCCCGGTGTTCCGTGGCATCTCAGAGGAGGCGCTCTCCACAGGAAAGGCGAGAGGAACTCCAGGGTTGTGCCACCATTCCAAGAGTCCCCCAGATGTCTCAGTCCATTCCAGAGGAACCTGTTTTCCCTGCACTGCTTCGGCTTTCACGCCGAGGTTCGACTCACACCACGGTGGCACGTGGGACAGCCCTGTGGGAAAGCCTCGTGGGAAAGCCTCGTGGGAAACCCTCGAGGCAAAGCCACAGATCCCTTGATCCACACGACGGAAGCGTGACACTCCTTTTACCGATAGTGAGGAAAGAGGACGTAGATGCCTCCACTCGAGACGAGGACTGACTCCACTGAGGAGACTCCAGAAGTACCCCAAGATCCATGTCAGCACTGGAGAGGAATCCTCAGGTTCCGGCCCCGACTCCACACAAGGTCGTAGGCCCCGGCATCGACGCGAGAGGAATCCTGAGAGGCCCCCGAGCAACTCGCATGGGGACTGGCCTTTCCTGAGGCCACCAGAGCGGGTCCCTGAGGGCCCCGTCATAAGTCGAGAGCACCTGCCGCAACTGGAGAAAATCCAGGACGTTCTGCCCTCCAGGCGAGATGAGGCCCATTTCCACTGAGGCGTCTCGAGGCTAATCACACCTAAACTCTGGAACTTCCAAAGAGTCCTTCACACCCTTGCTTCAACTCAAGAAGTTCCCTGACATACCCATCTCCACTCGAGAGGAAGCACGAGGGTCCCGCCCACATCCAGAGGAGCCCTGTTTCCGCCTGGTAGCTCGAGATGAGCGATCCTTACCCTACTTGCTCCTGAAAGAATTCCCGGCGTTCCCGTCGTATCCCAAAAGGAGGCGCTCTCCACAGGAAAGGCGAGAGGAACTCCAGCGTCGTGCCACCATTCCAAGAGTCCCCCAGATGTCTCAGTCCATTCCAGTGGAACCTGTTTTCCCTGCACTGCCTCGACTTTCACACCGAGGATCGACACACACCACGGTTGCACGTGGGAGAGCCCTGTCGGAAAGCCTCGTGGGAAAGCCTCGAGGGAAAGCCACAGATCCCTTGATCGACGCGACAGGAAGTGTGACACTACTGCTACAGCTCGGGAGGAAAGCGCACGTGCATCACCCCACTAGTGACGAGGACTGACTCCCCTGGGGAGACTCTAGAAGTACCACAAGATCCATGTCAGCAATGGAGAGTAATCCTCAGGTTCCGGCCCCGACTCCACACAAGGTCTTAGGCCCCAGAATCTATGGGACAGGAATACCGAGAGGCCCTCAAGCAACTCGCATGGGGACTGGCCTTTCCTGAGGCCACCAGAGCGGGTCCTTGAGGTCCCCGTCGTAAGTCGAGAGCACCTACCGCAACTCGAGAAAATCCAAGAGGTTCTCCCCTCCAGGCGAAATGAGGCCCATTTCCGCATAGGCGTCTCCAGGCTAATCATGCCTAACCTCTGGAACTTCCAAAGGTTCCTTCACACCCTTGCTGCAACTCAAGAAGTTCTGCGACATGTCCGTATCCAGTTGAGAGTAAGCACGAGGGTCCGCCCACATCCAGGGGGCCCCGGATTCCGTCTCGTAGCTCAAAATAAGGGATCCTTTCCCTGCTTGGTCGGGAAAGAATTCCCTGCATTCCCATCGCATCTCAAGAGGAGGCGCTCTCCACAGGATAGGCGAGAGAAACTCCAGGGTCGTGCCGCCATTCCCAGAGTCACCCAGATATCTCAGTCCATTCCAGAGGAACCTGTTTTCCCTGCACTGCCTCGACTTTCACGCTGAGGAACGACTCACACCTCTGTGGCACTTGGAACAGCCCTGTGGGAATGCATCGTGGGAAAGCCTCGAGGGAAAGCCACAGATCCCTTGGTTCATGCAACAGGAAGCGTGACACGGCAGCTACAGCATGGGAAGAAAGCACACACGCATGCCCCCACTCGAGACGAGGACTGACTCCCCTGGGGAGACTCCAGAAGTACCCCAAGATCCATGTCAGCACTGGAGAGGAATCCTCAGGTTCCGGCCCGGATTCTACACAAGGTCTTAGGCCCCAGCATCGACCGGACATGAATCCCGAGAGGCCCCCTAACAACTGGCATGGGGACTGGCCTTTCCTGAGGCCACCACAGCCGGTCCCTGAGTTCCCCGTCGTAACTTGAGAGCACCTGTCTCAACTGGAGAAAATCCAGGAGGTTCTCCCCTCCAGGCGAGATGAGGCCCATTTCTGCTGAGGCGTTTCGAGGCTAATCACACCTAACCCCTGAACTTGGAAACGGTCCTTCACACTCTTGCTGCAACTCAAGCAGTTCCCCGACATACCCGTCTCCACTGGAGAGGAAGCACGAAGGTCCCGCCCACATCCAGAGGAGCTCCGTTTCCGCCTCGTAGCTCGAAATGATTGATCCTTTCCCTGCGTCGTCGGGAAAGAATTCCCGGCATTCTGGTCGCATCTCAAGAGGAGGCGCTCTCCACAGGAAAGGCGAGGGTAACTCCAGGGTCGTGGCACCATTCCAAGAGTCCCCCAGATGTCTCAGTCCATTCCAGAGGAATCTGTTTTCCCTGCATTGCCTCGACTTTCACTTCGAGGATCGACAACCCCACGGTGGCACGTGGGACAGCCCTGTGGGAAACCCTCATGGGAAAGCCTCGATCGAAAGCCACAGATCCCTTGATCCACGCGATGGGAAGTGTGACACTGTTGCTACTGCTCTGGAGGAAAGCGCACGTGCATGTCCCCACTCGAGACGAGGACTGACTCCCCTGTGGAAACTCCAGAAGTACCCCAAAATCCATGTCAGCACTGGAGAGGAATCCTCAGCTTCCGGCCCCGACTCCACACAAGGTCTTAGGCCCCCGCATCGACGGGAGAGGAATCACGAGAGGCCCCCTAGCAACACGCATGATGACTGGGCATTCCTGAGGCCGCCAGAGCGGGTCCCTGAAGTCCCCGTCGTAACTCAAGAGCACCTGCTGATACTCGGGAATATCCAGGAGCCTCTCCATTCCAGGCGACATGAGGCCCATTCCCGCTGAGGCATCTCGAGACTAACCACACCTAACCTCTGGAACTTCGAAAGGGTCCTTCACACCTTTGCTGCAACTCAAGAAGTTCCCCGACATACCCGTTCCTCTTCCCATTCTGCCATAATGGTGGTGTCATCTGCATATCTAAGTTTATTGCTATTTCTTCCGGCAATCTTGATTCCAGCTCTTGTATCTTCCATCCCAGCATTTTTCATGATGTACTCTGCATATAAGTTAAATAAACATGGTGACAATATACAGCCTTGACATACTCCTTTTCCTTTTTGGAACCAGTCTGTTGTTCCATGTCCTGCTCTAACTGTTGCTTCCTGACCTTCATACAGATTTCTCAAGAGGCAGGTTAGGTGGTCTGGTATTCCCTTCCCTTTCAGAATTGTGGCTAAAACAACAATATAAGGACCTTTCCGATGTCAGGCCAAGGAATTGTGTTTCCAGTCATTGAGCCACACCTGATCACTGAGCACAAATTCATGAATCTGTTCCTCAAGGGGGAATGATATTCTTTTTCATACAAACTTAGTTACCTGATTTATTACTGTACCTAATTGTTCCAGCTGCTGTGAAATCCCACCTCCTTACTTGCGGCAAATCTGCTAACACCTGCCTCATTGTCGGGGGGGGGGGGTCTCCCATAGAAAATTTCATAAGGACAACAACTATGGGAACGTGCGGTTACCCGTAATATGAGTAAGTCTGCCAGAAGCAAGCCCATCCATGTACAGTCAGTCTCTATGATCCATTTTGAAAGTGTCTCTTCAAGAGTTTGGTTGTTTCTTTGCACCATTCCAGAACACTGGGGCCTATATGCTGTATGTAATTTCCACTGATATTTAGAGCTTCACATACCTGTTAATTAACGCGGCTACATAGACAGGGCCATTGTCGGATTCTATGCTGGTTGGAAACCCAAGTCTGGGAATTATTTCTCAAATCAGCGAGCTACTTCATTTTCTTTTTCAGATCAGGTAGGGAAGGCCTCTGCCCAACTGGAGAAGGTACCTACTATTCTAGTAAGTAATGATAACAGGTGACTGCCTTTGCTTCCCCGAAGGGACACTCGCTTTCCCTGCATCCTGAGAACTCCACGTCTCAGCCAGTTGGAAAAGCGCTTCTTGGAGGTCATTATTCAGGGGCAATTTCCCCTGGAGCCCGGGGCCATAGGGAGCGGCTCCACACTCCCAGGGAAAGGCAGAGCCACAGCCACACATCTGTCCCATCCCCTTTGCTCTGTAGGAGAGCTCTAGTGAGCCTAGGTCTGTCAGGAAAATTCTTGGCTCCTATGGGGACACATTCTATGTGTGAAACTGCATACAGGACCGAGGGGCCACAGGGCGCCTGTTTCTCTCGGGGCCGGAGGGGTGGGGGGCCTGAAGCAGTGCGGCCCAGCAACAGCTTCCACATCCATCCAATTGCTCTTTTCTTACCTCTGATAGAACTAGCTTTGTTCCAGCCTTTGGCAATTTGGAGGCAAGCGGGCCCCACTTCCTCCCCAAGGAGGCATGGGACCTACTTTGAGTGGAAAGGCCCCTCACGGAGCTGAACCCAGGAAGGCACCCAGTCATGTCTGACACATTCCTGCATCCTGCTTCTTCATGAGCAATACCGCTATAAGCTAGGAATGTCTTTCCAAGGCTCAGAAAGGACAGGGGAGATGCATGGTGCTGCCTCTGGAATTTCGGTCCTCTGAGCAGACCTGGAGGTCTCCCCTTGAAGAAGCAAACCAGTTTCTTCCAAATACAGGCTTGCAAACACACACTGGGTGGCTGCCTCTTCTTCCCTGAAGGACGATCACTTTCCCCACATCCTGTGAACTCTGCATCCCAGCCTGCTGGAAAAGTGCTTCTTGGAGGTCATTTTTCAGGGACAATTTTCCCTGGAGCCCGGGGCCGTAGGGAGGGCCCCATGCTCGCTGGGAAAGGCAGAGTCACATCCACAGTCTGTTCTATCCCTTTTGCCCTGTAGGAGAGCTCTAGTGAGCCTAGGTCTGTCAGGAAAATTCTTGGCTCCTATGGGGACACATCCTGTGTGTTAACCTGCATATCGGACCTAGGGGCCACAGGGCGCCTGCTCCTCTCGGGGGGAAACCTGAAGTGGTGCGGCCCAGCAACAGCCTGAACATCCATCTAATTGCTCTTTTCTTCCTTCTGATAGAGCTAGCTTTGCTTCTCGCTTTGGCATTTCGGAAGCCAGGGGGAGCCCCACCGCTGTTGTCCTGGGGTCTATTGGAGGTACCAGGTCTATTGGACCCCAGCATGGCACCCGACCCCCTCAGACACACTCCTGCAGCCTCCTTCCCCATGGGCAGGACTGTTCTGACCTAGGAATGTGTTCCCAAGGCTCAGAAAATGCAGGGAGACACACGGCCCTGACTCTGGAACTGAGGCCATTGGAGCAGGCCTGGAGGTCTGACGTCTGAGACGGCAAACACTTGCTGCGAGATACAGGTGTGAAAACACACTCTCTGGGGCTGCCTTTCCTTCCTCCAAGGAAGATAGCTTTTCCAGTCTCCTCCGTGCTGAGTCATACAAGGCTGGAAAGGTCTGGCTTAGAGGGCATTTCTCAGCGGCAATGGCCCCTGAGGCCCTGCACCCAGGGAGGGATCCTACCCTCCCAGGGGAAGTCAAAGCAACCTCCAAACAGCTGTTCTATCATGTTTCCTCTGCAGGAGGGAGCTAGTGAGCCCAGGTCTGTCTGGAACGTTCTTGGATCCTGCGGGGAAATCATCCTGGGAGCCCACCTGGATACCAGTCGTAGGGGCTAACATTTGCATTTTTCTTCCTTGGAGCCCTAACGCAGTACAGCCTAGCAACTGCTTGAAAATCCATCCTGTTGCTGTTTTCTTCCCTCTGGCAGGGCTAGCTTTGCTCCCCACTTTGGGATTTCAGAAGCAAGGTGGTGGCCGGCAACTCCTTGCCTGGGGTCCATTGGAGGTGCAAGGTGCCCTCGACCAGGTGACCCCAGCATGGCACCTGGCCCCCTCAGACACACTCCCGCAGCCTGCTTCCCCATGGGCAGGACTGCTCTCACCTAGGAATGTGTTTGCGAGGCCAGGAAACTGCAGGGAGACACAAGGCCCTGATTCTGGAATGGAGTCTGTTGGAGCAGGCCTGCAGGTCTTACGTCTAACAAGCCAAACACTTGCTGCAAGATACAGGCCTGAAAACACACTCTTGGGCTGCCTTTCCTTCCTCCAAGGAAGAGAGTTTTCTCAGCCTCCTGTGGGCTGAGAGTCACACAGGGCTGAAAAGCACTTACTGGGAGATTAGTTTTCATTGGCCATGGCCCCTGAGGCCCTGTGCTCAGGGAGGGCTCCCTCCCTCCCAGGGAAAGTCAAAGGAAGCTCCAAACGGCTGTTCAATCATGTTTCTGAGAGAGTCATTGCCAAGGCAGGTTTATAAGAAGTTCAAGGGTCCCCAAGGAGAGAGGGGTCTAGAATTCTCAAGGAGGAAGAAAGGGCACACTTTTTTTTCCCTCTACATTCCTTAGGATTATATAACAATCATGCATCCTTCTTGAGGACGGTCTCTGGAAAAACCTTCTGGCTAATCCTGTTATCTTAAAATGTAAATGATGGGAGTAGGTCTAGTGAGTCTTTACAACCTCCAGACATTCTTTTGTTCGTTGTAATAACTTATTGGAGAGTATATAACTCCATTACTAACACTAGCAAGGGGGTACGCTTTCTGCCCCTTGTGATGTCTCTGTCAGAAGCTTTCTCTATCTCCTTTCTACTTGAATAAAACTCGATTGCACAAAAGCTCTGAGCAATCAAGCCTCGTCTTGGGCCCTGGATTGAATTCTTCTCCTCCATAAGCCAAGAATCCCAGCATCTTTTCGTGGTTCAGCAACAATATTTCATTTCCTCTGCAGGAGAGAGCTAGTGAGCTTAGGTCTGTCTGGAACATTCTTGGGTCCTGTGGGGAAAATATCCTGTGCACACATCCGGATACTGGGCCTAGAGGCCAAAATTTGCATTTCTTTCCCGCGGAGCCCTCACGTGGTGTGACTTAGCAACTGCTTGAAAATCCATCCCATGGCTGTTTTCCTCCTTCTGACAGAGCTAGCTTTGTTCCCTGCTTTGGGATATCTCAACCGAGGGGCCGGTCCATAGCTACTCGCCTGGGGCCCATTGGATGTGCAAGGTGCCCTCGACTAGGTGACCCTAGCATGGCACTCAGCCAGCTCAGACACACTCCCGAGGCTTCTTTCTCATGGGAAGCACTGCTCCAACCTAGGAATGTGTCTGCAATGCTTGGAAAGTGCAGTGAGACACACAGCCCTGACTCTGGAATTGAGGCCCTCAGAGCAAGCCTGCAGCTCTGATGTCTGAGAAGCAAAACACTTGCTGCAAAGAGAGGCCTGAAAACACACTCTCTGTGGATGACTTTCCTTCCTCTAAGGAAGACAGTTTTCCCAGTCTCCTGCTTCCTGCATGTCACACAGCTGGAATGCGCTTGCTTGCATGTCATGATTCAGTGGCAATGACCCCTGAGGCCCTTTGCCCAGGGAGGGCTCCCACACTCATAGGCAAATCAAAGCAACTTCCAAGTGAGTCAGCTCTTCACATCAAGTGGCCAAAGTATTGGAGTTTCAGGTTCAGTATTAGTCCTTCCAATGGATATTCAGACCTGATTTCCTTTAGGATGGAGTGGTTGCGTCTCCTTGTAGTCTAAGCGACCTACAAGCATCTTCTCCAACACCACAGTTCAAAAGCATCAATTTTTCAGCTGTCACTTTCTTTATAGTACATCTTTCATATCCATCCATGACATATGGAAAAACCATAGCCTTGACCGGATGGATCTTTGTTGGCAAAGCAACGTCTCGGCTTTTTAATATGCTGTCTAATTTGGTCATCACTTTTCTTCCAAGTCATAAATATGTTTTAAGTTCATGGAGGCAGCCATCACCTGCAGTGATTTCCAAGCCCCCCAAAATAGTCTGCTGCTGTTTCCAATGTTTTCCCATCTATTTGCCATGAAGTGATGAGACTGGATGCAATGATTTTAGTTTTCTGAATGCTGAGCTTTAAGCTAACTTTTTCACTCTCCTCTTTCACTTTCATCAGGAGACTCTTTAGCTCTTCTTCACTTTCTGCCATAAGGGTGGTGTCATCTGAATATCTGAGATTATTGATATTTCTCCCAGCAACCTTGATTCCAGCGTGTGCTTCCTCCAGCCCAGTGTTTCTCATGCTGTACTCTGCATATAAGTTAAATAAGCAGGGTGACAATATACAGCCTTGACATGTTCCTTTTCCTATTTAGAACCAGTCTGTTGTTCCATGTCCAGTTTGAACTGTTTCTTCCTGACCTGCATACAGGTTTCTCAGGAGACAGGTCAGGTGGTCTGGTATTCCCATCTCTTTCAGAATTTTTCCCAGTTTCTTGTGATCCACACAGTCAAAGGCTTTGACATTGTCAATAAAGCAGAAATAGATGTTTTTTTTTTTTCTGGAACTCTCTTGCTTTTTCAATGATCCAGTGGATGTTGGCAATTTGATCTCTGGTTTCTCTGCATTTTTTAAATCCCTCTTGAACATCTGGAAGTTCACAGTTCATGTGAACTTGGAGAATTTTGAGCATTACTTTACTAGTGTGTGAGATGAGTGCAATTGTGCAGCAGCTTGAATATTCTTTGTCATTGCCTTTCTTTGGGATTGGAATGAAAACTGACCTAATGACTAGATGTTTTCAATTGCATATGCTGAAAGAACTGGGTGTGCAGTTTTGAAGGAAAAAAAATCATTTTAACCCATTTTCTCTGAAGTGCAAGGCATATCATGGCCATCCCTGAATCATAAAGTCACCTTTTCTTTATGTAGTCATAGTTTCATGCCTAAATTATAGGCCAACTCGTGCTCAACTTGACTCTGATGTCAGGGGCAGATCAACTGATAAAAAGCTTGGATTGTCCCTCTGGAGGAAAGTGAGATCTTGGTCCCACGAGAAGAATCTGAAGGGTTAAGGGAACTTGCAAGAGTGGGGAAAGCTTAGTCCATCCTACATGTACCAAAATCTTAAATAAGGCTTATTTACTTTACCAAAGTAAAAAAACAGATGATGAAAACAATTATAAATCAATGAAAGGTAGAGAAACTCATAGTCTGTGATCAAAAATTGCATTCTAAGAAAACTTTGTTCTCTTAACCTAGAGAGGAGACTAAATTCCATCTGGTACCAGCTTACCAGAAGACAAGCAAACAAACAAACAAATTATCAGTAAGCTTAAAAAAAGTATTTTCCATATATCTTGAAGTAGCAGTATTTCTGCAAAGGCATCAGTGTGAAACCATAGAGGACATGGTTAAAACCTGATGAAATAGAAATTGACAATGTCATCTGGTCACTGCTGCGACTTGAAATGCTTTAATATGATAACTAGAATGATAACTGACAGCATTTGACCAGGACATATCAGATTTTCACGGATGTCATATCATTTCTAGGATATCTATATTAGGAACTGAAGGAATCTTTGAACCTAGGAAAGAAAACAACAGTCTCAAAGGCCCTTGCTGAGTCATCTAGCAGCAAGGAATGTCTTTGCAAGGATCGCAAAGTGAAGGGAAAATACACCGACCTGCCTCTGCAACTTCGGTCCTCTGAGCAGATCTGGAGGTCTCCCTTTGTATAAGCTAACCTGTTCCTTCCAAATAGAGGTTTGCAACACAAAACAAGTGGCCGCCTATTCTTCCCCAAAGGAGGCTCTCTTTCCCCACATCCTGCGAACTCCCTTTCCCAGCCTCCTGGAAATGTGCTTCTTGCAGTTCCTTTCAGAAAATCCTATGGACAGAGAAGCCTGGTAGGCTGCAGTCCATGGGGTCGCTGAGGGTCGGACACGACTGAGCGACTGCACTTTCATTTTCACTTTCATGCATTGGAGAAGGCAATGGCAACCCACTTACTTTTCTTGCCTGGAGAATCCCAGGGACGGGGGAGCCTAGTGGGCTACCGTCTATGGCGTCGCACAGAGTCGAACATGACTGAAGCAACTTAGCAGCAGCAGCAGCAGCAGCAGCAGCAGCAGCAGTTCCTTTCTTAGGGGCAGTTATCCCTGAGATTGGGACCTGGAAAGGCAGAGCCACCTCCACACACACATCTTTTCTGTCCCCTTTCCTCTGGAGGAGAGCTCTAGTGAGCCTAGGTCTGTCAGGAAAATTCTTGGCTTTGACGGGATCACACCCGGTGTGTGAACCTGCATACCCGACCTAGGGGCCACAGGGCACCTGTTTTGCTCGAGTGGGTCCTGGAGGGGTGCAGCATAGCAAGAGCTTAAAAATCCATCCAATTTGTCTTTCTTTTACCTCGGAGAGAACGAGTTTGCTCCACCTCCACCCTTTGGCAGTGTGGAGGGAAGAGGGCACAACCCTCTCCCAAAGGGGACATAGGGCCTACCAGGAGAGAAAGGCCCCTTGAGGAGCTGAGCCCAGGTAGGCAGCCAGTGATGTCAAGCACACTCCCGCTGCTTGCTTCTTCATGGGCACTCCGACAATCTGCTAGGAATGTCATGGCAAGGATCTCAAAGGGAAGGGGAGATACATGGCCCTGTCTCTGGAACTTCAGTCCTCTGAGCAGATCTGGAGGTCTTGAGTTGTATAAGCAAACGTGTTCCTTCCAAATAGAGGCTTGCGAACACACCCCCGGTGGTTGCCTCTTCTTCCCCGAAGAAGTCTTTCTTTCCCCACATGCTGCGAACTCCCTGTCCCAACCTCCAAGATTAGCGCTTCTTGCCATTCCTTTCTTAGAGGCAGTTATCCCTGAGCTTGGGGCCGTAGGGAGTAGCCCCACACTCACAGGGAAAGGCAAAGACTCCTCCATACATCTCCTCTATCCCCTTTGCTCTGGAGGAGAGCTTTAGTGAGCCTAGGTCTTTCAGGAAAATTGTTGGCTTGGACAGGATCTCACCCTGTTTGTGAACCTGCATACCCAACCGGGGGCCACAGAGCACCTGTTTCAGTAAAGTGGGCCCTGAAAGGGTGCAGCCTAGCAAGAGCTTGAAAATCCATTCAATTGCTGTTTTTGTACCTCTGACAGAGCGAGCTTTGCTCCACCCTTTGGCAGTGTGGAGAAAAGAAGCATGACACCCTCCCCAAGAGGAAAGGCCCCTTGTGGAGTTGAGGCACACAGTCGTGTCAAACACACTCCCACTGCTTGCTTCTTCATGGGCACTCCCGCTATCAGCTAGGAATGTCTTTGCAATGATCACAAAGGGAAGGGGAGATACACGGCCCTGCCTCTGGACCTCCGGTGCTCTGAGCAAATCTGGTCTCCCGTTGTTGGTCAAGTTCAAATTCAAGGTCAAGGTCAAGTTCAAGTTCAAAGTCAAGGTCAAGTTCAAGTTCAAGGTCAAAGTCAAGGTCAAGTTCAAGGACAAAGTCAAGGTGAAGTTCAAGTTCAAGGTCAAAGTCAAGTTCAAGTTCAAGGTCAAGGTCAAGGTCAAAGTCAAGGTCGAGTTCAAGTTCAAGTTCAAAGTCAAGTTCAAGTTCAATTTCAAGGTCAAGGTCAAGGTCAAGTTCAAGGTGAAGGTCAAGGTCAAGTTCAATTTCAAGGTCAAAGTCAAGGTCAAGTTCAAGCTCAAGGTCAAATTCAATTTCAAGGTCAAAGTCAATGTCAAGGTCAAGTTCAAGTTCAAGGTCAAAGTCAAGGTCAAGTTTAAGTTTAAGGGCAAGGGCAAGGTAAGGGCAAGGACAAGGTAAGGCCAAGGACAAGGCCTAGGGAAGGCCAAGCCCAAGGTCAAGGGCAAGGGCAAGGGCAACGCCAAGGGTAAGGCCAAGGCCCAGGCCAGGGCCAAGGCCAAGGCCGCCAAAGCGAAGCCCAAACCCCGTAACGCCTGACATAAGGCAGAAGGCACTTGGCCCCTGTGCAGAGGAAGCCACTGAAGGCGGCAAGGCCACAGAGCTCCCCGACTCCCGTTCCCACAGGAAGATGTGAGGATAAAGGGCCTCATCCCAGTACAGCACCCGCTCCCACCGGCCCCCGACCCCCGCAGCGCGCCCCCTAAAACAACACTGTCTTCCCAGAAAAGAGAACGGAGAAGCCATGTGTGTGCCAAAGGAGCAAGATGAACGAACAATGCCACGCCCTCCAACTTTGGGCACACCTGACGCCTGGGAACCCCGGGCCCGGCCGATGGGTCCCCACCGTTCTCGGGCGGGAGGGGGGGTCGACACGTGGGCCGAGAGCCCTTGCCCGGGCCACCCGCAAATCCCCTGAGACGTGATCCGACCCCAGGGACCGAGGGCAAACGTACCGCTTGAGGTGCTGGAGGAGCTGGACGAAGCCATGGTGGGAGAGGCACACGGGAGCGCTGCAGACTGCTGGCCGAGTGGGCGGGGACTCAGCAGCCCAGGACTCTGGAGAGCGGGAGGCATCTCCGCCCCCATTGACGTCAATAGGGTCTGGGTGCGTAGATGGAGGGGGCTGCCCCTGGCCTCTTTCCAAGCAGAGACCCTGGACGGAGTCCCGTGGAGTGAGTGGGCTTTTCCCGGGCACAGCTGTGCCCCGGACCACCAAGATCCCCGTCGGGGTGGGTGGGCAGTTCGGGGGCTTTGGTTTGTGGCCCTCCCTCGCAGCGGATGGTGGGATCAACCCCGGGTGGATCAATCAGGGGCCCTCAGCAGTGCCAAGGGAGCTCACTGCCCAGGAAACGCCCCCAGGTCCCTTTGAATTGGCCGCCCACGCCCCCTTTCCCAGCCTGCCTTGTTCTGGGGTTTCCCACCTTTTCACATACCACAGGTCCCTGGGCCTGTACTGTCCCCCGCTGGCTCCTCCGAGGCATTCCGGGACAACGGACACTCTCTCCAGCGCCTCCACCTAGATCCCACGCTGTCCTCGCCTCCATATGCCCCCTGCGCCTCCCCAACTCCTCCGTGGGCTCCTGGCGTCCTTAACCTACAGCAGTCCCAGAGCGCCAGCCCCGAGGGCTTTGAGTTGCCTGGAGCCCAAGGCTCCGGCCAGAGACCTGAGGGGCCAGCGTCTGGACCGGCAGCTAATGCCATTAGGGGCTTTTCTCATGTGGAGCCTGAGGCCAACATCCGTGGGAAACCCCCAAGCGCGAATGTCCTGGAGATACACGCCAAAGGGGACAGTGTACCCCCTATGTGGGGAAGGAGATTCCTGTTTTCCTAGCACTGCATGGTGGCACGTGGAATAGCCCTGTGGGAAAGCCCCATGGAAAAGCCTCGAGGGAAAGACACAGATCCCTTGATCCACGAGACGGGAATCGAGACACTGCTGCTACTGCTGAGGAGGAAAGCACACGTGCATGACCCCACTCGAGACGAGGACTGACGCCCCTTGGGAGACTCCAGAAGTACGCCAAGATCCATGTCAGCACGGGAGAGGAATCCTCAGGTTCTGGTCCGACTCCACACAAGGTCTTAGGCGCTGGCATCGATGGGCGAGGAATCCTGAGAGGCACCGAGCAACTCGCATGGGGAATGACCTTTCCTGAGGCCAACAGAGCGGGTCCATGAGGTCCCCGTCGTAAGTCGAGAGCACAAGCTGCAACTCGAGAAAACCAGGAGGTTCCCCCCTCCAGGCGAGATGTGGCCCATATTGGCTGAGGCGTCTCGAGGCTAATCACATCTAACCTCTGGAACTTCCAAAGGGTCCTTGACACCCTTACTGCAACTCAAGAAGTTCCCCGACATACCCGTCTCCAGTGGAAAGAAAGCACGAGGTTCGGCCCACATCCAGAGGAGCCCCAATTCCACCTCGTAGCTCGAGATGAGGGATCCTTTCCCTGCTTGGTCGGGAAAGAATTCCCGGCGTTCCCGTCGCATCTCAAGAGCAGGCGCTCTCCACAGGAAAGGCGAGAGGAACTCCAGGGTCGTGCCACCATTCCCAGAGTCCCCCAGATGTCCCAGTCCATTCCAGAGGAACCTCTTTTCCCTGCACTGCCTCGACTTTCACGCCGAGGATTGACTCACACCACGGTGGCATGTGAGACAGCCCTGTGGGAAAGCCTCGTAGGAAAGCCTCGTGGGAAAGCCTCGAGGGAAAGCCACAGATCCCATTATCGACATGACGGGAAGAGTGACACTGCTACTACAGGTCAGGAGGAAAGCGCACGTGCATGCCCACTCTCGAGACGAGGACTGACTCTCCTGGGCAGACTCCAGAAGTACCGCAAGATCAATGTCAGCACTGGAGAGGAATCCTCAGGTTCCGCCTCCGACTCCACACAAGGTCTTAGGCCCCGGCATCGAAGGGAGAGGAATCCCGAGCGGCCCCCGGGCAACTCGAATGGGGATTGGCCAGTCCTGAGGCCACCAGAGCGGCTCCCTTAAGTCACCGTCGTAAGACGAGAGCACCTGCCGCAACTCAAGTAAATCCAGGAGGTACTCCCCTCCAGGCGAAATGAGGCCCATTTCCGCCGATGCTTCTCGACACTAATCACAACTAACCTCTGGAACTTCCAAAAGGTCCTTCACACCCTTGCTGCAACTCAAGAAGTTCCCTGACTACCCCTGTCCACTCTAGAGGAAGCACAATGGTCCCACCCACATCAAGAGGAGCCCCGTTTCCGCATTGTAGTTCCAGATGAGGGATCCTTTCCCTGCTTGGTCGGGAAAGAATTCTGGGCGTTCCTGTCGCATATCAAGAGGAGGTGCTCTCCACAGGAAAGGCGAGAGGAACTCCAGGGTCGTGCCACCATTCCCAGAGTCCCCCAGATGTCCCAGTCCATTCTAGAGGAACCTGTTTTCCCTGCACTGCCTCGACTTTCACGCCGCAGATCGACTCACACCATGGTGGGACATGGGACAGACCTGTGGGAAAGCCTCATGGGAAAGCCTTGTGGGAAAACCTCGAGGGAAAGCCACAGATCCCATGATCGACGTGACGGGAAGCGTGACACTGCTGCTACTGCTCTGGAGGAAAGCTCACGTGCATGCCCCCATTCGAGACAAGGACTGACTCCCCTGGGGAGAGTCCAGAAGTACCCCAAGAACCATGTCAGCACTGGAGAGGAATCCTCAGTTTCCGTGCCGACTCCACACGGGGTCTTAGGCCCTGGCATCGACGGGAGAGGAATCCCAAGAGGTCCCCTAGAAGCTCGAATCGGGTCTGGCTAGGCCTGAGGCCACCAGAGCGGGTCCCTTAGGTCTCAGTCGTAACACTAGAGCACTTGCCGCAACTCGAGAAAATCCAGGAGGATCTTCCCTCCAGGCTAGATGAGGCCCATGTGCGCTGCGGCTTCTCGAGGCTAATCACACCTAACCTCTGGAACGTCCAAAAGGTCCTTCACACGCTTGCTGCAACTCAAGAAGTTCCCTGACATACCACTCTCCACTCTAGAGGAAGCACGAGGATCCCGCCCACATCCAGTGGAGCGCCATTTCCGCCTCGTAGCTCCATATGAGGGATCCTTTGGCTGCTTGGTCGGGAAAGATTTCTGGGCATTCCCGTCGCATCTCAAGAGAAGGCTCTCTCCACAGGAAAGGAGAGAGGAACTCCAGGATAGTGCCACCATTCCCAGAGTCCCACAGATATTTCAGTCCATTCCAGAGGAAACTGTTTTCCCTGCACTGCCTCGACTTTCACTCCACGGATCGACTCACACCACGGTGGCACGTGGGACAGCCCTGTTGGAAAGCCTCATGGGAAAGCCTCGTGCGAAATCCTCGAGGGAAAGCCACAGATCCCATTATCGACGCGACGAAAAGCGTGACACTTCTGCTACAGCTCGGGAGGAAAGCGCACGTGATGCCCCCTCTCGAGACCAGGACTAACTCCCCTGGGGAGACTCCAAAAGTACCCCAAGATCCATGTCAGCACTGGAGGCACTGGAGAGGAATACTCAGTTTCTGGGCCCGATTCCACACAAGGTCTTAGTCCCGAGCATCGAAGGGAGAGGAATCCCGAGAGGCCCGGGAAAAACTCGAATGGGGTCTGGCCAGGCTTGAGGCCACCAGAGCGAGTCCGTTAGGTCACCATCGTAAGATGAGAGCACCTTCCGCAAGTCGAGAAAATCCAAGAGGTTCTCCCCTCCAGGCTAGATGAGGCCCTTTTCTGCTGAGGCGTCTCGAGGCTAATCACATCTAACCTCTGGAACTTCCAAAGGGTCCTTCACACCCTTGCTGCAACTCAAGAAGTTCCCCGACATACCCGTCTCCACTCGAGAGGAAGCACGAGGGTCCCACCCACATCCAGAGGAGCCCCGTTTCCCCTCCTAGCTCGAGATGAGGGATCCTTTCCCTGCTTGGTCGGAAAAGAATACCCAGTCTTCCTGTCGCACGTCAAGAGGAGGTGCTCTTCACAGAAAAGGCGAGAGGAACTCAACAGTCGTGCCACAATTCCCAGAGTCCCCCAGATGTCTCAGTCCATTCCAGAGGAACCTGTTTTCCTTGCACTGCCTCGACTTTCACGCCGAGGATCCATTCCCACCACGGTGGCAGTTGGGATAGCACTGTGGAAAATCCTCCTGGGAAAGCCTCATGGAAAAGCCTCGAGGGAAAGGCACAGATCCCTTGATTCACGCGACGGGAAGCGTGACACTGCTGCTACCCCTCTGGAGGAAAGCGCACGTGCATGCTCCCATTTGAGACGAGAACTTAATCCCCTGGGGAGACTCCAGAAGTACCCCAAGATCCATGTCAGCACTGGAAAGGAATCCTCAGGTTTTGGGCCCGACTCCACACCAGGTCTAAGGCCCTGGTATTGCCGGTAGAGGAATCCCGAGAGGCCCCTGCGCAACTCGCATGGGGACTGGCCAGCCCTGAGGCCACCAGAGCGGGTCCCTGATGTCCCCGTCCAAAGTCGAGAGCACCTACCGCAACTTGAGAAAATCCGGAGGTTTTGCCCCCCAGGCCAGATGAGGCCCATTTCCCCTGAGGCTTCTCAAGTCTAATCACACCTAACCTCTAGGTGCTGCAAAAGGTCCTTCACACCCCTTCTGCAACTCAAGAAGTTCCCGACATACTGTCTGCACTCGAGAGGAAGCACGAGGGTCCCGCGCACATCCAGAGGAGCCCCGTTTCCACGTCGTTGCTCGAGATGAGGGATCCTTTCGCTGCTTGAACGGGAAAGAATTCTGGGCGTTCCCGTCGCATCTCAGGAGGATGCGCTCTCCACAGGAAAGGCGAGAGGAACTCCAGGCTCGTGTCACCATACCAAGGTTCCCCCAGATGTCTCAGCCCATTCCAAAGGAACCTATATTCCCTGCACTGCCTCGACATTCACGCCGAGGTTCAACTCACACCACTGTGGCACGTGGGACAGCCCTGTGGGAAAGCCTCGTGGGAAAGCCTTGTGTGAAATCCTCGAGGGAAAGACACAGATCCCATGATCGACGCGATGGGAAGCGTGACACTGGTGCTACAGTTTGGAGGAAAGCACACGTGCATTCCCCCATGTGAGACGAGGACTGACTCACCTGGGGAGACTACCGAAGTACCCAAGATCCACGACAGCACTTGAGTAATCCTCAGGTTCCGGCCCCGACTCCACACAAAGTCTTAGGCTCTGGCATCGAAGGGAGAGGAATCCCCAGAGGCCCCCGAGACACTCGCATGGGGTCTGGCCTCTCCTGAGGCCACCTGAGCGGGTCCCTGAAGTCCCCGTCCAAAGTCGAGAGCACCTGCAGAAACTCGAGAGACTCCAGGAGGTTTTGCCCTGCAGGAGAGATGAGGCCCATTTCCACTGAGGCTTCTCGAGGCTAATCACACCTAACCTCTGGGACCTCCAAAAGGTCCTTCACACCCTTGCTGCAACCCAAGAAGTTCCCTGACATACCGTTTCCACTCGAGAGGAAGCACGATGGTCCCGCGCACATCCAGAGGAGACCCGTTTCCGCCTCGTAGCTCGAGATGAAGGATCCTTTCCCTGCTTGGTCGGGAAAGATTTCCCGGCGTTCCCGTCGCATCTCAAGAAGAGGCGCTCTCCATAGGAAAGGCGAGAGAAACTCCAGGGTCGTGCCACCATTCCCAGAGTCCCCCAGATGTCTCACTCCATTCCAGAGGAACCTGTTTTCCCTGCACTGCCAAGAGTTTCATCCGAGGATCGACTCCCACCACGGTGGCACGTGGAACAGTCCTGTGGGAAAGCCTCGTGGGAAAGCCCTGTGGGAAATCCTCCAGGGAAAGCCACAGATCCCTTGATCGACATGACGGGAAGGGTGACACTGCTGCTACCGCTCTGGAGGAAAGCGCACGTGCATGCCCCCATTTGAGACGAGGACTTCCTCTCCTGTGGAGACTCCAGACGTACCCCAAGATCCATGTCAGCACTGGAGAGGAATCCTCAGGTTCCTGGACCGACTCCACACAAGGTCTTAGGCCCCAGCATCCAAGGGAGAGGAATCCTGATAGGCCCGCGAGCAACTCGCATGGGGACTGGCCTTTCCTGAGGCCACAAGAGCGGATCCCTGTGGTCCCCGTCGTAGGTCGAGAGCACCTGCCGCAACTCGAGAAAATCCAGGAGGTTTTGCCCTCCAGGCGAGATGAGGCCCATTTCCGCTGAGGCTTCTCGAGGCTAATCTCACCTAAGCTCTAGAACCTGCAAAAGGTCCTTCACACCCTTGCTGCAACTCAAGAAGTTCCCCGACATACCGTCTCCACTCGAGAGGAAGCACGAGGGTCCCGCGCACATCCAGAGTAGCCAGGTTTCCGCCTCGTACCTCGAGATGAAGGATCCTTTCGCTGCTTGGTCGGGAAAGAATTCTGGGCGTTCCCGTCGCAACTCAAGAGGAGGCGCTCTCCATAGGAAAGGCGAGAGGAACTCCAGGGTCGTGCCACCATTCCCAGAGTCCCCCAGATGTCTCAGTCATTTCCAGGGAACCTGTATTCCCTGCACTGACTCGACTTTCATGCCGAGGATCGACTCCCACGACGATGGCACATGGGACAGCTCTGTGGGAAAGTCTCGCGGATAAGCCTCGAGGGAAAGCCTCGAGGGAAAGCCACAGATCCCTTGATCCAGGCGATGGGAAGCGTGACGCTGCTGCTACCGCTCTGGAGGAAAGCGCATGTGCATGCCCCCTCTCGAGAGGAAGACTGACTCCCCTGGGGAGACTCCAGTAGTATCCCAAGATCCATGACAGCACCGGAGAGGAATCCTCAGTTTCCGTCCCCGACTCCACACAAGGACTTAGGCCCCGGCGTTGACAGGAGAGGAATCCCGAGAGGCCCCTGAGCAACTCGAATGTGGACTGGCCAGTCCTGAGGCCACCAGAGAGGGTCACTGAAATCCCCGTCATAAATCGAGAGCACCTTCCGCAACTCGAGAAAATCCAGGAGGTATTGCCCTGCAGGCGAGATGAGGCCCATTTCCCCTGAGGCTTCTCGAGGCTAATTACACCTAACCACTGGAACTACCAAAAGGTCCTTCACACCCTTGCTGCAAATCAAGAAGTTCCCCGAAATACCCATACCGACTGTAGATGAAGCATGAGGGTTCCGCACACATCCAGAGGAGCCCTGTTTCCGCCTCGTAGCTCAAGATGAGGGATCCTTTCCCCGCTTTGTCAGAAAAGAATTCCCGGCGTTCCAGTCGCATCTCAAGAGGAGGCGCTCTCCATAGGAAAGGCGAGAGGAACTCCAGGGTCTTGCCACCATTCCCAGAGTCTGCCAGATGTCTCAGTAAATACCAGAGGAACCTGTTTTCCCTGCACTGACTCGACTTTCATGCCGAGGATCGGCGCCCACCACGGTGGAACGTGGGACAGCCCTGTGGGAAAGCCTCGTGGGAAAGCATTGAGGGAAAGCACGAGATCCCTTAATCCACGCGACGGGAAGCGTGACACTGCTGCTAACCCTCTGGAGGAAAGCGCACGTGCATGCCCCCATTCGAGACGAGGACTTACTCCCCTGGGGAGACTCCCAAAGTATCCCAAGATCCATGTCAGCCCTGGAGAGGAATTTTCAGGTTCCGCCCCCGACTCCACACAAGGTTTTAGGCCCCGGCATCGAAGGGAGAGGAATCCCGAGAGGCCCCTGAGCAACTCGCATGGTGACTGGCCTTTCCTGAGACTATGAGAGCGGGTCCCTGAGGTCCCCGTCGTAAGTCGAGAGCACCTGCCGCAACTCGAGAAAATCCAGGATGTTTTGCCCTCCAGGAGAGATGAGGTCAATTTCCGATGAGGCTTCTCGAAGCTAATCACACCTAAACTCTGGAACTTCCAAAAGGTCCTTCACACCCTTGCTGCAAGTCAAGAAGTTCCCTGACATACGCGTCTCCAGTGTAGGGGAAGCACGAGGGTCCTGGCCACATCCAGAGGATCCCCGTTTCGGTCTCGTAGCTCGAGATGAGGGATCCTTTCCCTGCTTGGTCGGGAACGAATTCCCGGCGTTCCCGTCGCCTTTCAAGAGGAGGCGCTCTCCACAGGAAAGGCGAGAGGAACTCCAGCGTCGTGCCACCATTCCAAGAGTCCCTGAGATGTCTCAGTCCATTCCAGAGGAACCTGTATTTCCTGCACTGTCTCGACTTTCACCCAAAGGATCGACTCCCACCACGGTGGCACGTGGCACAGCACTGTCAGAAAGCCTCGTGGGAAAGACTCCTGGGAAAGCCTCGAGGGAAAGCCACAGATCCCTTCATCCAAACGACGGGAAGCGTGACTCTTTTGCTACCGCTCTGGAGGATACCGCACGTGCTTGCCACCATTAGAGACGAGGACTTACTCCCCTGGGAAGACCCCAGAAGTACCCCAAGATCCATGTCAGCACTGGAGAGGAATCCTCATGTTCCGGCTCCGACCCAAGACAAGGTCTTAGGGCCCAGCATCGAAGAGAGAGGTATCCCGAGAGGGGCCCGAGCAACTCGCATGGGACTGGCCTTTCCTGAAAGCCACCAAAGCGGGTCCCTGAGGTGTCCGTCATAAGATGGGAGCACCTGCCGCAACTGGAGAAAATCCAGGAGGTTCTCCTCTCCAGGCTAGATGAGGCCCATTTCCGCTGAGGCGACTCGAGGCTAATCACATCTAACCTTGGAACTTCCAAAGGGTCCTTCACACCGTTGCTGTAACTCAAGAAGTTCCCCGACATACCCGTCTTCACAGGAGAGGAAGCACGAGGGTACCGCCCACATCCAGCGGAGACCCATTTCCGCCTCGTAGATCAAGATGAGGGATCCCTTCGCTGCTTGGTCAGGAAAGATTTCCCGGCGTTCCTGTTGCATATCAAGAGGAAGCACTCTCCACAGCAAAGTCGAGAGGAACTCCAGGGTCGCCCACCATTCCCAGAGTCCCCCAGATGTCTCAGTCCATTCCAGAAGAAACTATTTTCCCTGCACTGCCTCGACTTTCACGCCGAGGATCGAGTCCCACCAAGGTGGCACGTGCGACAGCCCTGTGGGAAAGCCTCGTAGGAAAGCTTCGTGGGAAAGCCTGGAGGGAAAGCCACAGATCCCTTGATCCATGCGACGGGAAGCGTGACACTGCTGCTACCCCAGTGGAGGATAGCGCGCGTGCTTGCCCCCATTCGAGACGAGGACTTACTCCCTTGGGAAGACCCCAGAAGTACCACAAGATCCATGTCAGCACTGGAGAGGAATCCTCATGTTCCGGACCTGACACCACTCAAGGCCTTAGGCCCCGGCATCGAAGGTAGAGGAATCCTGAGAGGCCCGTGGGGAACTCACTTGGGGACTGGCCTTTCATGAGGCCACCAGAGCGGGGCCCTGAGATTTCCGTCGTAAGTCGAGAGCACCTGCCGCAACTCGAAAAAATCCAGGAGGTTTTGCCCTCCAGGCGAGATGAGGCCCATTTAAGCTGAGGCTTCTCAAGGCTAATCACATCTAACATCTGGAACCTCCTAAAGGTCCTTCACACACTTGCTGCAACTCAAGAAGTTCCCCAACATCCCCGACTCCACTATAGAGGAGGCACGAGGGTCCCGCCCACATCCAGAAGAGCCCCGATTCCTCCTCGTAGCTCGAGATGAGGGATCCTTTCCCTGCTTGGTCGGGAAAGAATTCTGGGCATTCCCGTCGCATGTCAAGAGGAGGCGCTCTGCACATGAAAGGCGAGAGGAACTCCAGCGTCGTTTTACCATTCCAAGAGTCTCCCAGATGTCTCAGTCCATTCCAGAGGAACCTGTTTTCCCTGCACTGCCTCGACTTTCACGCCAAGGATAGACTCCCACCACCGTGGCTCGAGGGACAGCCCTGTGGGAAAGCCTCATGGGAAAGCCTCGAGGGAAAGCCACAGATCACTTGATCCAGGGGATGGGAAGCGTGACACTGCTGCTACCGCTCTGGAGGAAAGCGCACGTGCATGCCCCCATTCGAGACGAGGACTGACTCCCCTGGGGAGACTCCAGAAGTACCCCAAGATCCATGTCAGCACTGGAGAGGAATCCTCAGGTTCCGGCCCCGACTCCACACAAGGTCTTAGGCCCTGGCATCGAAGGGAGAGGAATCCCGAGAGGCCCCCGAGGAACTCGCATGGGGACTGGCCTTTCCTGAGGACACCAGAGCGGGTCCCTGAGGTCCCCGGCGTAAGTCGAGAGCACCTGCCGCAACTCGAGAAAATCCAGGAGGTTTTGCCCTCCAGGCGAGATGAGGCCCATTTCCGCTGAGGCTTCTCGAGACTAATCACATCTAAACACTGGCACTTCCAAAGGGTCCTTCACACCCTTGCTGCAACTCAAGAAGTTCCCCGACATACCTGTCTCCACTCGAGAGGAAGCACGAGGGTCCCGCACACATCCAGGGGAGCCCCGTTTCCGCCTCCTAGCTCGAGATGAGGGATCCTTTCCCTGTTTCGTAGGGAAAGAATTCCCGGCGTTCCCGTCGCATCTCAAGAGGAGGCGCTCTCCACAGGAAAGGCGAGAGGAACTCCAGGGTCGTGCCACCATTCCAAGAGTCCCCCAGATGTGTCAGTCCATTCCAGAGGAACGTATTTTCCCTGCACTGCCTCGACGTTCAAGCCGAGGATCGACTCCCACCACAGTGGCACGTGGGAGAGCCCTGTGGGAAAGCCTCATGGGAAAGCCTCGAGTGAAAGCCATAGATCCCTTGATCCACGCGGCGGAATGCGAGACACTGCTGCTACCGCTCTGGAGGAAAGCGCAAGTGCATGCCCGCATTCGAGACGAGGACTGACTCCCCTGGGGAGACTCCAGAAGTACCTCAAGATCCATGTCAGCACTGCAGGGAATCCTGAGGTTCCGGCCCCGACTCCACACAAGGTCTTAGGCCCCGGCATCGACGGGAGAGGAATCCCGAGAGGCCCCTAAGCAACTCGCATCGGGACTGGCCTTTCCTGAGGCCACCAGAGCTGGTCCTTGACTCCCCGTCGCAAGTCGAGTGCAACTGCCACAACTCGAGAAAATCCAGGAGGTTTTGCCCTCCAGGCGAGTAGAGGCCCATTTCCGCTGAGATTTCTCGAGGCTAATCATATCTAATCACTGGAACTTCCAAAGGGTCCTTCACACCCTTGCTGCAACTCAAGAAGTTCCCCCACATAACCGTCTCCACTCGAGAGGAAGCACGAGGGTCCCGCACACATTCAGGGGAGCCCCGTTTCCGCCTCCTAGCTCGAGATGAGGGATCCTTTCCCTGTTTCGTAGGGAAAGAATTCCCGGCGTTCCCGTCGCACCTCAAGAGGAGGCGCTCTAAACAGGAAAGGCGAGAGGAACTCCAGGTTAGGGCCACCATTGCAAGAGTCCCCCAGATGTGTCAGTCCATTCCAGAGGAATGTATTTTCCCTGCACTGCCTCGACGTTCATGCCGAGATCGACTCTCACCACGGTGGCACGTGGGACAGCCCTGTGGGAAAGCCTCGTGGGAAAGCCTCGAGGGAAACCATAGATCCCTTGATCCACGCGGCGGAATGCGTGACACTGCTGCTACCGCTCTGGAGAAAAGCGCAAGTGCATGCCCGCATTCGAGACGAGGACTGACTCCCCTGGGAAGACTCCAGAAGTACCCCAAGATCCATTTCAGCACAGGAGAGGAATCCTCAGGTTTCGGCCCCGACTCCACAGAAGGTCTTAGGCCCCGGCATCGACGGGAGGGGAATCCCGAGAGGCCCCCGAGGAACTCGCATGGGGACTGGCCTTTCCTGAGGCCACCAGAGCGGGTCCCTGAGGTCCCCGTCGTAAGGCGAGAGCACCTGCCGCAACTCGAGAAAATCCAGGAGGTTTTGCCCTCCAGGCGAGTAGAGGCCCATTTCCGCTGAGGCTTCTCGAGGCTAATCACATCTAACCACTGGAACTTCCAAAGGGTCCTTCACACCCTTGCTGCAAATCAAGAAGTTCCCCGACATACCCGTCTCCACTCGAGAGGAAGCACGAGGGTCCCGCACACATCCAGGGGAGCCCTGTTTCCGCCTCCTAGCTCGAGATGAGGGATCCTTTCCCTGTTTCGTAGGGAAAGAATTCCCGGCGTTCCCGTCGCATCTCAAGAGGAGGCGCTCTCCACAGGAAAGGCGAGAGGAACTCCAGGGTCGTGCCACCATTCCAAGAGTCCCCCAGATGTGTCAGTCCCTTCCAGAGGAACCTGTTTTCCCTGCACTGCCTTGACGTTCAAGCTGAGGATCGACTCCCACCACGTGTACACGTGGGACAGCCCTGTGGGAAAGCCTCGTGGGAAAGCCTCGTGGGAAAGACTCGAGGGAAAACCATAGATCCTTTGAAACACGAGGCGGACTGCATGACACTGCTGCTACCGCTCTGGAGGAAAGCGCAAGTGCATGCCCGCATTCGAGACGAGGACTGACTCCCCTGGGAGACTCCAGAAGTACCCCCAAGATCCATGTCAGCACCGGAGAGGAATCCTCAGGTTCCGGGCCCGACTCCACACATGGTCTTACGCCCCAGCATCGACGGGAGAGGAATCCTGAGAGGCCCCCGAGGAACTCGCATGGGGACTGGCCTTTCCTGAGGCCACCAGAGCGGGTCCCTGACTCCCCGTCGCATGTCGAGAGCACCTGCCACAACTCGAGAAAATCCAGGAGGTTTTGCCCTCCAGGCGAGATGAGGCCCATTTCCGCTGAGGCTTCTCGAGGCTAATCACATGTAACCACTGGAACGTCCAAAGGGTCCTTCACACCCTTGCTGTAACTCAAGAAGTTCCCGACATACACGTCTCCACTCAAGAGGAAGCAAGAGGGTCCCGCACACATCCAGGGGAGCCCCGTTTCCGCCTCCTAGCTCGAGATGAGGGATCCTTTCCCTGTTTCGTAGGGAAAGAATTGCCGGCGTTCCCGTCGCATCTCAAGAGGATGCGCTCTCCACAGGAAAGGCGAGAGGAACTCCAGGGTCGTGCCACCATTCCAAGAGTCCCCCAGATGTGTCAGTCCATTCCAGAGGAACGTATTTTCCCTGCACTGCCTCGACGTTCAAGTCGAGGATCGACTGCCACCACAGTGGCACGGGGGACAGCCCTGTGGGAAAGCCTCGTTGGAAAGCCTCGAGGGAAAGCCATAGATCCTTTGATCAACGCGGCGGACTGCGTGACACTGCTGCTACCGCTCTGGAGGAAAGCGCAAGTGCATGACCGCATTCGAGACGAGGACTGACTCCCCTGGGGAGACTCCAGAAGCACCCCCAAGATCCATGTCAGCACTGGCGAGGAACCCTCAGGTTCCGGCCCCGACTCCACACAAGGTCTTAGGCCCCGGCATGGACGGAAGAGGAATCCCGAGAGGCCCCCAAGGAACTCTCATGGGGACTGGCCTTTCCTGAGGCCACCAGAGCGGGTCCCTGAGGGCCCCGTCGTAAGTCGAGAGCACCTGCCGCAACTCGAGAAAATCCAGGAGGTTTTGCCCTCCAGGCGAGATGAGGCCCATTTCCGCTGAGGCTTCTCGACGCTAATCACATCTAACCACTGGAACTTCCAAAGGGTCCTTCAAAACCTTGCTGCAAATCAAGAAGTTCCCCGACATACCCGTGTCCACTCGAGAGGAACCACGAGGGTCCCGCACACATCCAGGGGAGCCCCGTTTCCGCCTCCTAGCTCGAGATGTGGGATCCTTTCTCTGTTTCGTAGGGAAAGAATTCCCGGAATTCCCGACACATCTCAAGAGGAGGCGTTCTCCACAGGAAAGGCGAGAGGAACTCCAGGGTCGTGCCACCATTCCAAGAGTCCCCCAGATGTGTCAGTACATTCCAGAGGAACCTGTTTTCCCTGCACTGCCTTGACGTTCAAGCCGAGGATTGACTCCCACCACAGTGGCACGTGGAACAGCCCTGTGGGAAAGCCTCGTGGGAAAGCTTCGTGGGAAACACTCGAGAGAAAACCATAGATCCTTTGATCCACGCGGCGGAATGCGTGACACTGCTGCTACCGCTCTGGAGGAAAGCGCAAGTGCATGCCCGCATTCGAGACGAGGACTGACTCCCCTGGGGAGACTCCAGAAGTACCCCAAGATCCATGTCAGCACTGGAGGGAATCCTGAGGTTCCGGCCCCGACTCCACACAAGTCTTAGGCCCCGGCATCGACGGGAGAGGAATCCCGAGAGGCCCCCGAGGAACTCGCATGGGGACTGGCCTTTCCTGAGGCCACCAGAACGAGTCCCTGACTCCCCGTTGCAAGTCGAGAGCACCTGCCGCAACTCGAGAAAATCAAGGAGGTTTTGCCCTCCAGGCGAGATGAGGCCCATTTCTGCTGAGGCTTCTCGAGGCTAATCACATCTAACCACTGGAACTTCCAAAGGGTCCTTCACACCCTTGCTGCAACTCAAGAAGTTCCCCGACATATCCGTCTCCACTCGAGAGGAAGCACGAGGGTCCCACACATCCAGGGGAGCCCCGTTTCCGCCTCCTAGCTCGAGATGAGGGATCCTTTCCCTGTTTCGTAGGGAAAGAATTCCCGGCGTTCCTGTCGCATCTCAAGAGGAGGCGCTCTCCACAGGAAAGGCGAGAGGAACTCCAGGGTCGTGCCACCATTCCAAGAGTCCCTCAGATGTGTCCGTCCATTCCAGAGGAACCTGTTTTCCCTGCACTGCCTTGACGTTCGAGCCGAGCATCGACTCCCACCACGTGTGCACTTGGGACAGCCCTGTGGGAAAGACTCGTGGGAAAGCCTCATGGGAAAGACTCGAGGGAAAACCATAGATCCTTTGATCCACGCGGAGGACTGCGTGACACTGCTGCTACCGCTCTGGAGGAAAGCGCAAGTGCATGCCCGCATTCGAGAGGAGGACTGACTCCCCTGGGGAGACTCCAGAAGTACCCCAAGATCCATGTCAGCACTGGAGAGGAATCCTCAGGTTCCGGCCCCGACTCCACACAAGGTTTTAGGCCCCGGCATCGACGGGAGAGGAATCCCGAGAGGCCCCCGAGGAACTCGCATGGGGACTGGCCTTTCCTGAGGCCACCAGAGCGGGTCCCTGAGGGCCACGACGTAGGTCGAGAGCACCTGCCGCAACTCGAGAAAATCCAGGAGGTCCTCCCCTCCAGGCGAGATGAGGCCCATTTCCGCTGAAGCTTCTCGAGGCTAATCACATCTAACCACTGGAACTTCCAAAGGATCCTTCACACCCTTGCTGCAACTCAAGAAGTTCCCCGACATACCCTTCTCCACTCGAGAGGAAGCACGAGGGTCCCGCACACATCCAGGGGAGCCCCGTTCCCGCCTCCTAGCTCGAGATGAGGGATCCTTTCCCTGTTTCGTAGGGAAAGAATTCCCAGCGTTCCCGTCGCACCTCTAGAGGAGGCGCTCTCCACGGGAAAGGCGAGAGGAACTCCAGGGTCGTGCCACCATTCCAAGAGTCCCCCAGATGTGTCAGTCCATTCCAGAGGAACCTGTTTTCCCTGCACTGCCTTGACGTTCGCGCCGAGGATCGACTCCCACCACGTGTGCACGTGGGACAGCCCTGAGGGAAAGAGTCGTGCGAAAGCCTCGTGGGAAAGACACGAGGGAAAACCATGGATCCTTTGATCCACGCGGCGGACTGCGTGACACTGCTCCTACCGCTCTGGAGGAAAGCGCAAGTGCATGCCCGCATTCGAGACGAAGACTAACTCCCCTGGGGAGACTCCAGAAATACCCTAAGATCCATGTCAGCACTGGAGAGGAATCCTCAGGTTCCGGCCCCGACTCCACACAAGGTCTTAGGCCCCGGCATCGATGGGAGAGGAATCCCGAGAGGCCCCCGAGGAACTGGCATGGGGACTGGCCTTTCCTGAGGCCACCAGAGGCGGTCCCTGAGGTCCTCGTCGTAAGTCGAGAGCACCTGCCTCAACTCGAGAAAACATGGGAGGTTTTGCCCTCCAGGTGAGATGAGGCCCATTTCCGCTGTGGCTTCTCGAGGCTAATCACATCTAACCACTGAACTTCCAAAGGGTCCTTCACACCCTTGCTGCAACTCAAGAAGTTCCCCGACATACCCGTCTCCACTCGAGAGGAAGCACGAGGGTCCCGCACACATCCAGGGGAGCCCCGTTCCCGCCTCCTAGCTCGAGATGAGGGATCCTTTCCCTGTTTCGTAGGGAAAGAATTACCGGCGTTCCCGTCGCACCTCAAGAGGAGGCGCTCTCCACGGGAAAGGCGAGAGGAACTCCAGGGTCGTGCCACCATTCCAAGAGTCCCGCAGATGTGTCAGTCCATTCCAGAGGAAACTGTTTTCCCTGCACTGCCTTGACGTTCGAGCCGAGGATCGACTCCCAGCACGTGTGCACGTGGGACAGCCCTGTGGGAAAGACTCGTGGGAAAGCCTCGTGGGAAAGACTCGAGGGAAAACCATAGATTCTTTGATCCACGCGGCGGACTGCGTAACACTGCTGCTACCGCTCTGGAGGAAAGCGAAAGTGCATGCTCGCATTCGAGACGAGGACTGACTCCCCTGGGGAGACTCCAGATGTACCCCAAGATCTATGTCAGCACTGGAGAGGAATCCTCAGGTTCCAGCCCCGACTCCACACAAGGTCTTAGGCCCCGGCATCGACGGGAGAGGAATCCCGAGAGGCCCCCGAGGAACTCGCATGGGGACTGGCCTTTCCTGAGGCCACCATAGCGGGTCCCTGAGGTCCCCGTCGTAAGTCAAGAGCACCTGCGGCAACTCGAGAAAATCCAGGAGGTTTTGCCCTCCAGGCGAGATGAGGCCCATTTCCGCTGAGGCTTCTCGAGGCTAATCACATCTAACCACTGGAACTTCCAAAGGATCCTTCACACCCTTGCTGCAACTCAAGAAGTTCGCCGACATACCCGTCTCCACTCGAGAGGAAGCACGAGGGTCCCGCACACATCCAGGGGAGCCCCGTTCCCGCCTCCTAGCTCGAGATGAGGGATCCTTTCCCTGTTTCGTAGGGAAAGAATTCCCGGCGTTCCCGTGGCACCTCAGGAGGAGGGGCTCTCCACGGGAAAGGCAAGAGGAACTCCAGGGTCGTGCAACCATTCCAAGAGTCCCCCAGATGTGTCAGTCCATTCCAGAGGAACCTGTTTTCCCTGCACTGCCTTGACGTTCGAGCCGAGGAACGACTCCCACCACGTGTGCACGTGGGACAGCCCTGTGGGAAACCCTCGTGGGAAAGCCTCGTGGGAAAGACTCGAGGGAATACCATAGATCTTTGATCCACGCGGCGGACTGCGTGACACTCCTGCTACCGCTCTGGAGGAAAGCGCAAGGGCATGCCCACATTCGAGACGAGGACTGACTCCCCTGGGTAGTCTCCAGAAGCACCCCAAGATCCATGTCAGCACTGGAGAGGAATCCTCAGGTTCCGGCCCCGACTGCACACAAGGTCTTAGGCCCCAGCATCGGCGGGAGAGGAATCCCGAGAGGCCCCCGAGGAACTCGCATGGGGACTGGCCTTTCCTGAGGCCACCAGAGCGGGTCCCTGACGTCCCCGTCATAAGTCGAGAGCACCTGCTGCAACTCGAGAAAATCCAGGAGGTTTTGCCCTCCAGGCGAGATGAGGTCCATTTCCGCTGAGGCTTCTCGAGGCTAATCACATCTAACCACTGGAACTTCCAAAGGATCCTTCACACCCTTGCTGCAACTCAAAAAGTTCCCCGACAAACACGTCTCCAATTGAGAGGAAGCACGACGGTCTCGCACACATCCAGGAGAGCCCCGTTTCCGCCTCCTAGCTCGAGATGAGGGATCCTTTCCCTGGTTCGTAGGGAAAGAATTCCCTGCGTTCCCGTCGCATCTCAAGAGGGGGCGCTCTCCACAGGATAGGCGAGAGGAACTCCAGGGTCGTGCCACCATTCCAAGAGTCCCCCAGATGTGTCAGTCCATTCCAGAGGAACCTGTTTTCCCTGCACTGCCTTGACGTTCAAGCCGAGGATCGACTCCCACAACCTGTGCAGGTGGGACAGCCCTGTGGGAAAGCCTCGTGGGAAAGCCTCGAGGGAAACCATAGATCCCTTGATCAAAGCGGCGGAATGCGTGACACTGCTGCCACCGCTCCGGATGAAAGCGCAAGTGCATGCCCGCATTCGAGACGAGGACTGACTCCCCTGGGGTGACTCCAGAAGTACCCCAAGATCCATGTCAGCACTGGAGAGGAAAACTCAGTTTCCGGCCCCGACTCCACACAAGGTCAAAGGCCCCGGCATCGCTCGTAGAGGAATCCCGAGAGGCCCCCGAGGAACTCGCATGGGGACTGGCGTTTCCTGAGGCCACCAGAGCGGTTCCCTGAGGTCCCCATCGTAAGTCGAGAGCACCTGCCGCAACTCGTGAAAATCCAGGAGGTTTTGCCCTCCAGGCCAGATGAGGCCCATTTCCGCTGAGCTTCTCGAGGCTAATCACATCTAACCACTGGAACTTCCAAAGGGTCCTTCACACCCTTCCTGAACTCAAGAAGTTCCCTGACATACCCGTCTCCACTCGAGAGGAAGCACGAGGGTCCCGCACACATTCAGGGGAGCCCCGTTTCCGCCTCTTAGCTCGAGAGGAAGGATCCTTTCCCTGTTTCTTAGGGAAAGAATAGCCGGCGTTCCCGTTGCATCTCAAGAGGAGGCGCTCTCCACAGGAAAGGCGAGAGGAACTCCAGGGTCGTGCCACAATTCCACGAGTCCCCCAGATATGTCAGTCCATTCCAGAGGAACCTGTTTTCCCTGCACTGCCTCGACGTTCATGCGGAGGATCGATTCCCACCACGTGTGCACTTGGGACAGCCCTGTGGGAAAGACTCGTGAGAAAGCCTCATGGGAAAGACTCGAGGGAAAACCATAGATCCTTTGATCCACGCGGCAGACTGCGTGACACTGCTGCTACCGCTCTGGAGGAAAGCGCAAGTGCATGCCCGCATTCGAGACGAGGACTGACTCCCCTGGGGAGACTCCAGAAGTACCCCAAGATCCATGTCAGCACTGGAGAGGAATCCTCAGGTTCCGGCCCCGACTCCACACACGGTCTTAGGCCCCAGCATCGACGGCAGAGGAATCCCGAGAGGCCCCCGAGGAACTCGCATGGTGACTGGCCTTTCCTGAGGCCAGCAGAGCGGGTCCCTGAGGTCCCCGTCGTAAATCGAGAGCACCTGCCGCAACTCGAGAAAATCCAGGAGGTTTTGCCCTCCAGGCGAGATGAGGCCCATTTCCGCTGAGGCTTCTCGAGGCTAATCACATCTAACCACTGGAACTTCCAAAGGGTCCTTCACACCCTTGCTGCAACTCAAGAAGTTCCCCGACATACCCGTCTCCACTCGAGAGGAAGCACGAGGGTCCCGCACACATCCAGGGGAGCCCCGTTTCCGCCTCCTAGCTCGAGATGAGGGATCCTTTCCCTGTTTCGTAGGGAAAAAATTCCCGGTGTTCCCGTCGCACCTGAAGAGGAGGCGCTCTCCACAGGAAAGGCGAGAGGAACTCCAGGGTCGTGCCACCATTCCGAGAGTCCCCCAGATGTGTCAGTCCATTCCAGAGGAACCTGTTTTCGCTGCACTGCCTTGACGTTCAAGCCGAGGATCGACTCCCACCACGTGTGCACTTGGGACAGCCCTGTGGGAAAGCCTCGTGGGAAAGCCTAGCCTGGTGGGAAAGACTTGAGGGAAAACCATAGATCCCTTGATCCACGCGGCGGACTGCGTGACACTGCTGCTACCGCTCTGGAGGAAAGCGCAAGTGCATGCCCGCATTCGAGACGAGGACTGACTCCCCTGTAGAGACTCCAGAAGTACCCCAAGATCCATGTCAGCACTGGAGAGGAATCCTCAGGTTCCTGCCCCGACTCCACACAAGGTCTTAGGCCCCGGCATCGACGGGAGAGGAATCCCGAGAGGCCCCCGAGGAACTCGCATGGGGACTGGCCTTTCCTGAGGACACCAGAGCGGGTCCCTGAGGGCCCCGTCGTAGGTCGAGAGCACCTGCCGCAACTCGAGAAAATCCAGGAGGTTTTGCCCTCCAGGCGAGATGAGGCCCATTTCCGCTGAGGCTTCTCGAGGCTAATCACATCTAACCACTGGAACTTCCAAAGGGTCCTTCACACCCTTGCTGCAACTCAAGAAGTTCCCCGACATACCCGTCTCCACTCGAGAGGCAGCACGAGGGTCCCGCACACATCCAGGGGAGCCCCGTTTCCGCCTCCTAGCTCGAGATGAGGGATCCTTTCCCTGTTTCGTAGGGAAGGAATTCCTGGCGTTCCCATCGCATCTCAAGAGGAGGCGCTCTCCACAGGAAAGGCGAGAGGAACTCCAGGGTCGTGCCACCATTCCAAGAGTCCCCCAGATGTGTCAGTCCATTCCAGAGGGACCGGATTTCCCTGAAATGCCTTGACGTTCAAGCCGAGTATCGGCTCCCACCACGTGTGCACGTGGGACCGCCCTGTGGGAAAGCCTCGTGGGAAAGCCTCGTGGGAAAGACTCGAGGGTAAACCATAGATCTTTGATCCACGCGGCGGACTGCGTGACACTCCTGCTACAGCTCTGGAGGAAAGCGCAAGTGCATGTCCACATTCGAGACGAGGACTGACTCCCCTGGGAGTCTCCAGAAGCACCCCAAGATCCATGTCAGCACTGGAGAGGAATCCTCAGGTTCCGGCCCCGACTGCACACAAGGTCTTAGGCCCCGGCATCGGCGGGAGAGGAATCCCGAGAGGCCCCCGAGGAACTCGCATGGGGACTGGCCTTTCCTGAGGCCACCAGAGCGGGTCCCTGAGGTCCCCGTCATAAGTCGAGAGCACCTGCTGCAACTCGAGAAAATCCAGGAGGTTTTGCCCTCCAGGCGAGATGAGGCCCATTTCCGCTGAGGCTTTTCGAGGCTAATCACATCTAACCACTGGAACTTCCAAAGGGTCCTTCACACCCTTGCTGCAACTCAAGAAGTTCCCCGACATACCCGTCTCCACTCGAGAGGAAGCACGAGGGTCCCGCACACATCCAGGGGAGCCCCGTTTCCGCCTCCTAGCTCGAGATGAGGGATCCTTTCCCTGTTTCGTAGGGAAAGAATTCTCGGCGTTCCCGTCGCATATCAAGAGGAGGCGCTCTCCACAGGAAAGGCGAGAGGAACTCCAGGGTCGTGTCACCATTCCAAGAGTCCCCCAGATGTGTCAGTCCATTCCAGAGGAACCTGTTTTCCCTGCACTGCCTTGACGTTCGAGCCGAGGATCGACTCCCACCACGTGTGCACGAGGGACAGCCCGGTGGGAAAGCCTCGTGGGAAAGCCTCGTGGGAAAGCCTCGTGGGAAAGACTCGAGGGAAAACCATAGATCCTTTGATCCACGGGGCGGACTGCGTGACACTGCTGCTAACGCTCTGGAGGAAAGCGCAAGTGCATGCCCGCATTCGAGACGAGGACTGACTCCCCTGTACAGACTCCAGAAGTACCCCAAGATCCATGTCAGCACTGGAGAGGAATCCTCAGGTTCCGGCCCCGACTCCACACAAGGTCTAAGGCCCCGGCATCGATGGGAGAGGAATCCCGAGAGGCCCCCGAGGAACTCGCATGGGGACTGGCATTTCCTGAGGCCACCAGAGCGGGTCCCTGAGGGCCCCGTCGTAAGTCGAGAGCACCTGCCGCAACTGGAGAAAATTTAGGAGGTTTTGCCCTCCAGGCGAGATGAGGCCCATTTCCGCTGAGGCTTCTCGAGGCTAATCACATCAAACCACTGGAACTTCCGAAGGGTCCTTCACACCCTTGCTGCAACTCAAGAAGTTCCCCGACATACCCGTCTCCACTCGAGAGGAAGCACGAGGGTCCTGCACACATTCAAGGGAGCCCCGTTTCCGCCTCCTAGCTCGAGATGAGGGATCCTTTCCCTGTTTCGTAGGGAAAGAATTCCCGGCGTTCCCGTCGCACCTCAAGAGGAGGCGCTCTCCACAGGAAAGGCGAGAGGAACTCCAGGGTCGTGACACCATTCCAAGAGTCCCCGAGATGTGTCAGTCCATTCCAGAGGAACCTGTTTTCCCTGCACTGCCTTGACGTTCGAGCCGAGGATCGACTCCCACCACGTGTGCACGTGGGACAACCCTGTGGAAAGACTCGTGGGAAAGCCTCGAGGCAAAGACTCGAGGGAAAACCATAGATCCTTTGATCCACGCGGCGGACTGCGTCACACTGCTGCTACTGCTCTGGAGGAAAGCGCAAGTGCATGCCCGCATTCGAGACGAGGACTGACTCCCCTGGGGAGACTCCAGAAGTACCCCAAGATCCATGTCAGCACTGGAGAGGAATCATCAGGTTCTGGCCTCGACTCCACAAGAGTTCTAAGGCCCCGGCATCGACGGGAGAGGAATCCCGAGAGGCCCCCGAGGAACTCGCATGGGGACTGGCCTTTCCTGAGGCCACCAGAGCGGGTCCCTGAGGTCCCCGTCGTAAGTCGAGAGCACCTGCCGCAACTCGAGAAAATCCAGGAGGTTTTGCCCTCCAGGCGAGATGAGGCCCATTTCCGCTGAGGCTTCTCGAGGCTAATCACATCTAACCACTGGAACTTCCAAAGGGTCCTTCACACCCTTGCTGCAACTCAAGAAGTTCCCCGACATACCCGTCTCCACTCGAGAGGAAGCACGAGGGTCCGCACACATCCAGGGGAGCCCCGTTTCCGCCTCCTAGCTCGAGATGAGGGATCCTTTCCCTGTTTCGTAGGGAAAGAATTCCCGGCGTTCCCGTCGCATCTCAAGAGGAGGCGCTCTCCACAGGAAAGGAGAGAGGAACTCCAGGGTCGTGCCACCATTCCAAGAGTCCCCCAGATGTGTCTGTCCATTCCAGAGGAACCTGTTTTCCCTGCACTGCCTTGACGTTCAAGCGGAGGATCGGCTCCCACCACGTGTGCACGTGGGACAGCCCTGTGGGAAAGCCTCGTGGGAAAGGCTAGCCTGGTGGGAAAGACTCGAGGGAAAACCATAGATCCCTTGATCCACGCGGCGGACTGTGTGACACTGCTGCTACCGCTCTGGAGGAAAGCGCAAGTGCATGCCCGCATTCGAGACGAGGACTGACTCCCCTGTAGAGACTCCAGAAGTACCCCAAGATCCATGTCAGCACCGGAGCGGAATCCTCAGGTTCCTGCTCCGACTCCACACAAGGTCTTAGGCCCCGGCATCGACGGGAGAGGACTCCCGAGAGGCCCCCGAGGAACTCGCATGGGGACTGGCCTTTCCTGAGGCCACCAGAGCGGGTCCCTGAGGGCCCCGTCGTAGGTCGAGAGCACCTGCCGCAACTCGAGAAAATCCAGGAGGTTTTGCCCTCCAGGCGAGATGAGGCTCATTTCCGCTGAGATTTCTCGAGGCTAATCACATCTAACCACTGGAACTTCCAAAGGGTCCTTCACACCCTTGCTGCAACTCAAGAAGTTCCCCGACATACCCGTCTCCACTCGAGAGGAAGCACGAGGGTCCCGCACACATCCAGGGGAGCCCCGTTTCCGCCTCCTAGCTCGAGATGAGGGATCCTTTCCCTGTTTCGTACGGAAAGAATTCCCGGCGTTCCCGTCGCATCTCAAGAGGAGGCGCTCTCCACAGGAAAGGCGAGAGGAACTCCAGGGTCGTGCCACCATTCCAAGAGTCCCCCAGATGTGTCAGTCCATTCCAGAGGAACCTGTTTTCCCTGCACTGCCTTGACGTTCAAGCCGAGGATCGACTCCCACCACGTGTGCACGTGGGACAGCCCTGTGGGAAAGCCTCGTGGGAAAGCCTCGTGGGAAAGACTCGAGGGAAAACCATAGATCCTGTGATCCCCGCGGCGGACTGGGTGACACTGCTGCTACCGCTCTGGAGGAAAGCGCAAGTGCCTGCCCACATTCGAGACGAGGACTGACTCCCCTGGGGAGTCTCCAGAAGCACCCCAAGATCCATGTCAGCACTGGAGAGGTATCCTCAGGTTCCGGCCCCGACTGCACACAAGGTCTTAGGCCCCGGCATCGGCGGGAGAGGAATCCCGAGAGGCCCCCGAGGAACTCGCATGGGGACTGGCCTTTCCTGAGGCCACCAGAGCGGGTCCCTGAGGGCCCCGACGTAAGCCGAGAGCACCTGCCGCAACTCGAGAAAATCCAGGAGGTTTTGCCCTCCAGGCGAGATGAGGCCCATTTCGGCTGAGGCTTCTCGAGGCTAATCACATCTAACCACTGGAAATTCCTAAGGGTCCTTCACACCCTTGCTGCAACTCAAGAAGTTCCCCGACATACCCGTCTCCACTCGAGAGGAAGCACGAGGGTCCCGCACACATCCATGGGAGCCCCGTTTTCGCCTCCTAGCTTGAGATGAGTGATCCTTTCCCTGTTTCGTAGGGAAGGAATTCCCTGTGTTCCCGGCGCAGATCAAGAGGAGGCGCTCTCCACAGGAAAGGCGAGAGGAACTCCAGGGTCTTGCCACCATTCCAAGAGTCCCCCAGATGTGTCAGTCCATTCCAGAGGAACCTGTTTTTCCTGCACTGCCTTGACGTTCAAGCCGAGGATCGACTCCCACCACGTGTGCACGTGGGACAGCCCTGTGGGAAAGACTCGTGGGAAAGCCTCGTGGGAAAGACTCGAGGGAAAACCATAGATCCTTTGATCCACGCGGCAGAATGCGTGGGACTGCTGCTACCGCTCTGGAGGAAAGCGCAAGTGCATGCCCGCATTCGAGACGAGGACTGACTCCCCTGGGGAGACTCCAGAAGTACCCCAAGATCCATGTCAGCACTGGCGAGGAATCCTCAGGTTCCGGCCCCGACTCCACACAAGGTCTTAGGCCCCGGCATCGACGGGAGAGGAATCCCGAGAGGCCCCCGAGGAACTCGCATGGGGACTGGCCTTTCCTGAGGCCACCAGAGCAGGTCCCTGAGGTCCCCGTCGTAAGTCGAGAGCACCTGCCGCAACTCGAGAAAATCCAGGAGGTTTTGCCCTCCAGGCGAGATGAGGCCCATTTCGGCTGAGGCTTCTCGAGGCTAATCACATCTAACCACTGGAAATTCCTAAGGGTCCTTCACACCCTTGCTGCAACTCAAGAAGTTCCCCGACATACCCGTGTCCACTCGAGAGGAAGCACGAGGGTCCCGCACACATCCATGGGAGCCCCGTTTTCGCCTCCTAGCTTGAGATGAGTGATCCTTTGCCTGTTTCGTAGGGAAGGAATTCCCGGCGTTCCCGTCGCATATCAAGAGGAGGCACTCTCCACAGGAAAGGCGAGAGGAACTCCAGGGTGGTGCCACCATTCCAAGAGTCCCCCAGATGTGTCAGTCCATTCCAGAGGAACCTGTTTTCCCTGCACTGCCTTGACGTTCAAGCCGAGGATCGACTCCCACCACGTGTGCACTTGGGACAGCCCTGTGGGAAAGACTCGTGGGAAAGCCTCGTGGGAAAGACTCGAGGGAAAACCATAGATCCTTTGATCCACGCGGCAGAATGCGTGGCACTGCTGCTACTGCTCTGGAGGAAAGCGCAAGTGCATGTCCGCATTCAAGACGAGGACTGACTCCCCTGGGTAGACTCCAGAAGTACCCCAAGATCCATGTCAGCACTGGAGAGGAATCCTCAGGTTCCAGCCCCGTCTCCACACAAGGTCTAAGTCCCCGGCATCGACGGGAGAGGAATCCCGAGAGGCCCCCGAGGAACTCACATGGGGACTGGCCTTTCCTGAGGCCACCAGAGCGGGTCCCCGAGATCCCCGTCATAAGTCGAGAGCACCTGCCGCAACTCGAGAAAATCCAGGAGGTTTTGCCCTCCAGGCGAGATGAGGCCCATTTCCACTGAGGCTTCTCGAGGCTAATCACATCTAACCACTGGAACTTCCAAAGGGTCCTTCAAACCCTTGCTGCAACTCAAGAAGTTCCCCGACATACCCGTCTCCACACGAGAGAAAGCACGAGGGTCCTGCACACATCCAGGGGAGCCCCGTTTCTGCCTCCTAGCTCGAGAGGAGGGATCCTTTCCCTGTTTCGTAGGGAAAGAATTCCTGGCGTTCCCGTCGCATCTCAAGAGGACGCGCTCTCCACAGGATAGGCGAGAGGAAGTCCACGGTCGTGCCACCAATCCAAGAGTCCCCGAGATGTGTCAGTCCATTCCAGAGGAACCTGTTTTCCCTGCACTGCCTTGACGTTCAAGCCGAGGATCGACTCCCACCACGTGTGCACGTGGGACAGCCCTGTGGGAAAGCCTCGTGGGAAAGCCTCGTGGGAAAGACTCGAGGGAAAACCATAGATCCTTTGATCTACGCGGCGGACTGCGTGACACTGCTGCTACCGCTCTGGAGGAAAGCGCAAGTGCATGCCCCCATTCGAGACGAGGACTGACTCCCCTGGGGAGACTCCAGAAGTACCCCAAGATCCATGTCAGCACTGGAGAGGAATCTTCAGGTTCCGGCCCCGACTCCACACAAGGTCTTAGGCCCCGGCATCGATGGGACAGGAATCCCGAGAGGCCCCCGAGGAACTCGCATGGGGACTGGCCTTTCCTGAGCCCACCAGAGCGGGTCACTGAGGTCCCCGTCGTAAGTCGAGAGCACCTGCCAAAACTCGAGAAAATCCAGGAGATTCTCCCCTCCAGGCGTGATAAGGCCCATTTTGGCTGGGACTTCTCGAGGCTAATCACATCTAGCGTCTGGAACTTCCAAAAGGCATTTCACACCGTTGCTGCAACACAAGAAGTTGCCTTGCATCCCCGTCTCCACTCTAGAGGAAGCACGAGGGTCCTGGCTACATCCAGAGGAGCCCCGTTTCCGCCTCGTAGCTCGAGATGAGGGATGCTTTTGCTGCTTGTCAGGAAAGAATTCTGGGCGTTCCCGTCGCATCTCAAGAGGATGTGCTCTCCACAGGAATGGCGAGAGGAACTCCTGGGTCTTGCCACCATTCCCAGAGTCCACCAGATGTCTCAGTCCATTCCAGAGGAACTTGTTTTCCATGAACTGCCTCGACTTTCACGCCGGGATCGACTCCCACCACGGTGGCAGGTGGAACAGCCCTGTGGGAAAGCCTCGTGGGAAAGGCACGTGGGAAAGCCTCTTGGGAAAGCCTCGAGGGAAAGCCACAGATCCCTTGATCCATGCGACGGGACGCGTGACACTGCTGCTACCGCCCTGGAGGAAAGCGCACGTGTATGCCTCGATTCGAGACGAGGACTTACTCCCCTGGTGGAGACTCCAGAAGTAGCCCAAGATCCATGTCAGCACTGGAGAGGAATCCTCAGGTTCCGGCCACGCCTCCACACAAGGTCTTAGGCCCCAGCATCCAAGGGAGAGGAATCCCGAGAGGCCCGCGAGCAACTAGCATGGCGACTGGCCTTTCCTGAGGCCACAGAAGCAGGTTCCTAAGGTCCCCGTCATAAGTCGAGAGCACCTGCCGCAACTCGAGAAAATCCAGGATGCTTTGCCCTCCAGGCGTTATGAGGCCCATTTCCGCTGTGGCTTCTCAAGGCTATTCACATCTAAGCTCTGGAACTTCCAAAAGGTCTTTCACACCCTTGCTGCAACTCAAGAAGTACCCCGACATCCCCGTCTCCACTCAGGAGGAAGCACGAATGTCCCACCCACATCCAGAGGGGCCCCGTTTCCGTCTCGTAGCTCGAGATGAGGGATCGTTTCCCTGCTTGGTCGGAAAAGAATTCCCGGCCGTCCCGTCACATTTCAAGAGGAGGCACTCTCCACAGGAAAGGCGAGAGGATCTCCAGCGTCGTGCCACCATTCGAAGAGTCCCCCATATGTTTCAGTCCATTCCAGAGGAACCTGTTTTTCCTGCACTGCCTCGACTTTCACGCCCAGGATTGACTCCCACCACGGTGGCACGTGGGACAGCCCAGTGGGAAAGCCTCGTGGGAAAGCCTCGAGGGAAAGCCACAGATCCCTTGATCCAAGCTACGGGAAGCGTGACATTGCTGCTACCGCTTTGGGGAAAGCGCACGTGCATGCCCCCATAGGAGACGAGGACTTGCTCACCTGGGGAGACTTCAGACGTACCCCAAGATCCATGTTAGCACTGGAGAGGAATCCTCAGGTTCCGGCCCCGAATCAACACAAGGCCTTAGGCCCCGTCATCGAAGGTAGATGAATCCCGAGAGACCCCCCAGCAACTCGCCTGGGGTCTGTCCTTTCCTGAGGCCACCAGAGCGGGTCCTTGAGGTTGCCGTCATAAGTCAAGAGCACCTGCCGAAACTCGAGAAAATCCAGGAGGTTTTGCCCTCCAGGCGAGATGAGGCCCATTTCCGCTGAGGCTTCTCGAAGCTAATCACACCTAACCTCTGGAACTTCCAAAAGGTCCTTCACACCCTTGGTGCAACACAAGAAGTTGCCTTGCATCCCCGTCTCTACTCTAGAGGAAGCACGAGGGTCCTGGCTACATCCAGAGGAGCCCCGTTTCCCCCTCGTAGCTCGAGATGAGGGATCCTTTCGCTGCTTTTTCGGGAAAGAATTCTGGGCATTTCCGTCCCATCTCATGAGGAGGCACTCTCCACAGGAAAGGCGAGAGGAACTCCAGTGTCGGGCCACCATACCAAGGGCCCCCAGATGTCTCAGTCCATTCCAGAGGAACCTGTTTTCCCTACACTGCCTCGACTTTCATGCTGAGGATCGCCTCCCACCATGGTGGCACGTGGGACAGCCCTGTGGGTGAGCCTCGTGGGAAAATCTCGAGGGAAAGCAACAGATCCCTTGATCCACTCGACAGGAAGCGTGACACTGCTGCTACCTCTCTGGAGGAAAGCGCTCGTGCATGCCCGCATTCGAGACGAGAACTTATCCCCTGGGGAGACTCCAAAAGTACCCCAAGATCCATGTCAGCACTGGAGAGGAATCCTCAGGTTCCGGGCCCGACTCCACACCAGGTCTAAGGCCCCGGCATCGACGGGAGAGGAATCCCGAGAGGCCCCCGCGCAACTCGCATGGGGACTGGCCAGTCCTGAGGCCACCAGAGCGGGTCCCTCAATTCCCTGTCGTAAGTGGAGTGCACCTGTCACAACTCGAGAAAATCCAGGAGGCTTTGCCCTTCAGGCGAGATGAGGCCCATTTCCGCTAAGGCTTCTCGAGGCTAATCACGCCTAACTTATGGAACTTCAAAAAGGTCCTTCACACCCTAGTTGCAACTCAAGAATTTCCCCGATCTACCCGTCTCCACTCTAGAGGAAGCACGAGGGTCCCGCCCACATCCAGAGGAGCACCGTTTCCGCCTCGCAGCTCGAGATGAGGGATATTGTAACTGCTCTGTCGGGAAAGAATTTTGGGCGTTCCTGTCGCATCTCAAGGGGAGGTGCTCTCCACAGGATGGGCGAGAGGAATTCCAGCCTCGTGCCACCATTCCAAGAGTCGCCAGATATCTCAGTCCATTCCAGAGGAACCTGTTTTCCCTGCACTGCCTGGACTTTGATTGCGAGGATCGACTGCCACCACGGTGGCACGTGGTACAGCCCTGTGGGAAAGCCTCGAGGGAAAGCCTGGAGGGAAAGTCACAGATCCCTTCATCCAGGCGATGGGAAGCGTGACACTGCTGCTACAGTTCGGGAGGAAAGCGCACGTGCATGCCCCATTTGAGACGAGGACTTACTCCCCTGGCGAGACTCCAGAAGTACCCCAAGATCCATGTCAGCATTGGAGAGGAAACCTCAGGTTCCGGGCCCGACTCCAAACAAGGTCTTAGGCACCGACAGCGAAGAGACAGGTTTCCTGAGAGGCAGGCGAGCAACTCGCACGGGGACTGGCCTTTCCTGAGGCCACCAGAGCGGGTCCCTGAGGTCCCCGTCGTAAGTCGAGAGCACCTGCCGCAACTCGAGAAAATCCAGGAGGTTTTGCTCTCCAGGCGAGATGAGGCCCATTTCCGCTGAGGCTTCTCGAGGCTAATCACACCTAACCTCTGGAACTTCCAAAAGGTCCTTCACACCCTTGCTGCAACTCAAGAAGTTCCCTGATATACCCGTCTCCACTCGAAAGGAAGCACGAGAATCCCAGGAAAATCCACAGGAGCGCCGTTTCCGCCTCGTAGCTCGAGATGAGGGATCCTTTCCCCGTTTGGTCAGAAAAGAATTCCCGGCGTTCTAGTCGCATCTCAAGAGGAGGCGCTCTCCATAGGAAAGGCGAGAGGAACTCCAGGGTCGTGCCACCATTCCCAGAGCCTGCCAGATGTCTCAGTAAATACCAGAGGAACCTGTTTTCCCTGCACTGACTCGACTTTCATGCCGAGGATCGACTCACACCACGGTGGCACCTGGGACAGCCCTGTGGGAAAGCCTCGTGGGAAAGCCTCGTGGAAAATCCTCGAGGGAAAGCCACAGACCCCATGACTCAGTAGATGGGAAGCGTGACACTGCTGCTACAAATCGGGAGGAAAGCGCACGTGCATGCCCCCTCTCGAGACGAGGACTCGCTCCCCTGGGGAGACTCCAAAAGTACCCCAAAATCCATGTGACCACTGGAGAGGAAACCTCAGGTTCTGGCTCCGACTCAACACAAGGTCTTAGGCCCCGGCATCGACGGGAGAGAAATCCCAAGAGGCCCCCGAACAAATCGAATGGGGCCTGGCCAGTCCTGAGGCCACCAGAGCGGGTCCTTAGGTCACCGTTGTAAGACCAGAACACCTGCCACAACTCCAGAAAATCCAGGAGGTTTTTCCCCTCAGGTTAGATGAGGACAATTTCAGCTGAGGCGTCTCGAGGCTAATCACATCGAACCTCTGGAACATCCAAAGGGTCCATAACACCCTGGCTGCAACTCAAGAAGTTCCCCGACATAGCCTTATCCCCTCCAGAGGAAGCACGAGGGTCTCGCCCACATCCAGAGGAGCACCGTATCCGCCTCGTAGCTCGAGATGAGGGATCCTTTCGCTGCTTTTTCGGGAAAGAATTCTGGGCATTCCCGTCCCATCTCATGAGGGGCGCTCTCCACAGGAAAGGCGAGAGGAACTCCAGTGTCGGGCTACCATACCAAGGGTCCCCCAGATGTCTCAGTCCATTCCAGAAGAACCTGTTTTCCCTACACTGCCTCGACTTTCATGCTGAGGATCGCCTCCCACCATGGTGGCACGTGGGACAGCCCTGTGGGTAAGCCTCGTGGGAAAACCTCGAGGGAAAGCAACAGATCCCTTGATCCACTCGACAGGAAGCGTGACACTGCTGCTACCTCTCTGGAGGAAAGCGCACGTGCATGCCCGCATTCGAGACGAGGACTGACTCCCCTGGGGAGACTCCAGAATTACCCCAAGATCCATGTCAGCACTGGAGAGGAATCCTCAGGTTCTGGCCCCGACTCCACACAAGGTCTAAGGCCCCGGCATCGAAGGGAGAGGAATCCCGAGAGGCCCCCGGGCAAGTCGCATGGGGACTGGCCTTTCCTGAGGCCACCAGAGCGGGTCCCCGAGGTCCCCGTCGTAAGTCGAGAGCACCTGCCGCAACTCGAGAAAATCCAGGAGGTTTTGCCCTCCAGGCGAGATGAGGCCCATTTCCGCTGAGGCTTCTTGACGCTAATCACATCTAACCACTGGAACTTCCAAAGGGTCCTTCACACCCTTGCTGCAACTCAAGAAGCTCCCGACATACCTGTCTCCACTCGAGAGGAAGCACGAGGGTCCCGCACACATCCAGGGGAGCCCCGTTTCTGCCTCCTAGCTCTAGATGAGGGATCCTTTCCCTGTTTCCTAGGGAAAGAATTCCCGGCGTTCCCGTCGCATCTCAAGAGGAGGCGCTCTCCACAGGAAAGGCGAGAGGAACTCCAGGGTCGTGCCACCATTCCAAGAGTCCCCCAGAAGTGTCAGTCCATTCCAGAGGAACCTGTTTCCCTGCACTGCCTTGACGTTCAAGCCGAGGATCGACTCCCACCACGTGTGCACGTGGGACAGACCTGTGGGAAAGCCTCGTGGGAAAGCCTCGTGGGAAAGCCTCGTGGGAAAGCCTCGAGTGAAAAGCATAGATCCTTTGATCCACGCGGCGGACTGCGTGACACTGCTGCTACCGCTCTGCAGGAAAGTGCAAGGGCATGCATGCATTCGAGACGAGGACTGACTCCCCTGGGGAGACTCCAGAAGTACCCCAAGATCCATGTCAGCACTGGAGAGGAATCCTCAGCTTCCGGGCCCCTACTCCACACAAGGTCTTAGGCCCCGGCATCGACGGGAGAGGAATCCCGAGAGGCCCCCGAGGAACTCGCATGGGGTCTGGCCTTTCCTGAGGCCACCAGAGCGGGTCCCCGAGGTCCCCGTCGTAAGTCGAGAGCACCTGCCGCAACTCGAGAAAATCCAGGAGGTTTTGCCCTCCAGGCGAGATGAGGCCCATTTCCGCTGAGGCTTCTCGAGGCTCATCACGTCTAACAACTGGAACTTCCTAAGGGTCCTTCACACCCTTGCTGCAACTCAAGAAGTTCCCCGACATACCCGTCTCCACTCGAGAGGAAGCACGTGGGGTCCCGCACACTTCCAGGGGAGCCCCGTTTCCGCCTCCTAGCTCGAGATGAGGGATCCTTTCCCTGTTTCATAGGGAAAGAATTCCCGGCGATCTCGTCGCATCTCAAGAGGAGGCGCTCTCCACAGGAAAGGCGAGAGGAACTCCAGGGTCGTGCCACCATTCCAAGAGTCCCCCAGATGTGTCAGTCCATTCCAGAGGAACCTGTTTTCCCTGCACTGCCTTGACGTTCAAGCCGAGGATCGACTCCCACCACGTGTGCACGTGGGACAGCCCTGTGGGAAAGCCTCGTGGGAAAGCCTCGTGGGAAAGACTCGAGGGAAAACCATAGATCATTTAATCCACGCGGCGGACGGCGTGACACTGCTGCTACCGCTCTGGAGGAAAGCGCAAGTGCATGCCCGCATTCGAGACGAGGACTGACTCCCCTGGGGAGACTCCAGAAGTACCCCAAGATCCATGTCAGCACTGGAGAGGAATCCTCAGGTTCCGGCCCCGACTCCACACAAGGTCTTAGGCCCCGGCATCGACGGGAGAGGAATCCCGAGAGGCCCCCGAGGAACTCGCATGGGGACTGGCCTTTCCTGAGGCCACCAGAGCGGGTCCCCGAGGTCCCCGTCGTAAGTCGAGAGGACCTGCCGCAACTCGAGAAAATCCAGGAGGTTTTGCCCTCCAGGCGAGATGAGGCCCATTTCCGCTGAGGCTTCTCGAGGCTAATCACATCTAACCACTGGAACTTCCAAAGGGTCCTTCACACCCTTGCTGCAACTCAAGAAGTTCCCCGACATACCCGTCTCCACTCGAGAGGAAGCACGAGGGTCCCGCACACATCCAGGGGAGCCCCGTTTCCGCCTCCTAGCTCGAGAGGAGGGATCCTTTCCCTGTTTCGTAGGGAAAGAATTCCCGGCGTTCCCATCGCATCTCAAGAGGAGGCGCTCTCCACAGGAAAGGCGAGAGGAAGGCCAGGGTCGTGCCACCATTCCAAGAGTCCCCCAGATGTGTCAGTCCATTCCAGAGGAACCTGTTTTCCCTGCACTGCCTTGACGTTCAAGCCGAGGATCGACTCCCACCACGTGTGCACGTGGGACAGCCCTGTGGGAAATCATCGTGGGAAAGCCTCGTGGGAAAGACTCGAGGGAAAACTATAGATCCTTTGATCCACGCGGCGGACGGCGTGACACTGCTGCTACCGCTCTGGAGGAAAGCGCAAGTGCATGCCCGTATTCGAGACGAGGACTGACTCCCCTGGGGAGACTCCAGAAGTCCCCCAAGATCCATGTCAGCACTCGAGAGGAATCCTCAGGTTCCGGGCCCGACTCCACACAAGGTCTTAGGCCCCGGCATCGACGGGAGAGGAATCCCGAGAGGCCCCCGAGCAAGTCGCATGGGGACTGGCCTTTCCTGAGGCCACCAGAGCGGGTCCCTGAGGTCCCCGTCGTAAGTCGAGTGCACCTGTCACAACTCGAGAAAATCCAGGAGGCTTTGCCCTCCAGGCGAGATGAGGCCTATTTCCGCTAAGGCTTCTCGAGGCTAATCACGCCTAACTTATGGAACTTCAAAAAGGTCCTTCACACCCTTGTTGCAACTCAAGAATTTCCCCGACATACCCGTCTCCACTCCAGAGGAAGCACGAGGGTCCCGCCCACATCCAGAGGAGCACCGTTTCCGCCTCGCAGCTCGAGATGAGGGATATGGTCACTGCTCTGTCGGGGAAGAATTTTGGGCGTTCCTGTCGCATCTCAAGGGGAGGTGCTCTCCACAGGATGGGCGAGAGGAATTCCAGCCTCGTGCCACCGTTCCAAGAGTCGCCAGATATCTCAGTCCATTCCAGAGGAACTTGTTTTCCCTGCACTGCCTGGACTTTGATTGCGAGGATCGACTGCCACCACGGTGGCACGTGGTACAGCCCTGTGGGAAAGCCTCGAGGGAAAGCCTGGAGGGAAAGTCACAGATCCCTTCATCCAGGCGATGGGAAGCGTGACACTGCTGCTACAGTTCGGGAGGAAAGCGCTCGTGAATGTCCCATTTGAGACGAGGACTTACTCCCCTGGCGAGACTCCAGAAGTACCCCAAGATCCATGTCAGCATTGGAGAGGAATCCTCAGGTTCCGGGCCCGACTCCAAACAAGGTCTTAGGCACCGCCACAGAAGGGACAGGTTTCCTGAGAGGCCCACGAGCAACTGCAACGCGGACTGGCCTTTACTGAGGCCACCAGAGCGGGTCTCCGAGGTCCCCGTCGTAAGTCGAGAGCACCTGCCGCAACCGGAGAAAATCCAGGAGGTTTTGCCCTCCAGGCGAGATGAGGCCCATTTCCGCTGAGGCTTCTCGAGGCTAATCACATCTAACCACTGCAACTTCCAAAGGGTCCTTCACACTCTTGTTGCAACTCAAACAGTTCCCCGACGTACCCGTCTCCACTGGAGAGGAAGCACGAGGGTCCCGCACACATCCAGGGGAGCCCCGTTTCCGCCTCTTAGCTCGAGATGAGGGATCCTTTCCCTTTTTCGTAGGGAAGGAATTCCCGGCGTTCCCGTCGCAGATCAAGAGGAGGCGCTCTCCACTGGAAAGGCGAGAGGAAGTCCAGGGTCGTGCGACCAATCCAAGAGTCCCCGAGATATGTCACTCCTTCCAGAGGAACCTGTTTTCCCTACACTGCCTTGACGTTCAAGCCGAGGATCGACTCCCACCACGTGTGCACGTGGGACAGCCCTGTGGGAAAGACTCGTGGGAAAGCGTCGTGGGAAAGACTCGAGGGAAAACCATAGATCCTTTGATCCACGCGGCGGACTGCGTGACAGTGCTGCTACCGCTCTGGAGGAAAGCGCAAGTGCATGCCCGCATTTGAGACGAGGACTGACTCCCCTGGGGAGACTCCAGAAGTACCCCAAGATCCATGTCAGCACTGGAGAGGAATCCTCAGGTTCCGGCCCCGACTCCACACAAGGTCTTAGGCCCCGGCATCGACGGGAAAGGAATCCCGAGAGGCCCCCGAGGAACTCGCATGGGGACTGGCCTTTCCTGAGGCCACCAGAGCGGGTCCCTGAGGTCCCCGTCGTGAGTCGAGAGCACCTGCCGCAACTCGACAAAATCCAGGAGGCTTTGCCCTCCAGGCGAGATGAGGCCCATTTCCGCTGAGGCTTCTCGAGGCTAATCACATCTAACCACTGGAACTTCTAAAGGGTCCTTCACACCCTTGCTGCAACTCAAGAAGTTCCCCGACATACCCGTCTCCACTCGAGAGGAAGCACGAGGGTCCCGCACACATCCAGGGGAGCCCCGTTTCCGCCTCCTAGCACGAGATGAGGGATCCTTTCCCTGTTTCGTAGGGAAAGAATTCCCGGCGTTCCCGTCGCACCTGAAGAGGAGGCGCTCTACACAGGAAAGGCGAGAGGAACTCCAGGGTCGTGCCACCATTCTAAGAGACCCCCAGATGTGTCAGTCCATTCCAGAGGAACCTGTTTTCCCTGCACTGCCTTGACGTTCGAGCCGAGCATCGACTCCCACCACGTGTGCACTTGGGACAGCCCTGTGGGAAAGACTCGTGGGAAAGCCTCGTGGGACAGACTCCAGGGACAACCATAGATCCTTTGATCCACGCGGCGGACTGCGTGACACTGCTGCTACCGCTCTGGAGGAAAGAGCAAGTGCATGCCCTTATTCGAGACGAGGACTGACTCCCCTGGGGAGACTACAGAAGTACCCTAAGATCCATGTCAGCACTGGAGAGGAATCCTCAGGTCCCGGCCCCGACTCCACACAAGGTCTTAGGCCCCGGCATCGACGGGAGAGGAATCCCGAGAGGCCCGCGAGGAACTCGCATGGGGACTGGCCTTTCCTGAGGCCACCAGAGCGGGTCCCTGAGGTCCCCGTCGTAAGTCGAGAGCACCTGCCGCAACTCCAGAAAATCCAGGAGGTTTTGCCCTCCAGACTAGCTGAGGCCCATTTCCCCTGAGGCTTCTCGAGGCAAATCACATCTAACCACTGGAACTTCCAAAGGGTCCTTCACACCCTTGCTGCAACTCAAGAAGTTCCCCGACATACCCGTCTCCACTCGAGAGGAAGCACGAGGGTCCCGCACACATCCAGGGGAGCCCCGTTTCCGCCTCCTAGCTCGAGATGAGGGATCCTTTCCCTGTTTCGTAGGGAAAGAATTCCCGGCGTTCCCGTCGCACCTCAAGAGGAGGCGCTCTCCACAGGAAAGGCGAGAGGAACTCCAGGGTCGTGCCACCATTCCAAGAGTCCCCCAGATGTGTCAGTCCATTCCAGAGGAACCTGTTTTCCCTGCACTGCCTTGACGTTCGAGCCGAGCATCGACTCCCACCACGTGTGCACGTGGGACAGCCCTGTGGGAAAGCCTCGTGGGAAAGCCTCGTGGGAAAGACTCGAGGGAAAACCATAGATCCTTTGATCCCCGCGGCGGAATGCGTGACACTGCTGCTACCGCTCTGGAGGAAAGCGCAAGTGCATGCCCGCATTCGAGACGAGGACTGACTCCACTGGATAGACTCCAGAAGTACCCCAAGATCCATGTCAGCACTGGAGAGGAATCCTCAGGTTCCGGCCCCGACTCCACACAAGGTCTTAGTCCCCGGCATCGACGGGAGAGGAATCCCGAGAGGCCCCCGATGAACTCCCATGGGGACTGGCCTTTCCTGAGGCCACCAGAGCGGGTCCCTGAGGTCCCCGTCGTAAGTCGAGAGCACCTGCCGCAACTCGAGAAAATCCAGGAGGTTTTGCCCTGCAGGCGAGATGAGGCCCATTTCCGCTGAGGCTTCTCGACCCTCATCACATCTAACCACTGGAACTTCCAAAGGGTCCTTCACACCCTTGCTGCAACTCAAGAAGTTCCCCGACATACCCGTCTCCACTCGAGAGGAAGAACGAGGGTCCCGCACACATCCAGGGGAGCCCCGTTTCCGCCTCCTAGCTCGAGATGAGGGATCCTTTCCCTGTTTCGTAGGGAAAGAATTCCCGGCCTTCCCGTCGCACCTCAAGAGGTGGCCCTCTCCACAGGAAAGGCGAGAGAAACTCCAGGGTCGTGCCACCATTCCAAGAGTCCCCCAGATGTGTCAGTCCATTCCAGAGGAACCTGTTTTCCCTGCACTGCCTTGACGTTCGAGCCGAGGATCGACTCTCACCACGTGTGCACGTGGGACAGCCCTGTGGGAAAGCCTCGTGGGAAGGCCTCCTGGGAAAGACTCGAGGGAAAACCATAGATCCTTTGATCCACGCGGCGGACTGCGTGACACTGCTGCTACCGCTCTGGAGGAAAGCGCAAGTGCATGCCCGCATTCGAGACGAGGACTGACTCCCCTGGGGGACTCCAGAAGTACCCCAAGTTCTATGTCAGCACTGGAGAGGAATCCTCTGGTTCCATCCCCGACTCCACACAAGGTCTTAGGCCCCGGCATCGACTGCAGAGGAATCCCGAGAGGGCCCCGAGGAACTCGCATGGGGACTGGCCTTTTCTGAGGCCACCAGAGAGGGACCCTGAGGTCCCCGTCGTAAGTCGAGAGCACCTGCCGCAACTCGAGAAAATCCAGGAGGTTTTGCCCTCCAGGCGAGATGAGGCCCATTTCCACTGAGGCTTCTCGAGGCTAATCACATCTAACCACTGGAACTTCCAAAGGGTCCTTCACACCCTTGCTGCAACTCACGAAGTTCCCCGACATACCCGTCTCCTCGCGAGAGGAAGCTCGAGGGTCCCGACCACATCCAGAGGAGCCCCGTTTCCGCCTCGTAGCTCGAGATGAGGGATGCTTTCGCCGCTAGGTCGGGAAAGAATTCCTGGCGTTCCCGTCTCACCTCAGAGGAGGCGCTCTCCACCGGAAAGGCAAGAGGAACTCCAGCGTCGTGCCACCATTCCAAGAGTCCCCCAGATGTCTCAGTCCATTTTAGAGGAAACTGTTTTCCCTGCACTGCCTCGACTTTCACGCCGAGGATCGACACACACCACGGTGGTACGTGGGACATCCCTGTGGGAAAGCCTCGTGGGAAATCCTCGAGGGAAAGCCACAGATCCCTTGATCCAGGCAACGGGAAGCGTTACACTGCTGCTACAGTTCTGGAGGAAAGCGGACGTGCATGCCGCCATTTGAGACGAGGACTTACTCCCCTGGGGAGACTCCAGAAGTACCCCAAGATCCATGTCAGCACTGGAGAGGAATCCTCAGGTTCCGGCCTCGACTCCACACAAGGTGTTAGGCCCCGGCATCGACGGGAGAGGAATCCCGAGAGGTCCCCGAGCAACTCGCATGGGGACTGGCCTTTCCTGAGGCCACCAGAGCGGGTCCCTGAGGTCCCCGTCCTAAGTCGAGAGCACCTGCCGCAACTCGAGAAAATCCAGGAGGTTTTGCTCTCCAGGCGAAATGAGGCCCATTTCCGCTGAGGCTTCTCGAGGCTAATCACACCTAACCTCTGGAACTTCCAAAAGGTCCTTCACACCCTTGCTGCAACTCAAGAAGTTCCCTGATATACCCGTCTCCACTCGAAAGGAAGCGCGAGAATCCCAGGAAAATCCACAGGAGCGCCGTTTCCGCCTCGTAGCTCGAGATGAGGGATCCTTTCCCCGTTTGGTCAGAAAAGAATTCCCGGCGTTCTAGTCGCATCTCAAGAGGAGGCGCTCTCCATAGGAAAGGCGAGAGGAACTCCAGGGTCGTGCCACCATTCCCAGAGTCTGCCAGATGTCTCAGTAAATACCAGAGGAACCTGTTTTCCCTGCACTGACTCGACTTTCATGCCGAGGATCGACTCACACCACGGTGGCACCTGGGACAGCCCTGTGGGAAAGCCTCGTGGGAAAGCCTCGTGGAAAATCCTCGAGGGAAAGCCACAGACCCCATGACTCACTAGATGGGAAGCGTGACACTGCTGCTACAAATCGGGAGGAAAGCACACGTGCATGCCCCCTCTCGAGACGAGGACTCGCTCCCCTGGGGAGACTCCAAAAGTACCCCAAAATCCATGTCACCATTGGAGAGGAATCCTCAGGTTCCGGCCCCGACTCCACACAAGGTCTTAGGCCCCGGCATCGACGGGAGAGGAATCCCGAGAGGCCCCCGAGGAACTCGCATGGGGACTGGCCTTTCCTGAGGCCACCAGAGCGGGTCCCTGAGGTCCCCGTTGTAAGCCGAGAGCACCTGCCCCAACTCGACAAAATCCAGGAGGTTTTGCCCTCCAGGCGAGATGAGGTCCATTTCCGCTGAGGCTTCTCGAGGCTAATCACATCTAACCACTGGAACTTCCAAAGGGTCCTTCACACCCTTGCTGCAACTCAAGAAGTTCCCCGACATACCCGTCTCCACTCGAGAGGAAGCACGAGGGTCCCGCACACATCCAGGGGAGAACCTTTTCCGCCTCCTAGCTCGAGATGAGGGATCCTTTCCCTGTTTCCTAGGGAAAGAATTCCCGGCGTTCCCGTCGCATCTTAAGAGGAGGCGCTCTCCACAGGAAAGGCGAGAGGAACTCCAGGGTCGTGCCACCATTCCCAGAGTCCCCCAGATGTCCCAGTCCATTCCAGAGGAACCTGTTTTCCCTCCACTGCCTCGACTTTCACGCCTCAGATCGACTCACACCACGGTGGCACATGGGACAGCCCTGTGGGAAAGCCTCATGGGAAAGCCTTGTGGGAAAACCTCGAGGGAAAGCCACAGATCCCATGAACGACGCGACGGGAAGCGTGACAATGCTGCTACTGCTCTGGAGGAAAGCGCACGTGCATGCCCCGATTCGAGACAAGGACTGACTCCCCTGGCGAGAATCCAGAAGTACCCCAAGAACCATGTCAGCACTGGAGAGGAATCCTCAGTTTCCGTGCCCAACTCCACACGGGGTCTTAGGCCCCGGCATCGACGGGAGAGGAATCCCAAGAGGTCCCCGAGAAGCTCGAATGGGGTCTGGCCAGGCCTGAGGCCACCAGAGCGGGTCCCTTAGGTCTCCGTCGTAACACTAGAGCACCTGCCGCAACTCGGGAAAATCCAGGAGGATCTCCCCTCCAGGCTAGATGAGGCCCATGTGCGCTGCGGCTTCTCGAGGCTAATCACACCTAACCTCTGGAACTTCCAAAAGGTCCTTCACATCCTTGCTGCAACTCAAGAAGTTACCCGACATACCCTTCTCCACTCTAGAGGAAGCACGAGGGTCCCGCCCATATCCAGTGGAGCGCCATTTCCGCCTCGTAGCTCCATATGAGGGATCCTTTCGCTGCTTGGTCGGGAAAGAATTCTGGGCTTTCCTGTCGCATCTCAAGAGAAGGCTCTCTCCACAGGAAAGGCGAGAGGAACTCCAGGATAGTGCCACCATTCCCAGAGTCCCCCAGATATTTCAGTCCATTCCAGAGGAAACTGTTTTCCCTGCACTGCCTCGACTTTCACTCCACGGATCGACTCACACCACGGTGGCACGTGGGACAGCCCTGTTGGAAAGCCTCATGGGAAAGCCTCGTGCGAAATCCTCGAGGGAAAGCCACAGATCCCATTATCGACGTGACGAAAAGCGTGACACGTCTGCTACAGCTCGGGAGGAAAGCGCACGTGATGCCCCCTCACGAGACCAGGACTAACTCCCCTGGGGAGACTCCAAAAGTACCCCAAGATCCATGTCAGCACTGGAGAGGAATCCTCAGTTTCCGGGCCCGATTCCACACAAGGTCTTCGTCCCGGGCATCGAAAAGAGAGGAATCCCGAGAGGCCCCAGAGAAACTCGAATGGGGTCTGGCCAGGCTTGAGGCCACCAGAGCCAGTCCGTTAGGTCACCATCGTAAGACGAGAGCACCTTCCGCAAGTCGAGAAAATCCAAGAGGTTCTCCCCTCCAGGCTAGACGAGGCCCTTTTCCGCTGAGGCGTCTCGAGGCTCATCACATCTAACCTCTGGAACTTCCAAAGGGTCCTTCACACCCTTGCTGCAACTCAAGAAGTTCCTGGACATACCCGTCTCCACTCGAGAGGAAGCACGATGGTCCCACCCACATCCAGAGGAGCCCCGTTTCCGCCTCCTAGCTCGAGATGAGGGGATCCTTTCCCTGCTTGTTCGGAAAAGAATACCCAGTCTTCCTTTCGCATGTCAAGAGGAGGCGCTCCTCACAGAAAAGGCGAGAGGAACTCAACGGTCGTGCCACAATTCCCAGAGTCCCCCAGATGTCTCATTCCATTCCAGAGGAACCTGTTTTCCCTGCACTGCCTCGACTTTCACGCCCAGGATCCACTCCCACCACGGTGGCAGTTGGGATAGCACTGTGGAAAATCCTCCTGGGAAAGCCTCATGGGAAAGCCTCGAGGGAAAGCCACAGATCCCTTGATTCACGCGACGGGAAGCGTGACACTGCTGCTACCCCTCTGGAGGAAAGCGGACGTGCATGCTCCCATTCGAGATGAGGACTGACTCCCCTGGGGAGACTCCAGAACTACCCCAAGATCCATGTCAGCACTGGAGAGGAATCCTCAGGTTCCGGCCCCGACTCCACACAAGGTCGTAGGCCCCGGCATCGACGGGATAGGAATCCCGAGAGGCCCTCGAGGAACTCGCATGGGGACTGGCCTTTCGTGAGGCCACCAGAGCGGGTCCCCGATGTCCCCGTCGTAAGTCGAGAGCACCTGCTGCAACTCGAGAAAATCCAGGAGGTTTTGCCCTCCAGGAGAGATGAGGCCCATTTCCGCTGAGGCTTCTCGAGGCTCATCACATCTAACCACTGGAACTTCCAAAGGGTCCTTGACACCCTTGCTGCAACTCAAGAAGTTCCCCGACATACCCGTCTCCACTCGAGAGGAAGCACGAGAGTCCCGCACCCATCCAGGGGAGCCCCGTTTCCGCCTCCTAGCTCGAGAGGAGGGAACCTTTCCCTATTTCGTAGGGAAATAATTCTCGGCGTTCCGTCGAATCTCAAGAGGATGCGCTCTCCACAGGAAAGGCGAGAGGAACTCCAGGGTCGTGCCACCATTCCAAGAGTCCCCCAGAAGTGTCAGTCCATTCCAGAGGAACCTGTTTCCCTGCACTGCCTTGACGTTCAAGCCGAGGATCGACTCCCACCACGTGTGCACGTGGGACAGCCCTGTGGGAAAGCCTCGTGGGAAAGCCTCGTGGGAAAGACTCGAGGGAAAACCATAGATCATTTAATCCACGCGGCGGACGGCGTGACACTGCTGCTACCGCTCTGGAGGAAAGCGCAAGTGCATGCCCGCATTCGAGACGAGGACTGACTCCCCTGGGGAGACTCCAGAAGTACCCCAAGATCCATGTCAGCACTGGAGAGGAATCCTCAGGTTCTGGCCCCGACTCCACACAAGGTCTTAGGCCCCGGCATCGACGGGAGAGGAATCCCGAGAGGCCCCCGAGGAACTCGCATGGGGTCTGGCCTTTCCTGAGGCCACCAGAGCGGGTCCCCGAGGTCCCCGTCGTAAGTCGAGAGGACCTGCCGCAACTCGAGAAAATCCAGGAGGTTTTGCCCTCCAGGCGAGATGAGGCCCATTTCCGCTGAGGCTTCTCGAGGCTAATCACATCTAACCACTGGAACTTCCAAAGGGTCCTTCACACCCTTGCTGCAACTCAAGAAGTTCCCCGACATACCCGTCTCCACTCGAGAGGAAGCACGAGGGTCCCGCACACTTCCAGGGGAGCCCCGTTTCCGCCTCCTAGCTCGAGAGGAGGGATCCTTTCCCTGTTTCGTAGGGAAAGAATTCCCGGCGTTCCCGTCGCATCTCAAGAGGAGGCGCTCTCCACAGGAAAGGCGAGAGGAAGGCCAGGGTCGTGCCACCATTCCAAGAGTCCCCCAGATGTGTCAGTCCATTCCAGAGGAACCTGTTTTCCCTGCACTGCCTTGACGTTCAAGCCGAGGATCGACTCCCACCACGTGTGCACGTGGGACAGCCCTGTGGGAAATCCTCGTGGGAAAGCCTCGTGGGAAAGACTCGAGGGAAAACTATAGATCCTTTGATCCCCGCGGCGGACGGCGTGACACTGCTGCTACCGCTCTGGAGGAAAGCGCAAGTACATGCCCGTATTCGAGACGAGGACTGACTCCCCTGGGGAGACTCCAGAAGTCCCCCAAGATCCATGTCAGCACTGGAGAGGAATCCTCAGGTTCCGGGCCCGACTCCACACAAGGTCTTAGGCCCCGGCATCGACGGGAGAGGAATCCCGAGAGGCCCCCGAGCAAGTCGCATGGGGACTGGCCTTTCCTGAGGCCACCAGAGCGGGTCCCTGAGGTCCCCGTCGTAAGTCGAGTGCACCTGTCACAACTCGAGAAAATCCAGGAGGCTTTGCCCTCCAGGCGAGATGAGGCCTATTTCCGCTAAGGCTTCTCGAGGCTAATCACGCCTAACTTATGGAACTTCAAAAAGGTCCTTCACACCCTTGTTGCAACTCAAGAATTTCCCCGACATACCCGTCTCCACTCTAGAGGAAGCACGAGGGTCCCGCCCACATCCAGAGGAGCACCGTTTCCGCCTCGCAGCTCGAGATGAGGGATATGGTCACTGCTCTGTCGGGAAAGAATTTTGGGCGTTCCTGTCGCATCTCAAGGGGAGGTGCTCTCCACAGGATGGGCGAGAGGAATTCCAGCCTCGTGCCACCGTTCCAAGAGTCGCCAGATATCTCAGTCCATTCCAGAGGAACTTGTTTTCCCTGCACTGCCTGGACTTTGATTGCGAGGATCGACTGCCACCACGGTGGCACGTGGTACAGCCCTGTGGGAAAGCCTCGAGGGAAAGCCTGGAGGGAAAGTCACAGATCCCTTCATCCAGGCGATGGGAAGCGTGACACTGCTGCTACAGTTCGGGAGGAAAGCGCTCGTGAATGTCCCATTTGAGACGAGGACTTACTCCCCTGGCGAGACTCCAGAAGTACCCCAAGATCCATGTCAGCATTGGAGAGGAATCCTCAGGTTCCGGGCCCGACTCCAAACAAGGTCTTAGGCACCGCCACAGAAGGGACAGGTTTCCTGAGAGGCCCACGAGCAACTGCAACGCGGACTGGCCTTTACTGAGGCCACCAGAGCGGGTCTCCGAGGTCCCCGTCGTAAGTCGAGAGCACCTGCCGCAACCGGAGAAAATCCAGGAGGTTTTGCCCTCCAGGCGAGATGAGGCCCATTTCCGCTGAGGCTTCTCGAGGCTAATCACATCTAACCACTGCAACTTCCAAAGGGTCCTTCACACTCTTGTTGCAACTCAAACAGTTCCCCGACGTACCCGTCTCCACTGGAGAGGAAGCACGAGGGTCCCGCACACATCCAGGGGAGCCCCGTTTCCGCCTCTTAGCTCGAGATGAGGGATCCTTTCCCTTTTTCGTAGGGAAGGAATTCCCGGCGTTCCCGTCGCAGATCAAGAGGAGGCGCTCTCCACTGGAAAGGCGAGAGGAAGTCCAGGGTCGTGCGACCAATCCAAGAGTCCCCGAGATATGTCACTCCATTCCAGAGGAACCTGTTTTCCCTACACTGCCTTGACGTTCAAGCCGAGGATCGACTCCCACCACGTGTGCACGTGGGACAGCCCTGTGGGAAAGCCTCGTGGGAAAGCCTCGTGGGAAAGACTCGAGGGAAAACCATAGATCCTTTGATCCACGTGGAGGACTGCGTGACACTGCTGCTACCGCTCCGGAGGAAAGCGCAAGTGCATGCTCGCATTCGAGACGAGGACTGACTCCCCTAGGGAGACTCCAGAAGTACCCCAAGATCCATGTCAGCACTGGGGAGGAATCCTCAGGTTCCGGCCCCGACTCCACACAAGGTCTTAGGCCCCGGCATCGACGGGAGAGGAATCCCGAGAGGCCCCCGAGGAACTCGCATGGGGACTGGCCTTTCCTGAGGCCACCAGAACGGGTCCCCGAGGTCCCCATCGTAAGTCGAGATCACCTTCCGCAAGTCAAAAAAATCCAGGAGGTTTTGTCCTCCAGGCGAGATGAGGCCCATTTCCGCTGAGGCTTCTCGAGGCTCATCACATCTAACCACTGGAACTTCCAAAGGGTCCTTCACACCCTTGCTGCAACTCAAGAAGTTCCCCGACAAACCCGTCTCCACTAGAGAGGAAGCACGAGTGTCCCGTACACATCCAGGGGAGCCCCGTTTCCGCCTCCTAGCTCGAGATGAGGGATCCTTTCCCTGTTTCATAGGGAAAGAATTCCCGGCGTTCCCGTTGCATCTCAAGAGGAGGCGCTCTCAACAGGAAAGGCGAGAGGAACTCCAGGGTCGTGCCACCATACCAAGAGTCCCCCAGATGTGTCAGTCCATTCCAGAGGAACCTGTTTTCCTGCACTGCCTTGACGTTCAAGCCGAAGATCGACTCCCACCACGTGTGCACGGGGGACAGCCCTGTGGGAAAGCCTCGTGGGAAAGCCTCGTGGGAAAGACTCGAGGGAAAACCATAGATCCTTTGATCTAAGCGGAGGACTTCGTGACACTGCTGCTACCGCTCTGGAGGAAAGCGCAAGTGCATGCCCGCATTCGAGACGAGGACTGACTCCCCTGGGGACACTCCAGAAATACCCCAAGATCCATGTCAGCACTGGAGAGGAATCCTCATGTTCCGGCCGCTATTCCAGACGAGGTTTAAAGCCCCGGTATCGACGGGAGAGGAATCCCGAGAGGCCCCCGAGGAACTCGCATGGGGACTGGCCTTTCCTGAGGCCACCAGAGCGGGTCCCTGAGGTCCCCGTCGTAAGTCGAGAGCACCTGCCGCAACTCGAGAAAATCCAGGAGGTTTTGCCCTCCAGGGCAGATGAGGCCCATTTCCGCTGAGGCTTATCCAGGCTAATCACATCTAACCACTGGAACTTCCAAAGGGTCCTTCACACCCTTGCTGCAACTCAAGAAGTGCCCCGACATACCCGACTCCACTCGAGAAGAAGCACGAGGGTCCCGCACACATCCAGGGGAGCCCCGTTTCCGCCTCCTAGCTCGAGATGAGGGATCCTTTCCGTGTTTCTTAGGGAAAGAATTCCCGGCGTTGCCGTCGCATCTCAAGATGCGGCGCTCTCCACAGGAAAGGCGAGAGGAACTCCAGGGTCGTGCCACCATTCCAAGAGTCCCCCAGATGTGTCAGTCCATTCCAGAGGAACCTGTTTTCCCTGCACTGCCTTGACGTTCGAGCCGAGGATCGACTCCCACTACGTGTGCACGTGGGACAGCCCTGAGGGAAGACTCGTGGGAAAGCCTAGTGGGAAAGACTCGAGGGAAAACCATAGATCCTTTGATCCACGCGGCGGACTGCGGACACGGGTGTTACCGCTCTGGAGGAAAGCGAAAGTGCATGCCCGCATTTGAGACGAGGACTGACTCCCCTGGGGAGACTCCAGAAATACCCCAAGATTCATGTCAGCACTGGAGAGGAATCCTCAGGTCCCGGCCCCGACTCCACACAAGGTCTTAGGCCCCGGCATCGACGGGAGAGGAATCCCGAGAGGCCCCCGAGGAACTCGCATGGGGACTGGCCTTTCCTGAGGCCACCAGAGCGGGTCCCTGAGGTCCCCGTCGTAAGTCGAGAGCACCTGCCGCAACTTCAGAAAATCCAGGAGGTTTTGCCCTCCAGACTAGATGAGGCCCATTTCCCCTGATGATTCTCGAGGCAAATCACATCTAACCACTGGAACTTCCAAAGGGTCCTTCACACCCTTGCTGCAACTCAAGAAGTTCCCCGACATACCCGTCTCCACTCGAGAGGAAGCACGAGGGTCCCGCACACATCCAGGGGAGCCCCGTTTCCGCCTCCTAGCTCGAGATGAGGGATCCTTTCCCTGTTTCGTAGGGAAAGAATTCCCAGCGTTCCCGTCGCACCTCAAGAGGAGGCGCTCTCCACAGGAAAGGCGAGAGGAACTCCAGGGTCGTGCCACCATTCCAAGAGTCCCCCAGATGTGTCAGTCCATTCCAGAGGAACCTGTTTTCCCTGCACTGCCTTGACGTTCAAGCCGAGCATCGACTCCCACCACGTGTGAACTTGGGACAGCCCTGTGGGAAAGCCTCGTGGGAAAGCGTCGTGGGAAAGACTCGAGGGAAAACCATAGATCCTTTGATCCACGCGGCGGACTGCGTGACACTGCTGCTACCGCTCTGGAGGAAAGCGCAAGTGCATGCCCGCATTCGAGACGAGGACTGACTCCCCTGGGGAGACTCCAGTAGTACCCCAAGATCCATGTCAGCACTGGAGAGGAATCCTCAGGTTCCGGCTCCGTCTCCACACCAGGTCTTAGGCCCCGGCATCGACGGGAGAGGAATCCCGAGAGGCCCCCGAGGAACTCGCATGGGGACTGGCCTTTCCTGAGGCCACCAGAGCGGGTCCCTGAGGTCCCCGTCGTAAGTCGAGAGCACCTGCCGCAACTCCAGAAAATCCAGGAGGTTTTGCCCTCCAGACTAGATGAGGCCCATTTCCCCTGAGGCTTCTCGAGGCAAATCACATCTAACCACTGGAACTTCCAAAGGGTCCTTCACACCCTTGCTGCAACTCAAGAAGTTCCCCGACATACCCGTCTCCACTCGAGAGGAAGCACGAGGGTCCCGCACACATCCAGGGGAGCCCCGTTTCCGCCTCCTAGCTCGAGATGAGGGATCCTTTCCCTGTTTCGTAGGGAAAGAATTCCCGGCGTTCCCGTCGCACCTCAAGAGGAGGCGCTCTCCACAGGAAAGGCGAGAGGAACTCCAGGGTCGTGCCACCATTCCAAGAGTCCCCCAGATGTGTCAGTCCATTCCAGAGGAACCTGTTTTCCCTGCACTGCCTTGACGTTCGAGCCGAGCATCGACTCCCACCACGTGTGCACGTGGGACAGCCCTGTGGGAAAGCCTCGTGGGAAAGACTCGAGGGAAAACCATAGATCCTTTGATCCCCGCGGCGGACTGCGTGACACTGCTGCTACCGCTCTGGAGGAAAGCGCAAGTGCATGCCCGCATTCGAGACGAGGACTGACTCCACTGGATAGACTCCAGAAGTACCCCAAGATCCATGTCAGCACTGGAGAGGAATCCTCAGGTTCCGGCCCCGACTCCACACAAGGTCTTAGTCCCCGGCATCGACGGGAGAGGAATCCCGAGAGGCCCCCGAGGAACTCCCATGGGGACTGGCCTTTCCTGAGGCCACCAGAGCGGGTCCCTGAGGTCCCCGTCGTAAGTCGAGAGCACCTGCCGCAACTCGAGAAAATCCAGGAGGTTTTGCCCTGCAGGCGAGATGAGGCCCATTTCCGCTGAGGCTTCTCGACCCTCATCACATCTAACCACTGGAACTTCCAAAGGGTCCTTCACACCCTTGCTGCAACTCAAGACGTTCCCCGACATACCCGTCTCCACTCGAGAGGAAGAACGAGGGTCCCGCACACATCCAGGGGAGCCCCGTTTGCGCCTCCTAGCACGAGATGAGGGATCCTTTCCCTGTTTCGTAGGGAAAGAATTCCCGGCCTTCCCGTCGCACCTCAAGAGGAGGCCCTCTCCACAGGAAAGGCGAGAGAAACTCCAGGGTCGTGCCACCATTCCAAGAGTCCCCCAGATGTGTCAGTCCATTCCAGAGGAACCTGTTTTCCCTGCACTGCCTTGACGTTCGAGCCGAGGATCGACTCCCACCACGTGTGCACGTGGGACAGCCCTGTGGGAAAGCCTCGTGGGAAGGCCTCGTGGGAAAGACTCGAGGGAAAACCATAGATCCTTTGATCCACGCGGCGGACTGCGTGACACTGCTGCTACCGCTCTGGACGAAAGCGCAAGTGCATCCCCGCATTCGAGACGAGGACTGACTCCCCTGGGGAGACTCCAGAAGTACCCCAAGTTCTATGTCAGCACTGGAGAGGAATCCTCTGGTTCCAGCCCCGACTCCACACAAGGTCTTAGGCCCCGGCATCGACGGGAGAGGAATCCCGAGAGGCCCCCGAGGAACTCGCATGGGGACGGGCCTTTTCTGAGGCCACCAGAGAGGGTCCCTGAGGTCCCCGTCGTAAGTCGAGAGCACCTGCCGCAACTCGAGAAAATCCAGGAGGTTTTGCCCTCCAGGCGAGATGAGGCCCATTTCCACTGAGGCTTCTCGAGGCTAATCACATCTAACCACTGGAACGTCCAAAGGGTCCTTCACACCCTTGCTGCAACTCACGAAGTTCCCCGACATACCCGTCTCCTCGCGAGAGGAAGCTCGAGGGTCCCGACCACATCCAGAGGAGCCCCGTTTCCGCCTCGTAGCTCGAGATGAGGGATGCTTTCGCTGCTAGGTCGGGAAAGAATTCCTGGCGTTCCCGTCTCACCTCAGAGGAGGCGCTCTCCACCGGAAAGGCAAGAGGAACTCCAGCGTCGTGCCACCATTCCAAGAGTCCCCCAGATGTCTCAGTCCATTTTAGAGGAAACTGTTTTCCCTGCACTGCCTCGACTTTCACGCCGAGGATCGACACACACCACGGTGGTACGTGGGACATCCCTGTTTGAAAGCCTCGTGGGAAATCCTCGAGGGAAAGCCACAGATCCCTTGATCCAGGCAACGGGAAGCGTTACACTGCTGCTACAGTTCTGGAGGAAAGCGGACGTGCATGCCGCCATTTGAGACGAGGACTTACTCCCCTGGGGAGACTCCAGAAGTACCCCAAGATCCATGTCAACACTGGAGAGGAATCCTCAGGTTCCGGCCTCGACTCCACACAAGGTGTTAGGCCCCGGCATCGACGGGAGAGGAATCCCGAGAGGTCCCCGAGCAACTCGCATGGGGACTGGCCTTTCCTGAGGCCACCAGAGCGGGTCCCTGAGGTCCCCGTCGTAAGTCGAGAGCACCTGCCGCAACTCGAGAAAATCCAGGAGGTTTTGCTCTCCAGGCGAAATGAGGCCCATTTCCGCTGAGGCTTCTCGAGGCTAATCACACCTAACCTCTGGAACTTCCAAAAGGTCCTTCACACCCTTGCTGCAACTCAAGAAGTTCCCTGATATACCCGTCTCCACTCGAAAGGAAGCGCGAGAATCCCAGGAAAATCCACAGGAGCGCCGTTTCCGCCTCGTAGCTCGAGATGAGGGATCCTTTCCCCGTTTGGTCAGAAAAGAATTCCCGGCGTTCTAGTCGCATCTCAAGAGGAGGCGCTCTCCATAGGAAAGGCGAGAGGAACTCCAGGGTCGTGCCACCATTCCCAGAGTCTGCCAGATGTCTCAGTAAATACCAGAGGAACCTGTTTTCCCTGCACTGACTCGACTTTCATGCCGAGGATCGACTCACACCACGGTGGCACCTGGGACAGCCCTGTGGGAAAGCCTCGTGGGAAAGCCTCGTGGAAAATCCTCGAGGGAAAGCCACAGACCCCATGACTCACTAGATGGGAAGCGTGACACTGCTGCTACAAATCGGGAGGAAAGCACACGTGCATGCCCCCTCTCGAGACGAGGACTCGCTCCCCTGGGGAGACTCCAAAAGTACCCCAAAATCCATGTCACCATTGGAGAGGAATCCTCAGGTTCCGGCCCCGACTCCACACAAGGTCTTAGGCCCCGGCATCGACGGGAGAGGAATCCCGAGAGGCCCCCGAGGAACTCGCATGGGGACTGGCCTTTCCTGAGGCCACCAGAGCGGGTCCCTGAGGTCCCCGTTGTAAGTCGAGAGCACCTGCCGCAACTCGACAAAATCCAGGAGGTTTTGCCCTCCAGGCGAGATGAGGTCCATTTCCGCTGAGGCTTCTCGAGGCTAATCACATCTAACCACTGGAACTTCCAAAGGGTTCTTCACACCCTTGCTGCAACTCAAGAAGTTCCCGACATACCCGTCTCCACTCGAGAGGAAGCACGAGTGTCCCGCACACATCCAGGGGAGCCCCGTTCCCGCCTCCTAGCTCGAGATGAGGGATCCTTTCCCTGTTTCGTAGGGAAAGAATTCCCGGCGTTCCCGTCGCACCTCAAGAGGAGGCGCTCTCCACAGGAAAGGCGAGAGGAACTCCAGGGTCGTGCCACCATTCCAAGAGTCCCCAGATGTGTCAGTCCATTCCAGAGGAACCTGTTTTCCCTGCACTGCCTTGACCTTCAAGCCGAGGATCGACTCCCACCACGTGTGCACGTGGGACAGCCCTGTGGGAAAGCCTCGTGGGAAAGCCTCGTGGGAAAGACTCGAGGGAAAACCATAGATCCTTTGATCCACGCGGCAGAATGCGTGACACTGCTGTTACCGCTCTGGAGAAAAGCGCAAGTGCATGCCCGCATTCGAGACGAGGACTGACTCCCCTGGGGAGACTCCAGAAGTACCCCAGATCCATGTCAGCACTGGAGAGGAATCCTCAGGTTCCGGCCTCGACTCCACACAAGGTCTTAGGCCCCGGCATCGACGGGAGAGGAATCCCGAGAGGTCCCCGAGCAACTCGCATGGGGACTGGCCTTTCCTGAGGCCACCAGAGCGGGTCCCTGAGGTCCCCGTCGTAAGTCGAGAGCACCTGCCGCAACTCGAGAAAATCCAGGAGGTTTTGCTCTCCAGGCGAAATGAGGCCCATTTCCGCTGAGGCTTCTCGAGGCTAATCACACCTAACCTCTGGAACTTCCAAAAGGTCCTTCACACCCTTGCTGCAAATCAAGAAGTTCCCTGATATACCCGTCTCCACTCGAAAGGAAGCGCGAGAATCCCAGGAAAATCCACAGGAGCGCCGTTTCCGCCTCGTAGCTCGAGATGAGGGATCCTTTCCCCGTTTGGTCAGAAAAGAATTCCCGGCGTTCTAGTCGCATCTCAAGAGGAGGCGCTCTCCATAGGAAAGGCGAGAGGAACTCCAGGGTCGTGCCACCATTCCCAGAGTCTGCCAGATGTCTCAGTAAATACCAGAGGAACCTGTTTTCCCTGCACTGACTCGACTTTCATGCCGAGGATCGACTCACACCACGGTGGACCTGGGACAGCCCTGTGGGAAAGCCTCGTGGGAAAGCCTCGTGGAAAATCCTCGAGGGAAAGCCACAGACCCCATGACTCACTAGATGGGAAGCGTGACACTGCTGCTACAAATCGGGAGGAAAGCACACGTGCATGCCCCCTCTCGAGACGAGGACTCGCTCCCCTGGGGAGACTCCAAAAGTACCCCAAAATCCATGTCACCATTGGAGAGGAATCCTCAGGTTCCGGCCCCGACTCCACACAAGGTCTTAGGCCCCGGCATCGACGGGAGAGGAATCCCGAGAGGCCCCCGAGGAACTCGCATGGGACTGGCCTTTCCTGAGGCCACCAGAGCGGGTCCCTGAGGTCCCCGTTGTAAGTCGAGAGCACCTGCCGCAACTCGACAAAATCCAGGAGGTTTTGCCCTCCAGGCGAGATGAGGTCCATTTCCGCTGAGGCTTCTCGAGGCTAATCACATCTAACCACTGGAACTTCCAAAGGGTTCTTCACACCCTTGCTGCAACTCAAGAAGTTCCCGACATACCCGTCTCCACTCGAGAGGAAGCACGAGTGTCCCGCACACATCCAGGGGAGCCCCGTTCCCGCCTCCTAGCTCGAGATGAGGGATCCTTTCCCTGTTTCGTAGGGAAAGAATTCCCGGCCTTCCCGTCGCACCTCAAGAGGAGGTGCTCTCCACAGGAAAGGCGAGAGGAACTCCAGGGTCGTGCCACCATTCCAAGAGTCCCCAGATGTGTCAGTCCATTCCAGAGGAACCTGTTTTCCCTGCACTGCCTTGACGTTCAAGCCGAGGATCGACTCCCACCACGTGTGCACGTGGGACAGCCCTGTGGGAAAGCCTCGTGGGAAGGCCTCGTGGGAAAGACTCGAGGGAAAACCATAGATCCTTTGATCTACGTGGCGGACTGCGTGACACTGCTGCTACCTCTCTGGAGGAAAGCGCAAGTGCATGCCCGCATTCGAGACGAGGACTGACTCCCCTGTAGAGACTCCAGAAGTACCCCAAGATCCATGTCAGCACTGGAGCGGAATCCTCAGGTTCCTGCCCCGACCCCACACAAGGTCTTAGGCCCCGGCATCGACGGGAGAGGAATCCCGAGAGGCCCCCGAGGAACTCGCATGGGGACTGGCCTTTCCTGAGGGCACCAGAGCGGGTCCCTGAGGGCCCCGTCGTAGGTCGAGAGCACCTGCCGCAACTCGAGAAAATCCAGGAGGTTTTGCCCTCCAGGCGAGATGAGGCTCATTTCCGCTGAGATTTCTCGAGGCTAATCACATCTAACCACTGGAACTTCCAAAGGGTCCTTCACACCCTTGTTGCAACTCAAGAAGTTCCCCGACATACCCGTGTCCACTCGAGAGGAATTACGAGGGTCCCGCACACATCCAGGGGAGCCCCGTTTCCGCCTCCTAGCTCGAGATGAGGGATCCTTTCCCTGTTTCGTAGGGAAAGAATTCCCGGCGTTCCCGTCGCATCTCAAGAGGATGCGCTCTCCACAGAATAGGCTAGAGGAACTCCAGGGTCGTGCCACCATTCCAAGAGTCCCCCAGATGTGTCAGTCCATTCCAGAGGAACCTGTTTTCGCTGCACTGCCTTGACGTTCAAGCCGAGGATCGGCTCCCACCACGGTGGCCCGTGGGACAGCCCTGTGGGAAAGCCTCGTGGGAAACCACGTTGGAACGACTCGAGGCAAAACCATAGATCCTTTGATCTACGCGGCGGACTGCGTGACACTGCTGCTACCGCTCTGGAGGAAAGCGCAAGTGCATGCCCCCAATCGAGACAAGGACTGACTCCCCTGGCGAGACTCCAGAAGTACCCCAAGATCCATGTCAGCACTGGAGAGGAATCCTCAGGTTCCGCCCCCGATTCCACACAAGGTCTTAGGCCCCGGCATCGACGGGAGAGGAATCCCGAGAGTCCCCCGAGGAACTCGCATGGGGACTGGCCTTTCCTTAGGCCACCAGAGCGGGTCCCTGAGGCCCCGTCGTAAGTCGAGAGCACCTGCCGCAACTCGAGAAAATCCAGGAGGTTTTGCCCTGCAGGCGAGATGAGGCCCATTTCCGCTGAGGCTTCTCGAGGCTAATCACATCTAACCACTGGAACTTCCAAAGGGTCCTTCACACCCTTGCTGCAACTCAAGAAGTTCCCCGACATACCCGTCTCCACTCGAGAGGCAGCACGAGGGTCCCGCACACATCCAGGGGAGCCCCGTTTTCGCCTCCTAGCTCGAGATGAGGGATCCTTTCCCTGTTTCGTAGGGAAAGAATTCCCGGCGTTCCCATCGCATCTCAAGAGGAGGCGCTCTCCACAGGAAAGGCGAGAGGAACTCCAGGGTCGTGTCACCATTCCAAGAGTCCCCCAGATGTGTCAGTCCATTCCAGAGGGAACTGTTTTCCCTCCACTGCCTTGACGTTCAAGCCGAGGATCGGCTCCCACCACGTGTGCACGTGGGACCGCCCTGTGGGAAAGCCTCGTGGGAAAGCCTCGTGGGAAAGACTCGAGGCAAAACAATAGATCCTTTGATCCACGCGGCGGACTGCGTGACACTGCTGCTACTGTTCTGGAGGAAAGCGCAAGTGCATGCCCGCATTCGAGACGAGGACTGACTCCCCTGGGGAGACTCCAGAATTACCCCAAGATCCATGTCAGCACTGGAGAGGAAACCTGAGGTTCCAGCCCCGACTCCACAGAAGGTCTTAGGCCCCGGCATCGACGGGAGAGGAATCCCGAGAGGCCCCCGAGGACCTCGCATGGGACTGGCCTTTCCTGAGGCCACCAGAGCGGGTCCCTGAGGTCCCCGTCGTAAGTCGAGAGCACCTGCCGCAACTCGAGAAAATCCAGGAGGTTTTGCCCTCCAGACGAGATGAGGCCCATTTCCGCTGAGGCTTATCCAGGCTAATCACATCTAACCACTGGAACTTCCAAAGGGTCCTTCACACCCTTGCTGCAACTCAAGAAGTTCCCCGACATACCCGTCTCCACTCGAGAGGAAGCACGAGGGTCCCGCACACATCCAGGGGAGCCCCGTTTCCGCCTCCTAGCTCGAGATGAGGGATCCTTTCCCTGTTTCGTAGGGAAAGAATTCCCGGCGTTCCCGTCGCATCTCAAGAGGAGGCGCTCTCCACAGGAAAGGCGAGAGGAAGTCCAGGGTCGTGCCACCATTCCAAGAGTCCCCCAGATGTGTCAGTCCATTCCAGAGGAACCTGTTTTCCCTGCACTGCCTTGACGTTCAAGCCGAGGATCGACTCCCACCACCTGTGCACGTGGGACAGCCCTGAGGGAAAGCCTCGTGGGAAAGCCTATCCTGGTGGGAAAGACTCGAGGGAAAACCATAGATCCCTTGATCCACGCGCCGGACTGCGTGACACTGCTGCTACCGCTCTGGAGGAAACAGCAAGTGCATGCCCGCATTCGAGACGAGGACTGACTCCCCTGTAGAGACTCCAGAAGTACCCCAAGATCCATGTCAGCACTGGAGCGGAATCCTCAGGTTCCTGCCTCGACTCCACACAAGGTCTTAGGCCCCGGCATCGACGGGAAAGGAATCCCGAGAGGCCCCCGAGTAACTCGCATGGGGACTGGCCTTTCCTGAGGCCACCAGAGCGTGTTCCTGAGGGCCCCGTCGTAAGTCGAGAGCACCTGCCGCAACTCGAAAAAATCCAGGAGGTTTTGCTCTCCAGGCGAAATGAGGCTCATATCCGCTGAGATTTCTCGAGGCTAATCACATCTAACCACTGGAACTTCCAAAGGGTCCTTCACACCCTTGCTGCAACTCAAGAAGTTCCCCGACATACCCGTCTCCACTCGAGAGGAAGCACGAGGGTCCCGCACACATCCAGGGGACCCCGTTTCCGCCTCCTAGCTCGAGATGAGGGATCCTTTCCCTGTATCGTAGGGAAAGAATTCCCGGCGTTCCCGTCGCATCTCAAGAGGAGGTGCTCTCCACAGGAAAGGCGAGAGGAACTCCAGGGTCGTGCCACCATTCCAAGAGTCCCCAGATGTGTCAGTCCATTCCAGAGGAACCTGTTTTCCCTGCACTGCCTTGACGTTCAAGCCGAGGATCGACTCCCACCACGTGTGCACGTGGGACAGCCCTGTGGGAAAGCCTCGTGGGAAGGCCTCGTGGGAAAGACTCGAGGGAAAACCATAGATCCTTTGATCTACGTGGCGGACTGCGTGACACTGCTGCTACCTCTCTGGAGGAAAGCGCAAGTGCATGCCCGCATTCGAGACGAGGACTGACTCCCCTGTAGAGACTCCAGAAGTACCCCAAGATCCATGTCAGCACTGGAGCGGAATCCTCAGGTTCCTGCCCCGACCCCACACAAGGTCTTAGGCCCCGGCATCGACGGGAGAGGAATCCCGAGAGGCCCCCGAGGAACTCGCATGGGGACTGGCCTTTCCTGAGGGCACCAGAGCGGGTCCCTGAGGGCCCCGTCGGAGGTCGAGAGCACCTGCCGCAACTCGAGAAAATCCAGGAGGTTTTGCCCTCCAGGCGAGATGAGGCTCATTTCCGCTGAGATTTCTCGAGGCTAATCACATCTAACCACTGGAACTTCCAAAGGGTCCTTCACACCCTTGCTGCAACTCAAGAAGTTCCCCGACATACCCGTGTCCACTCGAGAGGAATTACGAGGGTCCCGCACACATCCAGGGGAGCCCCGTTTCCGCCTCCTAGCTCGAGATGAGGGATCCTTTCCCTGTTTCGTAGGGAAAGAATTCCCGGCGTTCCCGTCGCATCTCAAGAGGATGCGCTCTCCACAGAATAGGCTAGAGGAACTCCAGGGTCGTGCCACCATTCCAAGAGTCCCCCAGATGTGTCAGTCCATTCCAGAGGAACCTGTTTTCGCTGCACTGCCTTGACGTTCAAGCCGAGGATCGGCTCCCACCACGGTGGCCCGTGGGACAGCCTTGTGGGAAAGCCTCGTGGGAAACCACGTTGGAACGACTCGAGGCAAAACCATAGATCCTTTGATCTACGCGGCGGACTGCGTGACACTGCTGCTACCGCTCTGGAGGAAAGCGCAAGTGCATGCCCCCATTCGAGACAAGGACTGACTCCCCTGGCGAGACTCCAGAAGTACCCCAAGATCCATGTCAGCACTGGAGAGGAATCCTCAGGTTCCGCCCCCGATTCCACACAAGGTCTTAGGCCCCGGCATCGACGGGAGAGGAATCCCGAGAGGCCCCCGAGGAACTCGCATGGGGACTGGCCTTTCCTTAGGCCACCAGAGCGGGTCCCTGAGGCCCCGTCGTAAGTCGAGAGCACCTGCCGCAACTCGAGAAAATCCAGGAGGTTTTGCCCTGCAGGCGAGATGAGGCCCATTTCCGCTGAGGCTTCTCGAGGCTAATCACATCTAACCACTGGAACTTCCAAAGGGTCCTTCACACCCTTGCTGCAACTCAAGAAGTTCCCCGACATACCCGTCTCCACTCGAGAGGCAGCACGAGGGTCCCGCACACATCCAGGGGAGCCCCGTTTTCGCCTCCTAGCTCGAGATGAGGGATCCTTTCCCTGTTTCGTAGGGAAAGAATTCCCGGCGTTCCCATCGCATCTCAAGAGGAGGCGCTCTCCACAGGAAAGGCGAGAGGAACTCCAGGGTCGTGCCACCATTCCAAGAGTCCCCCAGATGTGTCAGTCCATTCCAGAGGGAACTGTTTTCCCTCCACTGCCTTGACGTTCAAGCCGAGGATCGGCTCCCACCACGTGTGCACGTGGGACCGCCCTGTGGGAAAGCCTCGTGGGAAAGCCTGGTGGGAAAGACTCGAGGCAAAACAATAGATCCTTTGATCCACGCGGCGGACTGCGTGACACTGCTGCTACTGTTCTGGAGGAAAGCGCAAGTGCATGCCCGCATTCGAGACGAGGACTGACTCCCCTGGGGAGACTCCAGAATTACCCCAAGATCCATGTCAGCACTGGAGAGGAATCCTGAGGTTCCAGCCCCGACTCCACAGAAGGTCTTAGGCCCCGGCATCGACGGGAGAGGAATCCCGAGAGGCCCCCGAGGACCTCGCATGGGACTGGCCTTTCCTGAGGCCACCAGAGCGGGTCCCTGAGGTCCCCGTCGTAAGTCGAGAGCACCTGCCGCAACTCGAGAAAATCCAGGAGGTTTTGCCCTCCAGACGAGATGAGGCCCATTTCCGCTGAGGCTTATCCAGGCTAATCACATCTAACCACTGGAACTTCCAAAGGGTCCTTCACACCCTTGCTGCAACTCAAGAAGTTCCCCGACATACCCGTCTCCACTCGAGAGGAAGCACGAGGGTCCCGCACACATCCAGGGGAGCCCTGTTTCCGCCTCCTAGCTCGAGATGAGGGATCCTTTCCCTGTTTCGTAGGGAAAGAATTCCCGGCGTTCCCGTCGCATCTCAAGAGGAGGCGCTCTCCACAGGAAAGGCGAGAGGAACTCCAGGGTCGTGCCACCATTCCAAGAGTCCCCCAGATGTGTCAGTCCATTCCAGAGGAACCTGTTTTCGCTGCACTGCCTTGACGTTAAGCCAAGGATCGGCTCCCACCACATGTGAACGTGGGACAGCCCTGTGGGAAAGCCTCGTGGGAAAGCCTAGCCTGGTGGGAAAGACTCGAGGGAAAACCATAGATCCCTTGATCCACGCGGCGGACTGCGTGACACTGCTGCTGCCGCTCTGGAAGAAAGCGCAAGTGCATGCCCTCATTCGAGACGAGGAGTGACTCCCCTGTAGAGACTCCAGAAGTACCCCAAGATCCATGTCAGCACTGGAGCGGAATCCTCAGGTTCCTGCCCCGACTCCACACTATGTCTTAGGCCCCGGCATCGACGGGAGAGGAATCCCGAGAGGCCCCCGAGGAACTCGCATGGGGACTGGCCTTTCCTGAGGCCACCAGAGCGGGTCCCTGAGGGCCCCGTCGTAGGTCGAGAGCACCTGCCGCAACTCGAGAAAATCCAGGAGGTTTTGCCCTCCAGGCGAGATGAGGCTCATTTCCGCTGAGATTTCTCGAGGCTAAACACATCTAACCACTGGAACTTCCAAAGGGTCCTTCACACCCTTGCTGCAACTCAAGAAGTTCCCCGACATACCCGTCTCCACTCGAGAGGAAGCACGAGGGTCCCGCACACATCCAGGGGAGCCCCGTTTCCGCCTCCTAGCTCGAGATGAGGGATCCTTTCCCTGTTTCGTAGGGAAAGAATTCCCGGCGTTCCCGTCGCATCTCAAGAGGAGGCGCTCTCCACAGGAAAGGCGAGAGGAAGTCCAGGGTCGTGCCACCATTCCAAGAGTCCCCCAGATGTGTCAGTCCATTCCAGAGGAACCTGTTTTCCCTGCACTGCCTTGACGTTCAAGCCGAGGATCGACTCCCACCACCTGTGCACGTGGGACAGCCCTGAGGGAAAGCCTCGTGGGAAAGCCTATCCTGGTGGGAAAGACTCGAGGGAAAACCATAGATCCCTTGATCCACGCGGCGGACTGCGTGACACTGCTGCTACCGCTCTGGAGGAAACAGCAAGTGCATGCCCGCATTCGAGACGAGGACTGACTCCCCTGTAGAGACTCCAGAAGTACCCCAAGATCCATGTCAGCACTGGAGCGGAATCCTCAGGTTCCTGCCTCGACTCCACACAAGGTCTTAGGCCCCGGCATCGACGGGAAAGGAATCCCGAGAGGCCCCCGAGTAACTCGCATGGGGACTGGCCTTTCCTGAGGCCACCAGAGCGTGTTCCTGAGGGCCCCGTCGTAAGTCGAGAGCACCTGCCGCAACTCGAAAAAATCCAGGAGGTTTTGCTCTCCAGGCGAAATGAGGCTCATATCCGCTGAGATTTCTCGAGGCTAATCACATCTAACCATTGGAACTTCCAAAGGGTCCTTCACACCCTTGCTGCAACTCAAGAAGTTCCCCGACATACCCGTCTCCACTCGAGAGGAAGCACGAGGGTCCCGCACACATCCAGGGGACCCCGTTTCCGCCTCCTAGCTCGAGATGAGGGATCCTTTCCCTGTATCGTAGGGAAAGAATTCCCGGCGTTCCCGTCGCATCTCAAGAGGAGGTGCTCTCCACAGGAAAGGCGAGAGGAACTCCAGGGTCGTGCCACCATTCCAAGAGTCCCCCAGATGTGTCAGTCCATTCCAGAGGAACCTGTTTTCCCTGCACTGCCTTGACGTTCAAGCCGAGGATCGACTCCCACCACGTGTGCACGTGGGACAGCCCTGTGGGAAAGCCTCGTGGGAAAGCCTCGTGGGAAAGACTCGAGGGAAAAACACAGATCCTTTGATCCCCGCGGCGGAAAGCGTGACACTGCTGCTACCGCTCTGGAGGAAAGCGCAAGTGAATGCCCGCATTCGAGACGAGGACTGACTCCCCTGGGGAGACTCCAGAAGTACCCCAAGATCCATGTCAGCACTGGAGAGGAATCCTCAGGTTCCGGCATCGACTCCACACAAGGTCTTAGGCCCTGGCATCGACGGGAGAGGAATCCCAAGAGGCCCCCGAGGAACTCATATGGGGACTGGACTTTCTTGAGGACACCAGAGCGGGACCCTGAGGGCCCCGTCGTAAGTCGAGAGCACCTGCCGCAACTCGAGAAAATCCAAGAGGTTTTGCCCTCCAGGCGAGATGAGGCCCATTTTCGCTGAGGCTTCTCGAGGCTAATCACATGTAACCACTGGAAATTCCAAAGGGTCCTTCACACCCTTGCTGCAACTCAAGAAGTTCCCCGACATACCCGTCTCCACTTGAGAGGAAGCACGAGGGACCCGCACACATCCAGGAGAGCCCCGTTTCCGCCTCCTAGCTCGAGATGAGGGATCCTTTCCCTGTTTCGTAGGGAAAGAATTCCCGGCCTTCCCGTCGCATCTCAAGAGGAGGCGCTCTCCACAGGAAAGGCGAGAGGAACTGCAGGGTCGTGCCACCATTCCAAGAGTCCCCCAGATGTGTCAGTCCATTCCAGAGGAACCTGTTTTCCCTGCACTGCCTTGACGTTCAAGCTGAGGATCGGCTCCCACCACGTGTGCACGTGGGACAGCCCTGTGGGAAAGCCTCGTGGGAAAGCCTCGTGGGAAAGACTCGAGGGAAAACCATAGATCTTTTATCCACGCGGCGGACTGAGTGACACTCCTGCTACCGCTCTGGAGGAAAGCGCAAGTGCATGCCCACATTCGAGACGAGGACTGACTCCCCTGGGAGTCTCCAGAAGCACCCCAAGATCCATGTCAGCACTGGAGAGGAATCCTCAGGTTCCGGCCCCGACTCCACACAAGGTCTTAGGCCCCGGCATTGGCGGGAGAGGTATCCCGAGAGGCCCCCGAGGAACTCGCGTGGGGACTGGCCTTTCCTGAGGCCACCAGAGCGGGTCCCTGAGGGCCCCGACGTAAGCCGAGAGCAACTGCCGCAACTCGAGAAAATCCAGGAGGTTTTGCCCTCCAGGCGAGATGAGGCCAATTTCCGCTGAGGCTTCTCGAGGCTAATCACATCTAACCACTGGAACTTCATAAGGTTCCTTCACACCCTTGCTGCAACTCAAGAAGTTCCCCGACATACCCGTCTCCACTCGAGAGGAACCACGAGGGTCACGCACACATCCATGGGAGCCCAGTTTCCGCCTCCTAGCTTGAGATGAGTGATCCTTTCCCTGTTTCGTAGGGAAGGAATTCCCGGCGTTCCCGTCGCAGATCAAGAGGAGGCGCTCTCCACAGGAAAGGCGAGAGGAACTCCAGGGTCGTGCCACCATTCCAAGAGTCCCCCAGATGTGTCAGTCCATTCCAGAGGAACCTGTTTTCCCTGCACTGCCTTGACGTTCAAACCGAATATCGACTCCCACCACGTGTGCACGTGGGACAGCCCTGTGGGAAAGCCTCGTGGGAAAGCCTCGTGGGAAAGACTCGAGGGAAAACCATAGATCCTTTGATCCACGCGGCAGAATGCGTGGCACTGCTGCTACCGCTCTGGAGGAAAGCGCAAGTGCATGCCCGCATTCAAGACGAGGACTGACTCCCCTGTAGAGACTCCAGAATTACCCCAAGATCCATGTCAGCACTGGCGAGGAATCCTCAGGATCCGGCCCCGACTCCACACAAGGTCTTAGGCCCCGGCATCGACGGGAGAGGAATCCCGAGAGGCCCCCGAGGAACTCGCATGGGGACTGGCCTTTCCTGAGGCCACTAGAGCGGGTCCCTGAGGTCCCCATCGTAAGTCGAGAGCACCTGCCGCAACTCGAGAAAATCCAGGAGGTTTTGTCCTCCAGGCGAGATGAGGCCCATTTCCGCTGAGGCTTCTCGAGGCTAATCACATCTAACCACTGGAACTTCCAAAGGGTCATTCACACCCTTGCTGCAACTCAAGAAGTTCCCCGACATACCCGTCTCTTCACGAGAGGAAGCACGAGGGTCCCACACATCCAGGGGAGCCCCGTTTCCGCCTCCTAGCTCGAGATGAGGGATCCTTTCCCTGTTTCGTAGGGAAAGAATTCCCGGCGTTCCCGTCGCATCTCAAGAGGAGGCGCTCTCCACAGGAAAGGCGAGAGGAACTCCAGGGTCGTGCCACCATTCCAAGAGTCCCCCAGATGTGTCAGTCCATTTCAGAGGAACCTGTTTTCCTTGCACTGCCTTGACGTTCAAGCCGAGGATCGACTCCCACCACGTGTGCACGTGGGACAGCCCTGTGGGAAAGCCTCGTGGGAAAGCCTCGTGGCAAAGACTCGAGGGAAAACCATAGATCCTTTGATCCCCGCGGCGGATAGCGTGACACTGCTGCTACCGCTCTGGAGGAAAGCGCAAGTGCATGCCCGCATTCGAGACGAGGACTGACTCCCCTGGGGAGACTCCAAAATTACCCCAAGATCCATGTCAGCACTGGAGAGGAATCCTCAGGTTCCGGCCCCGACTGCACACAAGGTCTAAGGCCCCGGCATCGACGGGAGAGGAATCCCGAGAGGCCCCCGTGGAATTCGCATGGGGACTGGCCTTTCCTGAGGCCACCAGCGGGTCCCTGAGGGCCCCGACGTAAGCCGAGAGCACCTGCCGCAACTCGAGAACATCCAGGAGGTTTTGCCCTCCAGGCGAGATGAGGCCCATTTCCGCTGAGGCTTCTCGAGGCTAATCACATCTAACCACTGGAACTTCCGAAGGGTCCTTCACACCCTTGCTGCAACTCAAGAAGTTCCCCGACATACCCGTCTCCACTCGAGAGGAAGCACGAGGGTCCTGCACACATCCAGGGGAGCCCCGTTTCCGCCTCCTAGCTCGAGATGAGGGATCCTTTCCCTGTTTCGTAGGGAAAGAATTCCCGGCGTTCCCGTCGCAGATCAAGAGGAGGCGCTCTCCACAGGAAAGGCGAGAGGAACTCCAGGGTCGTGACACCATTCCCAGAGTCCCCGAGATGTGTCAGTCCGTTCCAGAGGAACCTGTTTTCTCTGCACTGCGTCGACGTTCGAGCCGAGGATCGACTCCCACCACGTGTTCACGTGGGACAACCCTGTGGGAAAGACTCGTGGGAAAGCCTCGAGGCAAAGACTCGAGGGAAAATCATAGATCCTTTGATCCACACGGCGGACTGCGTGACACTGCTGCTACAGCTCTGGAGGAAAGCGCAAGTGCATGCCCGCATTCGAGACGAGGACTGACTCCCCTGGGGAGACTCCAGAAGTACCCCAAGATCCATGTCAGCACTGGCGAGGAATCCTCAGGATTCGGCCCCGACTCCACACAAGGTCTTAGGCCCCGGCATCGACGGGAGAGGAATCCCGAGAGGCCCCCGAGGAACTCGCAAGGGGACTGGCCTTTCCTGAGGCCACCAGAGCGGGTCCCTGAGGGCCCCGTCGTAGGTCGAGAGCACCTGCCGCAACTCGAGAAAATCCAGGAGGTTTTGCCCTCCAGGCGAGATGAGGCTCATTTCCGCTGAGATTTCTAGAGGCTAATCACATCTAACCACTGGAACTTCCAAAGGGTCCTTCACCCTCTTGCTGCAACTCAAGAAGTTCCCCGACATACCCGTCTCCACTCGAGAGGCAGCACGAGGATCCCGCACACATCCAGGGGAGCCCCGTTTCCGCCTCCTAGCTCGATATGAGGGATCCTTTCCCTGTTTCGTAGGGAAAGAATTCCGGGCGTTCCCGTCACATCTCAATAGGAGGCGCTCTCCACAGGAAAGGCGAGAGGAACTGCAGGGTCGTGCCACCATTCCAAGAGTCCCCCAGATGTGTCAGTCTATTCCAGAGGAACCTGTTTTCGCTGCACTGTCGTGACGTTCAAGCCGAGGATCGGCTCCCACCATGGTGGCACGTGGGACAGCCCTGTGGGAAACCTCGTGGGAAAGCCTCGTGGGAAAGACTCGAGGGAAAAACATAGATCCTTTGATCTACGCGGCGGACTGCGTTACACTGCTGCTACCGCTCTGGAGGAAAGCGCAAGTGCATGCCCCCATTCGAGACGAGGACTGACTACCCTGGCGAGACTCCAGAAGTGCCCCAAGATCCATGTCAGCACTGGAGAGGAATCCTCAGGTTCCGGCCCCGACTCCACACAAGGTCTTAGGCCCCGGCATCGACGGGAGAGGAATCCCGAGAGGCCCCCGAGGAACTCGCATGGGGACTGGCCTTTCCTGAGGCCACCAGAGCGGGTCCCTGAGGGCCCCGTCGTAGGTCGAGAGCACCTCCCGCAACTCGAGAAAATCCAGGAGGTTTTGCCCTCCAGGCGAGATGAGGCTCATTTCCGCTGAGATTTCTCGAGGCTAATCACATCTAACCACTGGAACTTCCAAAGGGTCCTTCACACCCTTGCTGCAACTCAAGAAGTTCCCCGACATACCCGTCTCCACTCGAGAGGCAGCACGAGGGTCCCGCACACATCCAGGGGAGCCCCGTTTCCGCCTCCTAGCTCGAGATGAGGGATCCTTTCCCTGTTTCGTAGGGAAAGAATTCCCGGCGTTCCCGTCACATCTCAATAGGAGGCGCTCTCCACAGGAAAGGCGAGAGGAACTCCAGGGTCGTGCCACCATTCCAAGAGTCCCCCAGATGTGTCAGTCCATTCCAGAGGAACCTGTTTTCGCTGCACTGCCGTGACGTTCAAGCCGAGGATCGGCTCCCACCACGGTGGCACGTGGGACATCCCTGTGGAAAAGCCTCGTGGGAAAGCCTCGTGGGAAAGACTCGAGGGAAAAACATAGATCCTTTGATCTACGCGGCGGACTGCGTGACACTGCTGCTACCGCTCTGGAGGAAAGCGCAAGTGCATGCCCCCATTCGAGACGAGGACTGACTACCCTGGCGAGACTCCAGAAGTACCCCAAGATCCATGTCAGCACTGGAGAGGAATCCTCAGGTTCCGGCCCCGACTCCACACAAGGTCTTAGGCCCCGGCATCGACGGGAGAGGAATCCCGAGAGGCCCCCGAGGAACTCGCATGGGGACTGGCCTTTCCTGAGGCCACCAGAGCGGGTCCCTGAGGGCCCCGTCGTAAGTCGAGAGCACCTGCCGCAACTCGAGAAAATCCAGGAGGTTTTGCCCTGCAGGCGAGATGATGCCCATTTCCGCTGAGGCTTCTCGAGGCTAATCACATCTAACCACTGGAACTTCCAAAGGGTCCTTCACACCCTTGCTGCAACTCAAGAAGTTCCCCGACATACCCGTCTCCACTCGAGAGGCAGAACGAGGGTCCCGCACACATCCAGGGGAGCCCCGTTTCCGCCTCCTAGCTCGAGATGAGGGATCCTTTCCCTGTTTCGTAGGGAAAGAATTCCCGGCGTTCCAATCGCATCTCAAGAGGAGGCGCTCTCCACAGGAAAGGCAAGAGGAACTCCAGGGTCGTGCCACCATTCCAAGAGTCCCCCAGATGTGTCAGTCCATTCCAGAGGGACCTGTTTCCCTGCACTGCCTTGACGTTCAAGCCGAATATCGGCTCCCACCACGTGTGCACGTGGGACCGCCCTGTGGGAAAGCCTCGTGGGAAAGCCTCGTGGGAAAGACTCAAGGCAAAACAATAGATCCTTTGATCCACGAGGCGGACTGCGTGACACTGCTGCTACCGCTCTGGAGGAAATCGCAAGTGCATGCCCGCATTCGAGACGAGGACTGATTCCCCTGGGGAGACTCCAGGGGTACCCCAAGATCCATGTCAGCACTGGAGAGGAATCCTCAGGTTCTGGCCTCGACTCGACAAGAGGTCTAAGGCCCCTGCATCGACGGGAGAGGAATCCCGAGAGGCCCCCGAGGAACTCGCATGGGGACTGGCCTTTCCTGAGGCCACTAGAGCGGGTCCCTGAGGTCCCCGTCGTAAGTCCAGAGCACCTGCCGCAACTCGAGAAAAATCAGGAGGTTTTGCCCTCCAGGCGAGATGAGGCCCATTTCCGCTGAGGCTTCTCGAGGCTAATCACATCTAACAACTGGAACTTCCAAAGGGTCATTCACACCCTTGCTGCAACTCAAGAAGTACCCCGACATACCCGTCTCTACACGAGAGGAAGCACGAGGGTCCCACACATCCAGGGGAGCCCCGTTTCCGCCTCCTTGCTCGAGATGAGGGATCCTTTCCCTGTTTCCTAGGGAAAGAATTCCCGGCGTTCCCGTCGCATCTCAAGAGGAGGCGCTCTCCACAGGAAAGGCGAGAGGAACTCCAGGGTCGTGCCACCATTCCAAGAGTCCCCCAGATGTGTCAGTCCATTCCAGAGGAACCTGTTTTCCCTGCACTGCCTTGATGTTCAAGCCGAGGATCGACTCCCACCACGTGTGCACGTGGGACAGCCCTGTGGGAAAGCCTCGTGGGAAAGCCTAGCCTGGTGGGAAAGACTCGAGGGAAAACCATAGATCCCTTGATCCACGCGGTGGACTGCGTGACACTGCTGCTACCGCTCTGGAGGAAAGCGCAAGTGCATGCCCACATTGGAGACGAGGACTGACTCCCCTGTAGACACTCCAGCAGTACCCCAAGATCCATGTCAGCACTGGAGAGGAATCCTCAGGTTCCTGCCCCGACTCCACACAAGGTCTTAGGCCCCGGCATCGACGGGAGAGGAATCCCGAGAGGCCCCCGAGGAACTCGCATGGGGACTGGCCTTTCCTGAGGCCACCAGAGCGGGTACCTGAGGGTCCCGTCGTAGGTCGAGAGCACCTGCCGCAACTCGAGAAAATCCAGGAGGTTTTGCCCTCCAGGCGAGATGAGGCTCATTTCCGCTGAGATTTCTCGAGGCTAATCACATCTAACCACTGGAACTTCCAAAGGGTCCTTCACACCCTTGTTGCAACTCAAGAAGTTCCCCGACATACCCGTCTCCACTCGAGAGGAAGCACGAGGGTCCCGCACACATCCAGGGGAGCCACGTTTCCGCCTCCTAGATCGAGATGAGGGATCCTTTCTCTGTTTCGTAGGGAAAGTATTCCCGGCGTTCCCGTCGCATCTCAAGAGGAGGCGCTCTCCACAGGAAAGGCGAGAGGAACTCCAGGGTCGAGTCACCATTCCAAGAGTACACCAGATGTGTCAGTCCATTCCAGAGGAACCTGTTTTCGCTGCACTGCCTTGACGTTCAAGCGGAGGATCGGCTCCCACCACGTGTGCACGTGGGACAGCCCTCTTGGAAAGCCTCGTGGGAAAGCCTCGTGGGAAAGACTAGAGGGAAAACCATAGATCTTTGATCCACGCGGCGGACTGCGTGACACTGCTGCTACCGCTCTGGAGGAAAGCGCAAGTGCATGCCCACATTCGAGACGAGGACTGACTCCCCTGGGGAGTCTCCAGAAGCACCACAAGATCCATGTCAGCACTGGATAGGAATCCTCAGATTCCGGCCCCGACTGCACACAAGGTCTTAGGCCCCGGCCTCGGCGGGAGAGGAATCACGAGAGGCCCCCGAGGAACTCGCGTGGGGACTGGCCTTTCCTGAGGCCACCAGAGCGGGTCCCTGAGGGCCCCGACGTAAGCCGAGAGCACCTGCCGCAACTCGAGAAAATCCATGAGGTTTTGCCCTCCAGGCGAGATGAGGCCCATTTCCGCAGAGGCTTCTCGAGGCTAATCACATCTAACCACTGGAACTTCCTAAGGTTCCTTCACACCCTTGCTGCAACTCAAGAAGTTCCCCGACATACCTGTGTCCACTCGAGAGGAACCACGAGGGTCCCGCACACATCCAGGGGAGCCCCGTTTCCGCCTCCTAGCTCGAGATGAGGGATCCTTTCCCTGTTTCGTAGGGAAAGAATTCCCGGCGTTCCCGTCGCATCTCAAGAGGAGGCGCTCTCCACAGGAAAGGCGAGAAGAACTCCAGGGTCGTGCCACCATTCCAAGAGTCCCCCAGATGTGTCAGTCCATTCCAGAGGAACCTGTTTTCCCTGCACTGCCTTGACGTTCAAGCCGAGGATCGACTCCCACCACCTGTGCACGTGGGACAGCCCTGAGGGAAAGCCTCGTGGGAAAGCCTAGCCTGGTGGGAAAGACTCGAGGGAAAACCATAGATCCCTTGATCCACGCGGCGAACTGCGTGACACTGCTGCTACCGCTCTGGAGGAAAGCGCAAGTGCATGCCCCCATTCGAGACGAGGACCGACTCCCCTGGCGAGACTCCAGAAGTACCCCAAGATCCATGTCAGCACTGGAGAGGAATCCTCAGGTTCCGGCCCCGACTCCACACAAGGTCTTAGGCCCCGGCATCGACGGGAGAGGAATCCCGAGAGTCCCCCGAGGAACTCGCATGGGGACTGGCCTTTCATGAGGCCACCAGAGCGGGTCCCTGAGGTCCCCGTCGTAAGTCGAGAGCACCTGCCGCAACTCGAGAAAATCCAGGAAGTTTTGCCCTCCAGGAGAGATGAGGCCCATTTCCGCTGAGGCTTCTCGAGGCTAATCACATCTAACCACTGGAACTTCCAAAGGGTCCTTCACACCCTTGCTGCAACTCAAGAAGTTCCCCGACATACCCGTCTCCACTCGAGAGGAAGCACGAGGGTCCCGCACACATCCAGGGGAGCCCCGTTTCCGCCTCCCAGCTCGAGATGAGGGATCCTTTCCCTGTTTCGTAGGGAAAGAATTCCCGGAGTTCCCGTCGCACCTCAAGAGGAGGCGCTCTCCACACGAAAGGCGAGAGGAACTCCAGGGTCGTGCCACCATTCCAAGAGTCCCCCAGATGTGTCAGTCCATTCCAGAGGAACCTGTTTTCGCTGCACTGCCTTGACGTTCAAGCCGAGGATCGGCTCCCACCACGTGTGCACGTGGGACAGCCCTGTGGGAAATCCTCGTGGGAAACCTCGTTGGAAAGACTCGAGGGAAAAACATAGATCCTTTGATCTACGCGGCGGACTGCGTGACACTGCTGCTACCGCTCTGGAGGAAAGCGCAAGTGCATGCCCCCATTCGAGACGAGGACTGACTCCCCTGGCGAGATTCCAGAAGTACCCCAAGATCCATGTCAGCACTGGAGAGGAATCCTCAGGTTCCGGCCCCGACTCCACACAAGGTCTTACGCCCCGGCATCGACGGGAGAGGAATCCCGAGAGGCCCCCGAGGAACGCGCATGGGGACTGGCCTTTCCTTAGGCCACCAGAGCGGGTCCCTGAGGGCCCCGTCGTAAGTCGAGAGCACCTGCCGCAACTCGAGAAAATCCAGGAGGTTTTGCCCTCCAGGCGAGATGAGGCCCATTTCCGTTGAGGCTTCTCGAGGCTAATCACATCTAACCACTGGAACTTCCTAAGGGTCCTTCACACCCTTGCTGCAACTCAAGAAGTTCCCCGACATACCCGTGTCCACTCGAGAGGAAGCACGAGGGTCCCGCACACATCCAGGGGAGCCCCGTTTCCGCCTCCTAGATCGAGATGAGGGATCCTTTCCCTGTTTCGTAGGGAAAGAATTCCCGGCGTTCCCATCGCATCTCAAGAGGAGGCGATCTCCACAGGAAAGGCGAGAGGAACTCCAGGGTCGTGCCACCATTCCAAGAGTCCCCGAGATGTGTCAGTCCATTCCAGAGAAAACTGTTTTCCCTGCACTGCCTTGACGTTCAAGCGGAGGATCGGCTCCCACCACGTGTGCACGTGTGACAGCCCTGTGGGATAGCCTCGTGGGAAAGCCTCGTGGGAAAGACTCGAGGGAAACCATAGATCTTTGATCCACGCGGCGGACTGCGTGACACTCCTGCTACCGCTCTGGAGGAAAGCGCAAGTGCATGCCCCCATTCGAGACGAGGACTGACTCCCCTGGCGAGATTCCAGAAGTACCCCAAGATCCATGTCAGCACTGGAGAGGAATCCTCAGGTTCCGGCCCCGACTCCACACAAGGTCTTACGCCCCGGCATCGACGGGAGAGGAATCCCGAGAGGCCCCCGAGGAACGCGCATGGGGACTGGCCTTTCCTTAGGCCACCAGAGTGGGTCCCTGAGGGCCCCGTCGTAAGTCGAGAGCACCTGCCGCAACTCGAGAAAATCCAGGAGGTTTTGCCCTCCAGGCGAGATGAGGCCCATTTCCGTTGAGGCTTCTCGAGGCTAATCACATCTAACCACTGGAACTTCCTAAGGGTCCTTCACACCCTTGCTGCAACTCAAGAAGTTCCCCGACATACCCGTGTCCACTCGAGAGGAAGCACGAGGGTCCCGCACACATCCAGGGGAGCCCCGTTTCCGCCTCCTAGATCGAGATGAGGGATCCTTTCCCTGTTTCGTAGGGAAAGAATTCCCGGCGTTCCCATCGCATCTCAAGAGGAGGCGATCTCCACAGGAAAGGCGAGAGGAACTCCAGGGTCGTGCCACCATTCCAAGAGTCCCCGAGATGTGTCAGTCCATTCCAGAGAAAACTGTTTTCCCTGCACTGCCTTGACGTTCAAGCGGAGGATCGGCTCCCACCACGTGTGCACGTGTGACAGCCCTGTGGGATAGCCTCGTGGGAAAGCCTCGTGGGAAAGACTCGAGGGAAACCATAGATCTTTGATCCACGCGGCGGACTGCGTGACACTCCTGCTACCGCTCTGGAGGACAGCGCAAGTGCATGCCCCCATTCGAGACGAGGACTGACTCCCCTGGGGAGACTCCAGAAGTACCCCAAGATCCATGTCAGCACTGGCGAGGAATCCTCAGGTTCCGGCCCCGACTCCACACAAGGTCTTAGGCCCCGGCATCGACGGGAGAGGAATCCCGAGAGGCCCCCGAGGAACTCGCATGGGGACTGGCCTTTCCTGAGGCCACCAGAGCAGGTCTCTGAGGTCCCCGTCGTAAGTCGAGAGCACCTGCCGCAACTCGAGAAAATCCAGGAGGTTTTGCCCTCCAGGCGAGATGAGGCCCATTTCCGCTGAGGCTTCTCGAGGCTAATCACATCTAACCACTGGAACTTCCAAAGGGTCCTTCACACCCTTGCTGCAACTCAAGAAGTTCCCCGACATACCCGTCTCCACTCGAGAGGAAGCACGAGGGTCCCGCACACATCCAGGGAAGCCCCGTTTCCTCCTCCTAGCTCGAGATGAGGGATCCTTTCCCTGTTTCGTAGGGAAAGAATTCCCGGCATTCCCGTCGCATCTCAAGAGGAGGCGCTCTCCACAGGAAAGGCGAGAGGAACTCCAGGGTCGTGCCACCATTCCAAGAGTCCCCCAGATGTGTCAGTCCATTCCAGAGGAACCTGTTTTCCCTGCACTGCCTTGACGTTCAAGCCGAGGATCGACTCCCACCACGTGTGCACGTGGGACAGCCCTGAGGGAAAGCCTCGTGGGAAAGCCTAGCCTGGTGGGAAAGACTTGAGGGAAAACCATAGATCCCTTGATCCACGCGGCGGACTGCGTGACACTGCTGCTACCGCTCTGGAGGAAACAGCAAGTGCATGTCCGCATTCGAGACGAGGACTGACTCCCCTGTAGAGACTCCAGGATTACCCCAAGATCCATGTCAGCACTGGCGAGGAATCCTCAGGATTCGGCCCCGACTCCACACAAGGTCTTAGGCCTCGGCATCGACGGGAGAGGAATCCCGAGAGGCCCCCGAGGAACTCGCATGGGGACTGGCCTTTCCTGAGGCCACCAGAGCGGTTCCCTGAGGGCCCCGTCGTAGGTCGAGAGCACCTGCCGCAACTCGAGAAAATCCAGGAGGTTTTGCCCTCCAGGCGAGATGAGGCTCATTTCCGCTGAGATTTCTCGAGGCTCATCACATCTAACCACTGGAACTTCCAAAGGGTCCTTCACACCCTTGCTGCAACTCAAGAAGTTCCCCGACATACCCGTCTCCACTCGAGAGGCAGCACGAGGGTCCCGCACACATCCAGGGGAGCCCCGTTTCCGCCTCCTAGCTCGAGATGAGGGATCCTTTCCCTGTTTCGTAGGGAAAGAATTCCCGGCGTTCCCGTCACATCTCAATAGGAGGCGCTCTCCACAGGAAAGGCGAGAGGAACTCCAGGGTCGTGCCACCATTCCAAGAGTCCCCCAGATGTGTCAGTCCATTCCAGAGGAACCTGTTTTCGCTGCACTGCCTTGACGTTCAAGCCGAGGATCGGCTCCCACCACGTGTGCACGTGGGACAGCCCTGTGGGAAAGCCTCGTGGGAAACCTCGTTGGAAAGACTCGAGGGAAAAACATAGATCCTTTGATCTACGCGGCGGACTGCGTGACACTGCTGCTACCGCTCTGGAGGAAAGCGCAAGTGCATGCCCCCATTCGAGACGAGGACTGACTCCCCTGGCGAGATTCCAGAAGTACCCCAAGATCCATGTCAGCACTGGAGAGGAATCCTCAGGTTCCGGCCCCGACTCCACACAAGGTCTTACGCCCCGGCATCGACGGGAGAGGAATCCCGAGAGGCCCCCGAGGAACGCGCATGGGGACTGGCCTTTCCTTAGGCCACCAGAGCGGGTCCCTGAGGGCCCCGTCGTAAGTCGAGAGCACCTGCCGCAACTCGAGAAAATCCAGGAGGTTTTGCCCTCCAGGCGAGATGAGGCCCATTTCCGTTGAGGCTTCTCGAGGCTAATCACATCTAACCACTGGAACTTCCTAAGGGTCCTTCACACCCTTGCTGCAACTCAAGAAGTTCCCCGACATACCCGTGTCCACTCGAGAGGAAGCACGAGGGTCCCGCACACATCCAGGGGAGCCCCGTTTCCGCCTCCTAGATCGAGATGAGGGATCCTTTCCCTGTTTCGTAGGGAAAGAATTCCCGGCGTTCCCATCGCATCTCAAGAGGAGGCGATCTCCACAGGAAAGGCGAGAGGAACTCCAGGGTCGTGCCACCATTCCAAGAGTCCCCGAGATGTGTCAGTCCATTCCAGAGAAAACTGTTTTCCCTGCACTGCCTTGACGTTCAAGCGGAGGATCGGCTCCCACCACGTGTGCACGTGTGACAGCCCTGTGGGATAGCCTCGTGGGAAAGCCTCGTGGGAAAGACTCGAGGGAAACCATAGATCTTTGATCCACGCGGCGGACTGCGTGACACTCCTGCTACCGCTCTGGAGGAAAGCGCAAGTGCATGCCCCCATTCGAGACGAGGACTGACTCCCCTGGCGAGATTCCAGAAGTACCCCAAGATCCATGTCAGCACTGGAGAGGAATCCTCAGGTTCCGGCCCCGACTCCACACAAGGTCTTACGCCCCGGCATCGACGGGAGAGGAATCCCGAGAGGCCCCCGAGGAACGCGCATGGGGACTGGCCTTTCCTTAGGCCACCAGAGGGGGTCCCTGAGGGCCCCGTCGTAAGTCGAGAGCACCTGCCGCAACTCGAGAAAATCCAGGAGGTTTTGCCCTCCAGGCGAGATGAGGCCCATTTCCGTTGAGGCTTCTCGAGGCTAATCACATCTAACCACTGGAACTTCCTAAGGGTCCTTCACACCCTTGCTGCAACTCAAGAAGTTCCCCGACATACCCGTGTCCACTCGAGAGGAAGCACGAGGGTCCCGCACACATCCAGGGGAGCCCCGTTTCCGCCTCCTAGATCGAGATGAGGGATCCTTTCCCTGTTTCGTAGGGAAAGAATTCCCGGCGTTCCCATCGCATCTCAAGAGGAGGCGATCTCCACAGGAAAGGCGAGAGGAACTCCAGGGTCGTGCCACCATTCCAAGAGTCCCCGAGATGTGTCAGTCCATTCCAGAGAAAACTGTTTTCCCTGCACTGCCTTGACGTTCAAGCGGAGGATCGGCTCCCACCACGTGTGCACGTGTGACAGCCCTGTGGGATAGCCTCGTGGGAAAGCCTCGTGGGAAAGACTCGAGGGAAACCATAGATCTTTGATCCACGCGGCGGACTGCGTGACACTCCTGCTACCGCTCTGGAGGAAAGCGCAAGTGCATGCCCCCATTCGAGACGAGGACTGACTCCCCTGGGGAGACTCCAGAAGTACCCCAAGATCCATGTCAGCACTGGCGAGGAATCCTCAGGTTCCGGCCCCGACTCCACACAAGGTCTTAGGCCCCGGCATCGACGGGAGAGGAATCCCGAGAGGCCCCCGAGGAACTCGCATGGGGACTGGCCTTTCCTGAGGCCACCAGAGCAGGTCTCTGAGGTCCCCGTCGTAAGTCGAGAGCACCTGCCGCAACTCGAGAAAATCCAGGAGGTTTTGCCCTCCAGGCGAGATGAGGCCCATTTCCGCTGAGGCTTCTCGAGGCTAATCACATCTAACCACTGGAACTTCCAAAGGGTCCTTCACACCCTTGCTGCAACTCAAGAAGTTCCCCGACATACCCGTCTCCACTCGAGAGGAAGCACGAGGGTCCCGCACACATCCAGGGAAGCCCCGTTTCCTCCTCCTAGCTCGAGATGAGGGATCCTTTCCCTGTTTCGTAGGGAAAGAATTCCCGGCATTCCCGTCGCATCTCAAGAGGAGGCGCTCTCCACAGGAAAGGCGAGAGGAACTCCAGGGTCGTGCCACCATTCCAAGAGTCCCCCAGATGTGTCAGTCCATTCCAGAGGAACCTGTTTTCCCTGCACTGCCTTGACGTTCAAGCCGAGGATCGACTCCCACCACGTGTGCACGTGGGACAGCCCTGAGGGAAAGCCTCGTGGGAAAGCCTAGCCTGGTGGGAAAGACTTGAGGGAAAACCATAGATCCCTTGATCCACGCGGCGGACTGCGTGACACTGCTGCTACCGCTCTGGAGGAAACAGCAAGTGCATGTCCGCATTCGAGACGAGGACTGACTCCCCTGTAGAGACTCCAGGATTACCCCAAGATCCATGTCAGCACTGGCGAGGAATCCTCAGGATTCGGCCCCGACTCCACACAAGGTCTTAGGCCTCGGCATCGACGGGAGAGGAATCCCGAGAGGCCCCCGAGGAACTCGCATGGGGACTGGCCTTTCCTGAGGCCACCAGAGCGGTTCCCTGAGGGCCCCGTCGTAGGTCGAGAGCACCTGCCGCAACTCGAGAAAATCCAGGAGGTTTTGCCCTCCAGGCGAGATGAGGCTCATTTCCGCTGAGATTTCTCGAGGCTCATCACATCTAACCACTGGAACTTCCAAAGGGTCCTTCACACCCTTGCTGCAACTCAAGAAGTTCCCCGACATACCCGTCTCCACTCGAGAGGCAGCACGAGGGTCCCGCACACATCCAGGGGAGCCCCGTTTCCGCCTCCTAGCTCGAGATGAGGGATCCTTTCCCTGTTTCGTAGGGAAAGAATTCCCGGCGTTCCCGTCACATCTCAATAGGAGGCGCTCTCCACAGGAAAGGCGAGAGGAACTCCAGGGTCGTGCCACCATTCCAAGAGTCCCCCAGATGTGTCAGTCCATTCCAGAGGAACCTGTTTTCGCTGCACTGCCTTGACGTTCAAGCCGAGGATCGGCTCCCACCACGTGTGCACGTGGGACAGCCCTGTGGGAAATCCTCGTGGGAAACCTCGTTGGAAAGACTCGAGGGAAAAACATAGATCCTTTGATCTACGCGGCGGACTGCGTGACACTGCTGCTACCGCTCTGGAGGAAAGCGCAAGTGCATGCCCCCATTCGAGACGAGGACTGACTCCCCTGGCGAGATTCCAGAAGTACCCCAAGATCCATGTCAGCACTGGAGAGGAATCCTCAGGTTCCGGCCCCGACTCCACACAAGGTCTTACGCCCCGGCATCGACGGGAGAGGAATCCCGAGAGGCCCCCGAGGAACGCGCATGGGGACTGGCCTTTCCTTAGGCCACCAGAGCGGGTCCCTGAGGGCCCCGTCGTAAGTCGAGAGCACCTGCCGCAACTCGAGAAAATCCAGGAGGTTTTGCCCTCCAGGCGAGATGAGGCCCATTTCCGTTGAGGCTTCTCGAGGCTAATCACATCTAACCACTGGAACTTCCTAAGGGTCCTTCACACCCTTGCTGCAACTCAAGAAGTTCCCCGACATACCCGTGTCCACTCGAGAGGAAGCACGAGGGTCCCGCACACATCCAGGGGAGCCCCGTTTCCGCCTCCTAGATCGAGATGAGGGATCCTTTCCCTGTTTTGTAGGGAAAGAATTCCCGGCGTTCCCATCGCATCTCAAGAGGAGGCGATCTCCACAGGAAAGGCGAGAGGAACTCCAGGGTCGTGCCACCATTCCAAGAGTCCCCGAGATGTGTCAGTCCATTCCAGAGAAAACTGTTTTCCCTGCACTGCCTTGACGTTCAAGCGGAGGATCGGCTCCCACCACGTGTGCACGTGTGACAGCCCTGTGGGATAGCCTCGTGGGAAAGCCTCGTGGGAAAGACTCGAGGGAAACCATAGATCTTTGATCCACGCGGCGGACTGTGTGACACTCCTGCTACCGCTCTGGAGGAAAGCGCAAGTGCATGCCCCCATTCGAGACGAGGACTGACTCCCCTGGGGAGACTCCAGAAGTACCCCAAGATCCATGTCAGCACTGGCGAGGAATCCTCAGGTTCCGGCCCCGACTCCACACAAGGTCTTAGGCCCCGGCATCGACGGGAGAGGAATCCCGAGAGGCCCCCGAGGAACTCGCATGGGGACTGGCCTTTCCTGAGGCCACCAGAGCAGGTCTCTGAGGTCCCCGTCGTAAGTCGAGAGCACCTGCCGCAACTCGAGAAAATCCAGGAGGTTTTGCCCTCCAGGCGAGATGAGGCCCATTTCCGCTGAGGCTTCTCGAGGCTAATCACATCTAACCACTGGAACTTCCAAAGGGTCCTTCACACCCTTGCTGCAACTCAAGAAGTTCCCCGACATACCCGTCTCCACTCGAGAGGAAGCACGAGGGTCCCGCACACATCCAGGGAAGCCCCGTTTCCTCCTCCTAGCTCGAGATGAGGGATCCTTTCCCTGTTTCGTAGGGAAAGAATTCCCGGCATTCCCGTCGCATCTCAAGAGGAGGCGCTCTCCACAGGAAAGGCGAGAGGAACTCCAGGGTCGTGCCACCATTCCAAGAGTCCCCCAGATGTGTCAGTCCATTCCAGAGGAACCTGTTTTCCCTGCACTGCCTTGACGTTCAAGCCGAGGATCGACTCCCACCACGTGTGCACGTGGGACAGCCCTGAGGGAAAGCCTCGTGGGAAAGCCTAGCCTGGTGGGAAAGACTTGAGGGAAAACCATAGATCCCTTGATCCACGCGGCGGACTGCGTGACACTGCTGCTACCGCTCTGGAGGAAACAGCAAGTGCATGTCCGCATTCGAGACGAGGACTGACTCCCCTGTAGAGACTCCAGGATTACCCCAAGATCCATGTCAGCACTGGCGAGGAATCCTCAGGATTCGGCCCCGACTCCACACAAGGTCTTAGGCCTCGGCATCGACGGGAGAGGAATCCCGAGAGGCCCCCGAGGAACTCGCATGGGGACTGGCCTTTCCTGAGGCCACCAGAGCGGTTCCCTGAGGGCCCCGTCGTAGGTCGAGAGCACCTGCCGCAACTCGAGAAAATCCAGGAGGTTTTGCCCTCCAGGCGAGATGAGGCTCATTTCCGCTGAGATTTCTCGAGGCTCATCACATCTAACCACTGGAACTTCCAAAGGGTCCTTCACACCCTTGCTGCAACTCAAGAAGTTCCCCGACATACCCGTCTCCACTCGAGAGGCAGCACGAGGGTCCCGCACACATCCAGGGGAGCCCCGTTTCCGCCTCCTAGCTCGAGATGAGGGATCCTTTCCCTGTTTCGTAGGGAAAGAATTCCCGGCGTTCCCGTCACATCTCAATAGGAGGCGCTCTCCACAGGAAAGGCGAGAGGAACTCCAGGGTCGTGCCAGCATTCCAAGAGTCCCCCAGATATGTCAGTCCATTCCAGAGGAACCTGTTTTCGCTGCACTGCCGTGACGTTCAAGCCGAGGATCGGCTGCCACCACGGTGGCACGTGGGACAGCACTGTGGGAAAGCCTCGTGGGAAAGCCTCGTGGGAAAGACTCGAGGGAAAAACATAGATCCTTTGATCTACGCGGCGGACTGCGTGACACTGCTGCTACCGCTCTGGAGGAAAGCGCAAGTGCATGCCCCCATTCGAGACGAGGACTGACTACCCTGGCGAGACTCCAGAAGTACCCCAAGATCCATGTCAGCACTGGAGAGGAATCCTCAGGTTCCGGCCCCGACTCCACACAAGGTCTTAGGCCCCGGAATCGACGGGAGAGGAATCCCGAGTGGCCCTCGAGGAACTCGCATGGGGACTGGCCTTTCCTGAGGCCACCAGAGCGGGTACCTGAGGGCCCCGTCGTAAGTCGAGAGCACCTGCCGGAACTCGAGAAAATCCAGGAGGTTTTGCCCTCCAGGCGAGATGAGGCCCATTTCCGCTGAGGCTTCTCGAGGCTAATCACATCTAACCACTGGAACTTCCAAAGGGTCCTTCACACCCTTGCTGCAACTCAAGAAGTTCCCCGACATACCCGTCTCCACTCGAGAGGCAGAACGAGGGTCCCGCACACATCCAGGGGAGCCCCGTTTCCGCCTACTAGCTCGAGATGAGGGATCCTTTCCCTGTTTCGTAGGGAAAGAATTCCCGGCGTTCCCATCGCATCTCAAGAGGCGGCGCTCTCCACAGGAAAGGCGAGAGGAACTCCAGGGTCGTGCCACCATTCCAAGAGTCCCCCAGATGTGTCAGTCCATTCCAGAGGGACCTGTTTCCCTGCACTGCCTTGACGTTCAAGCCGAGTATCGGCTCCCACCACGTGTGCACGTCGGACCGCCCTGTGGGAAAGCCTCGTGGGAAAGCCTCGTGGGAAAGACTCGAGGGAAAACAATAGATCCTTTGATCCACGAGGCGGACTGCGTGACACTGCTGCTACCGCTCTGGAGGAAATCGCAAGTGCATGCCAGCATTCGAGACAAGGACTGATTCCCCTGGGGAGACTCCAGAAGTACCCCAAGATCCATGTCAGCACTGGAGAGGAATCCTCAGGTTCTGGCCTCGACTCCACAAGACGTCTAAGGCCCCTGCATCGACGGGAGAGGAATCCCGAGAGGCCCCCCAGGAACTCGCATGGGGACTGGCCTTTCCTGAGGCCACTAAAGCGGGTCCCTGAGGTCCCCGTCGTAAGTCGAGAGCACCTGCCGCAACTCGAGAAAATCCAGGAGGTTTTGCCCTCCAGGCGAGATGAGGCCCATTTCCGCTGAGGCTTCTCGAGGCTAATCACATCTAACCACTGGAACTTCCAAAGGGTCCTTCACACCCTTGCTGCAACTCAAGAAGTTCCCCGACATACCCGTCTCTACACGAGAGGAAGCACGAGGGTCCCGCACACATCCAGGGGAGCCCCGTTTCCGCCTCCTAGCTCGAGATGAGGGATCCTTTCCCTGTTTCGTAGGGAAAGAATACCCGGCGTTCCCATCGCATTTCAAGAGGAGGCGCTCTCCACATGAAAGGCGAGAGGAAGTCCAGGGTCGTGCCACCATTCCAAGAGTCCCCCAGAAGTGTCAGTCCATTCCAGAGGAACCTGTTTTCCCTGCACTGCCTAGACGTTCAAGCCGAGGATCGACTCCCACCACGTGTGCACGTGGGACAGCCCTGTGGGAAAGCCTCGTGGGAAAGCCTCGTGGGAAAGTCTCGAGGGAAAACCATAGATCCTTTGATCCACACGGCGGACTGCGTGACACTGCTGCTACCGCTCTGGAGGAAAGCGCAAGTGCATGCCCGCATTCGAGACGAGGACTGACTCCCCTGGGGAGACTCCAGAAGTACCCCAAGATCCATGTCAGCACTGGAGAGGAATCCTCAGGTTCCGGCCCCGACTCCACACAAGGTCTTAGGCCCCGGCATCTGCGGGAGAGGAATCCCGAGAGGCCCCCGAGGAACTCGCATGGGGACTGGCCTTTCCTGAGGCCACCAGAGCGGGTCCCCGAGGTCCCAGTCGTAAGTCGAGTGCACCTGCCGCAACTCGAGAATATCCAGGAGGTTTTGCCCTCCAGGCGAGATGAGGCCCATTTCCGCTGAGGCTTCTCGAGGCTCATCACATCTAACCACTGGAACTTCCAAAGGGTCCTTCACACCCTTGCTGCAACTCAAGAAGTTCCCCGACATACCCGTCTCCATTCGAGAGGAAGCACGAGGGTCCCGCACACATCCAGGGGAGCCCCGTTTCCGCCTCCTAGCTCGAGATGAGGGATGCTTTCGCTGCTTGTCAGGAAAGAATTCTGGGTGTTCCCGTCGCATCTCAAGAGGATGCGCTCTCCACAGAAATGGCGAGAGGAACTCCTGGGTCTTGCGACCATTCCCAGAGTCCACCAGATGTCTCAGTCCATTCCAGAGGAACTTGTTTTCCATGAACTGCCTCGACTTTCACGCCGGGATCTACTCCCACCACGGTGGCAGGTGGAACAGCCCTGTGGGAAAGCCTCGTGGGAAAGGCACGTGGGAAAGCCTCTTGGGAATGCCTCGAGGGAAAGCCACAGATCCCTTGATCCATGCGATGGGACGCGTGATACTGCTGCTACCGCCCTGGAGGAAAGCGCACGTGCATGCCTCGATTCGAGACGAGGACTTACTCCCCTGGGGGAGACTCCAGAAGTAGCCCAAGATCCATGTCAGCACTGGAGAGGCATCCTCAGGTTCCGGCCACGCCTCCACACAAGGTCTTAGGCCCCAGCATCCAAGGGAGAGGAATCCCGAGAGGCCCGCGACCAACTAGCATGGCGACTGGCCTTTCCTGAGGCCACAGAAGCAGGTTCCTAAGGTCCCCGTCATAAGTCGAGAGCACCTGCCGCAACTCGAGAAAATCCAGGAGGTTTTGCCCTCCAGGCGATATGAGGCCCATTTCCGCTGAGGCTTCTCAAGGCTATTCACATCTAAGCTCTGGAACTTCCAAAAGGTCCTTCACACCCTTGCTGCAACTCAAGAAGTACCCCGACATCCCCGTCTCCACTCAGGAGGAAGCACGAATGTCCCACCCACATCCAGAGGGGCCCCGTTTCCGTCTCGTAGCTCGAGATGAGGGATCGTTTCCCTGCTTGGTCGGAAAAGAATTCCCGGCCGTCCCGTCACATTTCAAGAGGAGGCACTCTCCACAGGAAAGGCGAGAGGATCTCCAGCGTCGTGCCACCATTCCAAGAGTCCCCCATATGTTTCAGTCCATTCCAGAGGAACCTGTTTTTCCTGCACTGCCTCGACTTTCACGCCAAGTATTGACTCCCACCACGGTGGCACGTGGGACAGCCCAGTGGGAAAGCCTCGTGGGAAAGCCTCGAGGGAAAGCCACAGATCCCTTGATCCAAGGCACGGGAAGCGTGACATTGCTGCTACCGCTTTGGAGGAAAGCGCACGTGCATGCCCCCATAGGAGACGAGGACTTGCTCCCCTGGGGAGACTTCAGATGTACCCCAAGATCCATGTTAGCACTGGAGAGGAATCCTCAGGTTCCGGCCCCGAATCCACACAAGGTCTTAGGCCCCGTCATCGAAGTTAGATGAATTCCGAGAGGCCCCCGAGCAACTCGCACGGGGTCTGGCCTTTCCTGAGGTCACCAGAGCGGGTCCTTGAGGTCGCCGTTATAAGTCAAGAGCACCTGCCGTAACTCGAGAAAATCCAGGAGGTTTTGCCCTCCAGGCGAGATGAGGCCCATTTCCGCTGAGGCTTCTCGAAGCTAATCACACCTAACCTCTGGAACTTCCAAAAGGTCCTTCACACCCTTGCTGCAACACAAGAAGTTGCCTTGCATCCCCATCTCCACTCTAGAGGAAGCACGAGGGTCCTGGCTACATCCAGAGGAGCCCCGTTTCCCCCTCGTAGCTCGAGATGAGGGATCCTTTCACTGCTTTTTCGGGAAAGAATTCTGGGCATTCCCGTCCCATCTCATGAGGCGGCGCTCTCCACAGGAAAGGCGAGAGGAACTCCAGTGTCGGGCCACAATACCAAGGGTCCCCCAGATGTCTCAGTCCATTCCAGAGGAACCTGTTTTCCCTACACTGCCTCGACTTTCATGCTGAGAATCGCCTCCCACCATGGTGGCACGTGGGACAGCCCTGTGGGTAAGCTTCGTGGGAAAACCTCGAGGGAAAGCAACAGATCCCTTGATCCACTCGACAGGAAGCGTGACACTGCTGCTACCTCTCTGGAGGAAAGCGCACGTGCATGCCCGCATTCGAGACGAGGACTTACTCCCCTGGGGTGACTCCAGAATTACCCCAAGATCCATGTCAGCACTGGAGAGGAATCCTCAGGTTCTGGCCCCGACTCCACACAAGGTCTAAGGCCCCGGCATCGAAGGGAGAGGAATCCCGAGAGGCCCCCGAGCAACTCGCATGGGGACTGGCCTTTCCTGAGCCCACTAGAGCGGGTCCCTGAATTCCCCGTCATAAGTCGAGAGCACGTGCCAAAACTCGAGAAAATCCAGGAGGTTTTGCCCTCCAGGCGAGATGAGGCCCATTTCCGCTGAGGCTTCTCGAGGCTAATCACATCTAACCACTGGAACTTCCAAAGGGTCCTTCACACCCTTGCTGCAACTCAAGAAGCTCCCCGACATACCCGTCTCCACTCGAGAGGAAGCACGAGGGTCCCGCACACATCCAGGGGAGCCCCGTTTCCGCCTCATAGCTCGAGATGAGGGATCCTTTCCCTGTTTCGTAGGGAAAGAATTCCCGGCGTTCCCGTTGCATCTCAAGAGGAGGCGCTCTCCACAGGAAAGGTGAGAGGAACTCCAGGGTCGTGCCACCATTCCAAGAGTCCCCCAGATGTGTCACTCCATTCCAGAGGAACCTGTTTTCCCTGCACTGCCTTGACGTTCAAGCCAAGGATCGACTCCCACCACGTGTGCACATGGGACAGCCCTGTGGGAAAGCCTCATGGGAAAGCCTCGTGGGAAAGACTCGAGGGAAATTCATAGATCCCTTGATCCACGCGGCGGAATGCGTGACACTGCTTCTACCGCTCTGGAGGAAAGCGCAAGTGCATGCCCGCATTCGAGACGAGGACTGACTCCCCTGGGGAGACTCCAGGAGTACCCCAAGTTCCATGTCAGCACTGGAGAGGAATCCTCAGGTTCCGGCCCCGACTCCACACAAGGTCTTAGGCCTCGGCACGACGGGAGAGGAAACCCGAGAGGCCCCCGAGGAACTCGCATGGAGACTGGCCTTTCCTGAGGCCACCAGAGCAGGTCCCTGAGGTCCCCGTCGTAAGTCGAGAGCACCTGCTGCAACTCGACAAAATGCAGCAGGTTTTGCCCTCCAGGCGAGATGAGGCCCATTACCGCTGAGGCTTCTCGAGGCTAATCACATCTAACCACTGGAACTTCCAAAGGGTCCTTCACACCCTTGCTGCAACTCAAGAAGTTCCCCGACATACCCGTCTCCACTCGAGAGGAAGCACGAGGGTCCCGCACACATCCAGGGTAGCCCCGTTTCCGCCTCCTAGCTCGAGATGAGGGATCCTTTCCCTGTTTCCTAGGGAAATAATTCCCGGCGTTCCTGTCGCATCTCAAGAGGAGGCGCTCTCCACAGAAAGGGCGAGAGGAACTCCAGGGTCGTGCCACCATTCCAAGAGTCCCCTAGATGTGTCAGTCCATTCCAGAGGAACGTATTTTCCCTGTACTGCCTCGACGTTCATGCCGAGGATCGACAGCCACCACGGTGGCACATGGGACAGCCCTGTGGGAAAGCCTCATGGGAAAGCCTTGTGGGAAAACCTCGAGGGAAAGCCACAGATCCCATGAACGACGCGACGGGAAGCGTGACACTGCTGCTACTGCTCTGGAGGAAAGCGCACGTGCATGCCCCCATTCGAGACAAGGACTGACTCCCCTGGGGAGAGTCCAGAAGTACCCCAAGAACCATGTCAGCACTGGAGAGGAATCCTCAGTTTCCGTGCCCAACTCCACACGGGGTCTTAGGCCCCGGCATCGACGGGAAAGGAATCCCAAGAGGTCCCCGAGAAGCTCGAATGGGGTCTGGCCAGGCCTGAGGCCACCAGAGCGGGTCCCTTAGGTCTCCGTCGTAACACTAGAGCACCTGCTGCAACTCGGGAAAATCCAGGAGGATCTCCCCTCCAGGCTAGATGAGGCCCATGAGCGCTGCGGCTTCTCGAGGCTAATCACACCTAACCTCTGGAACTTCCAAAAGGTCCTTCACATCCTTGCTGCAACTCAAGAAGTTACCCGACATACCCCTCTCCACTCTAGAGGAAGCACGAGGGTCCCGCCCACATCCAGTGGAGCGCCATTTCCGCCTCGTTGCTCCATATGAGGGATCCTTTCGCTGCTTGGTCGGGAAAGAATTCTGGGCTTTCCTGTCGCATCTCAAGAGAAGGCTCTCTCCACAGGAAAGGCGAGAGGAACTCCAGGATAGTGCCACCATTCCCAGAGTCCCCCAGATATTTCAGTCCATTCCAGAGGAAACTGTTTTCCCTGCACTGCCTGGAATTTCACTCCACGGATCGACTCACACCACGGTGGCACGTGGGACAGCCCTGTTGGAAAGCCTCATGGGAAAGCCTCGTGCGAAATCCTCGAGGGAAAGCCACAGATCCCATTGTCGACGTGACGAAAAGCGTGACACTTCTGCTACATCTCGGGAGGAAAGTGCACGTGATGCCCCCACTCGAGACCAGGACTAACTCCCCTGGGGAGACTCCAAAAGTACCCCAAGATCCATGTCAGCACTGGAGAGGAAACCTCAGTTTCCGGGCCCGATTCCACACAAGGTCTTAGTCCCGGGCATCGAAAAGAGAGGAATCCCGAGAGGCCCCGGAGAAACTCGAATGGGGTCTGGCCAGGCCTGAGGCCACCAGAGCCAGTCCGTTAGGTCACTATCGTAAGACGAGAGGACCTTCCGCAATCGAGAAAATCCAAGAGGTTCTCCCCTCCAGGCTAGACGAGGCCCTTTTCCGCTGAGGCGTCTCGAGGCTAATCACATCTAACCTCTGGAACTTCCAAAGGGTCCTTCACACCCTTGCTGCAACTCAAGAAGTTCCCGGACATACCCGTCTCCACTCGAGAGGAAGCACGATGGTCCCACCCACATCCAGAGGAGCCCCGTTTCCGCCTCCTAGCTCGAGATGAGGGGATCCTTTCCCTGCTTGGTCGGAAAAGAATACCCAGTCTTCCTGTCGCATGTCAAGAGGAGGCGCTCCTCACAGAAAAGGCGAGAGGAACTCAACGGTCGTGCCACAATTCCCAGAGTCCCCCAGTTGTCTCATTCCATTCCAGAGGAACCTGTTTTCCCTGCACTGCCTCGACTTTCACGCCCAGGATCCACTCCCACCACGGTGGCAGTTGGGATAGCACTGTGGAAAATCCTCCTGGGAAAGCCTCATGGGAAAGACTCGAGGGAAAGCCACAGATCCCTTGATTCATGCGACGGGAAGCGTGACACTGCTGCTACCCCTCTGGAGGAAAGCGGACGTGCATGCTCCCATTCGAGACGAGAACTTATCCCCTGGGGAGACTCCAAAAGTACCCCAAGATCCATGTCAGCACTGGAGAGGAATCCTCAGGTTGTGGCCCAGACTCCACACCAGGTCTAAGGCCCCGGCATCGACGGGAGAGGAATCCCGAGAGGCCCCCGCGCAACTCGCATGGGGACTGGCCAGTCCTGAGGCCACCAGAGCGGGTCCCTCAATTCCCTGTCGTAAGTGGAGTGCACCTGTCACAACTCGAGAAAATCCAGGAGGCTTTGCCCTCCAGGCGAGATGAGGCCCATTTCCGCTAAGGCTTCTCGAGGCTAATCACGCCTAACTTATGAAACTTCAATAAGGTCCTTCACACCCTTGTTGCAACTCAAGAATTTCCCCGACATACCCGTGTCCATTCTAGAGGAAGCACGAGGGTCCCGCCCACATCCAGAGGAGCACCGTTTCCGCTTCGCAGCTCGAGATGAGGGATATTGTCACTGCTCTGTCGGGAAAGAATTTTGGGCGTTCCTGTCGCATCTCAAGGGGAGGTGCTCTCCACAGGATAGGCGAGAGGAATTCCAGCCTCGTGCCACCATTCCAAGAGTCCCCAGATATCTCAGTCCATTCCAGAGGAACCTGTTTTCCCTGCACTGCCTTGACGTTCAAGCCGAGGATCGACTCCCACCACGTGTGCACGTGGTACAGCCCTGTGGGAAAGCTTCGTGGGAAAGCCTCGTGGGAAAGACTCGAGGGAAAACCATAGATCCTTTGATCCACGCGGCGGAATGCGTGACACTGCTGCTACCGCTCTGGAGGAAAGCGCAAGTGCATGCCCACATTCGAGACGAGGACTGACTCCCCTGGGGAGACTCCAGAAGTATCCCAAGATCCATGTCAGCACTGGAGAGGAATCCTCAGGTTCCGGCCCCGACTCCACACAAGGTCTTAGGCCCCGGCATCGAAGGGACAGGAATCCGGAGAGGCCCCCGAGGAACTCGCATGGGGACTGGCCTTTCCTGAGGCCACCAGAGCGGGTACCTGAGGGCCCCGTCGTAAGTCGAGAGCACCTGCCGCAACTCGAGAAAATCCAGGAGGTTTTGCCCTCCAGGCGAGATGAGGGCCATTTCCGCTGAGGCTTCTCGAGGCTAATCACATCTAACCACTGGAACTTCCAAAGGGTCCTTCACACCCTTGCTGCAAATCAAGAAGCTCCCCGACATACCCGTCTCCACTCGAGAGGAAGCACGAGGGTCCCGCACACATCCAGGGGAGCCCCGTTTCCGCCTCCTAGTTCGAGATGAGGGATCCTTTCCCTGTTTCGTAGGGAAAGAATTCCCGGCGTTCCCGTCGCATTTCAAGAGGAGGCGCTCTCCACAGGAAAGGCGAGAGCAACTCCAGGGTCGTGCCACCATTCCAAGAGTCCCCCAGATGTGTCAGTCCATTCCAGAGGAACCTGTTTTCCCTACACTGCCTCGACGTTCAAGCCGAGGATCGACTCCCACCACGTGTGCACGTTTGACAGCACTGAGGGAAAGCCTCGTGGGAAAGCCTCGTGGGAAAGACTCGAGGGAAAATCATAGATCCTTTGATCCACGCGGCAGAATGCGTGACACTGCTGCTACCGCTCTGGAGGAAAGCGCAAGTGCATGCCCGCATTCGAGACGAGGACTGACTCCCCTGGGGAGACTCCAGAAGTACCCCAAGATGCATGTCAGCACTGGAGAGGAATCCTCAGGTTCCTGCCCCGACTCCACACAAGGTCTTAGGCCCCGGCATCGATGGGACAGGAATCCCGAGAGGCCCCCGAGGAACTCGCATGGGGACTGGCCTTTCCTGAGGCCACCAGAGCGGGTCCCTTAGGTCCCCGTCGTAAGTCGAGAGCACCTGCCAAAACTCGAGAAAATCCAGGAGATTCTCCCCTCCAGGCGTGATAAGGCCCATTTTTGGCTGGGTCTTCTCGAGGCTAATCACATCTAGCGTCTGGAACTTCCAAAAGGCATTTCACACCCTTGCTGCAACACAAGAAGTTGCCTTGCATCCCCGTCTCCACTCTAGAGGAAGCACGAGGGTCCTGGCTACATCCAGAGGAGCCCCGTTTCCGCCTCGTAGCTCGAGATGAGGGATGCTTTTGCTGCTTGTCAGGAAAGAATTCTGGGCGTTCCCCTCGCATCTCAAGAGGATGTGCTCTCCACAGGAATGGCGAGAGGAACTCCTGGGTCTTTCCACCATTCCCAGAGTCCACCAGATGTCTCAGTCCATTCCAGAGGAACTTGTTTTCCATGAACTGCCTCGAATTTCACGCCGGGATCGACTCCCACCACGGTGGCAGGTGGAACAGCCCTGTGGGAAAGCCTCGTGGGAAAGGCACGTCGGAAAGCCTCTTGGGAAAGCCTCGAGGGAAATCCACAGATCCCTTGATCCATGCGACGGGACGCGTGACACTGCTGCTACCGCCCTGGAGGAAAGCGCACGTGCATGCCTCGATTCGAGACGAGGACTTACTCCCCTGGTGGAGACTCCAGAAGTAGCCCAAGATCCATGTCAGCACTGGAGAGGCATCCTCAGGTTCCGGCCACGCCTCCACACAAGGTCTTAGGCCCCAGCATCCAAGGGAGAGGAATCCCGAGAGGCCCGCGAGCAACTAGCATGGCGACTGGCCTTTCCTGAGGCCACAGAAGCAGGTTCCTAAGGTCCCCGTCATAAGTCGAGAGCACCTGCCGCAACTCGAGAAAATCCAGGATGCTTTGCCCTCCAGGCGTTATGAGGCCCATTTCCGCTGTGGCTTCTCAAGGCTATTCACATCTAAGCTCTGGAACTTCCAAAAGGTCTTTCACACCCTTGCTGCAACTCAAGAAGTACCCCGACATCCCCGTCTCCACTCAGGAGGAAGCACGAATGTCCCACCCACATCCAGAGGGGCCCCGTTTCCGTCTCATAGCTCGAGATGAGGGATCGTTTCCCTGCTTGGTCGGAAAAGAATTCCCGGCCGTCCCGTCACATTTCAAGAGGAGGCACTCTCCACAGGAAAGGCGAGAGGATCTCCAGCGTCGTGCCACCATTCCAAGAGTCCCCCATATGTTTCAGTCCATTCCAGAGGAACCTGTTTTTCCTGCACTGCCTCGACTTTCACGCCAAGGATTGACTCCCACCACGGTGGCACATGGGACAGCCCAGTGGGAAAGCCTCGTGGGAAAGCCTTGAGGGAAAGCCACAGATCCCTTGATCCAAGCTACGGGAAGCGTGACATTGCTGCTACCGCTTTGGGGAAAGCGCACGTTCATGCCCCCATAGGAGACGAGGACTTGCTCACCTGGGGAGACTTCAGACGTACCCCAAGATCCATGTTAGCACTTGAGAGGAATACTCAGGTTCCGGCCCCGAATCCACACAAGGCCTTAGGCCCCGTCATCGAAGGTAGATGAATCCCGAGAAGCCCCCCAGCAACTCGCCTGGGGTCTGTCTTTTCCTGAGGCCACCAGAGCGGGTCCTTGAGGTTGCCGTCATAAGTCAAGAGCACCTGCCGAAACTCGAGAAAATCCAGGAGGTTTTGCCCTCCAGGCGAGATGAGGCCCATTTGCGCTGAGGCTTCTCGAAGCTAATCACACCTAACCTCTGGAACTTCCAAAAGGTCCTTCACACCCTTGGTGCAACACAAGAAGTTGCCTTGCATCCCCGTCTCTACTCTAGAGGAAGCACGAGGGTCCTGGCTACATCCAGAGGAGCCCCGTTTCCCCCTCGTAGCTCGAGATGAGGGATCCTTTCCCTGTTTCATAGGGATAGAATTCCCGGCGTTCCCGTCGCATCTCAAGAGGAGGCGCTCTCCACAGGAAAGGCGAGAGGAAGTCAAGGGTCGTGCCACCATTCCAAGAGTGCCCCAGATGTGTCACTCCATTCCAGAGGAACCTGTTTTCCCTGCACTGCCTTGACGTTCAAGCCGAGGATCGACTCCCACCACGTGTGCACGTGGGACAGCCCTGTGGGAAAGCCTCCTGGGAAAGCCTCCTGGGAAAGCCTCGTGGGAAAGACTCGAGGGAAAACCATAGATCCTTTGATCCACCCGGCGGACTGCGTGACACTGCTGCTACCGCTCTCGAGGAAAGCACAAGTGCATGCCCGCATTCGAGACGAGGACTGACTCCCCCGGGGAGACTCCAGAAGTACCCCAAGATCCATGTCAGCACTGGAGAGGAATCCTCAGGTTCCGGCCCCGACTCCACACAAGGTCTTAGGCCCCGACATCGACGGGAGAGGAATCCCGAGAGGCCCCCGAGGAACTCGCATGGGGACTGGCCTTTCCTGAGGCCACCAGAGCGGGTCCCCGAGGTCCCCGTCGTGAGTCGAGAGCACCTGCCCCAACTCGAGAAAATCCAGGAGGTTTTGCCCTCGAGGCGAGATGACGACCATTTCCGCTGAGGCTTCTCGAGGCTCATCACATCTAACCACTGGAACTTCCAAAGGGTCCTTCACACCCTTGCTGCAACTCAAGAAGTTCCCCGACATACCCGTCTCCACTCGAGAGGAAGCACGAGGGTCCCGCACACATCCAGGGGAGCCCCGTTTCCGCCTCCTAGCTCGAAATGAGGGATCCTATCCCTGTTTCGTAGGGAAAGAATTCCCGGCTTTCCCGTCGCACCTCAAGAGGAGGCGCTCTCCACAGGAAAGGCGAGAGGAACTCCAGGGTCGTGCCACCATTCCAAGAGTCCCCCAGATGTGTCAGTCCATTCCAGAGGAACCTGTTTTCCCTGCACTGCCTTGACGTTCGAGCCGAGGATCGACTCCCACCACGTGTGCACGTGGGACAGCCCTGTGGGAAAGACTCGTGGGAAAGCCTCGAGGCAAAGACTCGAGGGAAAACCATAGATCCTTTGATCAACGCGGAGGAATGTGTGGCACTGCTGCTACCGCTCTGGAGGAAAGCGCAAGTGCATGCCCGCATTCAAGACGAGGACTGACTCCCCTGGGGAGACTCCAGAAGTACCCCAAGATCCATGTCAGCACTGGAGAGGAATCCTGAGGTTCCAGCCCCGACTCCACAGAAGGTCTTAGGCCCCGGCATCGACGGGAGAGGAATCCCGAGAGGCCAAAGAGGAACTCGCATGGGGACTGGCCTTTCGTGAGGCCACCAGAGCGGGTCCCCGAGGTCCCCGTCGTAAGTCGAGAGCACCTGCCGCAACTCGAGAAAATCCAGGAGGTTTTGCCCTCCAGGCGAGATGAGGCCCATTTCCGCTGAGGCTTCTTGAGGCTCATCACATCTAACCACTGGAACTTCCAAAGGGTCCTTCACACCCTTACTGCAACTCAAGAAGTTCCCCGACATACCCGTCTCCACTCGAGAGGAAGCACGAGGGTCCCGCACACATCCAGGGGAGCCCCGTTTCCGCCTCCTAGCTCGAGATGAGGGATCATTTCCCTGTTTCGTAGGGAAAGAATTCCCGGCGTTCCCGTCGCATCTCAAGAGGAGGCGCTCTCCACAGGAAAGGCGAGAGGAAGTCCAGGGTCGTGCCACCATTCCAAGAGTCCCCCAGAAGTGTCAGTCCACTCCAGAGGAACCTGTTTTCCCTGCACTGCCTTGACGTTCAAGCCGAAGATCGACTCCCAAAACGTGTGCACATGGGACAGCCCTGTGGGAAAGCCTCGTGGGAAAGCCTCGTGGGAAAGACTCGAGGGAAAACCATAGATCCTTTGATCCACGCGGCGGACTGCGTGACACTGCTGCTACCGCTCTGGAGGAAAGCGCAAGTGCATGCCCCCATTCGAGACGAGGACTGACTCCCCTGGGGAGACTCCAGAACTACCCCATGATCCATGTAAGCACTGGAGAGGAATCCTCAGGTTCCGGCCCCGACTCCACACAAGAACTTAGGCCCCGGCATCGACGGGAGAGGAATCCCGAGAGGCCAACGAGGAACTCGCATGGGGACTGGCCTTTCGTGAGGCCACCAGAGCGGATCCCTGAGGTCCCCATCATACGTCGAGAGCACCTGCCGCAACTCGAGCAAATCCAGGAGGTTTTGCCCTCCAGGCGAGATGACGCCCATTTCCGCTGAGGCTTCTCCAGGCTCATCACATCTAACCACTGGAACTTCCAAAGGGTCCTTCACACCCTTGCTGCAACTCAAGAAGTTCCCCGACATACCCGTCTCCACTCGAGAGGAAGCACGAGGGTCCCGCACCCATCCAGGGGAGACCCGTTTCCGCCTCCTAGCTCGAGATGAGGGATCCTTTCCCTGTTTAGTAGGGAAAGAATTCCCGGCATTCCCGTCGAATCTCAAGAAAAGGCGCTCTCCACAGGAAAGGCGAGAGGAAGTCCAGGGTCGTGCCACCATTCCAAGAGTCCCCCAGAAGTGTCAGTCCATTCCAGAGGAACCTGTTTTCCCTGCACTGCCTTGACGTTCAAGCCGAGGATCGACTCCCACCACGTGTGCACGTGGGACAGACCTGTGGGAAAGCCTCGTGGGAAAGCCTTGTCGGAAAGACTCGAGGGAAAACCATAGATCCTTTGATCCACGCGACGGAAGGCGTGACACTGCTGCTACCGCTCTGGAGGAAAGCGCAAGTGCATGCCCGCATTCGAGACGAGGACTGACTCCCCTGGGGAGACTCCAGAAGTACCCCAAGATCCATGTCACACTGGAGAGGAATCCTCAGGTTCTGGCCCCGACTCCACACAAGGTCTTAGGCCCCGGCATCGACGGGAGAGGAATCCCGAGAGTCCCCCGAGGAACTCGCATGGGGACTGGCCTTTCCTGAGGCCAGCAGAGCGGGTCCCTGAGGTCCCCGTTGTAAGTCGAGAGAACCTGCCGCAACTCGACAAAATCCAGGAGGCTATGCCCTCCAGGCGAGATGAGGCCCATTTCCGCTGAGGCTTCTCGAGGCTAATCACATCTAACCACTGGAACTTCCAAAGGGTCCTTCACACCCTTGCTGCAACTCAGGAAGTTCCCCGACATACCCGTCTCCACTCGAGAGGAAGCACGAGGGTCCCGCACACATCCAGGCGAGCCCCGTTTCCACCTCCTAGCTGGAGATGAGGGATCCTTTCCCTGTTTCTTAGGGAAAGAATTCCCGGCGTTCCAGGCGCATCTCAAGAGGAGGCGCTCTCCACAGGAAAGGCGAGAGGAACTCCAGGGTCGTGCCACCATTCCAAGAGTCCCCCAGATGTGTCAGTCCATTCCGGAGATACCTGTTTTCCCTGCACTTCCTTGACGTTGAAGCCGAACATCGACTCCCACCACGTGTGCACGTGGGACAGCCCTGTGGGAAAGCCTCGTGGGAAGGCCTCGAGGGAAAGACTAGAGGGAAAACCATAGATCCTTTGATCCACGCGGCGAACTGCGTGACACTGCTGCTACCGCTCTGGAGGAAAGCGCAAGTGCATGCCCGCATTTGAGACGAGGACTGACTCCCCTGGGGAGACTCCAGAAGTACCCCAAGATCCATGTCAGCACTGGAGAGGAATCCTCAGGTTCTGGCCCCGACTCCACAAGAGGTCTAAGTCCCCGGCATCGACGGGAGAGGAATCCCGAGAGGCCCCCGAGGAACTCGCATGGGGACTGGCCTTTCCTGAGGCCACCAGAGCGGGTCTCTGCGGTCCCCGTCGTAAGTCGAGAGCACCTGCCGCAACTCGAGAAAATCCAGGAGGTTTTGCCCTCCAGGCGAGATGAGGCCCATTTCCGCTGAGGCTTCACGAGGCTAATCACATCTAACCACTGGAACTTCCAAAGGGTCCTTCACACCCTTGCTGCAACTCAGGAAGTTCCACGACATAGACATACCGTCTCCCCTCGAGAGGCAGCACGAGGGTCCCGCACACATCCAGGGGAGCCCCGTTTCCACCTCCTAGCCTGAGATGAGGGATCCTTTCCCTGTTTCGTTGGGAAATAATTCCCGGCGTTCCCGTCGCATCTCAAGAGGAGGCGCTCTCCACAGGAAAGGCGAGAGGAACTCCAGGGTCGTGCCACCATTCCAAGAGTCCCCCAGATGTGTCAATCCATTGCAGAGGAACCTGTTTTCCCTGCACTGCCTTGACGTTCAAGCCGAGGATCGACTCCCACCACGTGTGCACGTGGGACAGCCCTGTGGGAAAGCCTCGTGGGAAGGCCTCGAGGGAAAGACTCGAGGGAAAACCATAGATCCTTTGATCCACGCGGCGGACTGCGTGACACTGCTGCTACCGCTCTGGAGGAAAGCGCAAGTGCATGCCCGCATTTGAGACGAGGACTGACTCCCCTGGGGAGACTCCAGAAGTACCCCAAGATCCATGTCAGCACTGGAGCGGAATCCTCAGGTTTCTGCCCCGACCCCACACAAGGTCTTAAGCCCCGGCATCGACGGGAGAGGAATCCCGAGAGGCCCCCGAGGAACTCGCATGGGGACTGGCCTTTCCTGAGGGCACCAGAGCGGGTCCCTGAGGGCCCCGTCGTAGGTCGAGAGCACCTGCCGCACCTCGAGAAAATCCAGGAGGTTTTGCCCTCCAGGTGAGATGAGGCTCATTTCCGCTGAGATTTCTCGAGGCTAATCACATCTAACCACTGGAACTTCCAAAGGGTCCTTCACACCCTTGCTGCAACTCAAGAAGTTCCCTGACATACCCGTGTCCACTCGAGAGGAAGTACGAGGGTCCCGCACACATCCAGGGGAGCCCCGTTTCCGCCTCCTAGCTCGAGATGAGGGATCCTTTCCCTGTTTCGTAGGGAAAGAATTCCCGGCGTTCCCGTCGCATCTCAAGAGGAGGCGCTCTCCACAGAATAGGCTAGAGGAACTCCAGGGTCGTGCCACCATTCCAAGAGTCTCCCAGATGTGTCAGTCCATTCTAGAGGAACCTGTTTTCGCTGCACTGCCTTGACGTTCAAGCCGAGGATCGGCTCCCACCACGGTGGCCCGTGGGACAGCCCTGTGGGAAAGCCTCGTGGGAAACCACGTTGGAACGACTCGAGGCAAAACCATAGATCCTTTGATCTACGCGGCGGACTGCGTGACACTGCTGCTACCGCTCTGGAGGAAAGCGCAAGTGCATGCCCCCATTCGAGACGAGGACTGACTCCCCTGGCGAGACTCCAGAAGTACCCCAAGATCCATGTCAGCACTGGAGAGGAATCCTCAGGTTCCGGCCCCGACTCCACACAAGGTCTTAGGCCCCGGCATCGACGGGAGAGGAATCCCGAGAGGCCCCCGAGGAACTCGCATGGGGACTGGCCTTTCCTTAGGCCACCAGAGCGGGTCCCTGAGGCCCCGTCGTAAGTCGAGAGCACCTGCCGCAACTCGAGAAAATCCAGGAGGTTTTGCCCTGCAGGCGAGATGAGGCCCATTTCCGCTGAGGCTTCTCGAGGCTAATCACATCTAACCACTGGAACTTCCAAAGGGTCCTTCACACCCTTGCTGCAACTCAAGAAGTTCCCCGACATACCCGTCTCCACTCGAGAGGCAGCACGAGGGTCCCGCACACATCCAGGGGAGCCCCGTTTCCGCCTCGTAGCTCGAGATGAGGGATCCTTTCCCTGTTTCGTAGGGAAGGAATTCCCGGCGTTCCCGTCGCAGATCAAGAGGAGGCGCTCTACACAGGAAAGGCGAGAGGAACTCCAGGGTCGTGCCACCATTCCAAGAGTCCCCCAGATGTGTCAGTCCATTCCAGAGGAACCTGTTTTCCCTGCACTGCCTTGACGTTCAAGCCGAGGATCGACTCCCACCACCTGTGCACGTGGGACAGCCCTGAGGGAAAGCCTCGTGGGAAAGCCTATCCTGGTGGGAAAGACTCGAGGGAAAACCATAGATCCCTTGATCCACGCGGCGGACTGCGTGACACTGCTGCTACCGCTCTGGAGGAAACAGCAAGTGCATGCCCGCATTCGAGACGAGGACTGACTCCCCTGTAGAGACTCCAGAAGTACCCCAAGATCCATGTCAGCACTGGAGCGGAATCCTCAGGTTCCTGCCTCGACTCCACACAAGGTCTTAGGCCCCGGCATCGACGGGAGAGGAATCCCGAGAGGCCCCCGAGTAACTCGCATGGGGACTGGCCTTTCCTGAGGCCACCAGAGCGTGTCCCTGAGGGCCCCGTCTTAAGTCGAGAGCACCTGCCGCAACTCGAGAAAATCCAGGAGGTTTTGCCCTCCAGGCGAAATGAGGCTCATTTCCGCTGAGATTTCTCGAGGCTAATCACATCTAACCACTGGAACTTCCAAAGGGTCCTTCACACCCTTGCTGCAACTCAAGAAGTTCCCCGACATACCCGTCTCCACTCGAGAGGAAGCACGAGGGTCCCGCACACATCCAGGGGACCCCGTTTCCGCCTCCTAGCTCGACATGAGGGATCCTTTCCCTGTATCGTAGGGAAAGAATTCCCGGCGTTCCCGTCGCATCTCAAGAGGAGGCGCTCTCCACAGGAAAGGCGAGAGGAACTCCTGGGTCGTGCCACCATTCCAAGAGTCCCCCAGATGTGTCAGTCCATTCCAGAGGAACCTGTTTTCCCTGCACTGCCTTGACGTTCAAGCCGAGGATCGACTCCCACCACGTGTGCACGTGGGACAGCCCTGTGGGAAAGCCTCGTGGGAAAGCCTCGTGGGAAAGACTCGAGGGAAAACAATAGATCCTTTGATCCACGCGGCGGACTGGGTGACACTGCTGCTACCGCTCTGGAGGAAAGCGCAAGTGCATGCCCGCATTCGAGACGAGGACTGACTCCCCTGGGGAGACTCCAAAAGTACCCCAAGATCCATGTCAGCACTGGAGAGGAATCCTCAGGTTCCGGCCCCGACTCCACACAAGGTCTAAGGCCCCTGCATCGAAGGGAGAGGAATCCCGAGAGGCCCCCGAGGAACTCGCATGGGGACTGGCCTTTCCTGAGGCCACCAGAGCGGGTCCCTGAGGTCCCCGTCGTAAGCCGAGAGCACCTGCCGCAACTCGAGAAAATCCAGGAGGTTTTGCCCTCCAGGCGAGATGAGGCCCATTTCCGCTGAGGCTTCTCGAGGCTAATCACATCTAACCACTGGAACCTCCTAAGGGTCCTTCACACCCTTGCTGCAACTCAAGAAGTTCCCCGACATACCCGTCTCCACTCGAGAGGAAGCAAGAGGGTCCCGCACACATCCAGGGGAGCCCCGTTTCCGCCTCCTAGCTCGAGTTGAGGGATCCTTTCCCTGTTTCGTAGGGAAGGAATTCCCGGCGTTCCCGTCGCAGATCAAGAGGAGGCGCTCTCCACAGGAAAGGCGAGAGGAACTCCAGGGTCGTGCCACCATTCCAAGAGTCCCCCAGATGTGTCAGTCCATTCCAGAGGAACCTGTTTTCCCTGCACTGCCTTGACGTTCGAGCCGAGGATCGACTCCCACCACGTGTGCACGTGGGACAGCCCTGTGGGAAAGACTCGTGGGAAAGCCTCGTGGGAAAGACTCGGGGGAAAACCATAGATCCTATGATCCACGCGGCGGACTGCGTGATACTGCTGCTGCCGCTCTGGAGGAAAGCACAAGTTCATGCCCGCATTCGAGACGAGGACTGACTCCCCTGGGGAGACTCCAGAAGTACCCCAAGATCCATGTCAGCACTGGAGAGGAATCCAGAGGTTCCGGCCCCTACTCCTCACAAGGTCTTAGGCCCCGGCATCGACGGGAGAGGAATTCCGAGAGGCCCCCGAGGAACTCGCATGGGGACTGGCCTTTCCTGAGGCCACCAGAGCGGGTCCCTGACGTCCCCGTCGTAAGTCGAGAGCACCTGCTGCAACTCGAGAAAATCCAGGAGGTTTTGCCCTCCAGGCGAGATGAGGCCCATTTCCGCTGAGATTTCTCGAGGCTCATCACATCTAACCACTGGAACTTCCAAAGGGTCCTTCACACCCTTGCTGCAACTCAAGAAGTTCCCCGACATACCCGTCTCCACTCGAGATGAAGCACGAGGGTCCCGCACACATCCAGGGGAGCCCCGTTTCCGCCTCCTAGCTCGAGATGAGGGATCCTTTCCCTGTTTCGTAGGGAAAGAATTCCAGGCGTTCCCGTCGCATCTCAAGAGGAGGCGCTCTCCACAGGAAAGGCGAGAGGAACTCCAGTGTCGGGCCACCATAACAAGGGTCCCCCATATGTTTCAGTCCATTCCAGAGGAACCTGTTTTTCCTGCACTGCCTCGACTTTCACGCCAAGGATTGACTCCCACCACGGTGGCACGTGGGACAGCCCAGTGGGAAAGCCTCGTGGGAAAGCCTCGAGGGAAAGCCACAGATCCCTTGATCCAAGGCACGGGAAGCGTGACATTGCTGCTACCGCTTTGGAGGAAAGCGCACGTGCATGCCCCCATAGGAGACGAGGACTTGCTCCCATGGGGAGACTTCAGATGTACCCCAAGATCCATGTTAGCACTGGAGAGGAATCCTCAGGTTCCGGCCCCGAATCCACACAAGGTCTTAGGCCCCGTCATCGAAGTTAGATGAATCCCGAGAGGCCCCCGAGCAACTCGCACGGGGACTGGCCTTTCCTGAGGTCACCAGAGCGGGTCCTTGAGGTCGCCGTTATAAGTCAAGAGCACCTGCCGCAACTCGAGAAAATCCAGGAGGTTTTGCCCTCCAGGCGAGATGAGGCCCATTTCCGCTGAGGCTTCTCGAAGCTAATCACACCTAACCTCTGGAACTTCCAAAAGGTCCTTCACACCCTTGCTGCAACACAAGATGTTGCCTTGCATCCCCATCTCCACTCTAGAGGAAGCACGAGGGTCCTGGCTACATCCAGAGGAGCCCCGTTTCCCCCTCGTAGCTCGAGATGAGGGATCCTTTCGCTGCTTTTTCGGGAAAGAATTCTGGGCATTCCCGTCCCATCTCATGAGGCGGCGCTCTCCACAGGAAAGGCGAGAGGAACTCCAGTGTCGGGCCACCATAACAAGGGTCCCCTAGATGTCTCAGTCCATTCCAGAGGAACCTGTTTTCCCTACACTGCCTTGACTTTCATGCTGAGAATCGCCTCCCACCATGGTGGCACGTGGGACAGCCCTGTGGGTAAGCCTCGTGGGAAAACCTCGAGGGAAAGCAACAGATCCCTTGATCCACTCGACAGGAAGCGTGACACTGCTGCTACCTCTCTGGAGGAAAGCGCACGTGCATGCCTGCATTCGAGACGAGGACTTACTCCCCTGGGGTGACTCCAGAATTACCCCAAGATCCATGTCAGCACTGGAGAGGAATCCTCAGGTTCTGTCCCCGACTCCACACAAGGTCTAAGGCCCCGGCATCGAAGGGAGAGGAATCCCGAGAGGCCCCCGAGCAACTCGCATGGGGACTGGAATTTCCTGAGCCCACCAGAGCGGGTCCCTGAGTTCCCCGTCATAAGTCGAGAGCACGTGCCAAAACTCGAGAAAATCCAGGAGGTTTTGCCCTCCAGGCGAGATGAGGCCCATTTCCGCTGAGGCTTCTCGAGGCTAATCACATCTAACTACTGGAACTTCCAAAGGGTCCTTCACACCCTTGCTGCAACTCAAGAAGCTCCCCGACATACCCGTCTCCACTCGAGAGGAAGCACGAGGGCCCCGCACACATCCAGGGGAGCCCCGATTCCGCCTCCTAGCTCGAGATGAGGGATCCTTTCCCTGTTTCGTAGGGAAAGATTTCCCGGCGTTCCCGTTGCATCTCAAGAGGAGGCGCTCTCCACAGGAAAGGCGAGAGGAACTCCAGGGTCGAGCCACCATTCCAAGAGTCCCCTAGATATTTCAGTCCATTCCAGAGGAAACTGTTTTCCCTGCACTGCCTGGACTTTCACTCCACGGATCGACTCACACCACGGTGGCACGTGGGACAGCCCTGTTGGAAAGCCTCATGGGAAAGCCTCGTGCGAAATCCTCGAGGGAAAGCCACAGATCCCATTATCGACGTGACGAAAAGCGTGACACTTCTGCTACAGCTCGGGAGGAAAGCGCACGTGATGCCCCCTCTCGAGACCAGGACTAACTCCCCTGGGGAGACTCCAAAAGTACCCCAAGATCCATGTCAGCACTGGAGAGGAATCCTCAGTTTCCGGGCCCGATTCCACACAAGGTCTTAGTCCCGGGCATCGAAAAGAGAGGAATCCCGAGAGGCCCCGGAGAAACTCGAATGGGGTCTGGCCAGGCCTGAGGCCACCAGAGCCAGTCCGTTAGGTCACCATCGTAAGACGAGAGGACCTTCCGCAAGTCGAGAAAATCCAAGAGGTTCTCCCCTCCAGGCTAGACGAGGCCCTTTTCCGCTGAGGCGTCTCGAGGCTAATCACATCTAACCTCTGGAACTTCCAAAGGGTCCTTCACACCCTTGCTGCAACTCAAGAAGTTCCCGGACATACCCGTCTCCACTCGAGAGGAAGCACGATGGTCCCACCCACATCCAGAGGAGCCCCGTTTCCGCCTCCTAGCTCGAGATGAGGGGATCCTTTCCCTGCTTGGTCGGAAAAGAATACCCAGTCTTCCTGTCGCATGTCAAGAGGAGGCGCTCCTCACAGAAAAGGCGAGAGGAACTCAACGGTCGTGCCACAATTCCCAGAGTCCCCCAGATGTCTCATTCCATTCCAGAGGAACCTGTTTTCCCTGCACTGCCTCGACTGTCACGCCCAGGATCCACTCCCACCACGGTGGCAGTTGGGATAGCACTGTGGAAAATCCTCCTGGGAAAGCCTCATGGGAAAGCCTCGAGGGAAAGCCACAGATCCCTTGATTCACGCCACGGGAAGCGTGACACTGCTGCTACCCCTCTGGAGGAAAGCGGACGTGCATGCTCCCATTCGAGACGAGAACTTATCCCCTGGGGAGACTCCAAAAGTACCCCAAGATCCATGTCAGCACTGGAGAGGAATCCTCAGGTTCCGGCCCCGACTCCACACCAGGTCTAAGGCCCCGGCATCGACGGGAGAGGAATCCCGAGAGGCCCCCGCGCAACTCGCATGGGGACTGGCCAGTCCTGAGGCCACCAGAGCGGGTCCCTCAATTCCCTGTCGTAAGTGGAGTGCACCTGTCACAACTCGAGAAAATCCAGGAGGCTTTGCCCTCCAGGCGAGATGAGGCCCATTTCCGCTAAGGCTTCTCGAGGCTAATCACGCCTAACTTATGGAACTTCAAAAAGGTCCTTCACACCCTTGTTGCAACTCAAGAATTTCCCCGACATACCCGTGTCCACTCTAGAGGAAGCACGAGGGTCCCGCCCACATCCAGAGGAGCACCGTTTCCGCTTCGCAGCTCGAGATGAGGGATATTGTCACTGCTCTGTCGGGAAAAAATTTTGGGCGTTCCTGTCGCATCTCAAGGGGAGGTGCTCTCCACAGGATAGGCGAGAGGAATTCCAGCCTCGTGCCACCATTCCAAGAGTCCCCAGATATCTCAGTCCATTCCAGAGGAACCTGTTTTCCCTGCACTGCCTGGACTTTGATTGCAAGGATCGACTGCCACCACGGTGGCACGTGGGACAGCCCTGTGGGAAAGCCTCGAGGGAAAGCCTGGAGGGAAAGTCACAGATCCCTTCATCCAGGCGATGGGAAGCGTGACACTGCTGCTACAGTTCGGGAGGAAAGTGCACGTGCATGCCCCATTTGAGACGAGGACTTACTCCCCTGGCGAGACTCCAGAAGTACCCCAAGATCCATGTCAGCACTGGAGAGGAATCCTCAGGTTCCGGCCCCAACTCCACACAAGGTCGTAGGCCCCGGCATCGAAGGGAGAGGAATCCCGAGAGGCCCCCGAGGAACTCGCATGGGGACTGGCCTTTCGTGAGGACACCAGAGCGGGTCCCCGAGGTCCCCGTCGTAAGTCGAGAGCACCTGCCGCAACTCGAGAAAATCCAGGAGGTTTTGCCCTCCAGGAGAGATGAGGCCCATTTCCGCTGAGGCTTCTCGAGACTCATCACATCTAATCACTGGAACTTCCAAAGGGTCCTTCACACCCTTGCTGCAACTCAAGAAGTTCCCCGACACACCCGTCTCCACTCGAGAGGAAGCACGAGGGTCCCGCACACATCCAGGGGAGCCCCGTTTCCGACTCCTAGCTCGAGATGAGGGATCCTTTCCCTGTTTCGTAGGGAAAGAATACCCGGCGTTCCCATCGCATTTCAAGAGGAGGCGCTCTCCACATGAAAGGCGAGAGGAAGTCCAGGGTCGTGCCACCATTCCAAGAGTCCCCCAGAAGTGTCAGTCCATTCCAGAGGAAACTGTTTTCCCTGCACTGCCTAGACGTTCAAGCCGAGGATCGACTCCCACCACGTGTGCACGTGGGACAGCGCTGTGGGAAAGCCTCGTGGGAAAGCCTCGTGGGAAAGTCTCGAGGGAAAACCATAGATCCTTTGATCCACGCGGCGGACTGCGTGACACTGCTGCTACCGCTCTGGAGGAAAGCGCAAGTGCATGCCCGCATTCGAGACGAGGACTGACTCCCCTGGGGAGACTCCAGAAGTACCCCAAGATCCATGTCAGCACTGGAGAGGAATCCTCAGGTTCCGGCCCCGACTCCACACAAGGTCTTAGGCCCCGGCATCGACGGGAGAGGAATCCCGAGAGGCCCCCGAGGAACTCGCATGGGGACTGGCCTTTCCTGAGGCCACCAGAGCGGGTCCCCGAGGTCCCAGTCGTAAGTCGAGTGCACCTGCCGCAACTCGAGAATATCCAGGAGGTTTTGCCCTCCAGGCGAGATGAGGCCCATTTCCGCTGAGGCTTCTCGAGGCTCATCACATCTAACCACTGGAACTTCCAAAGGGTCCTTCACACCCTTGCTGCAACTCAAGAAGTTCCCCGACATACCCGTCTCCACTCGAGAGGAAGCACGAGGGTCCCGCACACATCCAGGGGAGCCCCGTTTCCGCCTCCTAGCTCGAGATGAGGGATGCTTTCGCTGCTTGTCAGGAAAGAATTCTGGGTGTTCCCGTCGCATCTCAAGAGGATGCGCTCTCCACAGAAATGGCGAGAGGAACTCCTGGGTCTTGCGACCATTCCCAGAGTCCACCAGATGTCTCAGTCCATTCCAGAGGAACTTGTTTTCCATGAACTGCCTCGACTTTCACGCCGGGATCTACTCCCACCACGGTGGCAGGTGGAACAGCCCTGTGGGAAAGCCTCGTGGGAAAGGCACGTGGGAAAGCCTCTTGGGAAAGCCTCGAGGGAAAGCCACAGATCCCTTGATCCATGCGACGGGACGCGTGACACTGCTGCTACCGCCCTGGAGGAAAGCGCACGTGCATGCCTCGATTCGAGACGAGGACTTACTCCCCTGGGGGAGACTCCAGTAGTAGCCCAAGATCCATGTCAGCACTGGAGAGGCATCCTCAGGTTCCGGCCACGCCTCCACACAAGGTCTTAGGCCCCAGCATCCAAGGGAGAGGAATCCCGAGAGGCCCGCGAGCAACTAGCATGGCGACTGGCCTTTCCTGAGGCCACAGAAGCAGGTTCCTAAGGTCCCCGTCATAAGTCGAGAGCACCTGCCGCAACTCGAGAAAATCCAGGAGGTTTTGCCCTCCAGGCGATATGAGGCCCATTTCCGCTGAGGCTTCTCAAGGCTATTCACATCTAAGCTCTGGAACTTCCAAAAGGTCCTTCACACCCTTGCTGCAACTCAAGAAGTACCCCGACATCCCCGTCTCCACTCAGGAGGAAGCACGAATGTCCCACCCACATCCAGAGGGGCCCCGTTTCCGTCTCGTAGCTCGAGATGAGGGATCGTTTCCCTGCTTGGTTGGAAAAGAATTCCCGGCCGTCCCGTCACATTTCAAGAGGAGGCACTCTCCACAGGAAAGGCGAGAGGATCTCCAGCGTCGTGCCACCATTCCAAGAGTCCCCCATATGTTTCAGTCCATTCCAGAGGAACCTGTTTTTCCTGCACTGCCTCGACTTTCACGCCAAGTATTGACTCCCACCACGGTGGCACGTGGGACAGCCCAGTGGGAAAGCCTCGTGGGAAAGCCTCGAGGGAAAGCCACAGATCCCTTGATCCAAGGCACGGGAAGCGTGACATTGCTGCTACCGCTTTGGAGGAAAGCGCACGTGCATGCCCCCATAGGAGACGAGGACTTGCTCCCCTGGGGAGACTTCAGATGTACCCCAAGATCCATGTTAGCACTGGAGAGGAATCCTCAGGTTCCGGCCCCGAATCCACACAAGGTCTTAGGCCCCGTCATCGAAGTTAGATGAATCCCGAGAGGCCCCCGAGCAACTCGCACGGGGTCTGGCCTTTCCTGAGGTCACCAGAGCGGGTCCTTGAGGTCGCCGTTATAAGTCAAGAGCACCTGCCGTAACTCGAGAAAATCCAGGAGGTTTTGCCCTCCAGGCGAGATGAGGCCCATTTCCGCTGAGGCTTCTCGAAGCTAATCACACCTAACCTCTGGAACTTCCAAAAGGTCCTTCACACCCTTGCTGCAACACAAGAAGTTGCCTTGCATCCCCATCTCCACTCTAGAGGAAGCACGAGGGTCCTGGCTACATCCAGAGGAGCCCCGTTTCCCCCTCGTAGCTCGAGATGAGGGATCCTTTCGCTGCTTTTTCGGGAAAGAATTCTGGGCATTCCCGTCCCATCTCATGAGGCGGCGCTCTCCACAGGAAAGGCGAGAGGAACTCCAGTGTCGGGCCACCATACCAAGGGTCCCCCAGATGTCTCAGTCCATTCCAGAGGAACCTGTTTTCCCTACACTGCCTCGACTTTCATGCTGAGAATCGCCTCCCGCCATGGTGGCACGTGGGACAGCCCTGTGGGTAAGCTTCGTGGGAAAACCTCGAGGGAAAGCAACAGATCCCTTGATCCACTCGACAGGAAGCGTGACACTGCTGCTACCTCTCTGGAGGAAAGCGCACGTGCATGCCCGCATTCGAGACGAGGACTTACTCCCCTGGGGTGACTCCAGAATTACCCCAAGATCCATGTCAGCACTGGAGAGGAATCCTCAGATTCTGTCCCCGACTCCACACAAGGTCTAAGGCCCCGGCATCGAAGGGAGAGGAATCCCGAGAGGCCCCCGAGCAACTCGCATGGGGACTGGCCTTTCCTGAGCCCACTAGAGCGGGTCCCTGAATTCCCCGTCATAAGTCGAGAGCACGTGCCAAAACTCGAGAAAATCCAGGAGGTTTTGCCCTCCAGGCGAGATGAGGCCCATTTCCGCTGAGGCTTCTCGAGGCTAATCACATCTAACCACTGGAACTTCCAAAGGGTCCTTCACACCCTTGCTGCAACTCAAGAAGCTCCCCGACATACCCGTCTCCACTCGAGAGGAAGCACGAGGGTCCCGCACACATCCAGGGGAGCCCCGTTTCCGCCTCATAGCTCGAGATGAGGGATCCTTTCCCTGTTTCGTAGGGAAAGAATTCCCGGCGTTCCCGTTGCATCTCAAGAGGAGGCGCTCTCCACAGGAAAGGCGAGAGGAACTCCAGGGTCGTGCCACCATTCCAAGAGTCCCCCAGATGTGTCACTCCATTCCAGAGGAACCTGTTTTCCCTCCACTGCCTTGACGTTCAAGCCAAGGATCGACTCCCACCACGTGTGCACATGGGACAGCCCTGTGGGAAAGCCTCATGGGAAAGCCTCGTGGGAAAGACTCGAGGGAAATTCATAGATCCCTTGATCCACGCGGCGGAATGCGTGACACTGCTTCTACCGCTCTGGAGGAAAGCGCAAGTGCATGCCCGCATTCGAGACGAGGACTGACTCCCCTGGGGAGACTCCAGGAGTACCCCAAGTTCCATGTCAGCACTGGAGAGGAATCCTCAGGTTCCGGCCCCGACTCCACACAAGGTCTTAGGCCTCGGCACGACGGGAGAGGAATCCCGAGAGGCCCCCGAGGAACTCGCATGGAGACTGGCCTTTCCTGAGGCCACCAGAGCAGGTCCCTGAGGTCCCCGTCGTAAGTCGAGAGCACCTGCTGCAACTCGACAAAATCCAGCAGGTTTTGCCCTCCAGGCGAGATGAGGCCCATTACCGCTGAGGCTTCTCGAGGCTAATCACATCTAACCACTGGAACTTCCAAAGGGTCCTTCACACCCTTGCTGCAACTCAAGAAGTTCCCCGACATACCCGTCTCCACTCGAGAGGAAGCACGAGGGTCCCGCACACATCCAGGGTAGCCCCGTTTCCGCCTCCTAGCTCGAGATGAGGGATCCTTTCCCTGTTTCCTAGGGAAATAATTCCCGGTGTTCCTGTCGCATTTCAAGAGGAGGCGCTCTCCACAGAAAGGGCGAGAGGAACTCCAGGGCCGTGCCACCATTCCAAGAGTCCCCTAGATGTGTCAGTCCATTCCAGAGGAACGTATTTTCCCTGTACTGCCTCGACGTTCATGCCGAGGATTGACAGCCACCACGGTGGCACATGGGACAGCCCTGTGGGAAAGCCTCATGGGAAAGCCTTGTGGGAAAACCTCGAGGGAAAGCCACAGATCCCATGAACGACGCGACGGGAAGCGTGACACTGCTGCTACTGCTCTGGAGGAAAGCGCACGTGCATGCCCCCATTCGAGACAAGGACTGACTCCCCTGGGGAGAGTCCAGAAGTACCCCAAGAACCATGTCAGCACTGGAGAGGAATCCTCAGTTTCCGTGCCCAACTCCACACGGGGTCTTAGGCCCCGGCATCGACGGGAAAGGAATCCCAAGAGGTCCCCGAGAAGCTCGAATGGGGTCTGGCCAGGCCTGAGGCCACCAGAGCGGGTCCCTTAGGTCTCCGTCGTAACACTAGAGCACCTGCTGCAACTCGGGAAAATCCAGGAGGATCTCCCCTCCAGGCTAGATGAGGCCCATGAGCGCTGCGGCTTCTCGAGGCTAATCACACCTAACCTCTGGAACTTCCAAAAGGTTCTTCACATCCTTGCTGCAACTCAAGAAGTTACCCGACATACCCCTCTCCACTCTAGAGGAAGCACGAGGGTCCCGCCCACATCCAGTGGAGCGCCATTTCCGCCTCGTTGCTCCATATGAGGGATCCTTTCGCTGCTTGGTCGGGAAAGAATTCTGGGCTTTCCTGTCGCATCTCAAGAGAAGGCTCTCTCCACAGGAAAGGCGAGAGGAACTCCAGGATAGTGCCACCATTCCCAGAGTCCCCCAGATATTTCAGTCCATTCCAGAGGAAACTGTTTTCCCTGCACTGCCTGGAATTTCACTCCACGGATCGACTCACACCACGGTGGCACGTGGGACAGCCCTGTTGGAAAGCCTCATGGGAAAGCCTCGTGCGAAATCCTCGAGGGAAAGCCACAGATCCCATTGTCGACGTGACGAAAAGCGTGACACTTCTGCTACATCTCGGGAGGAAAGCGCACGTGATGCCCCCTCTCGAGACCAGGACTAACTCCCCTGGGGAGACTCCAAAAGTACCCCAAGATCCATGTCAGCACTGGAGAGGAAACCTCAGTTTCCGGGCCCGATTCCACACAAGGTCTTAGTCCCGGGCATCGAAAAGAGAGGAATCCCGAGAGGCCCCGGAGAAACTCGAATGGGGTCTGGCCAGGCCTGAGGCCACCAGAGCCAGTCCGTTAGGTCACTATCGTAAGACGAGAGGACCTTCCGCAAGTCGAGAAAATCCAAGAGGTTCTCCCCTCCAGGCTAGACGAGGCCCTTTTCCGCTGAGGCGTCTCGAGGCTAATCACATCTAACCTCTGGAACTTCCAAAGGGTCCTTCACACCCTTGCTGCAACTCAAGAAGTTCCCGGACATACCCGTCTCCACTCGAGAGGAAGCACGATGGTCCCACCCACATCCAGAGGAGCCCCGTTTCCGCCTCCTAGCTCGAGATGAGGGGATCCTTTCCCTGCTTGGTCGGAAAAGAATACCCAGTCTTCCTGTCGCATGTCAAGAGGAGGCGCTCCTCACAGAAAAGGCGAGAGGAACTCAACGGTCGTGCCACAATTCCCAGAGTCCCCCAGATGTCTCATTCCATTCCAGAGGAACCTGTTTTCCCTGCACTGCCTCGACTTTCACGCCCAGGATCCACTCCCACCACGGTGGCAGTTGGGATAGCACTGTGGAAAATCCTCCTGGGAAAGCCTCATGGGAAAGACTCGAGGGAAAGCCACAGATCCCTTGATTCATGCGACGGGAAGCGTGACACTGCTGCTACCCCTCTGGAGGAAAGCGGACGTGCATGCTCCCATTCGAGACGAGAACTTATCCCCTGGGGAGACTCCAAAAGTACCCCAAGATCCATGTCAGCACTGGAGAGGAATCCTCAGGTTGTGGCCCAGACTCCACACCAGGTCTAAGGCCCCGGCATCGACGGGAGAGGAATCCCGAGAGGCCCCCGCGCAACTCGCATGGGGACTGGCCAGTCCTGAGGCCACCAGAGCGGGTCCCTCAATTCCCTGTCGTAAGTGGAGTGCACCTGTCACAACTCGAGAAAATCCAGGAGGCTTTGCCCTCCAGGCGAGATGAGGCCCATTTCTGCTAAGGCTTCTCGAGGCTAATCACGCCTAACTTATGGAACTTCAATAAGGTCCTTCACACCCTTGTTGCAACTCAAGAATTTCCCCGACATACCCGTGTCCACTCTAGAGGAAGCACGAGGGTCCCGCCCACATCCAGAGGAGCACCGTTTCCGCTTCGCAGCTCGAGATGAGGGATATTGTCACTGCTCTGTCGGGAAAGAATTTTGGGCGTTCCTGTCGCATCTCAAGGGGAGGTGCTCTCCACAGGATAGGCGAGAGGAATTCCAGCCTCGTGTCACCATTCCAAGAGTCCCCAGATATCTCAGTCCATTCCAGAGGAACCTGTTTTCCCTGCACTGCCTGGACTTTGACTGCAAGGATCGACTGCCACCACGGTGGCACGTGGGACAGCCCTGTGGGAAAGCCTCGAGGGAAAGCCTGGAGGGAAAGTCACAGATCCCTTCATCCAGGCGATGGGAAGCGTGACACTGCTGCTACAGTTCGGGAGGAAAGTGCACGTGCATACCCCATTTGAGACGAGGACTTACTCCCCTGGCGAGACTCCAGAAGTACCCCAAGATCCATGTCAGCACTGGAGAGGAATCCTCAGGTTCCGGCCCCAACTCCACACAAGGTCGTAGGCCCCGGCATCGAAGGGAGAGGAATCCCGAGAGGCCCCCGAGGAACTCGCATGGGGACTGGCCTTTCGTGAGGACACCAGAGCGGGTCCCCGAGGTCCCCGTCGTAAGTCGAGAGCACCTGCCGCAACTCGAGAAAATCCAGGAGGTTTTGCCCTCCAGGAGAGATGAGGCCCATTTCCGCTGAGGCTTCTCGAGACTCATCACATCTAACCACTGGAACTTCCAAAGGGTCCTTCACACCCTTGCTGCAACTTAAGAAGTTCCCCGACATACCCGTCTCCACTCGAGAGGAAGCACGAGGGTCCCGCACACATCCAGGGGAGCCCCGTTTCCGCCTCCTAGCTCGAGATGAGGGATCCTTTCCCTGATTCGTAGGGAAAGAATTCCCAGCGTTCCCGTCGCATCTCAAGAGGAGGCGCTCTCCACAGGAAAGGCGAGAGGAAGTCCAGGGTCGTGCCACCATTGCAATAGTCCCCCAGAAATGTCAGTCCATTCCAGAGGAACCTGTTTTCCCTGCACTGCCTTGACGTTCAAGCCGAGGATCGACTCCCACCACGTGTGCACGTGGTACAGCCCTGTGGGAAAGCTTCGTGGGAAAGCCTCGTGGGAAAGACTCGAGGGAAAACCATAGATCCTTTGATCTATGCGGCAGACTGCGTGACACTGCTGCTACCGCTCTGGAGGAAAGCGCAAGTGCATGCCCGCATTCTAGACGAGGACTGACTCCACGGGGGAGACTCCAGAAATACCCCAAGATCCATGTCAGCACTGGAGAGGAATCCTCAGGTTCCGGCCCCGACTCCACACAAGGTCTTAGGCCCCGGCATCGACGGGAGAGGAATCCCGAGAGGCCCCCGAGGAACTCGCATGGGGACTGGCCTTTCCTGAGGCCACCAGAGCGGGTCCCCGAGGTCTCCGTCATAAGGCGAGAGCACTTGCCGCAACTCGAGAAAATCCAGGAGGTTTTGCCCTCCAGGCGAGATGAGGCCCATTTCCGCTGAGGCTTCTCGAGGCTCATCACATCTAACCACGGGAACTTCCAAAGGGGCCTTCACACCCTTGCTGCAACTCAAGAAGTTCCCCGACATACCCGTCTCCACTCGAGAGGAAGCACGAGGGTTCCGCACACATCCAGGGGAGCCCCGTTTCCGCCTCCTAGCTCGAGAGGAGGGATCCATTCCCTGTTTCGTAGGGAAAGAATTCTCGGCGTTCCCGTCGCATCTCAAGAGGAGGCGCTCTCCACAGGAAAGGCGAGAGGAAGTCCACGGTCGTGCCACCATTCCAAGAGTCCCCCAGATGTGTCAGTCCATTCCAGAGGAACCTGTTTTCCCTGCACTGCCTTGACGTTCAAGCCGAGGATCGACTCCCACCACGTGTGCACGTGGGACAGCCCTGTGGGAAAGCCTCGTGGGAAAGCCTCGTGGGAAAGACTCGAGGGAAAACCATAGATCCTTTGATCCACGCGGCGGACTGCGTGACACTGCTGCTACCGCTCTGGAGGAAAGCGCAAGTGCATGACCGCATTCGAGACGAGGACTGACTCCCCTGGGGAGACTCCAGAAGTACCCCAAGATCCATGTCAGCACTGGAGAGGAATCCTCAGGTTCCGGCCCCGACTGCACACAAGGTCTTAGGCCCCGGCATCGGCGGGAGAGGAATCCCGAGAGGCCCCCGAGGAACTCGCATGGGGACTGGCCTTTCCTGAGGCCACAGAGCGGGTCCCTGAGGTCCCCTTCGTAAGTCGAGAGCACCTGCCGCAACTCGAGAAAATCCAGGAGGTTTTGCCCTCCAGGGGAGATGAGGCCCATTTCCGCTGAGGCTTCTCGAAGCTAATCACACCTAACCTCTGGAACTTCCAAAAGGTCCTTCACACCCTTGCTGCAACACAAGAAGTTGCCTTGCATTCCCGTCTCCACTCTAGAGGAAGCACGAGGGTTCTGGCTACATCCAGAGGAGCCCCGTTTACCCCTCGTAGCTCGAAATGAGGGATCCTTTCGCTGCTTTTTCGGGAAAGAATTCTGGGCATTCCCGTCCCATCTCATGAGGATGCACTCTCCACAGGAAAGGCGAGAGGAACTTCATTGTCGGGCCACCATACCAAGGGCCCCCAGATGTCTCAGTCCATTCCAGAGGAACCTGTTTTCCCTACACTGCCTCGACTTTCAAGCTGAGGATCGCCTCCCACCATGGTGGCACGTGGGACAGCCCTGTGGGTGAGCCTCGTGGGAAAACCTCGAGGGAAAGCAACAGATCCCTTGATCCACTCGACAGGAAGCGTGACACTGCTGCTACCTCTCTGGAGGAAAGCGCACGTGCATGCCCGCATTCGAAACGAGGACTGACTCCCCTGGGGAGACTCCAGAATTACCCCAAGATCCATGTCAGCACTGGAGAGGAATCCTCAGGTTCTGGCCCCGACTCCACACAAGGTCTAAGGCCCCGGCATCGAAGGGAGAGGAATCCCGAGAGGCCCCCGAGCAAGTCGCATGGGGACTGGCCTTTCCTGAGCCCACCAGAGCGGGTCCCTGAGTTCCCCGTCGTAAGTCCAGAGCACGTGCCAAAACTCGAGAAAATCCAGGAGGTTTGGCCCTCCAGGCGAGATGAGGCCCATTTCCGCTGAGGCTTCTCGAGGCTAATCACATCTAACCACTGCAACTTCCAAAGGGTCCTTCACACCCTTGCTGCAACTCAAGAAGTTCCCCGACATACCCGTCTCCACTCGAGAGGAAGCACGAGGGTCCCGCACACATCCAGGGGAGCGCCGTTTCCGCCTCATAGCTCGAGATGAGGGATCCTTTCCCTGTTTCGTAGGGAAAGAATTCCCGGCGTTCCCGTCGCATCTCAAGAGGAGGCGCTGTCCACAGGAAAGGCGAGAGGAACTCCAGGGTCGTGCCACCATTCCAAGAGTCCCCCAGATGTGTCAGTCCATTCCAGAGGATCCTGTTTTCCCTGCACTGCCTTGACGTTCAAGCCGAGGATCGACTCCCACCACGTATGCACGTGGGACAGCCCTGTGGGAAAGCCTCGTGGGAAAGCCTCGTGGGAAAGACTCGAGGGAAAACCATAGATCCTTTGATCCACGCGGCGGAATGCGTGACACTGTTGCTACCGCTCTGGAGGAAAGCGCAAGTGCATGCCCGCATTCGAGACGAGGACTGACGGCCCTGGGGAGACTCCAGAAATCCCCCAAGATCCATGTCAGCACTGGAGACGAATCCTCAGGTTCCGGCCCCGACTCCACACAAGGTCTTAGGCCCGGGCATCGACGGCAGAGGAATCCCGAGATGGCCCTGTGGAACTCGAATGGGGACTGGCCTTTCCTGAGGCCACCAGAGCGGGCCCCTGAGGTACCCGTCGTAAGTCCAGAGCACCTGCCGCAACTCGAGAATATCCAGGAGGTTTTGCCCTCCAGGCGAGATGAGGCCCGTTTCCGCTGAGGCTTCTCGAGGCTAATCACATCTAACCACTGGAAATTCCAAAGGGTCCTTCACACCCTTGCTGCAACTTAAGAAGTTCCCCGACATACCCGTCTCCACTCGAGAGGAAGCACGAGGGTCCCGCACACATCCAGGGGAGCCCCGTTTCCGCCTCCTAGCTCGAGATGAGGGATCCTTTCCCTGTTTCCTAGGGAAAGAATTCCCGGCGTTCCTGTCGCATCTCAAGAGGAGTCGCTCTCCACAGGAAGGGCGAGAGGAACTCCAGGGTAGTGCCACCATTCCAAGAGTCCCCCATATGTGTCAGTCCATTCCAGAGGAACGTATTTTCCCTGCACTGCCTCGACGTTCATGCCGAGGTTCGACACCCACCACGGTGGCACGTGGGACAGCCCTGTGTGAAAGCCTCGTGGGAAAGCCTCGAGGGAAAGACATAGATCCCTTGATCCACGCGGCGGACTGCGTGACCCTGCTGCTACCAATCTGGAGGAAAGCGCAAGTGCATGCCCGCATTCGAGACGAGGACTGACTCCCCTGGGGAGACTCCAGAAGTACCCCAAGATCCATGTCAGCACTGGAGAGGAATCCTCATGTTCCGGCCCCGAATCCACACAAGGTCTTATGCCCCGGCATCGACGGGAGAGGAATCCCGAGAGGCCCCCGAGGAACTTGCATGGGGACTGGCCTTTCCTGAGGCCACAGAGCGGGTCCCGGAGGTCCCCGTCATAGGTCGAGAGCACCTGCTGCAACTCGAGAAAATCCAGGAGGTTTTGCCTTCCAGGCGAGATGAGGCCCATTTCCGCTGAGGCTTCTCGAGGCTAATCACATCTAACCACTGGAACTTCCAAAGGGTTCTTCACACCCTTGCTGCAACTCAAGAAGTTCCCCGACATACCCGTCTCCACTCGAGAGGAAGCACGAGGGTCCCGCACACCTCCAGGGGAGAACCATTTCCGCCTCCCAGCTCGAGATGAGGGATCCTTTCCCTGTTTCCTAGGGAAAGAATTCCCGGCGTTCCCGTCGCATCTCAAGAGGAGGCACTCTCCACAGGAAAGGCGATAGGAACTCCAGGGTCGTACCACCAATCCCAGAGTCCCCCAGATGTCCCAGTCCATTCCAGAGGAACCTGTTTTCCCTCCACTGCCTCGACTTTCACGCCTCGGACTCACACCACGGTGGCACATGGGACAGCCCTGTGGGAAAGCCTCATGGGAAAGCCTTGTGGGAAAACCTCGAGGGAAAGCCACAGATCCCATGAACGACGCGACGGGAAGCGTGACAATGCTGCTACTGCTCTTGAGGAAAGCGCACGTGCATGCCCCCATTCGAGACAAGGACTGACTCCCCTGGGGAGAGTCCAGAAGTACCCCAAGAACCATGTCAGCACTGGAGAGGAATCCTCAGTTTCCATGCCCAACTCCACACGGGGTCTTAGGCCCCGGCATCGACGGGAAAGGAATCCCAAGAGGTCCCCGAGAAGCTCCAATGGGGTCTGGCCAGGCCTGAGGCCACCAGAGCGGGTCCCTTAGGTCTCCGTCGTAACACTAGAGCACCTGCCGCAACTCGGGAAAATCCAGGAGGATCTCCCCTCCAGGCTAGATGAGGCCCATGTGCGCTGCGGCTTCTCGAGGCTAATCACACCTAACCTCTGGAACTTCCAAAAGGTCCTTCACATCCTTGCTGCAACTCAAGAAGTTACCCGACATACCCCTCTCCACTCTAGAGGAAGCACGAGGGTCCCGCCCACATCCAGTGGAGCGCCATTTCCGCCTCGTAGCTCCATATGAGGGATCCTTTCGCTGCTTGGTCGGGAAAGAATTCTGGGCTTTCCTGTCGCATCTCAAGAGAAGGCTCTCTCCACAGGAAAGGCGAGAGGAACTCCAGGATAGTGCCACCATTCCCAGAGTCCCCTAGATATTTCAGTCCATTCCAGAGGAAACTGTTTTCCCTGCACTGCCTGGACTTTCACTCCACGGATCGACTCACACCACGGTGGCACGTGGGACAGCCCTGTTGGAAAGCCTCATGGGAAAGCCTCGTGCGAAATCCTCGAGGGAAAGCCACAGATCCCATTATCGACGTGACGAAAAGCGTGACACTTCTGCTAAAGCTCGGGAGGAAAGCGCACGTGATGCCCCCTCTCGAGACCAGGACTAACTCCCCTGGGGAGACTCCAAAAGTACCCCAAGATCCATGTCAGCACTGGAGAGGAATCCTCAGTTTCCGGGCCCGATTCCACACAAGGTCTTAGTCCCGGGCATCGAAAAGAGAGGAATCCCGAGAGGCCCCGGAGAAACTCGAATGGGGTCTGGCCAGGCCTGAGGCCACCAGAGCCAGTCCGTTAGGTCACCATCGTAAGACGAGAGCACCTTCCGCAAGTCGATAAAATCCAAGAGGTTCTCCCCTCCAGGCTAGACAAGGCCCTTTTCCGCTGAGGCGTCTCGAGGCTAATCACATCTAACCTCTGGAACTTCCAAAGGGTCCTTCACACCCTTGCTGCAACTCAAGAAGTTCCCGGACATACCCGTCTCCACTCGAGAGGAAGCACGATGGTCCCACCCACATCCAGAGGAGCCCCGTTTCCGCCTCCTGGCTCGAGATGAGGGGATCCTTTCCCTGCTTGGTCGGAAAAGAATACCCAGTCTTCCTGTCGCATGTCAAGAGGAGGCGCTCCTCACAGAAAAGGCGAGAGGAACTCAACGGTCGTGCCACAATTCCCAGAGTCCCCCAGATGTCTCATTCCATTCCAGAGGAACCTGTTTTCCCTGCACTGCCTCGACTTTCATGCCCAGGATCCACTCCCACCACGGTGGCAGTTGGGATAGCACTGTGGAAAATCCTCCTGGGAAAGCCTCATGGGAAAGCCTCGAGGGAAAGCCACAGATCCCTTGATTCACGCGACGGGAGGCGTGACACTGCTGCTGCCCCTCTGGAGGAAAGCGGACGTGCATGCTCCCATTCGAGACGAGAACTTATCCCCTGGGGAGACTCCAAAAGTACCCCAAGATCCATGTCAGCACTGGAGAGGAATCCTCAGTTTCCGGGCCGGACTCCACTCCAGGTCTAAGGCCCCGGCATCGATGGGAGAGGAATCCCGAGAGGCCCCCGCGCAACTCGCATGGGGACTGGCCAGTCCTGAGGCCACCAGAGCGGGTCCCTCAATTCCCTGTCGTAAGTGGAGTGCACCTGTCACAACTCGAGAAAATCCAGGAGGCTTTGCCCTCCAGGCGAGATGAGGCCCATTTCCGCTAAGGCTTCTCGAGGCTAATCACGCCTAACTTATGGAACTTCAAAAAGGTCCTTCACACCCTTGTTGCAACTCAAGAATTTCCCCGATCTACCCGTCTCCACTCTAGAGGAAGCACGAGGGTCCCGCCCACATCCAGAGGAGCACCGTTTCCGCTTCGCAGCTCGAGATGAGGGATATTGTCACTGCTCTCTCGGGAAAGAATTTTGGGCGTTCCTGTCGCATCTCAAGGGGAGGTGCTCTCCACAGGATGGGCGAGAGGAATTCCAGCCTCGTGCCACCATTCCAAGAGTCGCCAGATATCTCAGTCCATTCCAGAGGAACCTGTTTTCCCTGCACTGCCTGGACTTTGATTGCGAGGATCGACTGCCACCACGGTGGCACGTGGGACAGCCCTGTGGGAAAGCCTCGAGGGAAAGCCTGGAGGGAAAGTCACAGATCCCTTCATCCAGGCGATGGGAAGCGTGACACTGCTGCTACAGTTCGGGAGGAAAGCGCACGTGCATGCCCCATTTGAGACGAGGACTTACTCCCCTGGCGAGACTCCAGAAGTACCCCAAGATCCATGTCAGCATTGGAGAGGAATCCTCAGGTTCCGGGCCTGACTCCAAACAAGGTCTTAGGCACCGACACCGAAGGGAAAGGTTTCCTGAGAGGCAGGCGAGCAACTCGCACGGGGACTGGCCTTTACTGAGGCCACCAGAGCGGGTCCCTGAGGTCCCCGTCGTAAGTCGAGAGAACCTGCCGCAACTCGAGAAAATCCAGGAGGTTTTGCCCTCCAGGCGAGATGAGGCCCATTTCCGCTGAGGCTTCTCGAGGCTAATCACATCTAACCACTGGAACTTCCAAAGGGTCCTTCACACCCTTGCTGCAACTCAAGAAGCTCCCCGACATAACCGTCTCCACTCGAGAGGAAGCACGATGGTCCCGCACACATCCAGGGGAGCCCCGTTTCCCCCTCCTAGCTCGAGATGAGGAATCCTTTCCCTGTTTCATAGGGAAAGAATTCCCGGCATTCCCGTCGCATCTCAAGAGGAGGCGCTCTCCACCGGAAAGGCGAGAGGAAGTCCAGGGACGTGCCACCATTCCAAGAGTCCCCCAGATGTGTCACTCCATTCCAGAGGAACCTGTTTTCCCTGCACTGCCTTGACGTTCAAGCCGAGGATCGACTCCCACCACGTGTGCACGTGGGACAGCCCTGTGGGAAAGCCCCGTGGGAAAGCCTCATGGGAAAGACTCGAGGGAAAACCATAGATCCTTTGATCCACGCGGCGGACTGCGTGACACTGCTGCTACCGCTCTGGAGGAAAGCGCAAGTGCATGCCCGCATTCGAGACGAGGACTGACTCCCCTGGGGAGACTCCAGAAGTACCCCAAGATCCATGTCAGCACTGGAGAGGAATCCTCAGGTTCTGGCCCCGACTCCACACAAGGTCTTAGGCCCGGCATCGACGGGACAGGAATCCGGAGAGGCCCCCGAGGAACTCGCATGGGGACTGGCCTTTCCTGAGGCCACCAGAGCGGGTCCCTGAGGTCCCGGTCGTAAGTCGAGAGCACCTGCCGCAACTCGAGAAAATCCAGGAGGTTTTGCCCTCCAGGCGAGATGAGGCCCATTTCCGCTGAGGCTTCTCGAGGCTAATCACATCTAACCACTGGAACTTCAACAGGGTCCTTCCCACCCTTGCTGCAACTCAAAAAGTTCCCCCACATACCCGTCTCCACTCGAGAGGAAGCACGAGGGTCCCGCACACATCCAGGGGAGCCCCGTTTCCGCCTCCTAGCTCGAGTGGAGGGATCCTTTCCCTGTTTCGTAGGGAAAGAATTCCCGGCGTTCCCGTCGCATCTCAAGAGGAGGCGCTCTCCACAGGAAAGGCGAGAGGAACTCCAGGGTCGTGCCACCATTCCAAGAGTGCCCCAGATGTGCCAGTCCATTCCAGAGGAACCTGTTTTCCCTGCACTGACTTGACGTTCAAGCCGAGGATCGACTCCCACCACGTGTGCACGTGGGACACCCCTGTGGGAAAGCCTCGTGGGAAAGCCTCGTGGGAAAGACTCGAGGGAAAACCATAGATCCTTTGATCCACGCGGCGGAATGCGTGACACTGCTGCTACCGCTCTGGAGGAAAGCGCAAGTGCATGCCCGCATTCGAGACGAGGACTGACTCCCCTGGGGAGACTCCAGAAGTCCCCCAAGATCCATGTCAGCACTGGAGAGGAATCCTCAGGTTCCGGCCCCGACTCCACACAAGGTCTTAGGCCCCGGCATCGACGGGAGAGGAATCCCGAGAGGCCCCCGAGGAACTCGCATGGGGACTGGCCTTTCTTGAGGCCACCAGAGCGGGTCCCTGAGGTCCCCGTCGTAAGTCGAGAGCACCTGCCGAAACTCGAGAAAATCCAGGAGGTTTTGCCCTCCAGGCGAGATGAGGCCCATTTCCACTGAGGCTTCTCGAGGCTAATCACATCTAACCACTGGAACTTCCAAAGGGTCCTTCACATCCTTGATGCAACTCAAGAAGTTCCCCGACATACCCGTCTCCACTCGAGAGGAAGCACGAGGGTCCCGCACACATCCAGGGGAGCACTGTTTCCGCCTCCTAGCTCGAGATGAGGGATCCTTTCCCTGTTTCGTAGGGAAAGAATTCCCGGCGTTCCCGTCGCATCTCAAGAGGAGGCGCTCTCCACAGGAAAGGCGAGAGGAACTCCAGGGTCGTGCCACCATTCCAAGAGTCCCCCAGATGTGTCAGTCCATTCCAGAGGAACCTGTTTTCCCTGCACTGCCTTGACGTTCGAGCCGAGGATCGACTCCCACCACGTGTGCACGTGGGACAGCCCTGTGGGAAAGCCTCGTGGGAAAGCCTCGTGGGAAAGACTCGAGGGAAAACCATAGATCCTTTGATCCACGCGGCGGAATGCGTGACACTGCTGCTACCGCTCTGGAGGAAAGCGCAAGTGCATGCCCGCATTGGAGTTGAGGACTGACCCCCCTGGAGAGACTCCAGAAGTACCCCAGATCCATGTCAGCACTGGAGAGGAATCCTCAGGTTCCGGCCCCGACTCCACACAAGGTCTTAGGCCCCGACATCGACGGGAGAGGAATCCCGAGAGGCCCCCGAGGAACTCGCATGGGGACTGGAATTTCCTGAGGCCACCAGAGCGGGTCCCTGAGGGCCCCGTCGTAAGTCGAGAGCACCTGCCGCAACTCGAGAAAATCCAGGAGGTTTTGCCCTCCAGGCGAGATGAGGGCCATTTCCGCTGAGGCTTCTCGAGGCTAATCACATCTAACCACTGGAACTTCCAAAGGGTCCTTCACACCCTTGCTGCAAATCAAGAAGCTCCCCGACATACCCGTCTCCACTCGAGAGGAAGCACGAGTGTCCCGCACACATCCAGGGGAGCCCCGTTTCCGCCTCCTAGTTCGAGATGAGGGATCCTTTCCCTGTTTCGTAGGGAAAGAATTCCCGGCGTTCCCGTCGCATTTCAAGAGGAGGCGCTCTCCACAGGAAAGGCGAGAGCAACTCCAGGGTCGTGCCACCATTCCAAGAGTCCCCGAGATGTGTCAGTCCATTCCAGAGGAACCTGTTTTCCCTACACTGCCTCGACGTTCAAGCCGAGGATCGACTCCCACCACGTGTGCACGTTTGACAGCACTGAGGGAAAGCCTCGTGGGAAAGCCTCGTGGGAAAGACTCGAGGGAAAATCATAGATCCTTTGATCCACGCGGCAGAATGCGTGACACTGCTGCTACCGCTCTGGAGGAAAGCGCAAGTGCATGCCCGCATTCGAGACGAGGACTGACTCCCCTGGGGAGACTCCAGAAGTACCCCAAGATGCATGTCAGCACTGGAGAGGAATCCTCAGGTTCCGGCCCCGACTCCACACAAGGTCTTAGGCCCCGGCATCGATGGGACAGGAATCCCGAGAGGCCCCCGAGGAACTCGCATGGGGACTGGCCTTTCCTGAGGCCACCAGAGCGGGTCCATGAGGTCCCCGTCGTAAGTCGAGAGCACCTGCCAAAACTCGAGAAAATCCAGGAGATTCTCCCCTCCAGGCGTGATAAGGCCCATTTTTGGCTGGGTCTTCTCGAGGCTAATCACATCTAGCGTCTGGAACTTCCAAAAGGCATTTCACACCCTTGCTGCAACACAAGAAGTTGCCTTGCATCCCCGTCTCCACTCTAGAGGAAGCACGAGGGTCCTGGCTACATCCAGAGGAGCCCCGTTTCCGCCTCGTAGCTCGAGATGAGGGATGCTTTTGCTGCTTGTCAGGAAAGAATTCTGGGCGTTCCCCTCGCATCTCAAGAGGATGTGCTCTCCACAGGAATGGCGAGAGGAACTCCTGGGTCTTGCCACCATTCCCAGAGTCCACCAGATGTCTCAGTCCATTCCAGAGGAACTTGTTTTCCATGAACTGCCTCGACTTTCACGCCGGGATCGACTCCCACCACGGTGGCAGGTGGAACAGCCCTGTGGGAAAGCCTCGTGGGAAAGGCACGTGGGAAAGCCTCTTGGGAAAGCCTCGAGGGAAAGCCACAGATCCCTTGATCCATGCGACGGGACGCGTGACACTGCTGCTACCGCCCTGGAGGAAAGCGCACGTGTATGCCTCGATTCGAGACGAGGACTTACTCCCCTGGTGGAGACTCCAGAAGTAGCCCAAGATCCATGTCAGCACTGGAGAGGAATCCTCAGGTTCCGGCCACGCCTCCACACAAGGTCTTAGGCCCCAGCATCCAAGGGAGAGGAATCCCGAGAGGCCCGCGAGCAACTAGCATGGCGACTGGCCTTTCCTGAGGCCACAGAAGCAGGTTCCTAAGGTCCCCGTCATAAGTCGAGAGCACCTGCCGCAACTCGAGAAAATCCAGGATGCTTTGCCCTCCAGGCGTTATGAGGCCCATTTCCGCTGTGGCTTCTCAAGGCTATTCACATCTAAGCTCTGGAACTTCCAAAAGGTCTTTCACACCCTTGCTGCAACTCAAGAAGTACCCCGACATCCCCGTCTCCACTCAGGAGGAAGCACGAATGTCCCACCCACATCCAGAGGGGCCCCGTTTCCGTCTCGTAGCTCGAGATGAGGGATCGTTTCCCTGCTTGGTCGGAAAAGAATTCCCGGCCGTCCCGTCACATTTCAAGAGGAGGCACTCTCCACAGGAAAGGCGAGAGGATCTCCAGCGTCGTGCCACCATTCCAAGAGTCCCCCATATGTTTCAGTCCATTCCAGAGGAACCTGTTTTTCCTGCACTGCCTCGACTTTCACGCCAAGGATTGACTCCCACCACGGTGGCACGTGGGACAGCCCAGTGGGAAAGCCTCGTGGGAAAGCCTTGAGGGAAAGCCACAGATCCCTTGATCCAAGCTACGGGAAGCGTGACATTGCTGCTACCGCTTTGGGGAAAGCGCACGTTCATGCCCCCATAGGAGACGAGGACTTGCTCACCTGGGGAGACTTCAGACGTACCCCAAGATCCATGTTAGCACTGGAGTGGAATACTCAGGTTCCGGCCCCGAATCCACACAAGGCCTTAGGCCTCGTCATCGAAGGTAGATGAATCCCGAGAAGCCCCCCAGCAACTCGCCTGGGGTCTGTCCTTTCCTGAGGCCACCAGAGCGGGTCCTTGAGGTTGCCGTCATAAGTCAAGAGCACCTGCCGAAACTCGAGAAAATCCAGGAGGTTTTGCCCTCCAGGCGAGATGAGGCCCATTTGCGCTGAGGCTTCTCGAAGCTAATCACACCTAACCTCTGGAACTTCCAAAAGGTCCTTCACACCCTTGGTGCAACACAAGAAGTTGCCTTGCATCCCGTCTCAACTCTAGAGGAAGCACGAGGGTCCTGGCTACATCCAGAGGAGCCCCGTTTCCCCCTCGTAGCTCGAGATGAGGGATCCTTTCCCTGTTTCATAGGGAAAGAATTCCCGGCGTTCCCGTCGCATCTCAAGAGGAGGCGCTCTCCACAGGAAAGGCGAGAGGAAGTCAAGGGTCGTGCCACCATTCCAAGAGTGCCTCAGATGTGTCACTCCATTCCAGAGGAACCTGTTTTCCCTGCACTGCCTTGACGTTCAAGCCGAGGATCGACTCCCACCACGTGTGCACGTGGGACAGCCCTGTGGGAAAGCCTCCTGGGAAAGCCTCCTGGGAAATCCTCGTGGGAAAGACTCGAGGGAAAACCATAGATCCTTTGATCCACGCGGCGGACTGCGTGACACTGCTGCTACCGCTCTCGAGGAAAGCACAAGTGCATGCCCGCATTCGAGACGAGGACTGACTCCCCCGGGGAGACTCCAGAAGTACCCCAAGATCCATGTCAGCACTGGAGAGGAATCCTCAGGTTCCGGCCCCGACTCCACCCACGGTCTTAGGCCCCGACATCGACGGGAGAGGAATCCCGAGAGGCCCCCGAGGAACTCGCATGGGGACTGGCCTTTCCTGAGGCCACCAGAGCGGGTCCCCGAGGTCCCCGTCGTGAGTCGAGAGCACCTGCCCCAACTCGAGAAAATCCAGGAGGTTTTGCCCTCGAGGCGAGATGACGACCATTTCCGCTGAGGCTTCTCGAGGCTCATCACATCTAACCACTGGAACTTCCAAAGGGTCCTTCACACCCTTGCTGCAACTCAAGAAGTTCCCCGACATACCCGTATCCACTCGAGATGAAGCACGAGGTTCCCGCACACATCCAGGGGAGCCCCGTTTCCGCCTCCTAGCTCGAGATGAGGGATACTTTCCCTGTTTCGTAGGGAAAGAATTCCCGGCGTTCCCGTCGCATCTCAAGAGGAGGCGCTCTCCACAGGAAAGGCGAGAGGAACTCCAGGGTCCTGCCACCATTCCAAGAGTCCCCCAGATGTGTCAGTCCATTCCAGAGGAACCTGTTTTCCCTGCACTGCCTTGACGTTCGAGCCGAGGATCGACTCCCACCACGTGTGCACGTGGGACAGCCCTGTGGGAAAGCCTCGTGGGAAAGCCTCGTGGGAAAGACTCGAGGGAAAACCATAGATCCTTTGATCCACGCGGTGGACTCGTGACACTGCTGCTGCCGCTCTGGAGGAAAGCGCAAGTGCATGCCCGCATTCGAGACGAGGACTGACTCCCCTGGGGAGACACCAGAAGTACCCCAAGATCCATGTCAGCACTGGAGAGGAATCCTCAGGTTCTGGCCCTGACTCCACACAAGGTCTTAGGCCCCGGCATCGACGGGAGAGGAATCCCGAGAGGCCCCCGAGGAACTCGCATGGGGACTGGCCTTTCCTAAGGCCACCAGAGCGGGTCCCTGAGGTCCCCATCATACGTCGAGAGCACCTGCCGCAACTCGAGAATATCCAGGGGGTTTTGCCCTCCAGGCGAGATGAGGCCCATTTCCGCTGAGGCTTCTCGAGGCTAATCACATGTAACCACTGGAACTTCCAAAGGGTCCTTCACACCCTTGCTGCAACTCAAGAAGTTCCCCGACATACCCGTCTCCACTCGAGAGGAAGCACGAGAGTCCCGGACACATCCAGGGGAGCCCCGTTTCCGCCTCCTAGCTCGAGATGAGGGATCCTTTCCCTGTTTCGTAGGGAAAGAATTCCCGGCGTTCCCCTCGCATATCAAGAGGAAGCGCTCGCCACAGGAAAGGCGAGAGGAACTCCAGGGTCGTGCCACCATTCCAAGAGTCCCCCAGATGTGTCAGTCCATTCCAGAGGAACCTGTTTTCCCTGCACTGCCTTGACGTTCAAGCCGAGGATCGACTCCCACCACGTGTGCACGTAGGACAGCCCAGTGGGAAAGCCTCGTGGGAAAGCCTCGTAGGAAAGACTCGAGGGAAAACCATAGATCCTTTGATCAACGCGGCGGACTGCGTGACACTGCTGCTACCGCTCTGGAGGAAAGCGCAAGTGCATGCCCGCATTCGATACGAGGACTGACTCCCCTGGGGAGACTCCAGAAGTACCCCAAGATCCATGTCAGCACTGGAGAGGAATCCTAAGGTTCTTGCCCTGACTCCACACAAGGTCTAAGACCCCGGCATCGACGGGAGAGGAATCCCGAGAGGCCCCCAAGGAACTCGCATGGGGACTGGCCTTTCCAGAGGCCACCAGAGCGGGTCCCTGAGGTCCCCGTCGTAAGTCGAGATCACCTGCCGCAACTGGAGAAAATCCAGGAGGTTTTGCCCTCCAGGCGAGATGAGGCCCATTTCCGCTGAGGCTTCTCGAGGCTAATCACATCTAACCACTGGAACTTCCAAAGGGTCCTTCACATCCTTGCTGCAACTCAAGAAGTTCCCCGACATACCCGTCTCCACACGAGAGGAAGCACGAGGGTCCCGCACACATCCAGGGGAGCCCCGTTTCCACCTCCTAGCTCGAGATGAGGGATCCTTTCACTGTTTCGTAGGGAAAGAATTCCCGGCGTTCCCGTCGCATTTCAAGAGGAGGCGCTCTCCACAGGAAAGGCGAGAGGAAGTCCAAGGTCATGCCACCATTCCAAGAGTCCCCCAGATGTGTCAGTCCATACCAGAGGAACCTGTTTTCCCTGCACTGCCTTGACGTTCAAGCCGAGGATCGACTCCCACCACGTGTGCACGTGGGACAGCCCTGTGGGAAAGCCTCGTGGGAAAGCCTCGTGGGAAGGCCTCGAGGGAAAGCCATAGATCCCTTGATCCACGTGGCGGAATGCGTGACACTGCTGCTACCGCATTGGAGGAAAGCGCAAGTGCATGCCCGCATTCGAGGCGAGGACTGACTCCCCTGGGGAGACTCCAGAATTACCCCAAGATCCATGTCAGCACTGGAGAGGAATCCTCAGGTTCCGGCCCCGACTCCACACAAGGTCTTAGGCCCCTGCATCGACGGGAGAGGAATCCCGAGAGGCCCCAGAGGAACTCGCATGGGGACTGGCCTTTCCTGAGGCCACCAGAGCGGGTCCCTGAGGTCCCCGTCGTAAGTCGAGAGCACCTGCCGCAACTGGAGAAAATCCAGGAGATTTTGCCCTCCAGGCGAGATGAGGCCCATTTCGGCTGAGGCTTCTCCAGGCTAATCACATCTAACCACTGGAACTTCCAAAGGTCCTTCACACCCTTGCTGCAATTCAAGAAGTTCCCCGACATACCCGTCTCCACACGAGAGGAAGCACGAGGGTCCCGCACACATCCAGGGGAGCCTCGTTTCCGCCTCCTAGCTCGAGATGAGGGATCCTTTCCCTGTTTCGTAGGGAAAGAATTCCCGGCGTTCCCGTCGCATCTCAAGAGGAAGCGCTCTCCACAGGAAAGGCGAGAGGAAGTCCAGGGTCGTGCCACCATTCCAAGAGTCCCCCATATGTGTCAGTCCATTGCAGAGGAACCTGTTTTCCCTGCACTGCCTTGACGTTCAAGCCGAGGATCGACTCCCACAACGTGAGCACGGGGGACAGCCCTGTGGGAAAGCCTCGTGGGAAAGCCTCGTGGGAAAGGCTCGAGGGAAAACCATAGAATTTTTATTCACGCGGCGGAATGCGAGACACTGCTGCTACCGCTCTGGACGAAAGCCAAGTGCTTGCCCGCTTTCGAGACGAGGACTGACTCCCCTGGGGAGACTCCAGAAGTACCCCAAGATCCATGTCAGCACTGGAGAGGAATCCTCAGGTTCCGGCCCCGACTCCACATAAGGTCTTATGCCCCGGTATCGACGGGAGAGGAATCCCGAGAGGCCCCCCAGGAACTCGCATGGGGACTGGCCTTTCCTGAGGCCACCAGAGGGGGCCCCTGAGGTCCCTGTTGTAAGTCGAGAGCACCTGCCGCAACTCGAGAAAATCCAGGAGGTTTTGCCCTCCAGGCGAGATGAGGCCCATTTCCACTGAGGCTTCTCTAGGCTAATCACATCTAACCACTGGAACTTCCAAAGGGTCCTTCACACCCTTGCTGCAACTCAAGAAGTTCCCCGACATACCCGTCTCCACTCGAGAGGAAGCACGAGGGTCCCGCACACATCCAGGGGAGCCCCGTTTCCTCCTCCTAGTTCGAGATGAGGGATCCTTTCCCTGTTTCGTAGGGAAAGAATTCCCGGCATTCCCGTCGGATCTCAAGAGGAGGCGCTCTCCACAGGAAAGGCGAGAGGAACTCCAGGGTCGTGCCACCATTCCAAGAGTCCCCCAAATGTGTCAGTCCATTCCAGAGGATCCTGTTTTCCCTGCACTGCTTTGACGTTCAAGCCGAGGTTCGACTCCCACCACGTGTGCACGTGGGACAGCCCTGTGGGAAAGCCTCGTGGGAAAGCCTCGTGGGAAGGCCTCGAGGGAAAGCCATAGATCCCTTGATCCACGAGGCGGATAGCGTGACACTGCTGCTACCGCTCTGGAGGAAGGCGCAAGTGCATGCCCGCATTCGAGACGAGGACTGACTCCCCTGGGGAGACTCCAGAAGTACCCCAAGATCCATGTCAGCACTGGAGAGGAATCCTCAGGCTCCGGACCCGACTCCACACAAGGTCTTAGGCCCCCGCATCGACGGGAGAGGAATTCCGAGAGGCCCCCGAGGAACTCGCATGGGGACTGGCCTTTCCTGAGGCCACCAGAGCGGGTCCCTGACGTCCCCGTCATACGTCGAGATCACCTGCCGCAACTCGAGAAAATCCAGGAGGTTTTGCCCTCCTGGCGAGATGAGGCACATTTCCGCTGAAGCTTCTCGAGGCTAATCACATCTAACCACTGGAACTTCCAAAGGGTCCTTCACACCCTTGCTGCAACTCAAGAAGTTCCCCGACATAGACATACCGTCTCCACTCGAGAGGAAGCACGAGGGTCCCGCACACATCCAGGAGAGCCCCGTGTCGGCCTCCTAGCTCGAGAGGAGGGATCCTTTCCCTGTTTCGTACGGAAAGAATTCCCGGCGTTCCCGTCGCATCTCAAGAGGAGGCGCTCTCCACAGGAAAGGCGAGAGGAACTCCAGGGTCGTGCCACCATTCCAAGAGTACCCCAGGTGTCAGTCCATTCCAGAGGAACCTGTTTTCCCTCCACTGCCTTGACGTTCAAGCCGAGGATCGACTCCCACCACGTGAGCACGTGGGACAGCCCTGTGGGAAAGCCTCGTGGGAAAGACTCGAGGGAAAACCATAGATCCTTTGATCCACGCGGCGGAATGCGTGACACTGTTGCTACCGCTCTGGAGGAAAGCGCAAGTGCATGCCCGCATTCGAGACGAGGACTGACGCCCCTGGGGAGACTCCAGAAATCCCCCAAGATCCATGTCAGCACTGGAGACGAATCCTCAGGTTCCGGCCCCGACTCCACACAAGGTCTTAGGCCCGGGCATCGACGGCAGAGGAATCCCGAGATGGCCCTGTGGAACTCGAATGGGGACTGGCCTTTCCTGAGGCCACCAGAGCGGGCCCCTGAGGTACCCGTCGTAAGTCCAGAGCACCTGCCGCAACTCGAGAATATCCAGGAGGTTTTGCCCTCCAGGCGAGATGAGGCCCGTTTCCGCTGAGGCTTCTCGAGGCTAATCACATCTAACCACTGGAAATTCCAAAGGGTCCTTCACACCCTTGCTGCAACTTAAGAAGTTCCCCGACATACCCGTCTCCACTCGAGAGGAAGCACGAGGGTCCCGCACACATCCAGGGGAGCCCCGTTTCCGCCTCCTAGCTCGAGATGAGGGATCCTTTCCCTGTTTCCTAGGGAAAGAATTCCCGGCGTTCCTGTCGCATCTCAAGAGGAGTTGCTCTCCACAGGAAGGGCGAGAGGAACTCCAGGGTAGTGCCACCATTCCAAGAGTCCCCCATATGTGTCAGTCCATTCCAGAGGAACGTATTTTCCCTGCACTGCCTCGACGTCCATGCCGAGGTTCGACACCCACCACGGTGGCACGTGGGACAGCCCTGTGTGAAAGCCTCGTGGGAAAGCCTCGTGGGAAAGACATAGATCCCTTGATCCACGCGGCGGACTGCGTGACCCTGCTGCTACCAATCTGGAGGAAAGCGCAAGTGCATGCCCGCATTCGAGACGAGGACTGACTCCCCTGGGGAGACTCCAGAAGTACCCCAAGATCCATGTCAGCACTGGAGAGGAATCCTCATGTTCCGGCCCCGAATCCACACAAGGTCTTATGCCCCGGCATCGACGGGAGAGGAATCCCGAGAGGCCCCCGAGGAACTTGCATGGGGACTGGCCTTTCCTGAGGCCACAGAGCGGGTCCCGGAGGTCCCCGTCATAGGTCGAGAGCACCTGCTGCAACTCGAGAAAATCCAGGAGGTTTTGCCTTCCAGGCGAGATGAGGCCCATTTCCGCTGAGGCTTCTCGAGGCTAATCACATCTAACCACTGGAACTTCCAAAGGGTTCTTCACACCCTTGCTGCAACTCAAGAAGTTCCCCGACATACCCGTCTCCACTCGAGAGGAAGCACGAGGGTCCCGCACACCTCCAGGGGAGAACCATTTCCGCCTCCCAGCTCGAGATGAGGGATCCTTTCCCTGTTTCCTAGGGAAAGAATTCCCGGCGTTCCCGTCGCATCTCAAGAGGAGGCACTCTCCACAGGAAAGGCGATAGGAACTCCAGGGTCGTACCACCAATCCCAGAGTCCCCCAGATGTCCCAGTCCATTCCAGAGGAACCTGTTTTCCCTCCACTGCCTCGACTTTCACGCCTCGGACTCACACCACGGTGGCACATGGGACAGCCCTGTGGGAAAGCCTCATGGGAAAGCCTTGTGGGAAAACCTCGAGGGAAAGCCACAGATCCCATGAACGACGCGACGGGAAGCGTGACAATGCTGCTACTGCTCTTGAGGAAAGCGCACGTGCATGCCCCCATTCGAGACAAGGACTGACTCCCCTGGGGAGAGTCCAGAAGTACCCCAAGAACCATGTCAGCACTGGAGAGGAATCCTCAGTTTCCATGCCCAACTCCACACGGGGTCTTAGGCCCCGGCATCGACGGGAAAGGAATCCCAAGAGGTCCCCGAGAAGCTCCAATGGGGTCTGGCCAGGCCTGAGGCCACCAGAGCGGGTCCCTTAGGTCTCCGTCGTAACACTAGAGCACCTGCCGCAACTCGGGAAAATCCAGGAGGATCTCCCCTCCAGGCTAGATGAGGCCCATGTGCGCTGCGGCTTCTCGAGGCTAATCACACCTAACCTCTGGAACTTCCAAAAGGTCCTTCACATCCTTGCTGCAACTCAAGAAGTTACCCGACATACCCCTCTCCACTCTAGAGGAAGCACGAGGGTCCCGCCCACATCCAGTGGAGCGCCATTTCCGCCTCGTAGCTCCATATGAGGGATCCTTTCGCTGCTTGGTCGGGAAAGAATTCTGGGCTTTCCTGTCGCATCTCAAGAGAAGGCTCTCTCCACAGGAAAGGCGAGAGGAACTCCAGGATAGTGCCACCATTCCCAGAGTCCCCTAGATATTTCAGTCCATTCCAGAGGAAACTGTTTTCCCTGCACTGCCTGGACTTTCACTCCACGGATCGACTCACACCACGGTGGCACGTGGGACAGCCCTGTTGGAAAGCCTCATGGGAAAGCCTCGTGCGAAATCCTCGAGGGAAAGCCACAGATCCCATTATCGACGTGACGAAAAGCGTGACACTTCTGCTAAAGCTCGGGAGGAAAGCGCACGTGATGCCCCCTCTCGAGACCAGGACTAACTCCCCTGGGGAGACTCCAAAAGTACCCCAAGATCCATGTCAGCACTGGAGAGGAATCCTCAGTTTCCGGGCCCGATTCCACACAAGGTCTTAGTCCCGGGCATCGAAAAGAGAGGAATCCCGAGAGGCCCCGGAGAAACTCGAATGGGGTCTGGCCAGGCCTGAGGCCACCAGAGCCAGTCCGTTAGGTCACCATCGTAAGACGAGAGGACCTTCCGCAAGTCGAGAAAATCCAAGAGGTTCTCCCCTCCAGGCTATACAAGGCCCTTTTCCGCTGAGGCGTCTCGAGGCTAATCACATCTAACCTCTGGAACTTCCAAAGGGTCCTTCACACCCTTGCTGCAACTCAAGAAGTTCCCGGACATACCCGTCTCCACTCGAGAGGAAGCACGATGGTCCCACCCACATCCAGAGGAGCCCCGTTTCCGCCTCCTGGCTCGAGATGAGGGGATCCTTTCCCTGCTTGGTCGGAAAAGAATACCCAGTCTTCCTGTCGCATGTCAAGAGGAGGCGCTCCTCACAGAAAAGGCGAGAGGAACTCAACGGTCGTGCCACAATTCCCAGAGTCCCCCAGATGTCTCATTCCATTCCAGAGGAACCTGTTTTCCCTGCACTGCCTCGACTTTCATGCCCAGGATCCACTCCCACCACGGTGGCAGTTGGGATAGCACTGTGGAAAATCCTCCTGGGAAAGCCTCATGGGAAAGCCTCGAGGGAAAGCCACAGATCCCTTGATTCACGCGACGGGAGGCGTGACACTGCTGCTGCCCCTCTGGAGGAAAGCGGACGTGCATGCTCCCATTCGAGACGAGAACTTATCCCCTGGGGAGACTCCAAAAGTACCCCAAGATCCATGTCAGCACTGGAGAGGAATCCTCAGTTTCCGGGCCGGACTCCACTCCAGGTCTAAGGCCCCGGCATCGATGGGAGAGGAATCCCGAGAGGCCCCCGCGCAACTCGCATGGGGACTGGCCAGTCCTGAGGCCACCAGAGCGGGTCCCTCAATTCCCTGTCGTAAGTGGAGTGCACCTGTCACAACTCGAGAAAATCCAGGAGGCTTTGCCCTCCAGGCGAGATGAGGCCCATTTCCGCTAAGGCTTCTCGAGGCTAATCACGCCTAACTTATGGAACTTCAAAAAGGTCCTTCACACCCTTGTTGCAACTCAAGAATTTCCCCGATCTACCCGTCTCCACTCTAGAGGAAGCACGAGGGTCCCGCCCACATCCAGAGGAGCACCGTTTCCGCTTCGCAGCTCGAGATGAGGGATATTGTCACTGCTCTCTCGGGAAAGAATTTTGGGCGTTCCTGTCGCATCTCAAGGGGAGGTGCTCTCCACAGGATGGGCGAGAGGAATTCCAGCCTCGTGCCACCATTCCAAGAGTCGCCAGATATCTCAGTCCATTCCAGAGGAACCTGTTTTCCCTGCACTGCCTGGACTTTGATTGCGAGGATCGACTGCCACCACGGTGGCACGTGGTACAGCCCTGTGGGAAAGCCTCGAGGGAAAGCCTGGAGGGAAAGTCACAGATCCCTTCATCCAGGCGATGGGAAGCGTGACACTGCTGCTACAGTTCGGGAGGAAAGCGCACGTGCATGCCCCATTTGAGACGAGGACTTACTCCCCTGGCGAGACTCCAGAAGTACCCCAAGATCCATGTCAGCATTGGAGAGGAATCCTCAGGTTCCGGGCCTGACTCCAAACAAGGTCTTAGGCACCGACACCGAAGGGAAAGGTTTCCTGAGAGGCAGGCGAGCAACTCGCACGGGGACTGGCCTTTACTGAGGCCACCAGAGCGGGTCCCTGAGGTCCCCGTCGTAAGTCGAGAGAACCTGCCGCAACTCGAGAAAATCCAGGAGGTTTTGCCCTCCAGGCGAGATGAGGCCCATTTCCGCTGAGGCTTCTCGAGGCTAATCACATCTAACCACTGGAACTTCCAAAGGGTCCTTCACACCCTTGCTGCAACTCAAGAAGCTCCCCGACATAACCGTCTCCACTCGAGAGGAAGCACGATGGTCCCGCACACATCCAGGGGAGCCCCGTTTCCCCCTCCTAGCTCGAGATGAGGAATCCTTTCCCTGTTTCATAGGGAAAGAATTCCCGGCATTCCCGTCGCATCTCAAGAGGAGGCGCTCTCCACCGGAAAGGCGAGAGGAAGTCCAGGGACGTGCCACCATTCCAAGAGTCCCCCAGATGTGTCACTCCATTCCAGAGGAACCTGTTTTCCCTGCACTGCCTTGACGTTCAAGCCGAGGATCGACTCCCACCACGTGTGCACGTGGGACAGCCCTGTGGGAAAGCCCCGTGGGAAAGCCTCATGGGAAAGACTCGAGGGAAAACCATAGATCCTTTGATCCACGCGGCGGACTGCGTGACACTGCTGCTACCGCTCTGGAGGAAAGCGCAAGTGCATGCCCGCATTCGAGACGAGGACTGACTCCCCTGGGGAGACTCCAGAAGTACCCCAAGATCCATGTCAGCACTGGAGAGGAATCCTCAGGTTCTGGCCCCGACTCCACACAAGGTCTTAGGCCCGGCATCGACGGGACAGGAATCCGGAGAGGCCCCCGAGGAACTCGCATGGGTACTGGCCTTTCCTGAGGCCACCAGAGCGGGTCCCTGAGGTCCCGGTCGTAAGTCGAGAGCACCTGCCGCAACTCGAGAAAATCCAGGAGGTTTTGCCCTCCAGGCGAGATGAGGCCCATTTCCGCTGAGGCTTCTCGAGGCTAATCACATCTAACCACTGGAACTTCAACAGGGTCCTTCCCACCCTTGCTGCAACTCAAAAAGTTCCCCCACATACCCGTCTCCACTCGAGAGGAAGCACGAGGGTCCCGCACACATCCAGGGGAGCCCCGTTTCCGCCTCCTAGCTCGAGTGGAGGGATCCTTTCCCTGTTTCGTAGGGAAAGAATTCCCGGCGTTCCCGTCGCATCTCAAGAGGAGGCGCTCTCCACAGGAAAGGCGAGAGGAACTCCAGGGTCGTGCCACCATTCCAAGAGTGCCCCAGATGTGCCAGTCCATTCCAGAGGAACCTGTTTTCCCTGCACTGACTTGACGTTCAAGCCGAGGATCGACTCCCACCACGTGTGCACGTGGGACACCCCTGTGGGAAAGCCTCGTGGGAAAGCCTCGTGGGAAAGACTCGAGGGAAAACCATAGATCCTTTGATCCACGCGGCGGAATGCGTGACACTGCTGCTACCGCTCTGGAGGAAAGCGCAAGTGCATGCCCGCATTCGAGACGAGGACTGACTCCCCTGGGGAGACTCCAGAAGTCCCCCAAGATCCATGTCAGCACTGGAGAGGAATCCTCAGGTTCCGGCCCCGACTCCACACAAGGTCTTAGGCCCCGGCATCGACGGGAGAGGAATCCCGAGAGGCCCCCGAGGAACTCGCATGGGGACTGGCCTTTCTTGAGGCCACCAGAGCGGGTCCCTGAGGTCCCCGTCGTAAGTCGAGAGCACCTGCCGAAACTCGAGAAAATCCAGGAGGTTTTGCCCTCCAGGCGAGATGAGGCCCATTTCCACTGAGGCTTCTCGAGGCTAATCACATCTAACCACTGGAACTTCCAAAGGGTCCTTCACATCCTTGATGCAACTCAAGAAGTTCCCCGACATACCCGTCTCCACTCGAGAGGAAGCACGAGGGTCCCGCACACATCCAGGGGAGCACTGTTTCCGCCTCCTAGCTCGAGATGAGGGATCCTTTCCCTGTTTCGTAGGGAAAGAATTCCCGGCGTTCCCGTCGCATCTCAAGAGGAGGCGCTCTCCACAGGAAAGGCGAGAGGAACTCCAGGGTCGTGCCACCATTCCAAGAGTCCCCCAGATGTGTCAGTCCATTCCAGAGGAACCTGTTTTCCCTGCACTGCCTTGACGTTCGAGCCGAGGATCGACTCCCACCACGTGTGCACGTGGGACAGCCCTGTGGGAAAGCCTCGTGGGAAAGCCTCGTGGGAAAGACTCGAGGGAAAACCATAGATCCTTTGATCCACGCGGCGGAATGCGTGACACTGCTGCTACCGCTCTGGAGGAAAGCGCAAGTGCATGCCCGCATTGGAGTTGAGGACTGACCCCCCTGGAGAGACTCCAGAAGTACCCCAGATCCATGTCAGCACTGGAGAGGAATCCTCAGGTTCCGGCCCCGACTCCACACAAGGTCTTAGGCCCCGACATCGACGGGAGAGGAATCCCGAGAGGCCCCCGAGGAACTCGCATGGGGACTGGAATTTCCTGAGGCCACCAGAGCGGGTCCCTGAGGGCCCCGTCGTAAGTCGAGAGCACCTGCCGCAACTCGAGAAAATCCAGGAGGTTTTGCCCTCCAGGCGAGATGAGGGCCATTTCCGCTGAGGCTTCTCGAGGCTAATCACATCTAACCACTGGAACTTCCAAAGGGTCCTTCACACCCTTGCTGCAAATCAAGAAGCTCCCCGACATACCCGTCTCCACTCGAGAGGAAGCACGAGGGTCCCGCACACATCCAGGGGAGCCCCGTTTCCGCCTCCTAGTTCGAGATGAGGGATCCTTTCCCTGTTTCGTAGGGAAAGAATTCCCGGCGTTCCCGTCGCATTTCAAGAGGAGGCGCTCTCCACAGGAAAGGCGAGAGCAACTCCAGGGTCGTGCCACCATTCCAAGAGTCCCCGAGATGTGTCAGTCCATTCCAGAGGAACCTGTTTTCCCTACACTGCCTCGACGTTCAAGCCGAGGATCGACTCCCACCACGTGTGCACGTTTGACAGCACTGAGGGAAAGCCTCGTGGGAAAGCCTCGTGGGAAAGACTCGAGGGAAAATCATAGATCCTTTGATCCACGCGGCAGAATGCGTGACACTGCTGCTACCGCTCTGGAGGAAAGCGCAAGTGCATGCCCGCATTCGAGACGAGGACTGACTCCCCTGGGGAGACTCCAGAAGTACCCCAAGATGCATGTCAGCACTGGAGAGGAATCCTCAGGTTCCGGCCCCGACTCCACACAAGGTCTTAGGCCCCGGCATCGATGGGACAGGAATCCCGAGAGGCCCCCGAGGAACTCGCATGGGGACTGGCCTTTCCTGAGGCCACCAGAGCGGGTCCATGAGGTCCCCGTCGTAAGTCGAGAGCACCTGCCAAAACTCGAGAAAATCCAGGAGATTCTCCCCTCCAGGCGTGATAAGGCCCATTTTTGGCTGGGTCTTCTCGAGGCTAATCACATCTAGCGTCTGGAACTTCCAAAAGGCATTTCACACCCTTGCTGCAACACAAGAAGTTGCCTTGCATCCCCGTCTCCACTCTAGAGGAAGCACGAGGGTCCTGGCTACATCCAGAGGAGCCCCGTTTCCGCCTCGTAGCTCGAGATGAGGGATGCTTTTGCTGCTTGTCAGGAAAGAATTCTGGGCGTTCCCCTCGCATCTCAAGAGGATGTGCTCTCCACAGGAATGGCGAGAGGAACTCCTGGGTCTTGCCACCATTCCCAGAGTCCACCAGATGTCTCAGTCCATTCCAGAGGAACTTGTTTTCCATGAACTGCCTCGACTTTCACGCCGGGATCGACTCCCACCACGGTGGCAGGTGGAACAGCCCTGTGGGAAAGCCTCGTGGGAAAGGCACGTGGGAAAGCCTCTTGGGAAAGCCTCGAGGGAAAGCCACAGATCCCTTGATCCATGCGACGGGACGCGTGACACTGCTGCTACCGCCCTGGAGGAAAGCGCACGTGTATGCCTCGATTCGAGACGAGGACTTACTCCCCTGGTGGAGACTCCAGAAGTAGCCCAAGATCCATGTCAGCACTGGAGAGGAATCCTCAGGTTCCGGCCACGCCTCCACACAAGGTCTTAGGCCCCAGCATCCAAGGGAGAGGAATCCCGAGAGGCCCGCGAGCAACTAGCATGGCGACTGGCCTTTCCTGAGGCCACAGAAGCAGGTTCCTAAGGTCCCCGTCATAAGTCGAGAGCACCTGCCGCAACTCGAGAAAATCCAGGATGCTTTGCCCTCCAGGCGTTATGAGGCCCATTTCCGCTGTGGCTTCTCAAGGCTATTCACATCTAAGCTCTGGAACTTCCAAAAGGTCTTTCACACCCTTGCTGCAACTCAAGAAGTACCCCGACATCCCCGTCTCCACTCAGGAGGAAGCACGAATGTCCCACCCACATCCAGAGGGGCCCCGTTTCCGTCTCGTAGCTCGAGATGAGGGATCGTTTCCCTGCTTGGTCGGAAAAGAATTCCCGGCCGTCCCGTCACATTTCAAGAGGAGGCACTCTCCACAGGAAAGGCGAGAGGATCTCCAGCGTCGTGCCACCATTCCAAGAGTCCCCCATATGTTTCAGTCCATTCCAGAGGAACCTGTTTTTCCTGCACTGCCTCGACTTTCACGCCAAGGATTGACTCCCACCACGGTGGCACGTGGGACAGCCCAGTGGGAAAGCCTCGTGGGAAAGCCTTGAGGGAAAGCCACAGATCCCTTGATCCAAGCTACGGGAAGCGTGACATTGCTGCTACCGCTTTGGGGAAAGCGCACGTTCATGCCCCCATAGGAGACGAGGACTTGCTCACCTGGGGAGACTTCAGACGTACCCCAAGATCCATGTTAGCACTGGAGTGGAATACTCAGGTTCCGGCCCCGAATCCACACAAGGCCTTAGGCCTCGTCATCGAAGGTAGATGAATCCCGAGAAGCCCCCCAGCAACTCGCCTGGGGTCTGTCCTTTCCTGAGGCCACCAGAGCGGGTCCTTGAGGTTGCCGTCATAAGTCAAGAGCACCTGCCGAAACTCGAGAAAATCCAGGAGGTTTTGCCCTCCAGGCGAGATGAGGCCCATTTGCGCTGAGGCTTCTCGAAGCTAATCACACCTAACCTCTGGAACTTCCAAAAGGTCCTTCACACCCTTGGTGCAACACAAGAAGTTGCCTTGCATCCCGTCTCAACTCTAGAGGAAGCACGAGGGTCCTGGCTACATCCAGAGGAGCCCCGTTTCCCCCTCGTAGCTCGAGATGAGGGATCCTTTCCCTGTTTCATAGGGAAAGAATTCCCGGCGTTCCCGTCGCATCTCAAGAGGAGGCGCTCTCCACAGGAAAGGCGAGAGGAAGTCAAGGGTCGTGCCACCATTCCAAGAGTGCCTCAGATGTGTCACTCCATTCCAGAGGAACCTGTTTTCCCTGCACTGCCTTGACGTTCAAGCCGAGGATCGACTCCCACCACGTGTGCACGTGGGACAGCCCTGTGGGAAAGCCTCCTGGGAAAGCCTCCTGGGAAATCCTCGTGGGAAAGACTCGAGGGAAAACCATAGATCCTTTGATCCACGCGGCGGACTGCGTGACACTGCTGCTACCGCTCTCGAGGAAAGCACAAGTGCATGCCCGCATTCGAGACGAGGACTGACTCCCCCGGGGAGACTCCAGAAGTACCCCAAGATCCATGTCAGCACTGGAGAGGAATCCTCAGGTTCCGGCCCCGACTCCACACAAGGTCTTAGGCCCCGACATCGACGGGAGAGGAATCCCGAGAGGCCCCCGAGGAACTCGCATGGGGACTGGCCTTTCCTGAGGCCACCAGAGCGGGTCCCCGAGGTCCCCGTCGTGAGTCGAGAGCACCTGCCCCAACTCGAGAAAATCCAGGAGGTTTTGCCCTCGAGGCGAGATGACGACCATTTCCGCTGAGGCTTCTCGAGGCTCATCACATCTAACCACTGGAACTTCCAAAGGGTCCTTCACACCCTTGCTGCAACTCAAGAAGTTCCCCGACATACCCGTATCCACTCGAGATGAAGCACGAGGTTCCCGCACACATCCAGGGGAGCCCCGTTTCCGCCTCCTAGCTCGAGATGAGGGATACTTTCCCTGTTTCGTAGGGAAAGAATTCCCGGCGTTCCCGTCGCATCTCAAGAGGAGGCGCTCTCCACAGGAAAGGCGAGAGGAACTCCAGGGTCCTGCCACCATTCCAAGAGTCCCCCAGATGTGTCAGTCCATTCCAGAGGAACCTGTTTTCCCTGCACTGCCTTGACGTTCGAGCCGAGGATCGACTCCCACCACGTGTGCACGTGGGACAGCCCTGTGGGAAAGCCTCGTGGGAAAGCCTCGTGGGAAAGACTCGAGGGAAAACCATAGATCCTTTGATCCACGCGGTGGACTCGTGACACTGCTGCTGCCGCTCTGGAGGAAAGCGCAAGTGCATGCCCGCATTCGAGACGAGGACTGACTCCCCTGGGGAGACACCAGAAGTACCCCAAGATCCATGTCAGCACTGGAGAGGAATCCTCAGGTTCTGGCCCTGACTCCACACAAGGTCTTAGGCCCCGGCATCGACGGGAGAGGAATCCCGAGAGGCCCCCGAGGAACTCGCATGGGGACTGGCCTTTCCTAAGGCCACCAGAGCGGGTCCCTGAGGTCCCCATCATACGTCGAGAGCACCTGCCGCAACTCGAGAATATCCAGGGGGTTTTGCCCTCCAGGCGAGATGAGGCCCATTTCCGCTGAGGCTTCTCGAGGCTAATCACATGTAACCACTGGAACTTCCAAAGGGTCCTTCACACCCTTGCTGCAACTCAAGAAGTTCCCCGACATACCCGTCTCCACTCGAGAGGAAGCACGAGAGTCCCGGACACATCCAGGGGAGCCCCGTTTCCGCCTCCTAGCTCGAGATGAGGGATCCTTTCCCTGTTTCGTAGGGAAAGAATTCCCGGCGTTCCCCTCGCATATCAAGAGGAAGCGCTCGCCACAGGAAAGGCGAGAGGAACTCCAGGGTCGTGCCACCATTCCAAGAGTCCCCCAGATGTGTCAGTCCATTCCAGAGGAACCTGTTTTCCCTGCACTGCCTTGACGTTCAAGCCGAGGATCGACTCCCACCACGTGTGCACGTAGGACAGCCCAGTGGGAAAGCCTCGTGGGAAAGCCTCGTAGGAAAGACTCGAGGGAAAACCATAGATCCTTTGATCAACGCGGCGGACTGCGTGACACTGCTGCTACCGCTCTGGAGGAAAGCGCAAGTGCATGCCCGCATTCGATACGAGGACTGACTCCCCTGGGGAGACTCCAGAAGTACCCCAAGATCCATGTCAGCACTGGAGAGGAATCCTAAGGTTCTTGCCCTGACTCCACACAAGGTCTAAGACCCCGGCATCGACGGGAGAGGAATCCCGAGAGGCCCCCAAGGAACTCGCATGGGGACTGGCCTTTCCAGAGGCCACCAGAGCGGGTCCCTGAGGTCCCCGTCGTAAGTCGAGATCACCTGCCGCAACTGGAGAAAATCCAGGAGGTTTTGCCCTCCAGGCGAGATGAGGCCCATTTCCGCTGAGGCTTCTCGAGGCTAATCACATCTAACCACTGGAACTTCCAAAGGGTCCTTCACATCCTTGCTGCAACTCAAGAAGTTCCCCGACATACCCGTCTCCACACGAGAGGAAGCACGAGGGTCCCGCACACATCCAGGGGAGCCCCGTTTCCACCTCCTAGCTCGAGATGAGGGATCCTTTCACTGTTTCGTAGGGAAAGAATTCCCGGCGTTCCCGTCGCATTTCAAGAGGAGGCGCTCTCCACAGGAAAGGCGAGAGGAAGTCCAAGGTCATGCCACCATTCCAAGAGTCCCCCAGATGTGTCAGTCCATACCAGAGGAACCTGTTTTCCCTGCACTGCCTTGACGTTCAAGCCGAGGATCGACTCCCACCACGTGTGCACGTGGGACAGCCCTGTGGGAAAGCCTCGTGGGAAAGCCTCGTGGGAAGGCCTCGAGGGAAAGCCATAGATCCCTTGATCCACGTGGCGGAATGCGTGACACTGCTGCTACCGCTTTGGAGGAAAGCGCAAGTGCATGCCCGCATTCGAGGCGAGGACTGACTCCCCTGGGGAGACTCCAGAATTACCCCAAGATCCATGTCAGCACTGGAGAGGAATCCTCAGGTTCCGGCCCCGACTCCACACAAGGTCTTAGGCCCCTGCATCGACGGGAGAGGAATCCCGAGAGGCCCCAGAGGAACTCGCATGGGGACTGGCCTTTCCTGAGGCCACCAGAGCGGGTCCCTGAGGTCCCCGACGTAAGTCGAGAGCACCTGCCGCAACTGGAGAAAATCCAGGAGATTTTGCCCTCCAGGCGAGATGAGGCCCATTTCGGCTGAGGCTTCTCCAGGCTAATCACATCTAACCACTGGAACTTCCAAAGGTCCTTCACACCCTTGCTGCAATTCAAGAAGTTCCCCGACATACCCGTCTCCACACGAGAGGAAGCACGAGGGTCCCGCACACATCCAGGGGAGCCTCGTTTCCGCCTCCTAGCTCGAGATGAGGGATCCTTTCCCTGTTTCGTAGGGAAAGAATTCCCGGCGTTCCCGTCGCATCTCAAGAGGAAGCGCTCTCCACAGGAAAGGCGAGAGGAAGTCCAGGGTCGTGCCACCATTCCAAGAGTCCCCCATATGTGTCAGTCCATTGCAGAGGAACCTGTTTTCCCTGCACTGCCTTGACGTTCAAGCCGAGGATCGACTCCCACAACGTGAGCACGGGGGACAGCCCTGTGGGAAAGCCTCGTGGGAAAGCCTCGTGGGAAAGGCTCGAGGGAAAACCATAGAATTTTTATTCACGCGGCGGAATGCGAGACACTGCTGCTACCGCTCTGGACGAAAGCCAAGTGCTTGCCCGCTTTCGAGACGAGGACTGACTCCCCTGGGGAGACTCCAGAAGTACCCCAAGATCCATGTCAGCACTGGAGAGGAATCCTCAGGTTCCGGCCCCGACTCCACATAAGGTCTTATGCCCCGGTATCGACGGGAGAGGAATCCCGAGAGGCCCCCCAGGAACTCGCATGGGGACTGGCCTTTCCTGAGGCCACCAGAGGGGGCCCCTGAGGTCCCTGTTGTAAGTCGAGAGCACCTGCCGCAACTCGAGAAAATCCAGGAGGTTTTGCCCTCCAGGCGAGATGAGGCCCATTTCCACTGAGGCTTCTCTAGGCTAATCACATCTAACCACTGGAACTTCCAAAGGGTCCTTCACACCCTTGCTGCAACTCAAGAAGTTCCCCGACATACCCGTCTCCACTCGAGAGGAAGCACGAGGGTCCCGCACACATCCAGGGGAGCCCCGTTTCCTCCTCCTAGTTCGAGATGAGGGATCCTTTCCCTGTTTCGTAGGGAAAGAATTCCCGGCGTTCCCGTCGGATCTCAAGAGGAGGCGCTCTCCACAGGAAAGGCGAGAGGAACTCCAGGGTCGTGCCACCATTCCAAGAGTCCCCCAAATGTGTCAGTCCATTCCAGAGGATCCTGTTTTCCCTGCACTGCTTTGACGTTCAAGCCGAGGTTCGACTCCCACCACGTGTGCACGTGGGACAGCCCTGTGGGAAAGCCTCGTGGGAAAGCCTCGTGGGAAGGCCTCGAGGGAAAGCCATAGATCCCTTGATCCACGAGGCGGAAAGCGTGACACTGCTGCTACCGCTCTGGAGGAAGGCGCAAGTGCATGCCCGCATTCGAGACGAGGACTGACTCCCCTGGGGAGACTCCAGAAGTACCCCAAGATCCATGTCAGCACTGGAGAGGAATCCTCAGGCTCCGGACCCGACTCCACACAAGGTCTTAGGCCCCCGCATCGACGGGAGAGGAATTCCGAGAGGCCCCCGAGGAACTCGCATGGGGACTGGCCTTTCCTGAGGCCACCAGAGCGGGTCCCTGACGTCCCCGTCATACGTCGAGATCACCTGCCGCAACTCGAGAAAATCCAGGAGGTTTTGCCCTGCAGGCGAGATGAGGCACATTTCCGCTGAAGCTTCTCGAGGCTAATCACATCTAACCACTGGAACTTCCAAAGGGTCCTTCACACCCTTGCTGCAACTCAAGAAGTTCCCCGACATAGACATACCGTCTCCACTCGAGAGGAAGCACGAGGGTCCCGCACACATCCAGGAGAGCCCCGTGTCGGCCTCCTAGCTCGAGAGGAGGGATCCTTTCCCTGTTTCGTACGGAAAGAATTCCCGGCGTTCCCGTCGCATCTCAAGAGGAGGCGCTCTCCACAGGAAAGGCGAGAGGAACTCCAGGGTCGTGCCACCATTCCAAGAGTACCCCAGGTGTCAGTCCATTCCAGAGGAACCTGTTTTCCCTCCACTGCCTTGCCGTTCAAGCCGAGGATCGACTCCCACCACGTGAGCACGTGGGACAGCCCTGTGGGAAAGCCTCGTGGGAAAGACTCGAGGGAAAACCATAGATCCTTTGACCACGCGGCGGAATGCGTGACACTGCTGCTACCGCTCTGGAGGAAAGCGCAAGTGCATGCCCGCATTCGAGACGAGGACTGACTCCCCTGGGGAGACTGCAGAAGTACCCCAAGATCCATGTCAGCACTGGAGAGGAATCCTCAGGTTCCGGCCCTGACTCCACACAAGGTCTTAGGCCCCGGCATCGACGGGAGAGGAATCCCGAGAGGCCCCCGAGGAACTCGCATGGGGACTGGCCTTTCCTGAGGCCACCAGAGCGGGTCCCTGAGGGCCCCGTCGTAAGTCGAGAGCACCTGCCGCACCTGGAGAAAATCCAGGAGGTTTTGCCCTCCAGGCGAGATGAGGCCCATTTCCGCTGAGGCTTCTCGAGGCTAATCACATCTAACCACTGGAACTTCCAAAGGGTCCTTCACACCCTTGCTGCAACTCAAGAAGTTCCCCGACATACCCGTCTCCACACGAGAGGAAGCACGAGGGTCCCGCACACATCCAGGGGAGCCCCGTTTCCACCTCCTAGCTCGAGATGAGGGATCCTTTCACTGTTTCGTAGGGAAAGAATTCCCGGCGTTCCCGTCGCATCTCAAGAGGAGGCGCTCTCCACAGGAAAGGCGAGAGGAAGTCCAGGGTCATGCCACCATTCCAAGAGTCCCCCAGATGTGTCAGTCCATACCAGAGGAACCTGTTTTCCCTGCACTGCCTTGACGTTCAAGCCGAGGATCGACTCCCACCACGTGTGCACGTGGGACAGCCCTGTGGGAGGGCCTCGTGGGAAAGCCTCGTTGGAAGGCCTCGAGGGAAAGCCATAGATCCCTTGATCCACGCGGTGGAATGCGTGACACTGCTGCTACCGCTTTGGAGGAAAGCGCAAGTGCATGCCCGCATTCGAGGCGAGGACTGACTCCCCTGGGGAGACTCCAGAAGTACCCCAAGATCCATGTCCGGACTGGAGAGGAATCCTCAGGTTCCGGCCCCGACTCCACACAAGGTCTTAGGCCCCGGCATAGACGGGAGAGGAATCCCGAGAGGCCCCCGTGGAACTCGCATGGGGACTGGCCTTTCCTGAGGCCACCAGAGCGGGTCCCCGAGGTCCCCGTCGTGAGTCGAGAGCACCTGCCACAACTCGAGAAAATCCAGGAGGTTTTGCCCCCAGGCGAGATGAGGCCCATTTCTGCTGAGGCTTCTCTAGGCTAATCACATCTAACCACTGGAACTTCCAAAGGGTCCTTCACACCCTTGCTGCAACTCAGGAAGTTCCACGACATAGACATACCGTCTCCACCCGAGAGGATGCACGAGGGTCCCGCACATATCCAGGGGAGCCCTGTTTCCGCCTCCTAGCTCGAGATGAGGGATCCTTTCCCTGTTTCGTTGGGAAATAATTCCCGGCGTTCCCGTCGCATCTCAAGAGGAGGCGCTCTCCACAGGAAAGTCGAGAGGAACTCCAGGGTCGTGCCACCATTCCAAGAGTCCCCCAGATGTGTCAATCCATTGTAGAGGAACCTGTTTTCCCTGCACTGCCTTGACGTTCAAGCCGAGGATCGACCCCCACCACGTGAGCACGTGGGACAGCCATGTGGGAAAGCCTCGTGGGAAAGCCTCGTGGGAAAGACTCGAGGGAAAACCATAGATCCTTTGATCCACGCGGCGGAATGCGTGACACTGCTGCTACCGCTCTGGAGGAAAGCGCAAGTGCATGCCCGCATTCGAAATGAGGGCTTTTCCCCTGGGGAGACTCCAGAAGTACCCCAAGATCCATGTCAGCACTGGAGAGGAATCCTCAGGTTCCGGCCCGGATTCCACACAAGGTCTTAGGCCCCGGCATCGACGGGAGAGGAATCCCGGGAGGCCCCCGAGGAACTCGCATGGGGACTGGCCTTTCCTGAGGCCACCAGAGCGGGTCCCTGAGGTCCCCGTCGTAAGTCGAGAGCAACTGCCGCAACTGGAGAAAATCCAGGAGATTTTGCCCTCCAGGCGAGATGAGGCCCATTTCCGCTGAGGCTTCTCCAGGCTAATCACATCTAACCACTGGAACTTCCAAAGGGTCCTTCACACCCTTGCTGCAATTCAAGAAGTTCCCCGACATACCCGTCTCCACACGAGAGGAAGCACGAGGGTCCCGCACACATCCAGGGGAGCCTCGTTTCCGCCTCCTAGCTCGAGATGAGGGATCCTTTCCCTGTTTCGTAGGGAAAGAATTCCCGGCGTTCCCGTCGCATATCAAGAGGAGGCGCTCTCCACAGGAAAGCCGAGAGGAAGTCCAGGGTCGTGCCACCACTCCAAGAGTCCCCCATATGTGTCAGTCCATTGCAGAGGAACCTGTTTTCCCTGCACTGCCTTGACGTTCAAGCCGAGGATCGACTCCCACAACGTGAGCACGGGGGACAGCCCTGTGGGAAAGCCTCGTGGGAAAGCCTCGTGGGAAAGGCTCGAGGGAAAACCATAGAATTTTTATTCACGCGGCGGAATGCGAGACACTGCTGCTACCGCTCTGGACGAAAGCCAAGTGCTTGCCCGCTTTCGAGACGAGGACTGACTCCCCTGGGGAGACTCCAGAAGTACCCCAAGATCCATGTCAGCACTGGAGAGGAATCCTCAGGTTCCGGCCCCGACTCCACATAAGGTCTAATGCCCCGGCATCGACGGGAGAGGAATCCCGAGAGGCCCCCCAGGAACTGGCATGGGGACTGGCCTTTCCTGAGGCCACCAGAGGGGGCCCCTGAGGTCCCTGTTGTAAGTCGAGAGCACCTGCCGCAACTCGAGAAAATCCAGGAGGTTTTGCCCTCCAGGCGAGATGATGCCCATTTCCACTGAGGCTTCTCTAGGCTAATCACATGTAACCACTGGAACTTCCAAAGGGTCCTTCACAAGCTTGCTGCAACTCAAGAAGTTCCCCGACATACCCGTCTCCACTCGAGTGGAAGCACGTGGGTCCCGCACACATCCAGGGGAGACTCGATTCCTCCTCCTAGTTCGAGATGAGGGATCCTTTCCCTGTTTCGTACGGAAAGAATTCCCGGCGTTCCCGACGCACCTCAAGAGGAGGCGCTCTCCACAGGAAAGGCGAGAGGAACTCCAGGGTCGTGCCACCATTCCAAGAGTCCCCCAGATGTGTCAGTCCATTCCAGAGGATCCTGTTTTCCCTGCACTGCTTTGACGTTCAAGCCGAGGATCGACTCCCACCACGTGAGCACGTGGGACAGCCCTGTGGGAAAGCCTCGTGGGAAAGACTCGAGGGAAAACCATAGAATCTTTATTCACGCACAGGAATGCGTGACACTGCTGCTACCGCTCTGGTCGAAAGCCTAGTGCATGCCCGCATTCGAGACGAGGACTGACTCCCCTGGGGAGACTCCAGAAGTACCCCAAGATACATGTCAGCAGTGGAGAGGAATCCTCAGGTTCCGGCCCCCTACTCCACACAAGGTCTTAGGCCCCGGCATCGACGGGAGAGGAATCCCGAGAGGCCCCCGAGGAACTCGCATGGGGACTGGCCTTTCCTAAGGCCACCAGAGCGGGTCCCTGAGGTCCCCATCATACGTCGAGAGCACCTGCCGCAACTCGAGAATATCCAGGGGGTTTTGCCCTCCAGGCGAGATGAGGCCCATTTCCGCTGAGGCTTCTCGAGGCTAATCACATGTAACCACTGGAACTTCCAAAGGGTCCTTCACACCCTTGCTGCAACTCAAGAAGTTACTCGACATACCCGTCTGCACTTGAGAGGAAGCACGAGGGTCCCAGACACATCGAGGGGAGCCCCGTTTCCGCCTCCTAGCTCGAGATGAGGGATCCTTTCCCTGTTTCGTAGGGAAAGAATTCCCGGCGTTCCCGTCGCATATCAAGAGGAAGCGCTCTCCACAGGAAAGGCGAGAGGAACTCCAGGGTCGTGCCACCATTCCAAGAGTCCCCCAGATGTGTCAGTCCATTCCAGAGGAATCTGTTTTCCCTGCACTGCCTTGACGTTCAAGCCGAGGATCGACTCCCACCACGTGTGCACGTAGGACAGCCCAGTGGGAAAGCCTTGTGGGAAAGCCTCGTAGGAAAGACTTGAGGGAAAACCATAGATCCTTTGATCAACGCGGCGGACTGCGTGACACTGCTGCTACCGCTCTGGAGGAAAGCCCAAGTGCATGCCCGCATTCGAGACGAGGACTGACTCCCCTGGGGAGACTCCAGAAGTACCCCAAGATCCATGTCAGCACTGGAGAGGAATCCTAAGGTTCTTGCCCTGACTCCACACAAGGTCTAAGACCCCGACATCGACGGGAGAGGAATCCCGAGAGGCCCCCGAGGAACTCGCATGGGGACTGGCCTTTCCAGAGGCCACCAGAGCGGGTCCCTGAGGTCCCCGTCGTAAGTCGAGATCACCTGCCGCAACTCGAGAAAATCCAGGAGGTTTTGCCCCCAGGAGAGATGAGGCCCATTTCTGCTGAGGCTTCTCTAGGCTAATCACATCTAACCACTGGAACTTCCAAAGGGTCCTTCACACCCTTGCTGCAACTCAGGAAGTTCCACGACATAGACATACCGTCTCCACTCGAGAGGATGCACGAGGGTCCCGCACACATCCAGGGGAGCCCCGTTTCCGCCTCCTAGCCTGAGATGAGGGATCCTTTCCCTGTTTCGTTGGGAAATAATTCCCGGCGTTCCCGTCGCATCTCAAGAGGAGGCGCTCTCCACAGGAAAGGCGAGAGGAACTCCAGGGTCGTGCCACCATTCCAAGAGTCTCCCAGATGTGTCAATCCATTGCAGAGGAACCTGTTTTCCCTGCACTGCCTTGACGTTCAAGCCGAGGATCGACTCCCACCACGTGTGCACGTCGGACAGCCCTGTGGGAAAGCCTCGTGGGAAAGCCTCGTGGGAAGGCCTCGAGGGAAAGCCATAGATCCCTTGATCCACGAGGCGGAAAGCGTGACACTGCTGCTACCGCTCTGGGGGAAGGCGCAAGTGCATGCCCGCATTCGAGACGAGGACTGACTCCCCTGGGGAGACTCCAGAAGTACCCCAAGATCCATGTCAGCACTGGAGAGGAATCCTCAGGTTCCGGACCCGACTCCACACAAGGTCTTAGGCCCCGGCATCGACGGGAGAGGAATTCCGAGAGGCCCCCGAGGAACTCGCATGGGGACTGGCCTTTCCTGAGGCCACCAGAGTGGGTCCCTGACGTCCCCGTCATACTTCGAGATCACCTGCCGCAACTCGAGAAAATCCAGGAGGTTTTGCCCTCCTGGCGAGATGAGGCACATTTCCGCTGAAGCTTCTCGAGGCTAATCACATCTAACCACTGGAACTTCCAAAGGGTCCTTCACACCCTTGCTGCAACTCAAGAAGTTCCCCGACATAGACATACCGTCTCCACTCGAGAGGATGCACGAGGGTTCCGCACACATCCAGGAGAGCCCCGTGTCGGCCTCCTAGCTCGAGAGGAGGGATCCTTTCCCTGTTTCGTACGGAAAGAATTCCCGGCGTTCCCGTCGCATCTCAAGAGGAGGCGCTCTCCACAGGAAAGGCGAGAGGAACTCCAGGGTCGTGCCACCATTCCAAGAGTACCCCAGATGTGTCAGTCCATTCCAGAGGAACCTGTTTTCCCTCCACTGCCTTGACGTTCAAGCCGAGGATCGACTCCCACCACGTGTGCACGTGGGACAGCCCTGTGGGAAAGCCTCGTGGGAAAGACTCGAGGGAAAACCATAGAATCTTTATTCACGCCCCGGAATGCGTGACACTGCTGCTACCGCTCTGGAGGAAAGCGCAAGTGCATGCCCGCATTCGAGACGAGGACTGACTCCCCTGGGGAGACTGCAGAAGTACCCCAAGATCCATGTCAGCACTGGAGAGGAATCCTCAGGTTCCGGCCCCGACTCCACACAAGGTCTTAGGCCCCGGCATCGACGGGAGAGGAATCCCGAGAGGCCCCCGAGGAACTCGCATGGGGACTGGCCTTTCCTGAGGCCACCAGAGCGGGTCCCTGAGGTCCCCGTCGTAAGTCGAGAGCACCTGCCGCACCTGGAGAAAATCCAGGAGGTTTTGCCCTCCAGGCGAGATGAGGCCCATTTCCGCTGAGGCTTCTCGACGCTAATCACATCTAACCACTGGAACTTCCAAAGGGTCCTTCACACCCTTGTTGCAACTCAAGAAGTTCCCCGACATACCCGTCTCCACACGAGAGGAAGCACGAGGGTCCCGCACACATCCAGGGGAGCCCCGTTTCCGCCTCCTAGCTCGAGATGAGGGATCCTTTCCCTGTTTCGTAGGGAAAGAATTCCCGGCGTTCCCGTCGCATCTCAAGAGGAGGCGCTCTCCACAGGAAAGGCGAGAGGAAGTCCAGGGTCGTGCCACCACTCCAAGAGTCCCCCATATGTGTCAGTCCATTGCAGAGGAACCTGTTTTCCCTGCACTGCCTTGACGTTCAAGCCGAGGATCGACTCCCACAACGTGAGCACGGGGGACAGCCCTGTGGGAAAGACTCGTGGGAAAGCCTCGTGGGAAAGGCTCGAGGGAAAACCATAGAATTTTTATTCACGCGGCGGAATGCGAGACACTGCTGCTACCGCTCTGGACGAAAGCCAAGTGCTTGCCCGCTTTCGAGACGAGGACTGACTCCCCTGGGGAGACTCCAGAAGTACCCCAAGATCCATGTCAGCACTGGAGAGGAATCCTCAGGTTCCGGCCCCGACTCCACATAAGGTCTAATGCCCCGGCATCGACGGGAGAGGAATCCCGAGAGGCCCCTGAGGAACTCGCATGGGGACTGGCCTTTCCTGAGGCCACCAGAGGGGGCCCCTGAGGTCCCTGTTGTAAGTCGAGAGCACCTGCCGCAACTCGAGAAAATCCAGGAGGTTTTGCCCTCCAGGCGAGATGAGGCCCATTTCCACTGAGGCTTCTCTAGGCTAATCACATCTAACCACTGGAACTTCCAAAGGGTCCTTCACAAGCTTGCTGCAACTCAAGAAGTTCCCCGACATACCCGTCTCCACTCGAGAGGAAGCACGAGGGTCCCGCACACATCCAGGGGAGCCCCGTTTCCTCCTCCTAGTTCGAGATGAGGGATCCTTTCCCTGTTTCGTACTGAAAGAATTCCGGGCGTTCCCGTCGCACCTCAAGAGGAGGCGCTCTCCACAGGAAAGGCGAGAGGAACTCCAGGGTCGTGCCACCATTCCAAGAGTCCCCCAGATGTGTCAGTCCATTCCAGAGGATCCTGTTTTCCCTGCACTGCTTTGACGTTCAAGCCGAGGATCGACTCCCACCACGTGAGCACGTGGGACAGCCCTGTGGGAAAGCCTCGTGGGAAAGACTCGAGGGAAAACCATAGAATCTTTATTCACGCGCCGGAATGCGTGACACTGCTGCTACCGCTCTGGTCGAAAGCCAAGTGCATGCCCGCATTCGAGACGAGGACTGACTCCCCTGGGAAGTCTCCAGAAGTACACCAAGATACATGTCAGCACTGGAGAGGAATCCTCAGGTTCCGGACCCGACTCCACACAAGGTCTTAGGCCCTGGCATCGACGGGAGAGGAATTCCGAGAGGCCCCCGAGGAACTCGCATGGGGACTGGCCTTTCCTGAGGCCACCAGAGCGGGTCCCTGACGTCCCCGTCATACGTCGAGATCACCTGCCGCAACTCGAGAAAATCCAGGAGGTTTTGCCCTCCTGGCGAGATGAGGCACATTTCCGCTGAAGCTTCTCGAGGCTAATCACATCTAACCACTGGAACTTCCAAAGGGTCCTTCACACCCTTGCTGCAACTCAAGAAGTTCCCCGACATAGACATACCGTCTCCACTCGAGAGGAAGCACGAGGGTCCCGCACACATCCAGGAGAGCCCCGTGTCGGCCTCCTAGCTCGAGAGGAGGGATCCTTTCCCTGTTTCGTACGGAAAGAATTCCCGGCGTTCCCGTCGCATCTCAAGAGGAGGCGCTCTCCACAGGAAAGGCGAGAGGAACTCCAGGGTCGTGCCACCATTCCAAGAGTACCCCAGATGTGTCAGTCCATTCCAGAGGAACCTGTTTTCCCTCCACTGCCTTGATGTTCAAGCCGAGGATCGACTCCCACTACGTGAGCACGTGGGACAGCCCTGTGGGAAAGCCTCGTGGGAAAGATTCGAGGGAAAACCATAGAATCTTTATTCACGCGCCGGAATGCGTGACACTGCTGCTACTGCTCTGGAGGAAAGCGCAAGTGCATGCCCGCATTCGAGACGAGGACTGACTCCCCTGGGGAGACTCCAGAAGTACCCCAAGATCCATGTCAGCACTGGAGAGGAATCCTCAGGTTCCGGCCCCGACTCCACACAAGGTCTTAGGCCCCAGCATCGACGGGAGAGGAATCCCGAGAGGCCCCCGAGGAACTCGCATGGGGACTGGCCTTTCCTGAGGCCACCAGAGCGGGTCCCTGTCGTCCCCGTCGTAAGTCGAGAGCACCTGCCGCAACTCGAGAAACTCCAGGAGGTTTTGCCCTCCAGGCGAGATGAGGCCCATTTCCGCTGAGGCTTCTCGAGGCTAATCACATGTAACCACTGGAACTTCCAAAGGGTCCTTCACACCCTTGCTGCAACTCAAGAAGCTCCCCGACATACACGTCTCCACACGAGAGGAAGCACGAGGGTCCCGCACACATCCAGGGGAGCCCCGTTTCCACCTCCTAGCTCGAGATGAGGGATCCTTTCACTGTTTCGTAGGGAAAGAATTCCCGGCGTTCCCGTCGCATCTCAAGAGGAGGCGCTCTCCACAGGAAAGGCGAGAGGAAGTCCAGGGTCATGCCACCATTCCAAGAGTCCCCCAGATGTGTCAGTCCATACCAGAGGAACCTGTTTTCCCTGCACTTCCTTGACGTTCAAGCCGAGGATCGACTCCCACCACGTGTGCACGTGGGACAGCCCTGTGGGAGGGCCTCGTGGGAAAGCCTCGTGGGAAGGCCTCGAGGGAAAGACATAGATCCCTTGATCCACGCGGCGGAATGCGTGACACTGCTGCTACCGCTTTGGAGGAAAGCGCAAGTGCATGCCCGCATTCGAAATGAGGGCTTTTCCCCTGGGGAGACTCCAGAAGTACCCCAAGATCCATGTCAGCACTGGAGAGGAATCCTCAGGTTCCGGCCCCGATTCCACACAAGGTCTTAGGCCCCGGCATCGACGGGAGAGGAATCCCGAGAGGCCCCCGAGGAACTCGCATGGGGACTGGCCTTTCCTGAGGCCACCAGAGCGGGTCCCTGAGGTCCCCGTCGTAAGTCGAGAGCAACTGCCGCAACTGGAGAAAATCCAGGAGATTTTGCCCTCCAGGCGAGATGAGGCCCATTTCCGCTGAGGCTTCTCCAGGCTAATCACATCTAACCACTGGAACTTCCAAAGGGTCCTTCACACCCTTGCTGCAATTCAAGAAGTTCCCCGACATACCCGTCTCCACACGAGAGGAAGCACGAGGGTCCCGCACACATCCAGGAGAGCCTCGTTTCCGCCTCCTAGCTCGAGATGAGGGATCCTTTCCCTGTTTCGTAGGGAAAGAATTCCCGGCGTTCCCGTCGCATATCAAGAGGAGGCGCTCTCCACAGGAAAGGCGAGAAGAAGTCCAGGGTCGTGCCACCACTCCAAGAGTCCCCCATATGTGTCAGTCCATTGCAGAGGAACCTGTTTTCCCTGCACTGCCTTGACGTTCAAGCCGAGGATCGACTCCCACAACGTGAGCACGGGGGACAGCCCTGTGGGAAAGCCTCGTGGGAAAGCCTCGTGGGAAAGGCTCGAGGGAAAACCATAGAAATTTTATTCACGCGGCGGAATGCGAGACACTGCTGCTACCGCTCTGGACGAAAGCCAAGTGCTTGCCCGCTTTCGAGACGAGGACTGACTCCCCTGGGGAGACTCCAGAAGTACCCCAAGATCCATGTCAACACTGGAGAGGAATCCTGAGGTTCCGGCCCCGACTCCACATAAGGTCTAATGCCCCGGCATCGACGGGAGAGGAATCCCGAGAGGCCCCCCAGGAACTGGCATGGGGACTGGCCTTTCCTGAGGCCACCAGAGGGGGCCCCTGAGGTCCCTGTTGTAAGTCGAGAGCACCTGCCGCAACTCGAGAAAATCCAGGAGGTTTTGCCCTCCAGGCGAGATGAGGCCCATTTCCGCTGAGGCTTCTCGACGCTAATCACATCTAACCACTGGAACTTCCAAAGGGTCCTTCACACCCTTGTTGCAACTCAAGAAGTTCCCCGACATACCCGTCTCCACACGAGAGGAAGCACGAGGGTCCCGCACACATCCAGGGGAGCCCCGTTTCCGCCTCCTAGCTCGAGATGAGGGATCCTTTCCCTGTTTCGTAGGGAAAGAATTCCCAGCATTCCCGTCGCATCTCAAGAGGAGGCGCTCTCCACAGGAAAGGCAAGAGGAAGTCCAGGGTCGTGCCACCACTCCAAGAGTCCCCCATATGTGTCAGTCCATTGCAGAGGAACCTGTTTTCCCTGCACTGCCTTGACGTTCAAGCCGAGGATCGACTCCCACAACGTGAGCACGGGGGATAGCCCTGTGGGAAAGACTCGTGGGAAAGCCTCGTGGGAAAGGCTCGAGGGAAAACCATAGAATCTTTATTCACGCACCGGAATGCGTGACACTGCTGCTACCGCTCTGGTCGAAAGCCTAGTGCATGCCCGCATTCGAGACGAGGACTGACTCCCCTGGGGAGACTCCAGAAGTACCGCAAGATACATGTCAGCAGTGGAGAGGAATCCTCAGGTTCCGGCCCCCTACTCCACACAAGGTCTTAGGCCCCGGCATCGACGGGAGAGGAATCCCGAGAGGCCCCCGAGGAACTCGCATGGGGACTGGCCTTTCCTAAGGCCACCAGAGCGGGTCCCTGAGGTCCCCATCATACGTCGAGAGCACCTGCCGCAACTCGAGAATATCCAGGGGGTTTTGCCCTCCAGGCGAGATGAGGCCCATTTCCGCTGAGGCTTCTCGAGGCTAATCACATGTAACCACTGGAACTTCCAAAGGGTCCTTCACACCCTTGCTGCAACTCAAGAAGTTCCCCGACATACCCGTCTGCACTCGAGAGGAAGCACGAGGGTCCCGGACACATCCAGGGGAGCCCCGTTTCCGCCTCCTAGCTCGAGATGAGGGATCCTTTCCCTGTTTCGTAGGGAAAGAATTCCCGGCGTTCCCGTCGCATATCAAGAGGAAGCGCTCTCCACAGGAAAGGCGAGAGGAACTCCAGGGTCGTGCCACCATTCCAAGAGTCCCCCAGATGTGTCAGTCCATTCCAGAGGAACCTGTTTTCCCTGCACTGCCTTGACGTTCAAGCCGAGGATCGACTCCCACCACGTGTGCACGTGGGACAGCCCTGTGGGAAAGCCTCGTGGGAAAGCCTCGTGGGAAGGCCTCGAGGGAAAGCCATAGATCCCTTGATCCACGCGGCGGAATGCGTGACACTGCTGCTACCGCTCTGGAGGAAAGCGCAAGTGCATGCCCGCATTCGAGGCGAGGACTGACTCCCCTGGGGAGACTCCAGAATTACCCCAAGATCCATGTCAGCACTGGAGAGGAATCCTCAGGTTCCGGCCCCGACTCCACACAAGGTCTTAGGCCCCGGCATAGACGGGAGAGGAATCCCGAGAGGCCCCCGTGGAACTCGCATGGGGACTGGCCTTTCCTGAGGCCACCAGAGCGGGTCCCCGAGGTCCCCGTCGTGAGTCGAGAGCACCTGCCCCAACTCGAGAAAATCCAGGAGGTTTTGCCCCCAGGAGAGATGAGGCCCATTTCTGCTGAGGCTTCTCTAGGCTAATCACATCTAACCACTGGAACTTCCAAAGGGTCCTTCACACCCTTGCTGCAACTCAGGAAGTTCCACGACATAGACATACCGTCTCCACTCGAGAGGATGCACGAGGGTCCCGCACACATCCAGGGGAGCCCCGTTTCGGCCTCCTAGCCTGAGATGAGGGATCCTTTCCCTGTTTCGTACGGAAAGAATTCCCGGCGTTCCCGTCGCATCTCAAGAGGAGGCGTTCTCCACAGGAAAGACGAGAGGAACTCCAGGGTTGTGCCACCATTCCAAGAGTCCCCCAGATGTGTCAGTCCTTTGCAGAGGAACCTGTTTTCCCTGCACTGCCTTGACGTTCAAGCCGAGGATCGACTCCCACAACGTGAGCACCGGGGACAGCCCTGTGGGAAAGCCTCATGGGAAAGCCTCGTGGGAAAGACTCGAGGGAAAACATAGAATCTTTATTCACGCGGCAGAATGCGAGACACTGCTGCTACCGCTCTGGACGAAAGCCAAGTGCATGCCCGCATTCGAGACGAGGACTGACTCCCCTGGGGAGACTCCAGAAGTACCCCAAGATCCATGTCAGCACTGGAGAGGAATCCTCAGGTTCCGGCCCCGACTCCACACAAGGTCTTAGGCCCCGGCATCGACGGGAGAGGAATTCCGAGAGGCCCCCGAGGAACTCGCATGGGGACTGGCCTTTCCTGAGGCCACCAGAGCGGCTCCCTGACGTCCCCGTCATACGTCGAGAGCACCTGCCGCAACTCGAGAAAATCCAGGAGGTTTTGCCCTCCTCGCGAGATGAGGCCCATTTCCGCTGAAGCTTCTCGAGGCTTATCACATCTAACCACTGGAACTTCCAAAGGGTCCTTCACACCCTTGCTGCAACTCAAGAAGTTCCCCGACATAGACATACCCGGCTCCACTCGAGCGGCAGCACGAGGGACCCGCACACATCCAGGGGAGCCCCGTTTCCGCCTCCTAGCTCGAGATGAGGGACCCTTTCACTGTTTCGTAGAGAAAGAATTCCCGGCATTCCCGTCGCATCTCAAGAGGAGGCGCTCTCCACAGGAAAGTCGAGAGGAACTCCAGGGTCGTGCCACCATTCCAAGACTCCCCCAGATGTGTCAATCCATTGCAGAGGAACCTGTTTTCCCTGCACTGCCTTGACGTTCAAGCCGAGGATCGACTCACACCACGTGAGCACGTGGGACAGCCCTGTGGGAAAGCCTCGTGGGAAAGACTCGAGGGAAAACCATAGAATCTTTATTCACACGCCGGAATGCGTGACACTGCTGCTACCGCTCTGGACGAAAGCCAAGTGCATGCCCGCATTCGAGACGAGGACTGACTCCCCTGGGGAGACTCCAGAAGTACCCCAAGATCCATGTCAACACTGGAGAGGAATCCTCAGGTTCCGGCCCCGACTCCACACAAGGTCTTAGGCCCCGGCAACGACGGGAGAGGAATCCCGAGAGGCCCCCGAGGAACTCGCATGGGGACTGGCCTTTCCTGAGGCCACCAGAGCGGGCCCCTGAGGTCCCCGTCGTAAGTCGAGAGCACCTGCCGCAACTCGAGAAAATCCAGGAGGTTTTGCCCTCTAGGCGAGATGATGCCCATTTCCGATGAGGCTTCTCGAGGCTAATCACATATAACCACTGGCACTTCCAAAGGGTCCTTCACACCCTTGCTGCAACTCAAGAAGTTCCCCGACATAGACATACCCGGCTCCACTCGAGCGGCAACACGAGGGTCCCACACACATCCAGGGGAGCCCCGTTTCCGCCTCCTAGCTCGAGAGGAGGGAACCTTTCCCTGTTTCGTAGGGAAAAAATTCTCGGCGTTCCGTCGCATCTCAAGATGAGGCGCTCTCCACAGGAAAGGCGAGAGGAAGTCCAGGGTCGTGCCACCATTCCAAGAGTCCCCCAGATGTGTCAGTCCATTCCAGAGGAACCTGTTTTCCCTGCACTGCCTTGACGTTCATGCCGAGGATCGACTCCCACCACGTGTGCACTTGGGACAGCCCTGTGGGAAAGCCTCGTGGGAAAGCCTCGTGGGAAAGACTCGAGGGAAAACCATAGATCCTTTGATCCACGCGGCGGACTGCGTGACACTGCTGCTACCGCTCTGGAGGAAAGCGCAAGTGCATGCCCGCATTCGAGACGAGGACTGACTCCCCTGGGGAGACTCCAGAAGTACCCCAAGATCCATGTCAGCACTGGAGAGGAATCCTCAGGTTTGGCCCCGACTTCACACAAGGTTTTAGGCCCCGGCATCGACGGGAGAGGAATCCCGAGAGGCCCCCGAGGAACTCGCATGGGGACTGGCCTTTCCTGAGGCCACCAGAGCGGGCCCCTGAGGTACCCGTCGTAAGTCCAGAGCACCTGCTTCAACTCGAGAAAATCCAGGAGGTTTTGCCCTCCTGGCGAGATGAGGCCCATTTCCGCTGAAGCTTCTCGAGGCTAATCACATCTAACCACTGGAACTTCCAAAGGGTCCTTCACACCCTTGCTGCAACTCAAGAAGTTCCCAGACATACCCGTCTCCACTCGAGAGGAAGCACGAGGGTCCCGCACACATCCAGGGGAGCCCCGTTTCCGCCTCCTAGCTCGAGATGAGGGATCCTTTCCCTGTTTCCTAGGGAAAGAATTCCCGGCGTTCCCGTCGCATCTCAAGAGGAGGCACTCTCCACAGGAAAGGCGAGAGGAACTCCAGGGTCGTGCCACCATTCCAAGAGTCCCCCAGACTTGTCAGTCCATTCCAGAGGAACCTGTTTTCCCTGCACTGACTTGACGTTCAAGCAGAGGATCGACTCCCACCACGTGTGCACGTGGGACAGCCCTGTGGGAAAGCCTCGTGGGAAGGCCTCGAGGGAATGCCATAGATCCCTTGATCCACGAGGCGGAAAGCGTGACACTGCTGCTACCGCTCTGGAGGAAAGCGCAAGTGCATGCCCGCATTCGAGACGAGGACTGACTCCCCTGGGGAGACTGCAGAAGTACCCCAAGATCCATGTCAGCACTGGAGAGGAATCCTCAGGTTCTGGCCCCGACTCCACAAGAGGTCTAAGTCCCCGGCATCGACGGGAGAGGAATCCCGAGAGGCCCCCGAGGAACTCGCATGGGGACTGGCCTTTCCTGAGGCCACCAGAGCGGGTCCCCGAGGTCCCCGTCGTAAGTTGAGAGCACCTGCCGCAACTCGAGAATATCCAGGAGGTTTTGCCCTCCAGGCGAGATGAGGCCCATTTCCGCTGAGGCTTCTCGAGGCTCATCACATCTAACCACTGGAATTTCCAAAGGGTCCTTCACACCCTTGCTGCAACTCAAGAAGTTCCCCGACATACCCGTCTCCACTCGAGAGGAAGCACGAGGGTCCCGCACACATCCAGGGGAGCCCCGTTTCCGCCTCCTAGCTCGAGATGAGGGATGCTTTCGCTGCTTGTCAGGAAAGAATTCTGGGTGTTCCCGTCGCATTTCAAGAGGATGTGCTCTCCACAGGAATGGCGAGAGGAACTCCTGGGTCTTGCCACCATTCCCAGAGTCCACCAGATGTCTCAGTCCATTCCAGAGGAACTTGTTTTCCATGAACTGCCTCGACTTTCACGCCGGGATCGACTCCCACCACGGTGGCAGGTGGAACAGCCCTGTGGGAAAGCCTCATGGGAAAGGCACGTGGAAAAGCCTCGTGGAAAAGCCTCGAGGGAAAGCCACAGATCCCTTGATCCATGCGACGGGACGCGTGACACTGCTGCTACCGCCCTGGAGGAAAGCGCACGTGCATGCCTCGATTCGAGACGAGGACTTACTCCCCTGGGGGAGACTCCAGAAGTAGCCCAAGATCCATGTCAGCACTGGAGAGGCATCCTCAGGTACCGGCCACGCCTCCACACAAGGTCTTAGGCCCCAGCATCCAAGGGAGAGGAATCCCGAGAGGCCCGCGAGCAACTAGCATGGCGACTGGCCTTTCCTGAGGCCACAGAAGCAGGTTCCTGAGGTCCCCGTCATAAGTAGAGAGCACCTGCCGCAACTCGAAAAAATCCAGGAGGTTTTGCCCTCCAGGCGATATGAGGCCCATTTCCGCTGAGGCTTCTCAAGGCTATTCACATCTAAACTCTGGAACTTCCAAAAGGTCCTTCACACCCTTGCTGCAACTCAAGAAGTACCCCGACATCTTCGTCTCCACTCAGGAGGAAGCACGAATGTCCCACCCACATCCAGAGGGGCCCCGTTTCCGTCTCGTAGCTCGAGATGAGGGATCGTTTCCCTGCTTGGTCGGAAAAGAATTCCCGGCCGTCCCATCACATTTCAAGAGGAGGCAGTCTCCACAGGAAAGGCGAGAGGAATCTCCAGCGTCGTGCCACCATTCCAAGAGTCCCCCATATGTTTCAGTCCGTTCCAGAGGAACCTGTTTTTCCTGCACTGCCTCGACTTTCACGCCAAGGATTGACTCCCACCACGGTGGCACGTGGGACAGCCCAGTGGGAAAGCTTCGTGGGAAAGCCTCGAGGGAAAGCCACAGATCCCTTGATCCAAGCTACGGGAAGCGTGACATTGCTGCTACCGCTTTGGAGGAAAGCGCACGTGCATGCCCTCATAGGAGACGAGGACTTGCTCCCCTGGGGAGACTTCAGACGTACCCCAAGATCCATGTTAGCACTGGAGAGGAATCCTCAGGTTCCGGCCCCGACTCCACACCAGGTCTAAGGCCCCGGCATCGACGGGAGAGGAATCCCGAGAGGCCCCCGCGCAACTCGCATGGGGACTGGCCAGTCCTGAGGCCACCAGAGCGGGTCCCTCAATTCCCTGTCGTAAGTGGAGTGCACCTGTCACAACTCGAGAAAATCCAGGAGGCTTTGCCCTCCAGGCGAGATGAGGCCCATTTCCGCTAAGGCTTCTCGAGGCTAATCACGCCTAACTTATGGAACTTCAAAAAGGTCCTTCACACCCTTGTTGCAACTCAAGAATTTCCCCGACATACCCGTGTCCACTCTAGAGGAAGCACGAGGGTCCCGCCCACATCCAGAGGAGCACCGTTTCCGCTTCGCAGCTCGAGATGAGGGATATTGTCACTGCTCTGTCGGGAAAGAATTTTGGGCGTTCCTGTCGCATCTCAAGGGGAGGTGCTCTCCACAGGATAGGCGAGAGGAATTCCAGCCTCGTGCCACCATTCCAAGAGTCCCCAGATATCTCAGTCCATTCCAGAGGAACCTGTTTTCCCTGCACTGCCTGGACTTTGATTGCGAGGATCGACTGCCACCACGGTGGCACGTGGGACAGCCCTGTGGGAAAGCCTCGAGGGAAAGCCTGGAGGGAAAGTCACAGATCCCTTCATCCAGGCGATGGGAAGCGTGACACTGCTGCTACAGTTCGGGAGGAAAGCGCACGTGCATGCCCCATTTGAGACGAGGACTTACTCCCATGGCAAGACTCCAGAAGTACCCCAAGATCCATGTCAGCACTGGAGAGGAATCCTCAGGTTCCGGGCCCGACTCCAAACAAGGTCTTAGGCACCGACACCGAAGGGACAGGTTTCCTGAGAGGCCCGCGAGCAACTCGCACGGGGACTGGCCTTTCCTGAGGCCACCAGAGAGGGTCCCTGAGGTCCCTGTCCTAAGTCGAGAGCACCTGCCGCAACTCGAGAAAATCCAGGAGATTCTCCCCTCCAGGCGTGATGAGGCCCATTTCGGCTGAAACTTCTCGAGGCTAATCACATCTAGCGTCTGGAACTTCCAAAAGGCACTTCACACCCTTGCTGCAACTCACGAAGTTCCCCGACATACCCGTCTCCTCGCGAGAGGAAGCACGAGGGTCCCGACCACATCCAGAGGAGCCCCGTTTCCGCCTCGTAGCTCGAGATGAGGGATGCTTTCGCCGCTAGGTCGGGAAAGAATTCCTGGCGTTCCCGTCTCACCTCAGAGGAGGCGCTCTCCACCGGAAAGGCAAGAGGAACTCCAGCGTCGTGTCACCATTCCAAGAGTCCCCCAGATGTCTCAGTCCATTCTAGAGGAAACTGTTTTCCCTGCACTGCCTCGACTTTCACGCCGAGGATCGACACACACCACGGTGGTACGAGGGACATCCGTGTGGGAAAGCCTCGTGGGAAATCCTCGAGGGAAAGCCACAGATCCCTTGATCCAGGCAATGGGAAGCGTGACACTGCTGCTACAGTTCTGGAGGAAAGCAGACGTGCATGCCGCCATTTGAGACGAGGACTTACTCCCCTGGGGAGACTCCAGAAGTACCCCAAGATCCATGTCAGCACTGGAGAGGAATCCTCAGGTTCCGGCCTCGACTCCACACAAGGACTTAGGCCCCGGCATCGACGGGAGAGGAATCCCGAGAGGTCCCCGAGCAACTCGCATGGGGACTGGCCTTTCCTGAGGCCACCAGAGCGGGTCCCTGAGGTCCCCGTCGTAAGTCGAGAGCACCTGCCGCAACTCGAGAAAATCCAGGAGGTTTTGCTCTCCAGGCGAGATGAGGCCCATTTCCGCTGAGGCTTCTCGAGGCTAATCACACCTAACCTCTGGAACTTCCAAAAGGTCCTTCACACCCTTGCTGCAACTCAAGAAGTTCCCTGATATACCCGTCTCCACTCGAAAGGAAGCACGAGAATCCCAGGAAAATCCACAGGAGCGCCGTTTCCGCCTCGTAGCTCGAGATGAGGGATCCTTTCCCCGTTTGGTCAGAAAAGAATTCCCGGCGTTCTAGTCGCATCTCAAGAGGAGGCGCTCTCCATAGGAAAGGCGAGAGGAACTCCAGGGTCGTGCCACCATTCCCAGAGTCTGCCAGATGTCTCAGAAAATACCAGAGGAACCTGTTTTCCCTGCACTGACTCGACTTTCATGCCGAGGATAGACTCACACCACGGTGGCACCTGGGACAGCCCTGTGGGAAAGCCTCGTGGGAAAGCCTCGTGGAAAATCCTCGAGGGAAAACCACAGACCCCATGACTCACTAGATGGGAAGCGTGACACTGCTGCTACAAATCGGGAGGAAAGCGCACGTGCATGCCCCCTCTCGAGACGACGACTCGCTCCCCTGGGGAGACTCCAAAAGTACCCCAAAATCCATGTCACCACTGGAGAGGAAACCTCAGGTTCTGGCTCCGACTCAACACAAGGTCTTAGGCCCCGGCATCGACGGGAGAGAAATCCCGAGAGGCCCCCGAACAAATCGAATGGGGCCTGGCCAGTCCTGAGGCCACCAGAACGGGTCCTTAGGTCACCGTTGTAAGACCAGAACACCTGCCACAACTCCAGAAAATCCAGGAGGTTTTTCCCCTCAGGTTAGATGAGGACAATTTCAGCTGAGGCGTCTCGAGGCTAATCACATCGAACCTCTGGAACATCCAAAGGGTCCATAACACCCTGGCTGCAACTCAAGAAGTTCCCCGACATACCCTTATCCCCTCCAGAGGAAGCACGAGGGTCTCGCGCACATGCAGAGGAGCACCATATCCGCCTCCTAGCTCGAGATGAGGGATCCTTTCGCTGCTTTTTCGGGAAAGAATTCTGGGCATTCCCGTCCCATCTCATGAGGAGGCGCTCTCCACAGGAAAGGCGAGAGGAAATCCAGTGTCGGGCTACCATACCAAGGGTCCCCCAGATGTCTCAGTCCATTCCAGAAGAACCTGTTTTCCCTACACTGCCTCGACGTTCATGCTGAGGATCGCCTCCCACCATGGTGGCACGTGGGACAGCCCTGTGGGTAAGACTCGTGGGAAAACCTCGAGGGAAAGCAACAGATCCCTTGATCCACACGACAGGAAGCGTGACACTGCTGCTACCTCTCTGGAGGAAAGCGCACGTGCATGCCCGCATTCGAGACGAGGACTGACTCCCCTGGGGAGACTCCAGAATTACCCCAAGATCCATGTCAGCACTGGAGAGGAATCCTCAGGTTCTGGCCTCGACTCCACACAAGGTGTAAGGCCCCGGCATCGAAGGGAGAGGAATCCCGAGAGACAACCGAGCAAGTCGCATGGGGACTGGCCTTTCCTGAGGCCACCAGAGCGGGTCCCCGAGGTCCCCGTCGTAAGTCGAGAGCACCTGCCGCAACTCGAGAAAATCCAGGAGGTTTTGCCCTCCAGGCGAGATGAGGCCCATTTCCGCTGAGGCTTCTCGACGCTAATCACATCTAACCACTGGAACTTCCAAAGGGTCCTTCACACCCTTGCTGTAACTCAAGAAGCTCCCGACATACCTGTCTCCACTCGAGAGGAAGCACTAGGGTCCCGCACACATCCAGGGGAGCCCCGTTTCCGCCTCCTAGCTCGAGATGAGGGATCCTTTCCCTGTTTCGTAGGGAAAGAATTCCCGGCGTTCCCGTCGCATCTCAAGAGGAGGCGCTCTCCACAGGAAAGGCGAGAGGAACTCCAGGGTCGTGCCACCATTCCAAGAGAAACCCAGATGTGTCAGTCCATTCCAGAGGAACCAGTTTTCCCTGCACTGCCTTGGCGTTCAAGCCGAGGATCGACTCCCACCACGTGTGCACGTGGGACAGCCCTGTGGGAAAGCCTCGTGGGAAAGCCTCGTGGGAAAGACTCGAGGGAAAAACATAGATCCTTTGATCCACGCGGCGGACTGCGTGACACTGCTGCTACCGCTCTGGAGGAAAGCGCAAGTGCATGACCGCATTCGAGACGACGACTGACTCCCCTGGGGAGACTCCAGAAGTACCCCAAGATCCATGTCAGCACTGGAGAGGAATCCTCAGGTTCCGGCCCCGACTCCACACAAGGTCTTAGGCCCCGGCATCGACGGAAGAGGAATCCCGAGAGGCCCCCGAGGAACTCGCATGGGGACTGGCCTTTCCTGAGGCCACCAGAGCAGGCCCCTGAGGTACCCGTCGTACGTCCAGAGCACCTGCTGCAACTCGAGAAAATCCAGGAGGTTTTGCCTTCCAGGCGAGATGAGGCCCATTTCCGCTGAGGCCTCTCGAGGCTTATCACATCTAACCACTGGAACTTCCAAAGGGTTCTTCACACCCTTGTTGCAACTCAAGAAGTTCCCCGACATACCCGTCTCCACTCGAGAGGAAGCACGAGGGTCCCGCACACATCCAGGGGAGAACCGTTTCCGCCTCCTAGCTCGAGATGAGGGATCCTTTCCCTGTTTCCTAGGGAAAGAATTCCCGGCGTTCCCGTCGCATCTCAAGAGGAGGTGCTCTCCACAGGAAAGGCGAGAGGAACTCCAGGGTCGTGCCACCATTCCCAGAGTCCCCCAGATGTCCCAGTCCATTCCAGAGGAACCTGTTTTCCCTCCACTGCCTCGACTTTCACGCCTCAGATCGACTCACACCACGGTGGCACATGGGACAGCCCTGTGGGAAAGCCTCATGGGAAAGCCTTGTGGGAAAACCTCGAGGGAAAGCCACAGATCCCATGATCGACGCGACGAGAAGCCTGACAATGCTACTACTGCTCTGGAGGAAAGCGCACGTGCATGCCCCCATTCGAGACAAGGACTGACTCCCCTGGCGAGAATCCAGAAGTACCCCAAGAACCATGTCAGCACTGGAGAGGAATCCTCAGTTTCCGTGCCCAACTCCACACGGGGTCTTAGGCCCCGGCATCGACGGGAGAGGAATACCAAGAGGTCCCCGAGAAGCTCGAATGGGGTCTGGCCATGCCTGAGGCCACCAGAGCGGGTCCCTTAGGTCTCCGTCGTAACACTAGAGCACCTGCCGCAACTCGGGAAAATCCAGGAGGATCTCCCCTCCAGGCTAGATGAGGCCCATGTGCGCTGCGGCTTCTCGAGGCTAATCACACCTAACCTCTGGAACTTCCAAAAGGTCCTTCACATCCTTGCTGCAACTCAAGAAGTTACCCGACATACCCCTCTCCACTCTAGAGGAAGCACGAGGGTCCCGCCCATATCCAGTGGAGCGCCATTTCCGCCTCGTAGCTCCATATGAGGGATCCTTTCGCTGCTTGGTCGGGAAAGAATTCTGGGCTTCCCTGTCGCATCTCAAGAGAAGGCTCTCTCCACAGGAAAGGCGAGAGGAACTCCAGGATAGTGCCACCATTCCCAGAGTCCCCCAGATATTTCAGTCCATTCCAGAGGAAACTGTTTTCCCTGCACTGCCTCGACTTTCACTCCACGGATCGACTCACACCACGGTGGCACGTGGGACAGCCCTGTTGGAAAGCCTCATGGGAAAGCCTCGTGCGAAATCCTCGAGGGAAAGCCACAGATCCCATTATCGACGTGACGAAAAGCATGACACTTCTGCTACAGCTCGGGAGGAAAGCGCACGTGATGCCCCCTCTCGAGACCAGGACTAACTCCCCTGGGGAGACTCCAAAAGTACCCCAAGATCCATGTCAGCACTGGAGAGGAATCCTCAGTTTCCGGGCCCGATTCCACACAAGGTCTTCGTCCCGGGCATCGAAAAGAGAGGAATCCCGAGAGGCCCCAGAGAAACTCGAATGGGGTCTGGCCAGGCCTGAGGCCACCAGAGCCAGTCCGTTAGGTCACCATCGTAAGACGAGAGCACCTTACGCAAGTCGAGAAAATCCAAGAGTTTCTCCCCTCCAGGCTAGACGAGGCCCTTTTCCGCTGAGGCGTCTCGAGGCTAATCACATCTAACCTCTGGAACTTCCAAAGGGTCCTTCACACCCTTGCTGCAACTCAAGAAGTTCCCGGACATACCCGTCTCCACTCGAGAGGAAGCACGATGGTCCCACCCACATCCAGAGGAGCCCCGTTTCCGCCTCCTAGCTCGAGATGAGGGGATCCTTTCCCTGCTTGGTCGGAAAAGAATACCCAGTCTTCCTGTCGCATGTCAAGAGGAGGCGCTCCTCACAGAAAAGGCGAGAGGAACTCAACGGTCGTGCCACAATTCCCAGAGTCCCCCAGATGTCTCATTCCATTCCAGAGGAACCTGTTTTCCCTGCACTGCCTCGACTGTCACGCCCAGGATCCACTCCCACCACGGTGGCAGTTGGGATAGCACTGTGGAAAATCCTCCTGGGAAAGCCTCATGGGAAAGCCTCGAGGGAAAGCCACAGATCCCTTGATTCACGCGACGGGAAGCGTGACACTGCTGCTACCCCTCTGGAGGAAAGCGGACGTGCATGCTCCCATTCGAGACGAGAACTTATCCCCTGGGGAGACTCCAAAAGTACCCCAAGATCCATGTCAGCACTGGAGAGGAATCCTCAGGTTCCGGGCCCGACTCCACACCAGGTCTAAGGCCCCGGCATCGACGGGAGAGGAATCCCGAGAGGCCCCCGCGCAACTCGCATGGGGACTGGCCAGTCCTGAGGCCACCAGAGCGGGTCCCTCAATTCCCTGTCGTAAGTGGAGTGCACCTGTCACAACTCGAGAAAATCCAGGAGGCTTTGCCCTCCAGGCGAGATGAGGCCCATTTCCGCTAAGGCTTCTCGAGGCTAATCACGCCTAACTTATGGAACTTCAAAAAGGTCCTTCACACCCTTGTTGCAACTCAAGAATTTCCCCGACATACCCGTGTCCACTCTAGAGGAAGCACGAGGGTCCCGCCCACATCCAGAGGAGCACCGTTTCCACTTCGCAGCTCGAGATGAGGGATATTGTCACTGCTCTGTCGGGAAAGAATTTTGGGCGTTCCTGTCGCATCTCAAGGGTAGGTGCTCTCCACAGGATAGGGGAGAGGAATTCCAGCCTCGTGCCACCATTCCAAGAGTCCCCAGATATCTCAGTCCATTCCAGAGGAACCTGTTTTCCCTGCACTGCCTGGACTTTGATTGCGAGGATCGACTGCCACCACGGTGGCACGTGGGACAGCCCTGTGGGAAAGCCTCGAGGGAAAGCCTGGAGGGAAAGTCACAGATCCCTTCATCCAGGCGATGGGAAGCACGACACTGCTGCTACAGTTCGGGAGGAAAGCGCACGTGCATGCCCCATTTGAGACGAGGACTTACTCCCCTGGCGAGACTCCAGAAGTACCCCAAGATCCATGTCAGCACTGGAGAGGAATCCTCAGGTTCCGGGCCTGACTCCAAACAAGGTCTTAGGCACCGACACCGAAGGGACAGGTTTCCTGAGAGGCCCGCGAGCAACTCGCACGGGGACTGGCCTTTCCTGAGGCCACCAGAGAGGGTCCCTGAGGTCCCTGTCCTAAGTCGAGAGCACCTGCCGCAACTCGAGAAAATCCAGGAGATTCTCCCCTCCAGGCGTGATGAGGCCCATTTCGGCTGAAACTTCTCGAGGCTAATCACATCTAGCGTCTGGAACTTCCAAAAGGCACTTCACACCCTTGCTGCAACTCACGAAGTTCCCCGACATACCCGTCTCCTCGCGAGAGGAAGCACGAGGGTCCCGACCACATCCAGAGGAGCCCCGTTTCCGCCTCGTAGCTCGAGATGAGGGATGCTTTCGCCGCTAGGTCGGGAAAGAATTCCTGGCGTTCCCGTCTCACCTCAGAGGAGGCGCTCTCCACCGGAAAGGCAAGAGGAACTCCAGCGTCGTGCCACCATTCCAAGAGTCCCCCAGATGTCTCAGTCCATTCTAGAGGAAACTGTTTTCCCTGCACTGCCTCGACTTTCACGCCGAGGATCGACACACACCACGGTGGTACGTGGGACATCCTGTGGGAAAGCCTCGTGGGAAATTCTCGAGGGAAAGCCACAGATCCCTTGATCCAGGCAATGGGAAGCGTGACACTGCTGCTACAGTTCTGGAGGAAAGCAGACGTGCATGCCGCCATTTGAGACGAGGACTTACTCCCCTGGGGAGACTCCAGAAGTACCCCAAGATCCATGTCAGCACTGGAGAGGAATCCTCAGGTTCCGGCCTCGACTCCACACAAGGTCTTAGGCCCCGGCATCGACGGGAGAGGAATCCCGAGAGGTCCCCGAGCAACTCGCATGGGGACTGGCCTTTCCTGAGGCCACCAGAGCGGGTCCCTGAGGTCCCCGTCGTAAGTCGAGAGCACCTGCCGCAACTCGAGAAAATCCAGGAGGTTTTGCTCTCCAGGCGAGATGAGGCCCATTTCCGCTGAGGCTTCTCGAGGCTAATCACACCTAACCTCTGGAACTTCCAAAAGGTCCTTCACACCCTTGCTGCAACTCAAGAAGTTCCCTGATATACCGGTCTCCACTCGAAAGGAAGCACGAGAATCCCAGGAAAATCCACAGGAGCGCCGTTTCCGCCTCGTAGCTCGAGATGAGGGATCCTTTCCCCGTTTGGTCAGAAAAGAATTCCCGGCGTTCTAGTCGCATCTCAAGAGGAGGCGCTCTCCATAGGAAAGGCGAGAGGAACTCCAGGGTCGTGCCACCATTCCCAGAGTCTGCCAGATGTCTCAGTAAATACCAGAGGAACCTGTTTTCCCTGCACTGACTCGACTTTCATGCCGAGGATCGACTCACACCACGGTGGCACCTGGGACAGCCCTGTGGGAAAGCCTCGTGGGAAAGCCTCGTGGAAAATCCTCGAGGGAAAGCCACAGACCCCATGACTCACTAGATGGGAAGCGTGACACTGCTGCTACAAATCGGGAGGAAAGCGCACGTGCATGCCCCCTCTCGAGACGAGGACTCGCTCCCCTGGGGAGACTCCAAAAGTACCCCAAAATCCATGTCACCACTAGAGAGGAAACCTCAGGTTCTGGCTCCGACTCAACACAAGGTCTTAGGCCCCGACATCGACGGGAGAGGAATCCCGAGCGGCCCCCGAGGAACTCGCATGGGGACTGGCCTTTCCTGAGGCCACCAGAGCGGGTCCCTGAGGTCCCCGTCGTAAGTCGAGAGCACCTGCCGCAACTCGAGAAAATCCAGGAGGTTTTGCCCTGCAGGGGAGATGAGGCCCATTTCCGCTGAGGCTTCTCGAGGCTAATCACATCTAACCACTGGAACTTCCAAAGGGTCCTTCACACCCTTGCTGCAACTCAAGAAGTTCCCCGACATACCCGACTCCACTCGAGAGGAAGCACGAGGGTCCCGCACACATCCAGGGGAGCCCTGTTTCCGCCTCCTAGCTCGAGATGAGGGATCCTTTCCCTGTTTCCTAGGGAAAGAATTCCCGGCGTTCCCGTCGCATCTTAAGAGGAGGCGCTCTCCACAGGAAAGGCGAGAGGAACTCCAGGGTCGTGCCACCATTCCCAGAGTCCCCCAGATGTCCCAGTCCATTCCAGAGGAACCTGTTTTCCCTGCACTGCCTCGACTTTCACGCCTCAGATCGACTCACACCACGGTGGCACATGGGACAGCCCTGTGGGAAAGCCTCATGGGAAAGCCTTGTGGGAAAACCTCGAGGGAAAGCCACAGATCCCATGAACGACGCGACGGGAAGCCTGACAATGCTACTACTGCTCTGGAGGAAAGCGCACGTGCATGCCCCCATTCGAGACAAGGACTGACTCCCCTGGCGAGAATCCAGAAGTACCCCAAGAACCATGTCAGCACTGGAGAGGAATCCTCAGTTTCCGTGCCCAACTCCACACGGGGTCTTAGGCCCCGGCATCGACGGGAGAGGAATCCCAAGAGGTCCCCGAGAAGCTCGAATGGGGTCTGGCCAGGCCTGAGGCCACCAGAGCGGGTCCCTTAGGTCTCCGTCGTAACACTAGAGCACCTGCCGCAACTCGGGAAAATCCAGGAGGATCTCCCCTCCAGGCTAGATGAGGCCCATGTGCGCTGCGGCTTCTCGAGGCTAATCACAGCTAACCTCTGGAACTTCCAAAAGGTCCTTCACATCCTTGCTGCAACTCAAGAAGTTACCCGACATACCCCTCTCCACTCTAGAGGAAGCACGAGGGTCCCACCCATATCCAGTGGAGCGCCATTTCCGCCTCGTAGCTCCATATGAGGGATCCTTTCGCTGCTTGGTCGGGAAAGAATTCTGGGCTTCCCTGGCGCATCTCAAGAGAAGGCTCTCTCCACAGGAAAGGCGAGAGGAACTCCAGGATAGTGCCACCATTCCCAGAGTCCCCCAGATATTTCAGTCCATTCCAGAGGAAACTGTTTTCCCTGCACTGCCTCGACTTTCACTCCACGGATCGACTCACACCACGGTGGCACGTGGGACAGCCCTGTTGGAAAGCCTCATGGGAAAGCCTCGTGCGAAATCCTCGAGGGAAAGCCACAGATCCCATTATCGACGTGACGAAAAGCGTGACACTTCTGCTACAGCTCGGGAGGAAAGCGCACGTGATGCCCCCTCTCGAGACCAGGACTAACTCCCCTGGGGAGACTCCAAAAGTACCCCAAGATCCATGTCAGCACTGGAGAGGAATCCTCAGTTTCCGGGCCCGATTCCACACAAGGTCTTCGTCCCGGGCATCGAAAAGAGAGGAATCCCGAGAGGCCCCAGAGAAACTCGAATGGGGTCTGGCCAGGCCTGAGGCCACCAGAGCCAGTCCGTTAGGTCACCATCGTAAGACGAGAGCACCTTCCGCAAGTCGAGAAAATCCAAGAGGTTCTCTCCTCCAGGCTAGACGAGGCCCTTTTCCGCTGAGGCGTCTCGAGGCTAATCACATCTAACCTCTGGAACTTCCAAAGGGTCCTTCACACCCTTGCTGCAACTCAAGAAGTTCCCGGACATACCCGTCTCCACTCGAGAGGAAGCACGATGGTCCCACCCACATCCAGAGGAGCCCCGTTTCCGCCTCCTAGCTCGAGATGAGGGGATCCTTTCCCTGCTTGGTCGGAAAAGAATACCCAGTCTTCCTGTTGCATGTCAAGAGGAGGCGCTCCTCACAGAAAAGGCGAGAGGAACTCAACGGTCGTGCCACAATTCCCAGAGTCCCCCAGATGTCTCATTCCATTCCAGAGGAACCTGTTTTCCCTGCACTGCCTCGACTTTCACGCCCAGGATCCACTCCCACCACGGTGGCAGTTGGGATAGCACTGTGGAAAATCCTCCTGGGAAAGCCTCATGGGAAAGCCTCGAGGGAAAGCCACAGATCCCTTGATTCACGCGACGGGAAGCGTGACACTGCTGCTACCCCTCTGGAGGAAAGCGGACGTGCATGCTCCCATTCGAGACGAGAACTTATCCCCTGGGGAGACTCCAAAAGTACCCCAAGATCCATGTCAGCACTGGAGAGGAATCCTCAGGTTCCGGGCCCGACTCCACACCAGGTCTAAGGCCCCGGTATCGACGGGAGAGGAATCCCGAGAGGCCCCCGCGCAACTCGCATGGGGACTGGCCAGTCCTGAGGCCACCAGAGCGGGTCCCTCAATTCCCTGTCGTAAGTGGAGTGCACCTGTCACAACTCGAGAAAATCCAGGAGGCTTTGCCCTCCAGGCGAGATGAGGCCCATTTCCGCTAAGGCTTCTCGAGGCTAATCACGCCTAACTTATGGAACTTCAAAAAGGTCCTTCACACCCTTGTTGCAACTCAAGAATTTCCCCGACATACCCGTGTCCACTCTAGAGGAAGCACGAGGGTCCCGCCCACATCCAGAGGAGCACCGTTTCCGCTTCGCAGCTCGAGATGAGGGATATTGTCACTGCTCTGTCGGGAAAGAATTTTGGGCGTTCCTGTCGCATCTCAAGGGGAGGTGCTCTCCACAGGATAGGCGAGAGGAATTCCAGCCTCGTGCCACCATTCCAAGAGTCCCCAGATATCTCAGTCCATTCCAGAGGAACCTGTTTTCCCTGCACTGCCTGGACTTTGATTGCGAGGATCGACTGCCACCACGGTGGCACGTGGGACAGCCCTGTGGGAAAGCCTCGAGGGAAAGCCTGGAGGGAAAGTCACAGATCCCTTCATCCAGGCGATGGGAAGCGTGACACTGCTGCTACAGTTCGGGAGGAAAGCGCACGTGCATGCCCCATTTGAGACGAGGACTTACTCCCCTGGCGAGACTCCAGAAGTACCCCAAGATCCATGTCAGCACTGGAGAGGAATCCTCAGGTTCCGGGCCCGACTCCAAACAAGGTCTTAGGCACCGACACCGAAGGGACAGGTTTCCTGAGAGGCCCGCGAGCAACTCGCACGGGGACTGGCCTTTCCTGAGGCCACCAGAGAGGGTCCCTGAGGTCCCTGTCCTAAGTCGAGAGCACCTGCCGCAACTCGAGAAAATCCAGGAGATTCTCCCCTCCAGGCGTGATGAGGCCCATTTCGGCTGAAACTTCTCGAGGCTAATCACATCTAGCGTCTGGAACTTCCAAAAGGCACTTCACACCCTTGCTGCAACTCACGAAGTTCCCCGACATACCCGTCTCCTCGCGAGAGGAAGCACGAGGGTCCCGACCACATCCAGAGGAGCCCCGTTTCCGCCTCGTAGCTCGAGATGAGGGATGCTTTCGCCGCTAGGTCGGGAAAGAATTCCTGGCGTTCCCGTCTCACCTCAGAGGCGGCGCTCTCCACCGGAAAGGCAAGAGGAACTCCAGCGTCGTGCCACCATTCCAAGAGTCCCCCAGATGTCTCAGTCCATTCTAGAGGAAACTGTTTTCCCTGCACTGCCTCGACTTTCACGCCGAGGATCGACACACACCACGGTGGTACGAGGGACATCCGTGTGGGAAAGCCTCGTGGGAAATCCTCGAGGGAAAGCCACAGATCCCTTGATCCAGGCAATGGGAAGCGTGACACTGCTGCTACAGTTCTGGAGGAAAGCAGACGTGCATGCCGCCATTTGAGACGAGGACTTACTCCCCTGGGGAGACTCCAGAAGTACCCCAAGATCCATGTCAGCACTGGAGAGGAATCCTCAGGTTCCGGCCTCGACTCCACACAAGGTGTTAGGCCCCGGCATCGACGGGAGAGGAATCCCGAGAGGTCCCCGAGCAACTCGCATGGGGACTGGCCTTTCCTGAGGCCACCAGAGCGGGTCCCTGAGGTCCCCGTCGTATGTCGAGAGCACCAGCCGCAACTCGAGAAAATCCAGGAGGTTTTGCTCTCCAGGCGAGATGAGGCCCATTTCCGCTGAGGCCTCTCGAGGCTAATCACATCTAACCACTGGAACTTCCAAAGGGTTCTTCACACCCTTGTTGCAACTCAAGAAGTTCCCCGACATACCTGTCTCCACTCGAGAGGAAGCACGAGGGTCCCGCACACATCCAGGGGAGAACCGTTTCCGCCTCCTAGCTCGAGATGAGGGATCCTTTCCCTGTTTCCTAGGGAAAGAATTCCCGGCGTTCCCGTCGCATCTTAAGAGGAGGCGCTCTCCACAGGAAAGGCGAGAGGAACTCCAGGGTCGTGCCACCATTCCCAGAGTCCCCCAGATGTTCCAGTCCATTCCAGAGGAACCTGTTTTCCCTGCACTGCCTCGACTTTCACGCCTCAGATCGACTCACACCACGGTGGCACATGGGACAGCCCTGTGGGAAAGCCTCATGGGAAAGCCTTGTGGGAAAACCTCGAGGGAAAGCCACAGATCCCATGAACGACGCGACGGGAAGCGTGACAAGGCTACTACTGCTCTGGAGGAAAGCGCACGTGCATGCCCCCATTCGAGACAAGGACTGACTCCCCTGGCGAGAATCCAGAAGTACCCCAAGAACCATGTCAGCACTGGAGAGGAATCCTCAATTTCCGTGCCCAACTCCACACGGGGTCTTAGGCCCCGGCATCGACGGGAGAGGAATCCCAAGAGGTCCCCGAGAAGCTCGAATGGGGTCTGGCCAGGCCTGAGGCCACCAGAGCGGGTCCCTTAGGTCTCCGTCGTAACACTAGAGCACCTGCCGCAACTCGGGAAAATCCAGGAGGATCTCCCCTCCAGGCTAGATGAGGCCCATGTGCGCTGCGGCTTCTCGAGGCTAATCACACCTAACCTCTGGAACTTCCAAAAGGTCCTTCACATCCTTGCTGCAACTCAAGAAGTTACCCGACATACCCCTCTCCACTCTAGAGGAAGCACGAGGGTCCCACCCATATCCAGTGGAGCGCCATTTCCGCCTCGTAGCTCCATATGAGGGATCCTTTCGCTGCTTGGTCGGGAAAGAATTCTGGGCTTCCCTGGCGCATCTCAAGAGAAGGCTCTCTCCACAGGAAAGGCGAGAGGAACTCCAGGATAGTGCCACCATTCCCAGAGTCCCCCAGATATTTCAGTCCATTCCAGAGGAAACTGTTTTCCCTGCACTGCCTCGACTTTCACTCCACGGATCGACTCACACCACGGTGGCACGTGGGACAGCCCTGTTGGAAAGCCTCATGGGAAAGCCTCGTGCGAAATCCTCGAGGGAAAGCCACAGATCCCATTATCGACGTGACGAAAAGCATGACACTTCTGCTACAGCTCGGGAGGAAAGCGCACGTGATGCCCCCTCTCGAGACCAGGACTAACTCCCCTGGGGAGACTCCAAAAGTACCCCAAGATCCATGTCAGCACTGGAGAGGAATCCTCAGTTTCCGGGCCCGATTCCACACAAGGTCTTCGTCCCGGGCATCGAAAAGAGAGGAATCCCGAGAGGCCCCAGAGAAACTCGAATGGGGTCTGGCCAGGCCTGAGGCCACCAGAGCCAGTCCGTTAGGTCACCATCGTAAGACGAGAGCACCTTCCGCAAGTCGAGAAAATCCAAGAGGTTCTCCCCTCCAGGCTAGACGAGGCCCTTTTCCGCTGAGGCGTCTCGAGGCTAATCACATCTAACCTCTGGAACTTCCAAAGGGTCCTTCACACCCTTGCTGCAACTCAAGAAGTTCCCGGACATACCCGTCTCCACTCGAGAGGAAGCACGATGGTCCCACCCACATCCAGAGGAGCCCCGTTTCCGCCTCCTAGCTCGAGATGAGGGGATCCTTTCCCTGCTTGGTCGGAAAAGAATACCCAGTCTTCCTGTTGCATGTCAAGAGGAGGCGCTCCTCACAGAAAAGGCGAGAGGAACTCAACGGTCGTGCCACAATTCCCAGAGTCCCCCAGATGTCTCATTCCATTCCAGAGGAACCTGTTTTCCCTGCACTGCCTCGACTTTCACGCCCAGGATCCACTCCCACCACGGTGGCAGTTGGGATAGCACTGTGGAAAATCCTCCTGGGAAAGCCTCATGGGAAAGCCTCGAGGGAAAGCCACAGATCCCTTGATTCACGCGACTGGAAGCGTGACACTGCTGCTACCCCTCTGGAGGAAAGCGGACGTGCATGCTCCCATTCGAGACGAGAACTTATCCCCTGGGGAGACTCCAAAAGTACCCCAAGATCCATGTCAGCACTGGAGAGGAATCCTCAGGTTCCGGCCCCGACTCCACACCAGGTCTAAGGCCCCGGTACCGACGGGAGAGGAATCCCGAGAGGCCCCCGCGCAACTCGCATGGGGACTGGCCAGTCCTGAGGCCACCAGAGCGGGTCCCTCAATTCCCTGTCGTAAGTGGAGTGCACCTGTCACAACTCGAGAAAATCCAGGAGGCTTTGCCCTCCAGGCGAGATGAGGCCCATTTCCGCTAAGGCTTCTCGAGGCTAATCACGCCTAACTTATGGAACTTCAAAAAGGTCCTTCACACCCTTGTTGCAACTCAAGAATTTCCCCGACATACCCGTGTCCACTCTAGAGGAAGCACGAGGGTCCCGCCCACATCCAGAGGAGCACCGTTTCCGCTTCGCAGCTCGAGATGAGGGATATTGTCACTGCTCTGTCGGGAAAGAATTTTGGGCGTTCCTGTCGCATCTCAAGGGGAGGTGCTCTCCACAGGATAGGCGAGAGGAATTCCAGCCTCGTGCCACCATTCCAAGAGTCCCCAGATATCTCAGTCCATTCCAGAGGAACCTGTTTTCCCTGCACTGCCTGGACTTTGATTGCGAGGATCGACTGCCACCACGGTGGCACGTGGGACAGCCCTGTGGGAAAGCCTCGAGGGAAAGCCTGGAGGGAAAGTCACAGATCCCTTCATCCAGGCGATGGGAAGCACGACACTGCTGCTACAGTTCGGGAGGAAAGCGCACGTGCATGCCCCATTTGAGACAAGGACTTACTCCCCTGGCGAGACTCCAGAAGTACCCCAAGATCCATGTCAGCACTGGAGAGGAATCCTCAGGTTCCGGGCCCGACTCCAAACAAGGTCTTAGGCACCGACACCGAAGGGACAGGTTTCCTGAGAGGCCCGCGAGCAACTCGCACGGGGACTGGCCTTTCCTGAGGCCACCAGAGAGGGTCCCTGAGGTCCCTGTCCTAAGTCGAGAGCACCTGCCGCAACTCGAGAAAATCCAGGAGATTCTCCCCTCCAGGCGTGATGAGGCCCATTTCGGCTGAAACTTCTCGAGGCTAATCACATCTAGCGTCTGGAACTTCCAAAAGGCACTTCACACCCTTGCTGCAACTCACGAAGTTCCCCGACATACCCGTCTCCTCGCGAGAGGAAGCACGAGGGTCCCGACCACATCCAGAGGAGCCCCGTTTCCGCCTCGTAGCTCGAGATGAGGGATGCTTTCGCCGCTAGGTCGGGAAAGAATTCCTGGCGTTCCCGTCTCACCTCAGAGGAGGCGCTCTCCACCGGAAAGGCAAGAGGAACTCCAGCGTCGTGCCACCATTCCAAGAGTCCCCCAGATGTCTCAGTCCATTCTAGAGGAAACTGTTTTCCCTGCACTGCCTCGACTTTCACGCCGAGGATCGACACACACCACGGTGGTACGAGGGACATCCGTGTGGGAAAGCCTCGTGGGAAATCCTCGAGGGAAAGCCACAGATCCCTTGATCCAGGCAATGGGAAGCGTGACACTGCTGCTACAGTTCTGGAGGAAAGCGGACGTGCATGCCGCCATTTGAGACGAGGACTTACTCCCCTGGGGAGACTCCAGAAGTACCCCAAGATCCATGTCAGCACTGGAGAGGAATCCTCAGGTTCCGGCCTCGACTCCACACAAGGTCTTAGGCCCCGGCATCGACGGGAGAGGAATCCCGAGAGGTCCCCGAGCAACTCGCATGGGGACTGGCCTTTCCTGAGGCCACCAGAGCGGGTCCCTGAGGTCCCCGTCGTAAGTCGAGAGCACCTGCCGCAACTCGAGAAAATCCAGGAGGTTTTGCTCTCCAGGCGAGATGAGGCCCATTTCCGCTGAGGCTTCTCGAGGCTAATCACACCTAACCTCTGGAACTTCCAAAAGGTCCTTCACACCCTTGCTGCAACTCAAGAAGTTCCCTGATATACCCGTCTCCACTCGAAAGGAAGCACGAGAATCCCAGGAAAATCCACAGGAGCGCCGTTTCCGCCTCGTAGCTCGAGATGAGGGATCCTTTCCCCGTTTGGTCAGAAAAGAATTCCCGGCGTTCTAGTCGCATCTCAAGAGGAGGCGCTCTCCATAGGAAAGGCGAGAGGAACTCCAGGGTCGTGCCACCATTCCCAGAGTCTGCCAGATGTCTCAGTAAATACCAGAGGAACCTGTTTTCCCTGCACTGACTCGACTTTCATGCCGAGGATCGACTCACACCACGGTGGCACCTGGGACAGCCCTGTGGGAAAGCCTCGTGGGAAAGCCTCGTGGAAAATCCTCGAGGGAAAGCCACAGACCCCATGACTCACTAGATGGGAAGCGTGACACTGCTGCTACAAAACGGGAGGAAAGCGCACGTGCATGCCCCCTCTCGAGACGAGGACTCGCTCCCCTGGGGAGACTCCAAAAGTACCCCAAAATCCATGTAACCACTAGAGAGGAAACCTCAGGTTCTGGCTCCGACTCAACACAAGGTCTTAGGCCCCGGCATCGACGGGAGAGGAATCCCGAGAGGCCCCCGAGGAACTCGCATGGGGACTGGCCTTTCCTGAGGCCACCAGAGCGGGTCCCTGAGGTCCCCGTCGTAAGTCGAGAGCACCTGCCGCAACTCGAGAAAATCCAGGAGGTTTTGCCCTGCAGGGGAGATGAGGCCCATTTCCGCTGAGGCTTCTCGAGGCTAATCACATCTAACCACTGGAACTTCCAAAGGGTCCTTCACACCCTTGCTGCAACTCAAGAAGTTCCCCGACATACCCGACTCCACTCGAGAGGAAGCACGAGGGTCCCGCACACATCCAGGGGAGCCCCGTTTCCGCCTCCTAGCTCGAGATGAGGGATCCTTTCCCTGTTTCGTAGGGAAAGAATTCCCGGCGTTCCCGTTGCCTCTCAAGAGGAGGCGCTCTCCACAGGAAAGGCGAGAGGAACTCCAGGGTCGTGCCACCATTCCAAGAGTCCCCCAGATGTGTCAGTCCATTCCAGAGGAACCTGTTTTCCCTGCACTGCCTTGACGTTCAAGCCGAGGATCGACTCCCACCACGTGTGCACGTGGGACAGCCCTGTGGGAAAGACTCGTGGGAAAGCTTCGTGGGAAAGACTCCAGGGAAAAATATAGATCCTTTGATCCACGCGGTGGACTGCGTGACACTGCTGCTACCACTCTGGAGGAAAGCGCAAGTGCATGCCCGCATTCGAGACGAGGACTGACTCCCCTGGGGAGACTCCAGAAGCACCCCAAGATCCATGTCAGCACTGGAGAGGAATCCTCAGGTTCCGGCCCCGACTCCACACAAGGTCTTAGGCCCCGGCATCGGCGGGAGAGGAATCCCGAGAGGCCCCCGAGGAACTCGCATGGGGACTGGCCTTTCCTGAGGCCACAGAGCGGGTCCCTGAGGTCCCCGTCATAAGTCGAGAGCATCTGCTGCAACTCGAGAAAATCCAGGAGGTTTTGCCCTCCAGGCGAGATGAGGCCCATTTCCGCTGAGGCCTCTCGAGGCTAATCACATCTAACCACTGGAACTTCCAAAGGGTCCTTCACACCCTTGCTGCAACTCAAGAAGCTCCCGACATACCTGTCTCCACTCGAGAGGAAGCACGAGGGTCCCCCACACATCCAGGGGAGCCCCGTTTCTGCCTCCTAGCTCGAGATGAGGGATCCTTTCCCTGTTTCGTAGGGAAAGAATTCCCGGCGTTCCCGTCGCATCTCAAGAGGAGGCGCTCTCCACAGGAAAGTCGAGAGGAACTCCAGGGTCGTGCCACCATTCCCAGAGTCCCCCAGATGTCCCAGTCCATTCCAGAGGAACCTGTTTTCCCTGCACTGCCTCGACTTTCACGCCTCAGATCGACTCACACCACGGTGGCACATGGGACAGCCCTGTGGGAAAGCCTCATGGGAAAGCCTTGTGGGAAAACCTCGAGGGAAAGCCACAGATCCCATGAACGACGCGACGGGAAGCGTGACAATGCTGCTACTGCTCTGGAGGAAAGCGCACGTGCATGCCCCCATTCGAGACAAGGACTGACTCCCCTGGCGAGAATCCAGAAGTACCCCAAGAACCATGTCAGCACTGGAGAGGAATCCTCAGTTTCCGTGCCCAACTCCACACGGGGTCTTAGGCCCCTGCATCGATGGGAGAGGAATCCCAAGAGGTCCCCGAGAAGCTCGAATGGGGTCTGGCCAGGCCTGAGGCCACCAGAGCGGGTCCCTTAGGTCTCCGTCGTAACACTAGAGCACCTGCCGCAACTCGGGAAAATCCAGGAGGATCTCCCCTCCAGGCTAGATGAGGCCCATGTGCGCTGCGGCTTCTCGAGGCTAATCACACCTAACCTCTGGAACTTCCAAAAGGTCCTTCACATCCTTGCTGCAACTCAAGAAGTTACCCGACATACCCCTCTCCACTCTAGAGGAAGCACGAGGGTCCCACCCATATCCAGTGGAGCGACATTTCTGCCTCGTAGCTCCATATGAGGGATCCTTTCGCTGCTTGGTCGGGAAAGAATTCTGGGCTTTCCTGTCGCATCTCAAGAGAAGGCTCTCTCCACAGGAAAGGCGAGAGGAACTCCAGGATAGTGCCACCATTCCCAGAGTCCCCCAGATATTTCAGTCCATTCCAGAGGAAACTGTTTTCCCTGCACTGCCTCGACTTTCACTCCACGGATCGACTCACACCACGGTGGCACGTGGGACAGCCCTGTTGGAAAGCCTCATGGGAAAGCCTCGTGCGAAATCCTCGAGGGAAAGCCACAGATCCCATTATCGACGTGACGAAAAGCGTGACACTTCTGCTACAGCTCGGGAGGAAAGCGCACGTGATGCCCCCTCTCGAGACCAGGACTAACTCCCCTGGGGAGACTCCAAAAGTACCCCAAGATCCATGTCAGCACTGGAGAGGAATCCTCAGTTTCCGGGCCCGATTCCACACAAGGTCTTAGTCCCGGGCATCGAAAAGAGAGGAATCCCGAGAGGCCCCGGAGAAACTCGAATGGGGTCTGGCCAGGCCTGAGGCCACCAGAGCCAGTCCGTTAGGTCACCATCCTAAGACGAGAGCACCTTCCGCAAGTCGAGAAAATCCAAGAGGTTCTCCCCTCCAGGCTAGATGAGGCCCTTTTCCGCTGAGGCGTCTCGAGGCTAATCACATCTAACCTCTGGAACTTCCAAAGGGTCCTTCACACCCTTGCTGCAACTCAAGAAGTTCCCGGACATACCCGTCTCCACTCGAGAGGAAGCACGATGGTCCCACCCACATCCAGAGGAGCCCCGTTTCCGCCTCCTAGCTCGAGATGAGGGGATCCTTTCCCTGCTTGGTCGGAAAAGAATACCCAGTCTTCCTGTTGCATGTCAAGAGGAGGCGCTCCTCACAGAAAAGGCGAGAGGAACTCAACGGTCGTGCCACAATTCCCAGAGTCCCCCAGATGTCTCATTCCATTCCAGAGGAAGCTGTTTTCCCTGCACTGTCTCGACTGTCACGCCCAGGATCCACTCCCACCACGGTGGCAGTTGGGATAGCACTGTGGAAAATCCTCCTGGGAAAGCCTCATGGGAAAGCCTCGAGGGAAAGCCACAGATCCCTTGATTCACGCGACGGGAAGCGTGACACTGCTGCTACCCCTCTGGAGGAAAGCGGACGTGCATGCTCCCATTCGAGACGAGAACTTATCCCCTGAGGAGACTCCAAAAGTACCCCAAGATCCATGTCAGCACTGGAGAGGAATCCTCAGGTTCCGGCCCCGACTCCACACCAGGTCTAAGGCGCCGGCATCGACGGGAGAGGAATCCCGAGAGGCCCCCGCGCAACTCGCATGGGGACTGGCCAGTCCTGAGGCCACCAGAGCGGGTCCCTCAATTCCCTGTCGTAAGTGGAGTGCACCTGTCACAACTCGAGAAAATCCAGGAGGCTTTGCCCTCCAGGCGAGATGAGGCCAATTTCCGCTAAGGCTTCTCGAGGCTAATCACGGCTAACTTATGGAACTTCAAAAAGGTCCTTCACACCCTTGTTGCAACTCAAGAATTTCCCCGACATACCCGTGTCCACTCTAGAGGAAGCACGAGGGTCCCGCCCACATCCAGAGGAGCACCGTTTCCGCTTCGCAGCTCGAGATGAGGGATATTGTCACTGCTCTGTCGGGAAAGAATTTTGGGCGTTCCTGTCGCATCCCAAGGGGAGGTGCTCTCCACAGGATAGGCGAGAGGAATTCCAGCCTCGTGCCACCATTCCAAGAGTCCCCAGATATCTCAGTCCATTCCAGAGGAACCTGTTTTCCCTGCACTGCCTGGACTTTGATTGCGAGGATCGACTGCCACCACGGTGGCACGTGGGACAGCCCTGTGGGAAAGCCTCGAGGGAAAGCCTGGAGGGAAAGTCACAGATCCCTTCATCCAGGCGATGGGAAGCACGACACTGCTGCTACAGTTCGGGAGGAAAGCGCACGTGCATGCCCCTTTTGAGACGAGGACTTACTCCCCTGGCGAGACTCCAGAAGTACCCCAAGATCCATGTCAGCACTGGAGAGGAATCCTCAGGTTCCGGGCCCGACTCCAAACAAGGTCTTAGGCACCGACACCGAAGGGACAGGTTTCCTGAGAGGCCCGCGAGCAACTCGCACGGGGACTGGCCTTTCCTGAGGCCACCAGAGAGGGTCCCTGAGGTCCCTGTCCTAAGTCGAGAGCACCTGCCGCAACTCGAGAAAATCCAGGAGATTCTCCCCTCCAGGCGTGATGAGGCCCATTTCGGCTGAAACTTCTCGAGGCTAATCACATCTAGCGTCTGGAACTTCCAAAAGGCACTTCACACCCTTGCTGCAACTCACGAAGTTCCCCGACATACCCGTCTCCTCGCGAGAGGAAGCACGAGGGTCCCGACCACATCCAGAGGAGCCCCGTTTCCGCCTCGTAGCTCGAGATGAGGGATGCTTTCGCCGCTAGGTCGGGAAAGAATTCCTGGCGTTCCCGTCTCACCTCAGAGGAGGCGCTCTCCACCGGAAAGGCAAGAGGAACTCCAGCGTCGTGCCACCATTCCAAGAGTCCCCCAGATGTCTCAGTCCATTCTAGAGGAAACTGTTTTCCCTGCACTGCCTCGACTTTCACGCCGAGGATCGACACACACCACGGTGGTACGAGGGACATCCGTGTGGGAAAGCCTCGTGGGAAATCCTCGAGGGAAAGCCACAGATCCCTTGATCCAGGCAATGGGAAGCGTGACACTGCTGCTACAGTTCTGGAGGAAAGCGGACGTGCATGCCGCCATTTGAGACGAGGACTTACTCCCCTGGGGAGACTCCAGAAGTACCCCAAGATCCATGTCAGCACTGGAGAGGAATCCTCAGGTTCCGGCCTCGACTCCACACAAGGTCTTAGGCCCCGGCATCGACGGGAGAGGAATCCCGAGAGGTCCCCGAGCAACTCGCATGGGGACTGGCCTTTCCTGAGGCCACCAGAGCGGGTCCCTGAGGTCCCCGTCGTAAGTCGAGAGCACCTGCCGCAACTCGAGAAAATCCAGGAGGTTTTGCTCTCCAGGCGAGATGAGGCCCATTTCCGCTGAGGCTTCTCGAGGCTAATCACACCTAACCTCTGGAACTTCCAAAAGGTCCTTCACACCCTTGCTGCAACTCAAGAAGTTCCCTGATATACCCGTCTCCACTCGAAAGGAAGCACGAGAATCCCAGGAAAATCCACAGGAGCGCCGTTTCCGCCTCGTAGCTCGAGATGAGGGATCCTTTCCCCGTTTGGTCAGAAAAGAATTCCCGGCGTTCTAGTCGCATCTCAAGAGGAGGCGCTCTCCATAGGAAAGGCGAGAGGAACTCCAGGGTCGTGCCACCATTCCCAGAGTCTGCCAGATGTCTCAGTAAATACCAGAGGAACCTGTTTTCCCTGCACTGACTCGACTTTCATGCCGAGGATCGACTCACACCACGGTGGCACCTGGGACAGCCCTGTGGGAAAGCCTCGTGGGAAAGCCTCGTGGAAAATCCTCGAGGGAAAGCCACAGACCCCATGACTCACTAGATGGGAAGCGTGACACTGCTGCTACAAAACGGGAGGAAAGCGCACGTGCATGCCCCCTCTCGAGACGAGGACTCGCTCCCCTGGGGAGACTCCAAAAGTACCCCAAAATCCATGTAACCACTAGAGAGGAAACCTCAGGTTCTGGCTCCGACTCAACACAAGGTCTTAGGCCCCGGCATCGACGGGAGAGGAATCCCGAGAGGCCCCCGAGGAACTCGCATGGGGACTGGCCTTTCCTGAGGCCACCAGAGCGGGTCCCTGAGGTCCCCGTCGTAAGTCGAGAGCACCTGCCGCAACTCGAGAAAATCCAGGAGGTTTTGCCCTGCAGGGGAGATGAGGCCCATTTCCGCTGAGGCTTCTCGAGGCTAATCACATCTAACCACTGGAACTTCCAAAGGGTCCTTCACACCCTTGCTGCAACTCAAGAAGTTCCCCGACATACCCGACTCCACTCGAGAGGAAGCACGAGGGTCCCGCACACATCCAGGGGAGCCCCGTTTCCGCCTCCTAGCTCGAGATGAGGGATCCTTTCCCTGTTTCGTAGGGAAAGAATTCCCGGCGTTCCCGTTGCCTCTCAAGAGGAGGCGCTCTCCACAGGAAAGGCGAGAGGAACTCCAGGGTCGTGCCACCATTCCAAGAGTCCCCCAGATGTGTCAGTCCATTCCAGAGGAACCTGTTTTCCCTGCACTGCCTTGACGTTCAAGCCGAGGATCGACTCCCACCACGTGTGCACGTGGGACAGCCCTGTGGGAAAGACTCGTGGGAAAGCTTCGTGGGAAAGACTCCAGGGAAAAATATAGATCCTTTGATCCACGCGGTGGACTGCGTGACACTGCTGCTACCACTCTGGAGGAAAGCGCAAGTGCATGCCCGCATTCGAGACGAGGACTGACTCCCCTGGGGAGACTCCAGAAGCACCCCAAGATCCATGTCAGCACTGGAGAGGAATCCTCAGGTTCCGGCCCCGACTCCACACAAGGTCTTAGGCCCCGGCATCGGCGGGAGAGGAATCCCGAGAGGCCCCCGAGGAACTCGCATGGGGACTGGCCTTTCCTGAGGCCACAGAGCGGGTCCCTGAGGTCCCCGTCATAAGTCGAGAGCATCTGCTGCAACTCGAGAAAATCCAGGAGGTTTTGCCTTCCAGGCGAGATGTGTCCCATTTCCGCTGAGGCCTCTCGAGGCTAATCACATCTAACCACTGGAACTTCCAAAGGGTTCTTCACACCCTTGTTGCAACTCAAGAAGTTCCCCGACATACCCGTCTCCACTCGAGAGGAAGCACGAGGGTCCCGCACACATCCAGGGGAGAACCGTTTCCGCCTCCTAGCTCGAGATGAGGGATCCTTTCCCTGTTTCCTAGGGAAAGAATTCCCGGCGTTCCCGTCGCATCTTAAGAGGAGGCGCTCTCCACAGGAAAGGCGAGAGGAACTCCAGGGTCGTGCCACCATTCCCAGAGTCCCCCAGATGTCCCAGTCCATTCCAGAGGAACCTGTTTTCCCTGCACTGCCTCGACTTTCACGCCTCAGATCGACTCACACCACGGTGGCACATGGGACAGCCCTGTGGGAAAGCCTCATGGGAAAGCCTTGTGGGAAAACCCGAGGGAAAGCCACAGATCCCATGAACGACGCGTCGGGAAGCCTGACAATGCTACTACTGCTCTGGAGGAAAGCGCACGTGCATGCCCCCATTCGAGACAAGGACTGACTCCCCTGGCGAGAATCCAGAAGTACCCCAAGAACCATGTCAGCACTGGAGAGGAATCCTCAGTTTCCGTGCCCAACTCCACACGGGGTCTTAGGCCCCGGCATCGACGGGAGAGGAATCCCAAGAGGTCCCCGAGAAGCTCGAATGGGGTCTGGCCAGGCCTGAGGCCACCAGAGCGGGTCCCTTAGGTCTCCGTCGTAACACTAGAGCACCTGCCGCAACTCGGGAAAATCCAGGAGGATCTCCCCTCCAGGCTAGATGAGGCCCATGTGCGCTGCGGCTTCTCGAGGCTAATCACAGCTAACCTCTGGAACTTCCAAAAGGTCCTTCACATCCTTGCTGCAACTCAAGAAGTTACCCGACATACCCCTCTCCACTCTAGAGGAAGCACGAGGGTCCCACCCATATCCAGTGGAGCGCCATTTCCGCCTCGTAGCTCCATATGAGGGATCCTTTCGCTGCTTGGTCGGGAAAGAATTCTGGGCTTCCCTGGCGCATCTCAAGAGAAGGCTCTCTCCACAGGAAAGGCGAGAGGAACTCCAGGATAGTGCCACCATTCCCAGAGTCCCCCAGATATTTCAGTCCATTCCAGAGGAAACTGTTTTCCCTGCACTGCCTCGACTTTCACTCCACGGATCGACTCACACCACGGTGGCACGTGGGACAGCCCTGTTGGAAAGCCTCATGGGAAAGCCTCGTGCGAAATCCTCGAGGGAAAGCCACAGATCCCATTATCGACGTGACGAAAAGCGTGACACTTCTGCTACAGCTCGGGAGGAAAGCGCACGTGATGCCCCCTCTCGAGACCAGGACTAACTCCCCTGGGGAGACTCCAAAAGTACCCCAAGATCCATGTCAGCACTGGAGAGGAATCCTCAGTTTCCGGGCCCGATTCCACACAAGGTCTTCGTCCCGGGCATCGAAAAGAGAGGAATCCCGAGAGGCCCCAGAGAAACTCGAATGGGGTCTGGCCAGGCCTGAGGCCACCAGAGCCAGTCCGTTAGGAAACCATCGTAAGACGAGAGCACCTTCCGCAAGTCGAGAAAATCCAAGAGGTTCTCTCCTCCAGGCTAGACGAGGCCCTTTTCCGCTGAGGCGTCTCGAGGCTAATCACATCTAACCTCTGGAACTTCCAAAGGGTCCTTCACACCCTTGCTGCAACTCAAGAAGTTCCCGGACATACCCGTCTCCACTCGAGAGGAAGCACGATGGTCCCACCCACATCCAGAGGAGCCCCGTTTCCGCCTCCTAGCTCGAGATGAGGGGATCCTTTCCCTGCTTGGTCGGAAAAGAATACCCAGTCTTCCTGTTGCATGTCAAGAGGAGGCGCTCCTCACAGAAAAGGCGAGAGGAACTCAACGGTCGTGCCACAATTCCCAGAGTCCCCCAGATGTCTCATTCCATTCCAGAGGAACCTGTTTTCCCTGCACTGCCTCGACTTTCACGCCCAGGATCCACTCCCACCATGGTGGCAGTTGGGATAGCACTGTGGAAAATCCTCCTGGGAAAGCCTCATGGGAAAGCCTCGAGGGAAAGCCACAGATCCCTTGATTCACGCGACGGGAAGCGTGACACTGCTGCTACCCCTCTGGAGGAAAGCGGACGTGCATGCTCCCATTCGAGACGAGAACTTATCCCCTGGGGAGACTCCAAAAGTACCCCAAGATCCATGTCAGCACTGGAGAGGAATCCTCAGGTTCCGGGCCCGACTCCACACCAGGTCTAAGGCCCCGGTATCGACGGGAGAGGAATCCCGAGAGGCCCCCGCGCAACTCGCATGGGGACTGGCCAGTCCTGAGGCCACCAGAGCGGGTCCCTCAATTCCCTGTCGTAAGTGGAGTGCACCTGTCACAACTCGAGAAAATCCAGGAGGCTTTGCCCTCCAGGCGAGATGAGGCCCATTTCCGCTAAGGCTTCTCGAGGCTAATCACGCCTAACTTATGGAACTTCAAAAAGGTCCTTCACACCCTTGTTGCAACTCAAGAATTTCCCCGACATACCCGTGTCCACTCTAGAGGAAGCACGAGGGTCCCGCCCACATCCAGAGGAGCACCGTTTCCGCTTCGCAGCTCGAGATGAGGGATATTGTCACTGCTCTGTCGGGAAAGAATTTTGGGCGTTCCTGTCGCATCTCAAGGGGAGGTGCTCTCCACAGGATAGGCGAGAGGAATTCCAGCCTCGTGCCACCATTCCAAGAGTCCCCAGATATCTCAGTCCATTCCAGAGGAACCTGTTTTCCCTGCACTGCCTGGACTTTGATTGCGAGGATCGACTGCCACCACGGTGGCACGTGGGACAGCCCTGTGGGAAAGCCTCGAGGGAAAGCCTGGAGGGAAAGTCACAGATCCCTTCATCCAGGCGATGGGAAGCGTGACACTGCTGCTACAGTTCGGGAGGAAAGCGCACGTGCATGCCCCATTTGAGACGAGGACTTACTCCCCTGGCGAGACTCCAGAAGTACCCCAAGATCCATGTCAGCACTGGAGAGGAATCCTCAGGTTCCGGGCCCGACTCCAAACAAGGTCTTAGGCACCGACACCGAAGGGACAGGTTTCCTGAGAGGCCCGCGAGCAACTCGCACGGGGACTGGCCTTTCCTGAGGCCACCAGAGAGGGTCCCTGAGGTCCCTGTCCTAAGTCGAGAGCACCTGCCGCAACTCGAGAAAATCCAGGAGATTCTCCCCTCCAGGCGTGATGAGGCCCATTTCGGCTGAAACTTCTCGAGGCTAATCACATCTAGCGTCTGGAACTTCCAAAAGGCACTTCACACCCTTGCTGCAACTCACGAAGTTCCCCGACATACCCGTCTCCTCGCGAGAGGAAGCACGAGGGTCCCGACCACATCCAGAGGAGCCCCGTTTCCGCCTCGTAGCTCGAGATGAGGGATGCTTTCGCCGCTAGGTCGGGAAAGAATTCCTGGCGTTCCCGTCTCACCTCAGAGGCGGCGCTCTCCACCGGAAAGGCAAGAGGAACTCCAGCGTCGTGCCACCATTCCAAGAGTCCCCCAGATGTCTCAGTCCATTCTAGAGGAAACTGTTTTCCCTGCACTGCCTCGACTTTCACGCCGAGGATCGACACACACCACGGTGGTACGAGGGACATCCGTGTGGGAAAGCCTCGTGGGAAATCCTCGAGGGAAAGCCACAGATCCCTTGATCCAGGCAATGGGAAGCGTGACACTGCTGCTACAGTTCTGGAGGAAAGCAGACGTGCATGCCGCCATTTGAGACGAGGACTTACTCCCCTGGGGAGACTCCAGAAGTACCCCAAGATCCATGTCAGCACTGGAGAGGAATCCTCAGGTTCCGGCCTCGACTCCACACAAGGTGTTAGGCCCCGGCATCGACGGGAGAGGAATCCCGAGAGGTCCCCGAGCAACTCGCATGGGGACTGGCCTTTCCTGAGGCCACCAGAGCGGGTCCCTGAGGTCCCCGTCGTAAGTCGAGAGCACCTGCCGCAACTCGAGAAAATCCAGGAGGTTTTGCTCTCCAGGCGAGATGAGGCCCATTTCCGCTGAGGCCTCTCGAGGCTAATCACATCTAACCACTGGAACTTCCAAAGGGTTCTTCACACCCTTGTTGCAACTCAAGAAGTTCCCCGACATACCTGTCTCCACTCGAGAGGAAGCACGAGGGTCCCGCACACATCCAGGGGAGAACCGTTTCCGCCTCCTAGCTCGAGATGAGGGATCCTTTCCCTGTTTCCTAGGGAAAGAATTCCCGGCGTTCCCGTCGCATCTTAAGAGGAGGCGCTCTCCACAGGAAAGGCGAGAGGAACTCCAGGGTCGTGCCACCATTCCCAGAGTCCCCCAGATGTTCCAGTCCATTCCAGAGGAACCTGTTTTCCCTGCACTGCCTCGACTTTCACGCCTCAGATCGACTCACACCACGGTGGCACATGGGACAGCCCTGTGGGAAAGCCTCATGGGAAAGCCTTGTGGGAAAACCTCGAGGGAAAGCCACAGATCCCATGAACGACGCGACGGGAAGCGTGACAAGGCTACTACTGCTCTGGAGGAAAGCGCACGTGCATGCCCCCATTCGAGACAAGGACTGACTCCCCTGGCGAGAATCCAGAAGTACCCCAAGAACCATGTCAGCACTGGAGAGGAATCCTCAATTTCCGTGCCCAACTCCACACGGGGTCTTAGGCCCCGGCATCGACGGGAGAGGAATCCCAAGAGGTCCCCGAGAAGCTCGAATGGGGTCTGGCCAGGCCTGAGGCCACCAGAGCGGGTCCCTTAGGTCTCCGTCGTAACACTAGAGCACCTGCCGCAACTCGGGAAAATCCAGGAGGACCTCCCCTCCAGGCTAGATGAGGCCCATGTGCGCTGCGGCTTCTCGAGGCTAATCACACCTAACCTCTGGAACTTCCAAAAGGTCCTTCACATCCTTGCTGCAACTCAAGAAGTTACCCGACATACCCCTCTCCACTCTAGAGGAAGCACGAGGGTCCCACCCATATCCAGTGGAGCGCCATTTCCGCCTCGTAGCTCCATATGAGGGATCCTTTCGCTGCTTGGTCGGGAAAGAATTCTGGGCTTCCCTGGCGCATCTCAAGAGAAGGCTCTCTCCACAGGAAAGGCGAGAGGAACTCCAGGATAGTGCCACCATTCCCAGAGTCCCCCAGATATTTCAGTCCATTCCAGAGGAAACTGTTTTCCCTGCACTGCCTCGACTTTCACTCCACGGATCGACTCACACCACGGTGGCACGTGGGACAGCCCTGTTGGAAAGCCTCATGGGAAAGCCTCGTGCGAAATCCTCGAGGGAAAGCCACAGATCCCATTATCGACGTGACGAAAAGCATGACACTTCTGCTACAGCTCGGGAGGAAAGCGCACGTGATGCCCCCTCTCGAGACCAGGACTAACTCCCCTGGGGAGACTCCAAAAGTACCCCAAGATCCATGTCAGCACTGGAGAGGAATCCTCAGTTTCCGGGCCCGATTCCACACAAGGTCTTCGTCCCGGGCATCGAAAAGAGAGGAATCCCGAGAGGCCCCAGAGAAACTCGAATGGGGTCTGGCCAGGCCTGAGGCCACCAGAGCCAGTCCGTTAGGTCACCATCGTAAGACGAGAGCACCTTCCGCAAGTCGAGAAAATCCAAGAGGTTCTCCCCTCCAGGCTAGACGAGGCCCTTTTCCGCTGAGGCGTCTCGAGGCTAATCACATCTAACCTCTGGAACTTCCAAAGGGTCCTTCACACCCTTGCTGCAACTCAAGAAGTTCCCGGACATACCCGTCTCCACTCGAGAGGAAGCACGATGGTCCCACCCACATCCAGAGGAGCCCCGTTTCCGCCTCCTAGCTCGAGATGAGGGGATCCTTTCCCTGCTTGGTCGGAAAAGAATACCCAGTCTTCCTGTTGCATGTCAAGAGGAGGCGCTCCTCACAGAAAAGGCGAGAGGAACTCAACGGTCGTGCCACAATTCCCAGAGTCCCCCAGATGTCTCATTCCATTCCAGAGGAACCTGTTTTCCCTGCACTGCCTCGACTTTCACGCCCAGGATCCACTCCCACCACGGTGGCAGTTGGGATAGCACTGTGGAAAATCCTCCTGGGAAAGCCTCATGGGAAAGCCTCGAGGGAAAGCCACAGATCCCTTGATTCACGCGACTGGAAGCGTGACACTGCTGCTACCCCTCTGGAGGAAAGCGGACGTGCATGCTCCCATTCGAGACGAGAACTTATCCCCTGGGGAGACTCCAAAAGTACCCCAAGATCCATGTCAGCACTGGAGAGGAATCCTCAGGTTCCGGGCCCGACTCCACACCAGGTCTAAGGCCCCGGTACCGACGGGAGAGGAATCCCGAGAGGCCCCCGCGCAACTCGCATGGGGACTGGCCAGTCCTGAGGCCACCAGAGCGGGTCCCTCAATTCCCTGTCGTAAGTGGAGTGCACCTGTCACAACTCGAGAAAATCCAGGAGGCTTTGCCCTCCAGGCGAGATGAGGCCCATTTCCGCTAAGGCTTCTCGAGGCTAATCACGCCTAACTTATGGAACTTCAAAAAGGTCCTTCACACCCTTGTTGCAACTCAAGAATTTCCCCGACATACCCGTGTCCACTCTAGAGGAAGCACGAGGGTCCCGCCCACATCCAGAGGAGCACCGTTTCCGCTTCGCAGCTCGAGATGAGGGATATTGTCACTGCTCTGTCGGGAAAGAATTTTGGGCGTTCCTGTCGCATCTCAAGGGGAGGTGCTCTCCACAGGATAGGCGAGAGGAATTCCAGCCTCGTGCCACCATTCCAAGAGTCCCCAGATATCTCAGTCCATTCCAGAGGAACCTGTTTTCCCTGCACTGCCTGGACTTTGATTGCGAGGATCGACTGCCACCACGGTGGCACGTGGGACAGCCCTGTGGGAAAGCCTCGAGGGAAAGCCTGGAGGGAAAGTCACAGATCCCTTCATCCAGGCGATGGGAAGCACGACACTGCTGCTACAGTTCGGGAGGAAAGCGCACGTGCATGCCCCATTTGAGACAAGGACTTACTCCCCTGGCGAGACTCCAGAAGTACCCCAAGATCCATGTCAGCACTGGAGAGGAATCCTCAGGTTCCGGGCCCGACTCCAAACAAGGTCTTAGGCACCGACACCGAAGGGACAGGTTTCCTGAGAGGCCCGCGAGCAACTCGCACGGGGACTGGCCTTTCCTGAGGCCACCAGAGAGGGTCCCTGAGGTCCCTGTCCTAAGTCGAGAGCACCTGCCGCAACTCGAGAAAATCCAGGAGATTCTCCCCTCCAGGCGTGATGAGGCCCATTTCGGCTGAAACTTCTCGAGGCTAATCACATCTAGCGTCTGGAACTTCCAAAAGGCACTTCACACCCTTGCTGCAACTCACGAAGTTCCCCGACATACCCGTCTCCTCGCGAGAGGAAGCACGAGGGTCCCGACCACATCCAGAGGAGCCCCGTTTCCGCCTCGTAGCTCGAGATGAGGGATGCTTTCGCCGCTAGGTCGGGAAAGAATTCCTGGCGTTCCCGTCTCACCTCAGAGGAGGCGCTCTCCACCGGAAAGGCAAGAGGAACTCCAGCGTCGTGCCACCATTCCAAGAGTCCCCCAGATGTCTCAGTCCATTCTAGAGGAAACTGTTTTCCCTGCACTGCCTCGACTTTCACGCCGAGGATCGACACACACCACGGTGGTACGAGGGACATCCGTGTGGGAAAGCCTCGTGGGAAATCCTCGAGGGAAAGCCACAGATCCCTTGATCCAGGCAATGGGAAGCGTGACACTGCTGCTACAGTTCTGGAGGAAAGCGGACGTGCATGCCGCCATTTGAGACGAGGACTTACTCCCCTGGGGAGACTCCAGAAGTACCCCAAGATCCATGTCAGCACTGGAGAGGAATCCTCAGGTTCCGGCCTCGACTCCACACAAGGTCTTAGGCCCCGGCATCGACGGGAGAGGAATCCCGAGAGGTCCCCGAGCAACTCGCATGGGGACTGGCCTTTCCTGAGGCCACCAGAGCGGGTCCCTGAGGTCCCCGTCGTAAGTCGAGAGCACCTGCCGCAACTCGAGAAAATCCAGGAGGTTTTGCTCTCCAGGCGAGATGAGGCCCATTTCCGCTGAGGCTTCTCGAGGCTAATCACACCTAACCTCTGGAACTTCCAAAAGGTCCTTCACACCCTTGCTGCAACTCAAGAAGTTCCCTGATATACCCGTCTCCACTCGAAAGGAAGCACGAGAATCCCAGGAAAATCCACAGGAGCGCCGTTTCCGCCTCGTAGCTCGAGATGAGGGATCCTTTCCCCGTTTGGTCAGAAAAGAATTCCCGGCGTTCTAGTCGCATCTCAAGAGGAGGCGCTCTCCATAGGAAAGGCGAGAGGAACTCCAGGGTCGTGCCACCATTCCCAGAGTCTGCCAGATGTCTCAGTAAATACCAGAGGAACCTGTTTTCCCTGCACTGACTCGACTTTCATGCCGAGGATCGACTCACACCACGGTGGCACCTGGGACAGCCCTGTGGGAAAGCCTCGTGGGAAAGCCTCGTGGAAAATCCTCGAGGGAAAGCCACAGACCCCATGACTCACTAGATGGGAAGCGTGACACTGCTGCTACAAAACGGGAGGAAAGCGCACGTGCATGCCCCCTCTCGAGACGAGGACTCGCTCCCCTGGGGAGACTCCAAAAGTACCCCAAAATCCATGTAACCACTAGAGAGGAAACCTCAGGTTCTGGCTCCGACTCAACACAAGGTCTTAGGCCCCGGCATCGACGGGAGAGGAATCCCGAGAGGCCCCCGAGGAACTCGCATGGGGACTGGCCTTTCCTGAGGCCACCAGAGCGGGTCCCTGAGGTCCCCGTCGTAAGTCGAGAGCACCTGCCGCAACTCGAGAAAATCCAGGAGGTTTTGCCCTGCAGGGGAGATGAGGCCCATTTCCGCTGAGGCTTCTCGAGGCTAATCACATCTAACCACTGGAACTTCCAAAGGGTCCTTCACACCCTTGCTGCAACTCAAGAAGTTCCCCGACATACCCGACTCCACTCGAGAGGAAGCACGAGGGTCCCGCACACATCCAGGGGAGCCCCGTTTCCGCCTCCTAGCTCGAGATGAGGGATCCTTTCCCTGTTTCGTAGGGAAAGAATTCCCGGCGTTCCCGTTGCCTCTCAAGAGGAGGCGCTCTCCACAGGAAAGGCGAGAGGAACTCCAGGGTCGTGCCACCATTCCAAGAGTCCCCCAGATGTGTCAGTCCATTCCAGAGGAACCTGTTTTCCCTGCACTGCCTTGACGTTCAAGCCGAGGATCGACTCCCACCACGTGTGCACGTGGGACAGCCCTGTGGGAAAGACTCGTGGGAAAGCTTCGTGGGAAAGACTCCAGGGAAAAATATAGATCCTTTGATCCACGCGGTGGACTGCGTGACACTGCTGCTACCACTCTGGAGGAAAGCGCAAGTGCATGCCCGCATTCGAGACGAGGACTGACTCCCCTGGGGAGACTCCAGAAGCACCCCAAGATCCATGTCAGCACTGGAGAGGAATCCTCAGGTTCCGGCCCCGACTCCACACAAGGTCTTAGGCCCCGGCATCGGCGGGAGAGGAATCCCGAGAGGCCCCCGAGGAACTCGCATGGGGACTGGCCTTTCCTGAGGCCACAGAGCGGGTCCCTGAGGTCCCCGTCATAAGTCGAGAGCATCTGCTGCAACTCGAGAAAATCCAGGAGGTTTTGCCCTCCAGGCGAGATGAGGCCCATTTCCGCTGAGGCCTCTCGAGGCTAATCACATCTAACCACTGGAACTTCCAAAGGGTCCTTCACACCCTTGCTGCAACTCAAGAAGCTCCCGACATACCTGTCTCCACTCGAGAGGAAGCACGAGGGTCCCGCACACATCCAGGGGAGCCCCGTTTCTGCCTCCTAGCTCGAGATGAGGGATCCTTTCCCTGTTTCGTAGGGAAAGAATTCCCGGCGTTCCCGTCGCATCTCAAGAGGAGGCGCTCTCCACAGGAAAGTCGAGAGGAACTCCAGGGTCGTGCCACCATTCCCAGAGTCCCCCAGATGTCCCAGTCCATTCCAGAGGAACCTGTTTTCCCTGCACTGCCTCGACTTTCACGCCTCAGATCGACTCACACCACGGTGGCACATGGGACAGCCCTGTGGGAAAGCCTCATGGGAAAGCCTTGTGGGAAAACCTCGAGGGAAAGCCACAGATCCCATGAACGACGCGACGGGAAGCGTGACAATGCTGCTACTGCTCTGGAGGAAAGCGCACGTGCATGCCCCCATTCGAGACAAGGACTGACTCCCCTGGCGAGAATCCAGAAGTACCCCAAGAACCATGTCAGCACTGGAGAGGAATCCTCAGTTTCCGTGCCCAACTCCACACGGGGTCTTAGGCCCCTGCATCGACGGGAGAGGAATCCCAAGAGGTCCCCGAGAAGCTCGAATGGGGTCTGGCCAGGCCTGAGGCCACCAGAGCGGGTCCCTTAGGTCTCCGTCGTAACACTAGAGCACCTGCCGCAACTCGGGAAAATCCAGGAGGATCTCCCCTCCAGGCTAGATGAGGCCCATGTGCGCTGCGGCTTCTCGAGGCTAATCACACCTAACCTCTGGAACTTCCAAAAGGTCCTTCACATCCTTGCTGCAACTCAAGAAGTTACCCGACATACCCCTCTCCACTCTAGAGGAAGCACGAGGGTCCCGCCCATATCCAGTGGAGCGACATTTCTGCCTCGTAGCTCCATATGAGGGATCCTTTCGCTGCTTGGTCGGGAAAGAATTCTGGGCTTTCCTGTCGCATCTCAAGAGAAGGCTCTCTCCACAGGAAAGGCGAGAGGAACTCCAGGATAGTGCCACCATTCCCAGAGTCCCCCAGATATTTCAGTCCATTCCAGAGGAAACTGTTTTCCCTGCACTGCCTCGACTTTCACTCCACGGATCGACTCACACCACGGTGGCACGTGGGACAGCCCTGTTGGAAAGCCTCATGGGAAAGCCTCGTGCGAAATCCTCGAGGGAAAGCCACAGATCCCATTATCGACGTGACGAAAAGCGTGACACTTCTGCTACAGCTCGGGAGGAAAGCGCACGTGATGCCCCCTCTCGAGACCAGGACTAACTCCCCTGGGGAGACTCCAAAAGTACCCCAAGATCCATGTCAGCACTGGAGAGGAATCCTCAGTTTCCGGGCCCGATTCCACACAAGGTCTTAGTCCCGGGCATCGAAAAGAGAGGAATCCCGAGAGGCCCCGGAGAAACTCGAATGGGGTCTGGCCAGGCCTGAGGCCACCAGAGCCAGTCCGTTAGGTCACCATCCTAAGACGAGAGCACCTTCCGCAAGTCGAGAAAATCCAAGAGGTTCTCCCCTCCAGGCTAGATGAGGCCCTTTTCCGCTGAGGCGTCTCGAGGCTAATCACATCTAACCTCTGGAACTTCCAAAGGGTCCTTCACACCCTTGCTGCAACTCAAGAAGTTCCCGGACATACCCGTCTCCACTCGAGAGGAAGCACGATGGTCCCACCCACATCCAGAGGAGCCCCGTTTCCGCCTCCTAGCTCGAGATGAGGGGATCCTTTCCCTGCTTGGTCGGAAAAGAATACCCAGTCTTCCTGTTGCATGTCAAGAGGAGGCGCTCCTCACAGAAAAGGCGAGAGGAACTCAACGGTCGTGCCACAATTCCCAGAGTCCCCCAGATGTCTCATTCCATTCCAGAGGAAGCTGTTTTCCCTGCACTGTCTCGACTGTCACGCCCAGGATCCACTCCCACCACGGTGGCAGTTGGGATAGCACTGTGGAAAATCCTCCTGGGAAAGCCTCATGGGAAAGCCTCGAGGGAAAGCCACAGATCCCTTGATTCACGCGACGGGAAGCGTGACACTGCTGCTACCCCTCTGGAGGAAAGCGGACGTGCATGCTCCCATTCGAGACGAGAACTTATCCCCTGAGGAGACTCCAAAAGTACCCCAAGATCCATGTCAGCACTGGAGAGGAATCCTCAGGTTCCGGCCCCGACTCCACACCAGGTCTAAGGCCCCGGCATCGACGGGAGAGGAATCCCGAGAGGCCCCCGCGCAACTCGCATGGGGACTGGCCAGTCCTGAGGCCACCAGAGCGGGTCCCTCAATTCCCTGTCGTAAGTGGAGTGCACCTGTCACAACTCGAGAAAATCCAGGAGGCTTTGCCCTCCAGGCGAGATGAGGCCAATTTCCGCTAAGGCTTCTCGAGGCTAATCACGCCTAACTTATGGAACTTCAAAAAGGTCCTTCACACCCTTGTTGCAACTCAAGAATTTCCCCGACATACCCGTGTCCACTCTAGAGGAAGCACGAGGGTCCCGCCCACATCCAGAGGAGCACCGTTTCCGCTTCGCAGCTCGAGATGAGGGATATTGTCACTGCTCTGTCGGGAAAGAATTTTGGGCGTTCCTGTCGCATCTCAAGGGGAGGTGCTCTCCACAGGATAGGCGAGAGGAATTCCAGCCTCGTGCCACCATTCCAAGAGTCCCCAGATATCTCAGTCCATTCCAGAGGAACCTGTTTTCCCTGCACTGCCTGGACTTTGATTGCGAGGATCGACTGCCACCACGGTGGCACGTGGGACAGCCCTGTGGGAAAGCCTCGAGGGAAAGCCTGGAGGGAAAGTCACAGATCCCTTCATCCAGGCGATGGGAAGCACGACACTGCTGCTACAGTTCGGGAGGAAAGCGCACGTGCATGCCCCTTTTGAGACGAGGACTTACTCCCCTGGCGAGACTCCAGAAGTACCCCAAGATCCATGTCAGCACTGGAGAGGAATCCTCAGGTTCCGGGCCCGACTCCAAACAAGGTCTTAGGCACCGACACCGAAGGGACAGGTTTCCTGAGAGGCCCGCGAGCAACTCGCACGGGGACTGGCCTTTCCTGAGGCCACCAGAGAGGGTCCCTGAGGTCCCTGTCCTAAGTCGAGAGCACCTGCCGCAACTCGAGAAAATCCAGGAGATTCTCCCCTCCAGGCGTGATGAGGCCCATTTCGGCTGAAACTTCTCGAGGCTAATCACATCTAGCGTCTGGAACTTCCAAAAGGCACTTCACACCCTTGCTGCAACTCACGAAGTTCCCCGACATACCCGTCTCCTCGCGAGAGGAAGCACGAGGGTCCCGACCACATCCAGAGGAGCCCCGTTTCCGCCTCGTAGCTCGAGATGAGGGATGCTTTCGCCGCTAGGTCGGGAAAGAATTCCTGGCGTTCCCGTCTCACCTCAGAGGAGGCGCTCTCCACCGGAAAGGCAAGAGGAACTCCAGCGTCGTGCCACCATTCCAAGAGTCCCCCAGATGTCTCAGTCCATTCTAGAGGAAACTGTTTTCCCTGCACTGCCTCGACTTTCACGCCGAGGATCGACACACACCACGGTGGTACGAGGGACATCCGTGTGGGAAAGCCTCGTGGGAAATCCTCGAGGGAAAGCCACAGATCCCTTGATCCAGGCAATGGGAAGCGTGACACTGCTGCTACAGTTCTGGAGGAAAGCGGACGTGCATGCCGCCATTTGAGACGAGGACTTACTCCCCTGGGGAGACTCCAGAAGTACCCCAAGATCCATGTCAGCACTGGAGAGGAATCCTCAGGTTCCGGCCTCGACTCCACACAAGGTCTTAGGCCCCGGCATCGACGGGAGAGGAATCCCGAGAGGTCCCCGAGCAACTCGCATGGGGACTGGCCTTTCCTGAGGCCACCAGAGCGGGTCCCTGAGGTCCCCGTCGTAAGTCGAGAGCACCTGCCGCAACTCGAGAAAATCCAGGAGGTTTTGCTCTCCAGGCGAGATGAGGCCCATTTCCGCTGAGGCTTCTCGAGGCTAATCACACCTAACCTCTGGAACTTCCAAAAGGTCCTTCACACCCTTGCTGCAACTCAAGAAGTTCCCTGATATACCCGTCTCCACTCGAAAGGAAGCACGAGAATCCCAGGAAAATCCACAGGAGCGCCGTTTCCGCCTCGTAGCTCGAGATGAGGGATCCTTTCCCCGTTTGGTCAGAAAAGAATTCCCGGCGTTCTAGTCGCATCTCAAGAGGAGGCGCTCTCCATAGGAAAGGCGAGAGGAACTCCAGGGTCGTGCCACCATTCCCAGAGTCTGCCAGATGTCTCAGTAAATACCAGAGGAACCTGTTTTCCCTGCACTGACTCGACTTTCATGCCGAGGATCGACTCACACCACGGTGGCACCTGGGACAGCCCTGTGGGAAAGCCTCGTGGGAAAGCCTCGTGGAAAATCCTCGAGGGAAAGCCACAGACCCCATGACTCACTAGATGGGAAGCGTGACACTGCTGCTACAAAACGGGAGGAAAGCGCACGTGCATGCCCCCTCTCGAGACGAGGACTCGCTCCCCTGGGGAGACTCCAAAAGTACCCCAAAATCCATGTAACCACTAGAGAGGAAACCTCAGGTTCTGGCTCCGACTCAACACAAGGTCTTAGGCCCCGGCATCGACGGGAGAGGAATCCCGAGAGGCCCCCGAGGAACTCGCATGGGGACTGGCCTTTCCTGAGGCCACCAGAGCGGGTCCCTGAGGTCCCCGTCGTAAGTCGAGAGCACCTGCCGCAACTCGAGAAAATCCAGGAGGTTTTGCCCTGCAGGGGAGATGAGGCCCATTTCCGCTGAGGCTTCTCGAGGCTAATCACATCTAACCACTGGAACTTCCAAAGGGTCCTTCACACCCTTGCTGCAACTCAAGAAGTTCCCCGACATACCCGACTCCACTCGAGAGGAAGCACGAGGGTCCCGCACACATCCAGGGGAGCCCCGTTTCCGCCTCCTAGCTCGAGATGAGGGATCCTTTCCCTGTTCCGTAGGGAAAGAATTCCCGGCGTTCCCGTTGCCTCTCAAGAGGAGGCGCTCTCCACAGGAAAGGCGAGAGGAACTCCAGGGTCGTGCCACCATTCCAAGAGTCCCCCAGATGTGTCAGTCCATTCCAGAGGAACCTGTTTTCCCTGCACTGCCTTGACGTTCAAGCCGAGGATCGACTCCCACCACGTGTGCACGTGGGACAGCCCTGTGGGAAAGACTCGTGGGAAAGCTTCGTGGGAAAGACTCCAGGGAAAAATATAGATCCTTTGATCCACGCGGTGGACTGCGTGACACTGCTGCTACCACTCTGGAGGAAAGCGCAAGTGCATGCCCGCATTCGAGACGAGGACTGACTCCCCTGGGGAGACTCCAGAAGCACCCCAAGATCCATGTCAGCACTGGCGAGGAATCCTCAGGTTCCGGCCCCGACTCCACACAAGGTCTTAGGCCCCGGCATCGGCGGGAGAGGAATCCCGAGAGGCCCCCGAGGAACTCGCATGGGGACTGGCCTTTCCTGAGGCCACAGAGCGGGTCCCTGAGGTCCCCGTCATAAGTCGAGAGCATCTGCTGCAACTCGAGAAAATCCAGGAGGTTTTGCCCTCCAGGCGAGATGAGGCCCATTTCCGCTGAGGCCTCTCGAGGCTAATCACATCTAACCACTGGAACTTCCAAAGGGTCCTTCACACCCTTGCTGCAACTCAAGAAGCTCCCGACATACCTGTCTCCACTCGAGAGGAAGCACGAGGGTCCCGCACACATCCAGGGGAGCCCCGTTTCCGCCTCCTAGCTCGAGATGAGGGATCCTTTCCCTGTTTCGTAGGGAAAGAATTCCCGGCGTTCCCGTCGCATCTCAAGAGGAGGCGCTCTCCACAGGAAAGTCGAGAGGAACTCCAGGGTCGTGCCACCATTCCCAGATTCCCCCAGATGTCCCAGTCCATTCCAGAGGAACCTGTTTTCCCTGCACTGCCTCGACTTTCACGCCTCAGATCGACTCACACCACGGTGGCACATGGGACAGCCCTGTGGGAAAGCCTCATGGGAAAGCCTTGTGGGAAAACCTCGAGGGAAAGCCACAGATCCCATGAACGACGCGACGGGAAGCGTGACAATGCTGCTACTGCTCTGGAGGAAAGCGCACGTGCATGCCCCCATTCGAGACAAGGACTGACTCCCCTGGCGAGAATCCAGAAGTACCCCAAGAACCATGTCAGCACTGGAGAGGAATCCTCAGTTTCCGTGCCCAACTCCACACGGGGTCTTAGGCCCCTGCATCGACGGGAGAGGAATCCCAAGAGGTCCCCGAGAAGCTCGAATGGGGTCTGGCCAGGCCTGAGGCCACCAGAGCGGGTCCCTTAGGTCTCCGTCGTAACACTAGAGCACCTGCCGCAACTCGGGAAAATCCAGGAGGATCTCCCCTCCAGGCTAGATGAGGCCCATGTGCGCTGCGGCTTCTCGAGGCTAATCACACCTAACCTCTGGAACTTCCAAAAGGTCCTTCACATCCTTGCTGCAACTCAAGAAGTTACCCGACATACCCCTCTCCACTCTAGAGGAAGCACGAGGGTCCCGCCCATATCCAGTGGAGCGCCATTTCCGCCTCGTAGCTCCATATGAGGGATCCTTTCGCTGCTTGGTCGGGAAAGAATTCTGGGCTTCCCTGTCGCATCTCAAGAGAAGGCTCTCTCCACAGGAAAGGCGAGAGGAACTCCAGGATAGTGCCACCATTCCCAGAGTCCCCCAGATATTTCAGTCCATTCCAGAGGAAACTGTTTTCCCTGCACTGCCTCGACTTTCACTCCACGGATCGACTCACACCATGGTGGCACGTGGGACAGCCCTGTTGGAAAGCCTCATGGGAAAGCCTCGTGCGAAATCCTCGAGGGAAAGCCACAGATCCCATTATCGACGTGACGAAAAGCGTGACACTTCTGCTACAGCTCGGGAGGAAAGCGCACGTGATGCCCCCTCTCGAGACCAGGACTAACTCCCCTGGGGAGACTCCAAAAGTACCCCAAGATCCATGTCAGCACTGGAGAGGAATCCTCAGTTTCCGGGCCCGATTCCACACAAGGTCTTCGTCCCGGGCATCGAAAAGAGAGGAATCCCGAGAGGCCTCAGAGAAACTCGAATGGGGTCTGGCCAGGCCTGAGGCCACCAGAGCCAGACCGTTAGGTCACCATCGTAAGACGAGAGCACCTTCCGCAAGTCGAGAAAATCCAAGAGGTTCTCCCCTCCAGGCTAGACGAGGCCCTTTTCCGCTGAGGCGTCTCGAGGCTAATCACATCTAACCTCTGGAACTTCCAAAGGGTCCTTCACACCCTTGCTGCAACTCAAGAAGTTCCCGGACATACCCGTCTCCACTCGAGAGGAAGCACGATGGTCCCACCCACATCCAGAGGAGCCCCGTTTCCGCCTCCTAGCTCGAGATGAGGGGATCCTTTCCCTGCTTGGTCGGAAAAGAATACCCAGTCTTCCTGTCGCATGTCAAGAGGAGGCGCTCCTCACAGAAAAGGCGAGAGGAACTCAACGGTCGTGCCACAATTCCCAGAGTCCCCCAGATGTCTCATTCCATTCCAGAGGAACCTGTTTTCCCTGCACTGCCTCGACTGTCACGCCCAGGATCCACTCCCACCACGGTGGCAGTTGGGATAGCACTGTGGAAAATCCTCCTGGGAAAGCCTCATGGGAAAGCCTCGAGGGAAAGCCACAGATCCCTTGATTCACGCCACGGGAAGCGTGACACTGCTGCTACCCCTCTGGAGGAAAGCGGACGTGCATGCTCCCATTCGAGACGAGAACTTATCCCCTGGGGAGACTCCAAAAGTACCCCAAGATCCATGTCAGCACTGGAGAGGAATCCTCAGGTTCCGGCCCCGACTCCACACCAGGTCTAAGGCCCCGGCATCGACGGGAGAGGAATCCCGAGAGGCCCCCGCGCAACTCGCATGGGGACTGGCCAGTCCTGAGGCCACCAGAGCGGGTCCCTCAATTCCCTGTCGTAAGTGGAGTGCACCTGTCACAACTCGAGAAAATCCAGGAGGCTTTGCCCTCCAGGCGAGATGAGGCCCATTTCCGCTAAGGCTTCTCGAGGCTAATCACGCCTAACTTATGGAACTTCAATAAGGTCCTTCACACCCTTGTTGCAACTCAAGAATTTCCCCGACATACCCGTGTCCACTCTAGAGGAAGCACGAGGGTCCCGCCCACATCCAGAGGAGCACCGTTTCCGCTTCGCAGCTCGAGATGAGGGATATTGTCACTGCTCTGTCGGGAAAGAATTTTGGGCGTTCCTGTCGCATCTCAAGGGGAGGTGCTCTCCACAGGATAGGCGAGAGGAATTCCAGCCTCGTGCCACCATTCCAAGAGTCCCCAGATATCTCAGTCCATTCCAGAGGAACCTGTTTTCCCTGCACTGCCTGGACTTTGATTGCGAGGATCGACTGCCACCACGGTGGCACGTGGGACAGCCCTGTGGGAAAGCCTCGAGGGAAAGCCTGGAGGGAAAGTCACAGATCCCTTCATCCAGGCGATGGGAAGCACGACACTGCTGCTACAGTTCGGGAGGAAAGCGCACGTGCATGCCCCATTTGAGACAAGGACTTACTCCCCTGGCGAGACTCCAGAAGTACCCCAAGATCCATGTCAGCACTGGAGAGGAATCCTCAGGTTCCGGGCCCGACTCCAAACAAGGTCTTAGGCACCGACACCGAAGGGACAGGTTTCCTGAGAGGCCCGCGAGCAACTCGCACGGGGACTGGCCTTTCCTGAGGCCACCAGAGAGGGTCCCTGAGGTCCCTGTCCTAAGTCGAGAGCACCTGCCGCAACTCGAGAAAATCCAGGAGATTCTCCCCTCCAGGCGTGATGAGGCCCATTTCGGCTGAAACTTCTCGAGGCTAATCACATCTAGCGTCTGGAACTTCCAAAAGGCACTTCACACCCTTGCTGCAACTCACGAAGTTCCCCGACATACCCGTCTCCTCGCGAGAGGAAGCACGAGGGTCCCGACCACATCCAGAGGAGCCCCGTTTCCGCCTCGTAGCTCGAGATGAGGGATGCTTTCGCCGCTAGGTCGGGAAAGAATTCCTGGCGTTCCCGTCTCACCTCAGAGGAGGCGCTCTCCACCGGAAAGGCAAGAGGAACTCCAGCGTCGTGCCACCATTCCAAGAGTCCCCCAGATGTCTCAGTCCATTCTAGAGGAAACTGTTTTCCCTGCACTGCCTCGACTTTCACGCCGAGGATCGACACACACCACGGTGGTACGAGGGACATCCGTGTGGGAAAGCCTCGTGGGAAATCCTCGAGGGAAAGCCACAGATCCCTTGATCCAGGCAATGGGAAGCGTGACACTGCTGCTACAGTTCTGGAGGAAAGCGGACGTGCATGCCGCCATTTGAGACGAGGACTTACTCCCCTGGGGAGACTCCAGAAGTACCCCAAGATCCATGTCAGCACTGGAGAGGAATCCTCAGGTTCCGGCCTCGACTCCACACAAGGTCTTAGGCCCCGGCATCGACGGGAGAGGAATCCCGAGAGGTCCCCGAGCAACTCGCATGGGGACTGGCCTTTCCTGAGGCCACCAGAGCGGGTCCCTGAGGTCCCCGTCGTAAGTCGAGAGCACCTGCCGCAACTCGAGAAAATCCAGGAGGTTTTGCTCTCCAGGCGAGATGAGGCCCATTTCCGCTGAGGCTTCTCGAGGCTAATCACACCTAACCTCTGGAACTTCCAAAAGGTCCTTCACACCCTTGCTGCAACTCAAGAAGTTCCCTGATATACCCGTCTCCACTCGAAAGGAAGCACGAGAATCCCAGGAAAATCCACAGGAGCGCCGTTTCCGCCTCGTAGCTCGAGATGAGGGATCCTTTCCCCGTTTGGTCAGAAAAGAATTCCCGGCGTTCTAGTCGCATCTCAAGAGGAGGCGCTCTCCATAGGAAAGGCGAGAGGAACTCCAGGGTCGTGCCACCATTCCCAGAGTCTGCCAGATGTCTCAGTAAATACCAGAGGAACCTGTTTTCCCTGCACTGACTCGACTTTCATGCCGAGGATCGACTCACACCACGGTGGCACCTGGGACAGCCCTGTGGGAAAGCCTCGTGGGAAAGCCTCGTGGAAAATCCTCGAGGGAAAGCCACAGACCCCATGACTCACTAGATGGGAAGCGTGACACTGCTGCTACAAAACGGGAGGAAAGCGCACGTGCATGCCCCCTCTCGAGACGAGGACTCGCTCCCCTGGGGAGACTCCAAAAGTACCCCAAAATCCATGTAACCACTAGAGAGGAAACCTCAGGTTCTGGCTCCGACTCAACACAAGGTCTTAGGCCCCGGCATCGACGGGAGAGGAATCCCGAGAGGCCCCCGAGGAATTCGCATGGGGACTGGCCTTTCCTGAGGCCACCAGAGCGGGTCCCTGAGGTCCCCGTCGTAAGTCGAGAGCACCTGCCGCAACTCGAGAAAATCCAGGAGGTTTTGCCCTGCAGGGGAGATGAGGCCCATTTCCGCTGAGGCTTCTCGAGGCTAATCACATCTAACCACTGGAACTTCCAAAGGGTCCTTCACACCCTTGCTGCAACTCAAGAAGTTCCCCGACATACCCGACTCCACTCGAGAGGAAGCACGAGGGTCCCGCACACATCCAGGGGAGCCCCGTTTCCGCCTCCTAGCTCGAGATGAGGGATCCTTTCCCTGTTCCGTAGGGAAAGAATTCCCGGCGTTCCCGTTGCCTCTCAAGAGGAGGCGCTCTCCACAGGAAAGGCGAGAGGAACTCCAGGGTCGTGCCACCATTCCAAGAGTCCCCCAGATGTGTCAGTCCATTCCAGAGGAACCTGTTTTCCCTGCACTGCCTTGACGTTCAAGCCGAGGATCGACTCCCACCACGTGTGCACGTGGGACAGCCCTGTGGGAAAGACTCGTGGGAAAGCTTCGTGGGAAAGACTCCAGGGAAAAATATAGATCCTTTGATCCACGCGGTGGACTGCGTGACACTGCTGCTACCACTCTGGAGGAAAGCGCAAGTGCATGCCCGCATTCGAGACGAGGACTGACTCCCCTGGGGAGACTCCAGAAGCACCCCAAGATCCATGTCAGCACTGGCGAGGAATCCTCAGGTTCCGGCCCCGACTCCACACAAGGTCTTAGGCCCCGGCATCGGCGGGAGAGGAATCCCGAGAGGCCCCCGAGGAACTCGCATGGGGACTGGCCTTTCCTGAGGCCACAGAGCGGGTCCCTGAGGTCCCCGTCATAAGTCGAGAGCATCTGCTGCAACTCGAGAAAATCCAGGAGGTTTTGCCCTCCAGGCGAGATGAGGCCCATTTCCGCTGAGGCCTCTCGAGGCTAATCACATCTAACCACTGGAACTTCCAAAGGGTCCTTCACACCCTTGCTGCAACTCAAGAAGCTCCCGACATACCTGTCTCCACTCGAGAGGAAGCACGAGGGTCCCGCACACATCCAGGGGAGCCCCGTTTCCGCCTCCTAGCTCGAGATGAGGGATCCTTTCCCTGTTTCGTAGGGAAAGAATTCCCGGCGTTCCCGTCGCATCTCAAGAGGAGGCGCTCTCCACAGGAAAGTCGAGAGGAACTCCAGGGTCGTGCCACCATTCCCAGAGTCCCCCAGATGTCCCAGTCCATTCCAGAGGAACCTGTTTTCCCTGCACTGCCTCGACTTTCACGCCTCAGATCGACTCACACCACGGTGGCACATGGGACAGCCCTGTGGGAAAGCCTCATGGGAAAGCCTTGTGGGAAAACCTCGAGGGAAAGCCACAGATCCCATGAACGACGCGACGGGAAGCGTGACAATGCTGCTACTGCTCTGGAGGAAAGCGCACGTGCATGCCCCCATTCGAGACAAGGACTGACTCCCCTGGCGAGAATCCAGAAGTACCCCAAGAACCATGTCAGCACTGGAGAGGAATCCTCAGTTTCCGTGCCCAACTCCACACGGGGTCTTAGGCCCCTGCATCGACGGGAGAGGAATCCCAAGAGGTCCCCGAGAAGCTCGAATGGGGTCTGGCCAGGCCTGAGGCCACCAGAGCGGGTCCCTTAGGTCTCCGTCGTAACACTAGAGCACCTGCCGCAACTCGGGAAAATCCAGGAGGATCTCCCCTCCAGGCTAGATGAGGCCCATGTGCGCTGCGGCTTCTCGAGGCTAATCACACCTAACCTCTGGAACTTCCAAAAGGTCCTTCACATCCTTGCTGCAACTCAAGAAGTTACCCGACATACCCCTCTCCACTCTAGAGGAAGCACGAGGGTCCCGCCCATATCCAGTGGAGCGCCATTTCCGCCTCGTAGCTCCATATGAGGGATCCTTTCGCTGCTTGGTCGGGAAAGAATTCTGGGCTTCCCTGTCGCATCTCAAGAGAAGGCTCTCTCCACAGGAAAGGCGAGAGGAACTCCAGGATAGTGCCACCATTCCCAGAGTCCCCCAGATATTTCAGTCCATTCCAGAGGAAACTGTTTTCCCTGCACTGCCTCGACTTTCACTCCACGGATCGACTCACACCATGGTGGCACGTGGGACAGCCCTGTTGGAAAGCCTCATGGGAAAGCCTCGTGCGAAATCCTCGAGGGAAAGCCACAGATCCCATTATCGACGTGACGAAAAGCGTGACACTTCTGCTACAGCTCGGGAGGAAAGCGCACGTGATGCCCCCTCTCGAGACCAGGACTAACTCCCCTGGGGAGACTCCAAAAGTACCCCAAGATCCATGTCAGCACTGGAGAGGAATCCTCAGTTTCCGGGCCCGATTCCACACAAGGTCTTCGTCCCGGGCATCGAAAAGAGAGGAATCCCGAGAGGCCTCAGAGAAACTCGAATGGGGTCTGGCCAGGCCTGAGGCCACCAGAGCCAGACCGTTAGGTCACCATCGTAAGACGAGAGCACCTTCCGCAAGTCGAGAAAATCCAAGAGGTTCTCCCCTCCAGGCTAGACGAGGCCCTTTTCCGCTGAGGCGTCTCGAGGCTAATCACATCTAACCTCTGGAACTTCCAAAGGGTCCTTCACACCCTTGCTGCAACTCAAGAAGTTCCCGGACATACCCGTCTCCACTCGAGAGGAAGCACGATGGTCCCACCCACATCCAGAGGAGCCCCGTTTCCGCCTCCTAGCTCGAGATGAGGGGATCCTTTCCCTGCTTGGTCGGAAAAGAATACCCAGTCTTCCTGTCGCATGTCAAGAGGAGGCGCTCCTCACAGAAAAGGCGAGAGGAACTCAACGGTCGTGCCACAATTCCCAGAGTCCCCCAGATGTCTCATTCCATTCCAGAGGAACCTGTTTTCCCTGCACTGCCTCGACTGTCACGCCCAGGATCCACTCCCACCACGGTGGCAGTTGGGATAGCACTGTGGAAAATCCTCCTGGGAAAGCCTCATGGGAAAGCCTCGAGGGAAAGCCACAGATCCCTTGATTCACGCCACGGGAAGCGTGACACTGCTGCTACCCCTCTGGAGGAAAGTGGACGTGCATGCTCCCATTCGAGACGAGAACTTATCCCCTGGGGAGACTCCAAAAGTACCCCAAGATCCATGTCAGCACTGGAGAGGAATCCTCAGGTTCTGGCCCCGACTCCACACCAGGTCTAAGGCCCCGGCATCGACGGGAGAGGAATCCCGAGAGGCCCCCGCGCAACTCGCATGGGGACTGGCCAGTCCTGAGGCCACCAGAGCGGGTCCCTCAATTCCCTGTCGTAAGTGGAGTGCACCTGTCACAACTCGAGAAAATCCAGGAGGCTTTGCCCTCCAGGCGAGATGAGGCCCATTTCCGCTAAGGCTTCTCGAGGCTAATCACGCCTAACTTATGGAACTTCAATAAGGTCCTTCACACCCTTGTTGCAACTCAAGAATTTCCCCGACATACCCGTGTCCACTCTAGAGGAAGCACGAGGGTCCCGCCCACATCCAGAGGAGCACCGTTTCCGCTTCGCAGCTCGAGATGAGGGATATTGTCACTGCTCTGTCGGGAAAGAATTTTGGGCGTTCCTGTCGCATCTCAAGGGGAGGTGCTCTCCACAGGATAGGCGAGAGGAATTCCAGCCTCGTGCCACCATTCCAGGAGTCCCCAGATATCTCAGTCCATTCCAGAGGAACCTGTTTTCCCTGCACTGCCTGGACTTTGATTGCGAGGATCGACTGCCACCACGGTGGCACGTGGGACAGCCCTGTGGGAAAGCCTCGAGGGAAAGCCTGGAGGGAAAGTCACAGATCCCTTCATCCAGGCGATGGGAAGCACGACACTGCTGCTACAGTTCGGGAGGAAAGCGCACGTGCATGCCCCATTTGAGACAAGGACTTACTCCCCTGGCGAGACTCCAGAAGTACCCCAAGATCCATGTCAGCACTGGAGAGGAATCCTCAGGTTCCGGGCCCGACTCCAAACAAGGTCTTAGGCACCGACACCGAAGGGACAGGTTTCCTGAGAGGCCCGCGAGCAACTCGCACGGGGACTGGCCTTTCCTGAGGCCACCAGAGAGGGTCCCTGAGGTCCCTGTCCTAAGTCGAGAGCACCTGCCGCAACTCGAGAAAATCCAGGAGATTCTCCCCTCCAGGCGTGATGAGGCCCATTTCGGCTGAAACTTCTCGAGGCTAATCACATCTAGCGTCTGGAACTTCCAAAAGGCACTTCACACCCTTGCTGCAACTCACGAAGTTCCCCGACATACCCGTCTCCTCGCGAGAGGAAGCACGAGGGTCCCGACCACATCCAGAGGAGCCCCGTTTCCGCCTCGTAGCTCGAGATGAGGGATGCTTTCGCCGCTAGGTCGGGAAAGAATTCCTGGCGTTCCCGTCTCACCTCAGAGGAGGCGCTCTCCACCGGAAAGGCAAGAGGAACTCCAGCGTCGTGCCACCATTCCAAGAGTCCCCCAGATGTCTCAGTCCATTCTAGAGGAAACTGTTTTCCCTGCACTGCCTCGACTTTCACGCCGAGGATCGACACACACCACGGTGGTACGAGGGACATCCGTGTGGGAAAGCCTCGTGGGAAATCCTCGAGGGAAAGCCACAGATCCCATGAACGACGCGACGGGAAGCGTGACAATGCTGCTACTGCTCTGGAGGAAAGCGCACGTGCATGCCCCCATTCGAGACAAGGACTGACTCCCCTGGCGAGAATCCAGAAGTACCCCAAGAACCATGTCAGCACTGGAGAGGAATCCTCAGTTTCCGTGCCCAACTCCACACGGGGTCTTAGGCCCCTGCATCGACGGGAGAGGAATCCCAAGAGGTCCCCGAGAAGCTCGAATGGGGTCTGGCCAGGCCTGAGGCCACCAGAGCGGGTCCCTTAGGTCTCCGTCGTAACACTAGAGCACCTGCCGCAACTCGGGAAAATCCAGGAGGATCTCCCCTCCAGGCTAGATGAGGCCCATGTGCGCTGCGGCTTCTCGAGGCTAATCACACCTAACCTCTGGAACTTCCAAAAGGTCCTTCACATCCTTGCTGCAACTCAAGAAGTTACCCGACATACCCCTCTCCACTCTAGAGGAAGCACGAGGGTCCCGCCCATATCCAGTGGAGCGCCATTTCCGCCTCGTAGCTCCATATGAGGGATCCTTTCGCTGCTTGGTCGGGAAAGAATTCTGGGCTTCCCTGTCGCATCTCAAGAGAAGGCTCTCTCCACAGGAAAGGCGAGAGGAACTCCAGGATAGTGCCACCATTCCCAGAGTCCCCCAGATATTTCAGTCCATTCCAGAGGAAACTGTTTTCCCTGCACTGCCTCGACTTTCACTCCACGGATCGACTCACACCATGGTGGCACGTGGGACAGCCCTGTTGGAAAGCCTCATGGGAAAGCCTCGTGCGAAATCCTCGAGGGAAAGCCACAGATCCCATTATCGACGTGACGAAAAGCGTGACACTTCTGCTACAGCTCGGGAGGAAAGCGCACGTGATGCCCCCTCTCGAGACCAGGACTAACTCCCCTGGGGAGACTCCAAAAGTACCCCAAGATCCATGTCAGCACTGGAGAGGAATCCTCAGTTTCCGGGCCCGATTCCACACAAGGTCTTCGTCCCGGGCATCGAAAAGAGAGGAATCCCGAGAGGCCTCAGAGAAACTCGAATGGGGTCTGGCCAGGCCTGAGGCCACCAGAGCCAGACCGTTAGGTCACCATCGTAAGACGAGAGCACCTTCCGCAAGTCGAGAAAATCCAAGAGGTTCTCCCCTCCAGGCTAGACGAGGCCCTTTTCCGCTGAGGCGTCTCGAGGCTAATCACATCTAACCTCTGGAACTTCCAAAGGGTCCTTCACACCCTTGCTGCAACTCAAGAAGTTCCCGGACATACCCGTCTCCACTCGAGAGGAAGCACGATGGTCCCACCCACATCCAGAGGAGCCCCGTTTCCGCCTCCTAGCTCGAGATGAGGGGATCCTTTCCCTGCTTGGTCGGAAAAGAATACCCAGTCTTCCTGTCGCATGTCAAGAGGAGGCGCTCCTCACAGAAAAGGCGAGAGGAACTCAACGGTCGTGCCACAATTCCCAGAGTCCCCCAGATGTCTCATTCCATTCCAGAGGAACCTGTTTTCCCTGCACTGCCTCGACTGTCACGCCCAGGATCCACTCCCACCACGGTGGCAGTTGGGATAGCACTGTGGAAAATCCTCCTGGGAAAGCCTCATGGGAAAGCCTCGAGGGAAAGCCACAGATCCCTTGATTCACGCCACGGGAAGCGTGACACTGCTGCTACCCCTCTGGAGGAAAGCGGACGTGCATGCTCCCATTCGAGACGAGAACTTATCCCCTGGGGAGACTCCAAAAGTACCCCAAGATCCATGTCAGCACTGGAGAGGAATCCTCAGGTTCCGGCCCCGACTCCACACCAGGTCTAAGGCCCCGGCATCGACGGGAGAGGAATCCCGAGAGGCCCCGGCGCAACTCGCATGGGGACTGGCCAGTCCTGAGGCCACCAGAGCGGGTCCCTCAATTCCCTGTCGTAAGTGGAGTGCACCTGTCACAACTCGAGAAAATCCAGGAGGCTTTGCCCTCCAGGCGAGATGAGGCCCATTTCCGCTAAGGCTTCTCGAGGCTAATCACGCCTAACTTATGGAACTTCAATAAGGTCCTTCACACCCTTGTTGCAACTCAAGAATTTCCCCGACATACCCGTGTCCACTCTAGAGGAAGCACGAGGGTCCCGCCCACATCCAGAGGAGCACCGTTTCCGCTTCGCAGCTCGAGATGAGGGATATTGTCACTGCTCTGTCGGGAAAGAATTTTGGGCGTTCCTGTCGCATCTCAAGGGGAGGTGCTCTCCACAGGATAGGCGAGAGGAATTCCAGCCTCGTGCCACCATTCCAAGAGTCCCCAGATATCTCAGTCCATTCCAGAGGAACCTGTTTTCCCTGCACTGCCTGGACTTTGATTGCGAGGATCGACTGCCACCACGGTGGCACGTGGGACAGCCCTGTGGGAAAGCCTCGAGGGAAAGCCTGGAGGGAAAGTCACAGATCCCTTCATCCAGGCGATGGGAAGCACGACACTGCTGCTACAGTTCGGGAGGAAAGCGCACGTGCATGCCCCATTTGAGACAAGGACTTACTCCCCTGGCGAGACTCCAGAAGTACCCCAAGATCCATGTCAGCACTGGAGAGGAATCCTCAGGTTCCGGGCCCGACTCCAAACAAGGTCTTAGGCACCGACACCGAAGGGACAGGTTTCCTGAGAGGCCCGCGAGCAACTCGCACGGGGACTGGCCTTTCCTGAGGCCACCAGAGAGGGTCCCTGAGGTCCCTGTCCTAAGTCGAGAGCACCTGCCGCAACTCGAGAAAATCCAGGAGATTCTCCCCTCCAGGCGTGATGAGGCCCATTTCGGCTGAAACTTCTCGAGGCTAATCACATCTAGCGTCTGGAACTTCCAAAAGGCACTTCACACCCTTGCTGCAACTCACGAAGTTCCCCGACATACCCGTCTCCTCGCGAGAGGAAGCACGAGGGTCCCGACCACATCCAGAGGAGCCCCGTTTCCGCCTCGTAGCTCGAGATGAGGGATGCTTTCGCCGCTAGGTCGGGAAAGAATTCCTGGCGTTCCCGTCTCACCTCAGAGGAGGCGCTCTCCACCGGAAAGGCAAGAGGAACTCCAGCGTCGTGCCACCATTCCAAGAGTCCCCCAGATGTCTCAGTCCATTCTAGAGGAAACTGTTTTCCCTGCACTGCCTCGACTTTCACGCCGAGGATCGACACACACCACGGTGGTACGAGGGACATCCGTGTGGGAAAGCCTCGTGGGAAATCCTCGAGGGAAAGCCACAGATCCCTTGATCCAGGCAATGGGAAGCGTGACACTGCTGCTACAGTTCTGGAGGAAAGCGGACGTGCATGCCGCCATTTGAGACGAGGACTTACTCCCCTGGGGAGACTCCAGAAGTACCCCAAGATCCATGTCAGCACTGGAGAGGAATCCTCAGGTTCCGGCCTCGACTCCACACAAGGTCTTAGGCCCCGGCATTGACGGGAGAGGAATCCCGAGAGGTCCCCGAGCAACTCGCATGGGGACTGGCCTTTCCTGAGGCCACCAGAGCGGGTCCCTGAGGTCCCCGTCGTAAGTCGAGAGCACCTGCCGCAACTCGAGAAAATCCAGGAGGTTTTGCTCTCCAGGCGAGATGAGGCCCATTTCCGCTGAGGCTTCTCGAGGCTAATCACACCTAACCTCTGGAACTTCCAAAAGGTCCTTCACACCCTTGCTGCAACTCAAGAAGTTCCCTGATATACCCGTCTCCACTCGAAAGGAAGCACGAGAATCCCAGGAAAATCCACAGGAGCGCCGTTTCCGCCTCGTAGCTCGAGATGAGGGATCCTTTCCCCGTTTGGTCAGAAAAGAATTCCCGGCGTTCTAGTCGCATCTCAAGAGGAGGCGCTCTCCATAGGAAAGGCGAGAGGAACTCCAGGGTCGTGCCACCATTCCCAGAGTCTGCCAGATGTCTCAGTAAATACCAGAGGAACCTGTTTTCCCTGCACTGACTCGACTTTCATGCCGAGGATCGACTCACACCACGGTGGCACCTGGGACAGCCCTGTGGGAAAGCCTCGTGGGAAAGCCTCGTGGAAAATCCTCGAGGGAAAGCCACAGACCCCATGACTCACTAGATGGGAAGCGTGACACTGCTGCTACAAAACGGGAGGAAAGCGCACGTGCATGCCCCCTCTCGAGACGAGGACTCGCTCCCCTGGGGAGACTCCAAAAGTACCCCAAAATCCATGTAACCACTAGAGAGGAAACCTCAGGTTCTGGCTCCGACTCAACACAAGGTCTTAGGCCCCGGCATCGACGGGAGAGGAATCCCGAGAGGCCCCCGAGGAACTCGCATGGGGACTGGCCTTTCCTGAGGCCACCAGAGCGGGTCCCTGAGGTCCCCGTCGTAAGTCGAGAGCACCTGCCGCAACTCGAGAAAATCCAGGAGGTTTTGCCCTGCAGGGGAGATGAGGCCCATTTCCGCTGAGGCTTCTCGAGGCTAATCACATCTAACCACTGGAACTTCCAAAGGGTCCTTCACACCCTTGCTGCAACTCAAGAAGTTCCCCGACATACCCGACTCCACTCGAGAGGAAGCACGAGGGTCCCGCACACATCCAGGGGAGCCCCGTTTCCGCCTCCTAGCTCGAGATGAGGGATCCTTTCCCTGTTCCGTAGGGAAAGAATTCCCGGCGTTCCCGTTGCCTCTCAAGAGGAGGCGCTCTCCACAGGAAAGGCGAGAGGAACTCCAGGGTCGTGCCACCATTCCAAGAGTCCCCCAGATGTGTCAGTCCATTCCAGAGGAACCTGTTTTCCCTGCACTGCCTTGACGTTCAAGCCGAGGATCGACTCCCACCACGTGTGCACGTGGGACAGCCCTGTGGGAAAGACTCGTGGGAAAGCTTCGTGGGAAAGACTCCAGGGAAAAATATAGATCCTTTGATCCACGCGGTGGACTGCGTGACACTGCTGCTACCACTCTGGAGGAAAGCGCAAGTGCATGCCCGCATTCGAGACGAGGACTGACTCCCCTGGGGAGACTCCAGAAGCACCCCAAGATCCATGTCAGCACTGGCGAGGAATCCTCAGGTTCCGGCCCCGACTCCACACAAGGTCTTAGGCCCCGGCATCGGCGGGAGAGGAATCCCGAGAGGCCCCCGAGGAACTCGCATGGGGACTGGCCTTTCCTGAGGCCACAGAGCGGGTCCCTGAGGTCCCCGTCATAAGTCGAGAGCATCTGCTGCAACTCGAGAAAATCCAGGAGGTTTTGCCCTCCAGGCGAGATGAGGCCCATTTCCGCTGAGGCCTCTCGAGGCTAATCACATCTAACCACTGGAACTTCCAAAGGGTCCTTCACACCCTTGCTGCAACTCAAGAAGCTCCCGACATACCTGTCTCCACTCGAGAGGAAGCACGAGGGTCCCGCACACATCCAGGGGAGCCCCGTTTCCGCCTCCTAGCTCGAGATGAGGGATCCTTTCCCTGTTTCGTAGGGAAAGAATTCCCGGCGTTCCCGTCGCATCTCAAGAGGAGGCGCTCTCCACAGGAAAGTCGAGAGGAACTCCAGGGTCGTGCCACCATTCCCAGAGTCCCCCAGATGTCCCAGTCCATTCCAGAGGAACCTGTTTTCCCTGCACTGCCTCGACTTTCACGCCTCAGATCGACTCACACCACGGTGGCACATGGGACAGCCCTGTGGGAAAGCCTCATGGGAAAGCCTTGTGGGAAAACCTCGAGGGAAAGCCACAGATCCCATGAACGACGCGACGGGAAGCGTGACAATGCTGCTACTGCTCTGGAGGAAAGCGCACGTGCATGCCCCCATTCGAGACAAGGACTGACTCCCCTGGCGAGAATCCAGAAGTACCCCAAGAACCATGTCAGCACTGGAGAGGAATCCTCAGTTTCCGTGCCCAACTCCACACGGGGTCTTAGGCCCCTGCATCGACGGGAGAGGAATCCCAAGAGGTCCCCGAGAAGCTCGAATGGGGTCTGGCCAGGCCTGAGGCCACCAGAGCGGGTCCCTTAGGTCTCCGTCGTAACACTAGAGCACCTGCCGCAACTCGGGAAAATCCAGGAGGATCTCCCCTCCAGGCTAGATGAGGCCCATGTGCGCTGCGGCTTCTCGAGGCTAATCACACCTAACCTCTGGAACTTCCAAAAGGTCCTTCACATCCTTGCTGCAACTCAAGAAGTTACCCGACATACCCCTCTCCACTCTAGAGGAAGCACGAGGGTCCCGCCCATATCCAGTGGAGCGCCATTTCCGCCTCGTAGCTCCATATGAGGGATCCTTTCGCTGCTTGGTCGGGAAAGAATTCTGGGCTTCCCTGTCGCATCTCAAGAGAAGGCTCTCTCCACAGGAAAGGCGAGAGGAACTCCAGGATAGTGCCACCATTCCCAGAGTCCCCCAGATATTTCAGTCCATTCCAGAGGAAACTGTTTTCCCTGCACTGCCTCGACTTTCACTCCACGGATCGACTCACACCATGGTGGCACGTGGGACAGCCCTGTTGGAAAGCCTCATGGGAAAGCCTCGTGCGAAATCCTCGAGGGAAAGCCACAGATCCCATTATCGACGTGACGAAAAGCGTGACACTTCTGCTACAGCTCGGGAGGAAAGCGCACGTGATGCCCCCTCTCGAGACCAGGACTAACTCCCCTGGGGAGACTCCAAAAGTACCCCAAGATCCATGTCAGCACTGGAGAGGAATCCTCAGTTTCCGGGCCCGATTCCACACAAGGTCTTCGTCCCGGGCATCGAAAAGAGAGGAATCCCGAGAGGCCTCAGAGAAACTCGAATGGGGTCTGGCCAGGCCTGAGGCCACCAGAGCCAGACCGTTAGGTCACCATCGTAAGACGAGAGCACCTTCCGCAAGTCGAGAAAATCCAAGAGGTTCTCCCCTCCAGGCTAGACGAGGCCCTTTTCCGCTGAGGCGTCTCGAGGCTAATCACATCTAACCTCTGGAACTTCCAAAGGGTCCTTCACACCCTTGCTGCAACTCAAGAAGTTCCCGGACATACCCGTCTCCACTCGAGAGGAAGCACGATGGTCCCACCCACATCCAGAGGAGCCCCGTTTCCGCCTCCTAGCTCGAGATGAGGGGATCCTTTCCCTGCTTGGTCGGAAAAGAATACCCAGTCTTCCTGTCGCATGTCAAGAGGAGGCGCTCCTCACAGAAAAGGCGAGAGGAACTCAACGGTCGTGCCACAATTCCCAGAGTCCCCCAGATGTCTCATTCCATTCCAGAGGAACCTGTTTTCCCTGCACTGCCTCGACTGTCACGCCCAGGATCCACTCCCACCACGGTGGCAGTTGGGATAGCACTGTGGAAAATCCTCCTGGGAAAGCCTCATGGGAAAGCCTCGAGGGAAAGCCACAGATCCCTTGATTCACGCCACGGGAAGCGTGACACTGCTGCTACCCCTCTGGAGGAAAGTGGACGTGCATGCTCCCATTCGAGACGAGAACTTATCCCCTGGGGAGACTCCAAAAGTACCCCAAGATCCATGTCAGCACTGGAGAGGAATCCTCAGGTTCCGGCCCCGACTCCACACCAGGTCTAAGGCCCCGGCATCGACGGGAGAGGAATCCCGAGAGGCCCCCGCGCAACTCGCATGGGGACTGGCCAGTCCTGAGGCCACCAGAGCGGGTCCCTCAATTCCCTGTCGTAAGTGGAGTGCACCTGTCACAACTCGAGAAAATCCAGGAGGCTTTGCCCTCCAGGCGAGATGAGGCCCATTTCCGCTAAGGCTTCTCGAGGCTAATCACGCCTAACTTATGGAACTTCAAAAAGGTCCTTCACACCCTTGTTGCAACTCAAGAATTTCCCCGACATACCCGTGTCCACTCTAGAGGAAGCACGAGGGTCCCGCCCACATCCAGAGGAGCACCGTTTCCGCTTCGCAGCTCGAGATGAGGGATATTGTCACTGCTCTGTCGGGAAAGAATTTTGGGCGTTCCTGTCGCATCTCAAGGGGAGGTGCTCTCCACAGGATAGGCGAGAGGAATTCCAGCCTCGTGCCACCATTCCAAGAGTCCCCAGATATCTCAGTCCATTCCAGAGGAACCTGTTTTCCCTGCACTGCCTGGACTTTGATTGCGAGGATCGACTGCCACCACGGTGGCACGTGGGACAGCCCTGTGGGAAAGCCTCGAGGGAAAGCCTGGAGGGAAAGTCACAGATCCCTTCATCCAGGCGATGGGAAGCGTGACACTGCTGCTACAGTTCGGGAGGAAAGCGCACGTGCATGCCCCATTTGAGACGAGGACTTAATCCCCTGGCGAGACTCCAGAAGTACCCCAAGATCCATGTCAGCACTGGAGAGGAATCCTCAGGTTCCGGGCCCGACTCCGAACAAGGTCTTAGGCACCGACACCGAAGGGACAGGTTTCCTGAGAGGCCCGCGAGCAACTCGCACGGGGACTGGCCTTTCCTGAGGCCACCAGAGAGGGTCCCTGAGGTCCCTGTCCTAAGTCGAGAGCACCTGCCGCAACTCGAGAAAATCCAGGAGATTCTCCCTCCAGGCGTGATGAGGCCCATTTCGGCTGAAACTTCTCGAGGCTAGTCACATCTAGCGTCTGGAACTTCCAAAAGGCACTTCACACCCTTGCTGCAACTCACGAAGTTCCCCGACATACCCGTCTCCTCGCGAGAGGAAGCACGAGGGTCCCGACCACATCCAGAGGAGCCCCGTTTCCGCCTCGTAGCTCGAGATGAGGGATGCTTTCGCCGCTAGGTCGGGAAAGAATTCCTGGCGTTCCCGTCTCACCTCAGAGGAGGCGCTCTCCACCGGAAAGGCAAGAGGAACTCCAGCGTCGTGCCACCATTCCAAGAGTCCCCCAGATGTCTCAGTCCATTCTAGAGGAAACTGTTTTCTCTGCACTGCCTCGACTTTCACGCCGAGGATCGACACACACCACGGTGGTACGAGGGACATCCCTGTGGGAAAGCCTCGTGGGAAATACTCGAGGGAAAGCCACAGATCCCTTGATCCAGGCAATGGGAAGCGTGACACTGCTGCTACAGTTCTGGAGGAAAGCAGACGTGCATGCCGCCATTTGAGACAAGGACTTACTCCCCTGGGGAGACTCCAGAAGTACCCCAAGATCCATGTCAGCACTGGAGAGGAATCCTCAGGTTCCGGCCTCGACTCCACACAAGGTGTTAGGCCCCGGCATCGACGGGAGAGGAATCCCGAGAGGTCCCCGAGCAACTCGCATGGGGACTGGCCTTTCCTGAGGCCACCAGAGCGGGTCCCTGAGGTCCCCGTCGTAAGTCGAGAGCACCTGCCGCAACTCGAGAAAATCCAGGAGGTTTTGCTCTCCAGGCGAGATGAGGCCCATTTCCGCTGAGGCTTCTCGAGGCTAATCACACCTAACCTCTGGAACTTCCAAAAGGTCCTTCACACCCTTGCTGCAACTCAAGAAGTTCCCTGATATACCCGTCTCCACTCGAAAGGAAGCACGAGAATCCCAGGAAAATCCACAGGACCGCCGTTTCCGCCTCGTAGCTCGAGATGAGGGATCCTTTCCCCGTTTGGTCAGAAAAGAATTCCCGGCGTTCTAGTCGCATCTCAAGAGGAGGCGCTCTCCATAGGAAAGGCGAGAGGAACTCCAGGGTCGTGCCACCATTCCCAGAGTCTGCCAGATGTCTCAGTAAATACCAGAGGAACCTGTTTTCCCTGCACTGACTCGACTTTCATGCCGAGGATCGACTCACACCACGGTGGCACCTGGGACAGCCCTGTGGGAAAGCCTCGTGGGAAAGCCTCGTGGAAAATCCTCGAGGGAAAGCCACAGACCCCATGACTCACTAGATGGGAAGCGTGACACTGCTGCTACAAAACGGGAGGAAAGCGCACGTGCATGCCCCCTCTCGAGACGAGGACTCGCTCCCCTGGGGAGACTCCAAAAGTACCCCAAAATCCATGTCACCACTAGAGAGGAAACCTCAGGTTCTGGCTCCGACTCAACACAAGGTCTTAGGCCCCGGCATCGACGGGAGAGGAATCCCGAGAGGCCCCCGAGGAACTCGCATGGGGACTGGCCTTTCCTGAGGCCACCAGAGCGGGTCCCTGAGGTCCCCGTCGTAAGTCGAGAGCACCTGCCGCAACTCGAGAAAATCCAGGAGGTTTTGCCCTGCAGGGGAGATGAGGCCCATTTCCGCTGAGGCTTCTCGAGGCTAATCACATCTAACCACTGGAACTTCCAAAGGGTCCTTCACACCCTTGCTGCAACTCAAGAAGTTCCCCGACATACCCGACTCCACTCGAGAGGAAGCACGAGGGTCCCGCACACATCCAGGGGAGCCCCGTTTCCGCCTCCTAGCTCGAGATGAGGGATCCTTTCCCTGTTTCGTAGGGAAAGAATTCCCGGCGTTCCCGTTGCCTCTCAAGAGGAGGCGCTCTCCACAGGAAAGGCGAGAGGAACTCCAGGGTCGTGCCACCATTCCAAGAGTCCCCCAGATGTGTCAGTCCATTCCAGAGGAACCTGTTTTCCCTGCACTGCCTTGACGTTCAAGCCGAGGATCGACTCCCACCACGTGTGCACGTGGGACAGCCCTGTGGGAAAGACTCGTGGGAAAGCTTCGTGGGAAAGACTCCAGGGAAAAATATAGATCCTTTGATCCACGCGGTGGACTGCGTGACACTGCTGCTACCACTCTGGAGGAAAGCGCAAGTGCATGCCCGCATTCGAGACGAGGACTGACTCCCCTGGGGAGACTCCAGAAGCACCCCAAGATCAATGTCAGCACTGGAGAGGAATCCTCAGGTTCCGGCCCCGACTCCACACAAGGTCTTAGGCCCCGGCATCGGCGGGAGAGGAATCCCGAGAGGCCCCCGAGGAACTCGCATGGGGACTGGCCTTTCCTGAGGCCACAGAGCGGGTCCCTGAGGTCCCCGTCATAAGTCGAGAGCATCTGCTGCAACTCGAGAAAATCCAGGAGGTTTTGCCCTCCAGGCGAGATGAGGCCCATTTCCGCTGAGGCCTCTCGAGGCTAATCACATCTAACCACTGGAACTTCCAAAGGGTCCTTCACACCCTTGCTGCAACTCAAGAAGCTCCCGACATACCTGTCTCCACTCGAGAGGAAGCACGAGGGTCCCGCACACATCCAGGGGAGCCCCGTTACCGCCTCCTAGCTCGAGATGAGGGATCCTTTCCCTGTTTCGTAGGGAAAGAATTCCCGGCGTTCCCGTCGCATCTCAAGAGGAGGCGCTCTCTACAGGAAAGTCGAGAGGAACTCCAGGGTCGTGCCACCATTCCCAGAGTCCCCCAGATGTCCCAGTCCATTCCAGAGGAACCTGTTTTCCCTGCACTGCCTCGACTTTCACGGCTCAGATCGACTCACACCACGGTGGCACATGGGACAGCCCTGTGGGAAAGCCTCATGGGAAAGCCTTGTGGGAAAACCTCGAGGGAAAGCCACAGATCCCATGAACGACGCGACGGGAAGCGTGACAATGCTGCTACTGCTCTGGAGGAAAGCGCACGTGCATGCCCCCATTCGAGACAAGGACTGACTCCCCTGGCGAGAATCCAGAAGTACCCCAAGAACCATGTCAGCACTGGAGAGGAATCCTCAGTTTCCGTGCCCAACTCCACACGGGGTCTTAGGCCCCTGCATCGACGGGAGAGGAATCCCAAGAGGTCCCCGAGAAGCTCGAATGGGGTCTGGCCAGGCCTGAGGCCACCAGAGCGGGTCCCTTAGGTCTCCGTCGTAACACTAGAGCACCTGCCGCAACTCGGGAAAATCCAGGAGGATCTCCCCTCCAGGCTAGACGAGGCCCTTTTCCGCTGAGGCGTCTCGAGGCTAATCACATCTAACCTCTGGAACTTCCAAAGGGTCCTTCACACCCTTGCTGCAACTCAAGAAGTTCCCGGACATACCCGTCTCCACTCGAGAGGAAGCACGATGGTCCCACCCACATCCAGAGGAGCCCCGTTTCCGCCTCCTAGCTCGAGATGAGGGGATCCTTTCCCTGCTTGGTCGGAAAAGAATACCCAGTCTTCCTGTCGCATGTCAAGAGGAGGCGCTCCTCACAGAAAAGGCGAGAGGAACTCAACGGTCGTGCCACATTTCCCAGAGTCCCCCAGATGTCTCATTCCATTCCAGAGGAACCTGTTTTCCCTGCACTGCCTCGACTGTCACGCCCAGAATCCACTCCCACCACGGTGGCACGTGGGACAGCCCTGTTGGAAAGCCTCATGGGAAAGCCTCGTGCGAAATCCTCGAGGGAAAGCCACAGATCCCATTATCGACGTGACGAAAAGCGTGACACTTCTGCTACAGCTCGGGAGGAAAGCGCACGTGATGACCCCTCTCGAGACCAGGACTAACTCCCCTGGGGAGACTCCAAAAGTACCCCAAGATCCATGTCAGCACTGGAGAGGAATCCTCAGTTTCCGGGCCCGATTCCACACAAGGTCTTCGTCCCGGGCATCGAAAAGAGAGGAATCCCGAGAGGCCTCAGAGAAACTCGAATGGGGTCTGGCCAGGCCTGAGGCCACCAGAGCCAGACCGTTAGGTCACCATCGTAAGACGAGAGCACCTTCCGCAAGTCGAGAAAATCCAAGAGGTTCTCCCCTCCAGGCTAGACGAGGCCCTTTTCCGCTGAGGCGTCTCGAGGCTAATCACATCTAACCTCTGGAACTTCCAAAGGGTCCTTCACACCCTTGCTGCAACTCAAGAAGTTCCCGGACATACCCGTCTCCACTCGAGAGGAAGCACGATGGTCCCACCCACATCCAGAGGAGCCCCGTTTCCGCCTCCTAGCTCGAGATGAGGGGATCCTTTCCCTGCTTGGTCGGAAAAGAATACCCAGTCTTCCTGTCGCATGTCAAGAGGAGGCGCTCCTCACAGAAAAGGCGAGAGGAACTCAACGGTCGTGCCACAATTCCCAGAGTCCCCCAGATGTCTCATTCCATTCCAGAGGAACCTGTTTTCCCTGCACTGCCTCGACTGTCACGCCCAGGATCCACTCCCACCACGGTGGCAGTTGGGATAGCACTGTGGAAAATCCTCCTGGGAAAGCCTCATGGGAAAGCCTCGAGGGAAAGCCACAGATCCCTTGATTCACGCGACGGGAAGCGTGACACTGCTGCTACCCCTCTGGAGGAAAGCGGACGTGCATGCTCCCATTCGAGACGAGAACTTATCCCCTGGGGAGACTCCAAAAGTACCCCAAGATCCATGTCAGCACTGGAGAGGAATCCTCAGGTTCCGGGCCCGAATCCACACCAGGTCTAAGGCCCCGGCATCGACGGGAGAGGAATCCCGAGAGGCCCCCGCGCAACTCGCATGGGGACTGGCCAGTCCTGAGGCCACCAGAGCGGGTCCCTCAATTCCCTGTCGTAAGTGGAGTGCACCTGTCACAACTCGAGAAAATCCAGGAGGCTTTGCCCTCCAGGCGAGATGAGGCCCATTTCCGCTAAGGCTTCTCGAGGCTAATCACGCCTAACTTATGGAACTTCAAAAAGGTCCTTCACACCCTTGTTGCAACTCAAGAATTTCCCCGACATACCCGTGTCCACTCTAGAGGAAGCACGAGGGTCCCGCCCACATCCAGAGGAGCACCGTTTCCGCTTCGCAGCTCGAGATGAGGGATATTGTCACTGCTCTGTCGGGAAAGAATTTTGGGCGTTCCTGTCGCATCTCAAGGGGAGGTGCTCTCCACAGGATAGGCGAGAGGAATTCCAGCCTCGTGCCACCATTCCAAGAGTCCCCAGATATCTCAGTCCATTCCAGAGGAACCTGTTTTCCCTGCACTGCCTGGACTTTGATTGCGAGGATCGACTGCCACCACGGTGGCACGTGGGACAGCCCTGTGGGAAAGCCTCGAGGGAAAGCCTGGAGGGAAAGTCACAGATCCCTTCATCCAGGCGATGGGAAGCACGACACTGCTGCTACAGTTCGGGAGGAAAGCGCACGTGCATGCCCCATTTGAGACGAGGACTTACTCCCCTGGCGAGACTCCAGAAGTACCCCAAGATCCATGTCAGCACTGGAGAGGAATCCTCAGGTTCCGGGCCCGACTCCAAACAAGGTCTTAGGCACCGACACCGAAGGGACAGGTTTCCTGAGAGGCCCGCGAGCAACTCGCACGGGGACTGGCCTTTCCTGAGGCCACCAGAGAGGGTCCCTGAGGTCCCTGTCCTAAGTCGAGAGCACCTGCCGCAACTCGAGAAAATCCAGGAGATTCTCCCCTCCAGGCGTGATGAGGCCCATTTCGGCTGAAACTTCTCGAGGCTAGTCACATCTAGCGTCTGGAACTTCCAAAAGGCACTTCACACCCTTGCTGCAACTCACGAAGTTCCCCGACATACCCGTCTCCTCGCGAGAGGAAGCACGAGGGTCCCGACCACATCCAGAGGAGCCCCGTTTCCGCCTCGTAGCTCGAGATGAGGGATGCTTTCGCCGCTAGGTCGGGAAAGAATTCCTGGCGTTCCCGTCTCACCTCAGAGGAGGCGCTCTCCACCGGAAAGGCAAGAGGAACTCCAGCGTCGTGCCACCATTCCAAGAGTCCCCCAGATGTCTCAGTCCATTCTAGAGGAAACTGTTTTCCCTGCACTGCCTCGACTTTCACGCCGAGGATCGACACACACCACGGTGGTACGTGGGACATCCCTGTGGGAAAGCCTCGTGGGAAATCCTCGAGGGAAAGCCACAGATCCCTTGATCCAGGCAATGGGAAGCGTGACACTGCTGCTACAGTTCTGGAGGAAAGCAGACGTGCATGCCGCCATTTGAGACGAGGACTTACTCCCCTGGGGAGACTCCAGAAGTACCCCAAGATCCATGTCAGCACTGGAGAGGAATCCTCAGGTTCCGGCCTCGACTCCACACAAGGTCTTAGGCCCCGGCATCGACGGGAGAGGAATCCCGAGAGGTCCCCGAGCAACTCGCATGGGGACTGGCCTTTCCTGAGGCCACCAGAGCGGGTCCCTGAGGTCCCCGTCGTAAGTCGAGAGCACCTGCCGCAACTCGAGAAAATCCAGGAGGTTTTGCTCTCCAGGCGAGATGAGGCCCATTTCCGCTGAGGCTTCTCGAGGCTAATCACACCTAACCTCTGGAACTTCCAAAAGGTCCTTCACACCCTTGCTGCAACTCAAGAAGTTCCCTGATATACCCGTCTCCACTCGAAAGGAAGCACGAGAATCCCAGGAAAATCCACAGGACCGCCGTTTCCGCCTCGTAGCTCGAGATGAGGGATCCTTTCCCCGTTTGGTCAGAAAAGAATTCCCGGCGTTCTAGTCGCATCTCAAGAGGAGGCGCTCTCCATAGGAAAGGCGAGAGGAACTCCAGGGTCGTGCCACCATTCCCAGAGTCTGCCAGATGTCTCAGTAAATACCAGAGGAACCTGTTTTCCCTGCACTGACTCGACTTTCATGCCGAGGATCGACTCACACCACGGTGGCACCTGGGACAGCCCTGTGGGAAAGCCTCGTGGGAAAGCCTCGTGGAAAATCCTCGAGGGAAAGCCACAGACCCCATGACTCACTAGATGGGAAGCGTGACACTGCTGCTACAAAACGGGAGGAAAGCGCACGTGCATGCCCCCTCTCGAGACGAGGACTCGCTCCCCTGGGGAGACTCCAAAAGTACCCCAAAATCCATGTCACCACTAGAGAGGAAACCTCAGGTTCTGGCTCCGACTCAACACAAGGTCTTAGGCCCCGACATCGACGGGAGAGGAATCCCGAGCGGCCCCCGAGGAACTCGCATGGGGACTGGCCTTTCCTGAGGCCACCAGAGCGGGTCCCTGAGGTCCCCGTCGTAAGTCGAGAGCACCTGCCGCAACTCGAGAAAATCCAGGAGGTTTTGCCCTGCAGGGGAGATGAGGCCCATTTCCGCTGAGGCTTCTCGAGGCTAATCACATCTAACCACTGGAACTTCCAAAGGGTCCTTCACACCCTTGCTGCAACTCAAGAAGTTCCCCGACATACCCGACTCCACTCGAGAGGAAGCACGAGGGTCCCGCACACATCCAGGGGAGCCCCGTTTCCGCCTCCTAGCTCGAGATGAGGGATCCTTTCCCTGTTTCGTAGGGAAAGAATTCCCGGCGTTCCCGTTGCCTCTCAAGAGGAGGCGCTCTCCACAGGAAAGGCGAGAGGAACTCCAGGGTCGTGCCACCATTCCAAGAGTCCCCCAGATGTGTCAGTCCATTCCAGAGGAACCTGTTTTCCCTGCACTGCCTTGACGTTCAAGCCGAGGATCGACTCCCACCACGTGTGCACGTGGGACAGCCCTGTGGGAAAGACTCGTGGGAAAGCTTCGTGGGAAAGACTCCAGGGAAAAATATAGATCCTTTGATCCACGCGGTGGACTGCGTGACACTGCTGCTACCACTCTGGAGGAAAGCGCAAGTGCATGCCCGCATTCGAGACGAGGACTGACTCCCCTGGGGAGACTCCAGAAGCACCCCAAGATCCATGTCAGCACTGGAGAGGAATCCTCAGGTTCCGGCCCCGACTCCACACAAGGTCTTAGGCCCCGGCATCGGCGGGAGAGGAATCCCGAGAGGCCCCCGAGGAACTCGCATGGGGACTGGCCTTTCCTGAGGCCACAGAGCGGGTCCCTGAGGTCCCCGTCATAAGTCGAGAGCATCTGCTGCAACTCGAGAAAATCCAGGAGGTTTTGCCCTCCAGGCGAGATGAGGCCCATTTCCGCTGAGGCCTCTCGAGGCTAATCACATCTAACCACTGGAACTTCCAAAGGGTCCTTCACACCCTTGCTGCAACTCAAGAAGCTCCCGACATACCTGTCTCCACTCGAGAGGAAGCACGAGGGTCCCGCACACATCCAGGGGAGCCCCGTTTCCGCCTCCTAGCTCGAGATGAGGGATCCTTTCCCTGTTTCGTAGGGAAAGAATTCCCGGCGTTCCCGTCGCATCTCAAGAGGAGGCGCTCTCTACAGGAAAGTCGAGAGGAACTCCAGGGTCGTGCCACCATTCCCAGAGTCCCCCAGATGTCCCAGTCCATTCCAGAGGAACCTGTTTTCCCTGCACTGCCTCGACTTTCACGCCTCAGATCGACTCACACCACGGTGGCACATGGGACAGCCCTGTGGGAAAGCCTCATGGGAAAGCCTTGTGGGAAAACCTCGAGGGAAAGCCACAGATCCCATGAACGACGCGACGGGAAGCGTGACAATGCTGCTACTGCTCTGGAGGAAAGCGCACGTGCATGCCCCCATTCGAGACAAGGACTGACTCCCCTGGCGAGAATCCAGAAGTACCCCAAGAACCATGTCAGCACTGGAGAGGAATCCTCAGTTTCCGTGCCCAACTCCACACGGGGTCTTAGGCCCCTGCATCGACGGGAGAGGAATCCCAAGAGGTCCCCGAGAAGCTCGAATGGGGTCTGGCCAGGCCTGAGGCCACCAGAGCGGGTCCCTTAGGTCTCCGTCGTAACACTAGAGCACCTGCCGCAACTCGGGAAAATCCAGGAGGATCTCCCCTCCAGGCTAGACGAGGCCCTTTTCCGCTGAGGCGTCTCGAGGCTAATCACATCTAACCTCTGGAACTTCCAAAGGGTCCTTCACACCCTTGCTGCAACTCAAGAAGTTCCCGGACATACCCGTCTCCACTCGAGAGGAAGCACGATGGTCCCACCCACATCCAGAGGAGCCCCGTTTCCGCCTCCTAGCTCGAGATGAGGGGATCCTTTCCCTGCTTGGTCGGAAAAGAATACCCAGTCTTCCTGTCGCATGTCAAGAGGAGGCGCTCCTCACAGAAAAGGCGAGAGGAACTCAACGGTCGTGCTACAATTCCCAGAGTCCCCCAGATGTCTCATTCCATTCCAGAGGAACCTGTTTTCCCTGCACTGCCTCGACTGTCACGCCCAGGATCCACTCCCACCACGGTGGCAGTTGGGATAGCACTGTGGAAAATCCTCCTGGGAAAGCCTCATGGGAAAGCCTCGAGGGAAAGCCACAGATCCCTTGATTCACGCGACGGAAAGCGTGACACTGCTGCTACCCCTCTGGAGGAAAGCGGACGTGCATGCTCCCATTCGAGACGAGAACTTATCCCCTGGGGAGACTCCAAAAGTACCCCAAGATCCATGTCAGCACTGGAGAGGAATCCTCAGGTTCCGGGCCCGAATCCACACCAGGTCTAAGGCCCCGGCATCGACGGGAGAGGAATCCCGAGAGGCCCCCGCGCAACTCGCATGGGGACTGGCCAGTCCTGAGGCCACCAGAGCGGGTCCCTCAATTCCCTGTCGTAAGTGGAGTGCACCTGTCACAACTCGAGAAAATCCAGGAGGCTTTGCCCTCCAGGCGAGATGAGGCCCATTTCCGCTAAGGCTTCTCGAGGCTAATCACGCCTAACTTATGGAACTTCAAAAAGGTCCTTCACACCCTTGTTGCAACTCAAGAATTTCCCCGACATACCCGTGTCCACTCTAGAGGAAGCACGAGGGTCCCGCCCACATCCAGAGGAGCACCGTTTCCGCTTCGCAGCTCGAGATGAGGGATATTGTCACTGCTCTGTCGGGAAAGAATTTTGGGCGTTCCTGTCGCATCTCAAGGGGAGGTGCTCTCCACAGGATAGGCGAGAGGAATTCCAGCCTCGTGCCACCATTCCAAGAGTCCCCAGATATCTCAGTCCATTCCAGAGGAACCTGTTTTCCCTGCACTGCCTGGACTTTGATTGCGAGGATCGACTGCCACCACGGTGGCACGTGGGACAGCCCTGTGGGAAAGCCTCGAGGGAAAGCCTGGAGGGAAAGTCACAGATCCCTTCATCCAGGCGATGGGAAGCACGACACTGCTGCTACAGTTCGGGAGGAAAGCGCACGTGCATGCCCCATTTGAGACGAGGACTTACTCCCCTGGCGAGACTCCAGAAGTACCCCAAGATCCATGTCAGCACTGGAGAGGAATCCTCAGGTTCCGGGCCCGACTCCAAACAAGGTCTTAGGCACCGACACCGAAGGGACAGGTTTCCTGAGAGGCCCGCGAGCAACTCGCACGGGGACTGGCCTTTCCTGAGGCCACCAGAGAGGGTCCCTGAGGTCCCTGTCCTAAGTCGAGAGCACCTGCCGCAACTCGAGAAAATCCAGGAGATTCTCCCCTCCAGGCGTGATGAGGCCCATTTCGGCTGAAACTTCTCGAGGCTAGTCACATCTAGCGTCTGGAACTTCCAAAAGGCACTTCACACCCTTGCTGCAACTCACGAAGTTCCCCGACATACCCGTCTCCTCGCGAGAGGAAGCACGAGGGTCCCGACCACATCCAGAGGAGCCCCGTTTCCGCCTCGTAGCTCGAGATGAGGGATGCTTTCGCCGCTAGGTCGGGAAAGAATTCCTGGCGTTCCCGTCTCACCTCAGAGGAGGCGCTCTCCACCGGAAAGGCAAGAGGAACTCCAGCGTCGTGCCACCATTCCAAGAGTCCCCCAGATGTCTCAGTCCATTCTAGAGGAAACTGTTTTCCCTGCACTGCCTCGACTTTCACGCCGAGGATCGACACACACCACGGTGGTACGTGGGACATCCCTGTGGGAAAGCCTCGTGGGAAATCCTCGAGGGAAAGCCACAGATCCCTTGATCCAGGCAATGGGAAGCGTGACACTGCTGCTACAGTTCTGGAGGAAAGCAGACGTGCATGCCGCCATTTGAGACGAGGACTTACTCCCCTGGGGAGACTCCAGAAGTACCCCAAGATCCATGTCAGCACTGGAGAGGAATCCTCAGGTTCCGGCCTCGACTCCACACAAGGTCTTAGGCCCCGGCATCGACGGGAGAGGAATCCCGAGAGGTCCCCGAGCAACTCGCATGGGGACAGGCCTTTCCTGAGGCCACCAGAGCGGGTCCCTGAGGTCCCCGTCGTAAGTCGAGAGCACCTGCCGCAACTCGAGAAAATCCAGGAGGTTTTGCTCTCCAGGCGAGATGAGGCCCATTTCCGCTGAGGCTTCTCGAGGCTAATCACACCTAACCTCTGGAACTTCCAAAAGGTCCTTCACACCCTTGCTGCAACTCAAGAAGTTCCCTGATATACCCGTCTCCACTCGAAAGGAAGCACGAGAATCCCAGGAAAATCCACAGGACCGCCGTTTCCGCCTCGTAGCTCGAGATGAGGGATCCTTTCCCCGTTTGGTCAGAAAAGAATTCCCGGCGTTCTAGTCGCATCTCAAGAGGAGGCGCTCTCCATAGGAAAGGCGAGAGGAACTCCAGGGTCGTGCCACCATTCCCAGAGTCTGCCAGATGTCTCAGTAAATACCAGAGGAACCTGTTTTCCCTGCACTGACTCGACTTTCATGCCGAGGATCGACTCACACCACGGTGGCACCTGGGACAGCCCTGTGGGAAAGCCTCGTGGGAAAGCCTCGTGGAAAATCCTCGAGGGAAAGCCACAGACCCCATGACTCACTAGATGGGAAGCGTGACACTGCTGCTACAAAACGGGAGGAAAGCGCACGTGCATGCCCCCTCTCGAGACGAGGACTCGCTCCCCTGGGGAGACTCCAAAAGTACCCCAAAATCCATGTAACCACTAGAGAGGAAACCTCAGGTTCTGGCTCCGACTCAACACAAGGTCTTAGGCCCCGGCATCGACGGGAGAGGAATCCCGAGAGGCCCCCGAGGAACTCGCATGGGGACTGGCCTTTCCTGAGGCCACCAGAGCGGGTCCCTGAGGTCCCCGTCGTAAGTCGAGAGCACCTGCCGCAACTCGAGAAAATCCAGGAGGTTTTGCCCTGCAGGGGAGATGAGGCCCATTTCCGCTGAGGCTTCTCGAGGCTAATCACATCTAACCACTGGAACTTCCAAAGGGTCCTTCACACCCTTGCTGCAACTCAAGAAGTTCCCCGACATACCCGACTCCACTCGAGAGGAAGCACGAGGGTCCCGCACACATCCAGGGGAGCCCCGTTTCCGCCTCCTAGCTCGAGATGAGGGATCCTTTCCCTGTTTCGTAGGGAAAGAATTCCCGGCGTTCCCGTTGCCTCTCAAGAGGAGGCGCTCTCCACAGGAAAGGCGAGAGGAACTCCAGGGTCGTGCCACCATTCCAAGAGTCCCCCAGATGTGTCAGTCCATTCCAGAGGAACCTGTTTTCCCTGCACTGCCTTGACGTTCAAGCCGAGGATCGACTCCCACCACGTGTGCACGTGGGACAGCCCTGTGGGAAAGACTCGTGGGAAAGCTTCGTGGGAAAGACTCCAGGGAAAAATATAGATCCTTTGATCCACGCGGTGGACTGCGTGACACTGCTGCTACCACTCTGGAGGAAAGCGCAAGTGCATGCCCGCATTCGAGACGAGGACTGACTCCCCTGGGGAGACTCCAGAAGCACCCCAAGATCCATGTCAGCACTGGAGAGGAATCCTCAGGTTCCGGCCCCGACTCCACACAAGGTCTTAGGCCCCGGCATCGGCGGGAGAGGAATCCCGAGAGGCCCCCGAGGAACTCGCATGGGGACTGGCCTTTCCTGAGGCCACAGAGCGGGTCCCTGAGGTCCCCGTCATAAGTCGAGAGCATCTGCTGCAACTCGAGAAAATCCAGGAGGTTTTGCCCTCCAGGCGAGATGAGGCCCATTTCCGCTGAGGCCTCTCGAGGCTAATCACATCTAACCACTGAAACTTCCAAAGGGTCCTTCACACCCTTGCTGCAACTCAAGAAGCTCCCGACATACCTGTCTCCACTCGAGAGGAAGCACGAGGGTCCCGCACACATCCAGGGGAGCCCCGTTTCCGCCTCCTAGCTCGAGATGAGGGATCCTTTCCCTGTTTCGTAGGGAAAGAATTCCCGGCGTTCCCGTCGCATCTCAAGAGGAGGCGCTCTCTACAGGAAAGTCGAGAGGAACTCCAGGGTCGTGCCACCATTCCCAGAGTCCCCAAGATGTCCCAGTCCATTCCAGAGGAACCTGTTTTCCCTGCACTGCCTCGACTTTCACGCCTCAGATCGACTCACACCACGGTGGCACATGGGACAGCCCTGTGGGAAAGCCTCATGGGAAAGCCTTGTGGGAAAACCTCGAGGGAAAGCCACAGATCCCATGAACGACGCGACGGGAAGCGTGACAATGCTGCTACTGCTCTGGAGGAAAGCGCACGTGCATGCCCCCATTCGAGACAAGGACTGACTCCCCTGGCGAGAATCCAGAAGTACCCCAAGAACCATGTCAGCACTGGAGAGGAATCCTCAGTTTCCGTGCCCAACTCCACACGGGGTCTTAGGCCCCTGCATCGACGGGAGAGGAATCCCAAGAGGTCCCCGAGAAGCTCGAATGGGGTCTGGCCAGGCCTGAGGCCACCAGAGCGGGTCCCTTAGGTCTCCGTCGTAACACTAGAGCACCTGCCGCAACTCGGGAAAATCCAGGAGGATCTCCCCTCCAGGCTAGACGAGGCCCTTTTCCGCTGAGGCGTCTCGAGGCTAATCACATCTAACCTCTGGAACTTCCAAAGGGTCCTTCACACCCTTGCTGCAACTCAAGAAGTTCCCGGACATACCCGTCTCCACTCGAGAGGAAGCACGATGGTCCCACCCACATCCAGAGGAGCCCCGTTTCCGCCTCCTAGCTCGAGATGAGGGGATCCTTTCCCTGCTTGGTCGGAAAAGAATACCCAGTCTTCCTGTCGCATGTCAAGAGGAGGCGCTCCTCACAGAAAAGGCGAGAGGAACTCAACGGTCGTGCTACAATTCCCAGAGTCCCCCAGATGTCTCATTCCATTCCAGAGGAACCTGTTTTCCCTGCACTGCCTCGACTGTCACGCCCAGGATCCACTCCCACCACGGTGGCAGTTGGGATAGCACTGTGGAAAATCCTCCTGGGAAAGCCTCATGGGAAAGCCTCGAGGGAAAGCCACAGATCCCTTGATTCACGCGACGGGAAGCGTGACACTGCTGCTACCCCTCTGGAGGAAAGCGGACGTGCATGCTCCCATTCGAGACGAGAACTTATCCCCTGGGGAGACTCCAAAAGTACCCCAAGATCCATGTCAGCACTGGAGAGGAATCCTCAGGTTCCGGGCCCGAATCCACACCAGGTCTAAGGCCCCGGCATCGACGGGAGAGGAATCCCGAGAGGCCCCCGCGCAACTCGCATGGGGACTGGCCAGTCCTGAGGCCACCAGAGCGGGTCCCTCAATTCCCTGTCGTAAGTGGAGTGCACCTGTCACAACTCGAGAAAATCCAGGAGGCTTTGCCCTCCAGGCGAGATGAGGCCCATTTCCGCTAAGGCTTCTCGAGGCTAATCACGCCTAACTTATGGAACTTCAAAAAGGTCCTTCACACCCTTGTTGCAACTCAAGAATTTCCCCGACATACCCGTGTCCACTCTAGAGGAAGCACGAGGGTCCCGCCCACATCCAGAGGAGCACCGTTTCCGCTTCGCAGCTCGAGATGAGGGATATTGTCACTGCTCTGTCGGGAAAGAATTTTGGGCGTTCCTGTCGCATCTCAAGGGGAGGTGCTCTCCACAGGATAGGCGAGAGGAATTCCAGCCTCGTGCCACCATTCCAAGAGTCCCCAGATATCTCAGTCCATTCCAGAGGAACCTGTTTTCCCTGCACTGCCTGGACTTTGATTGCGAGGATCGACTGCCACCACGGTGGCACGTGGGACAGCCCTGTGGGAAAGCCTCGAGGGAAAGCCTGGAGGGAAAGTCACAGATCCCTTCATCCAGGCGATGGGAAGCACGACACTGCTGCTACAGTTCGGGAGGAAAGCGCACGTGCATGCCCCATTTGAGACGAGGACTTACTCCCCTGGCGAGACTCCAGAAGTACCCCAAGATCCATGTCAGCACTGGAGAGGAATCCTCAGGTTCCGGGCCCGACTCCAAACAAGGTCTTAGGCACCGACACCGAAGGGACAGGTTTCCTGAGAGGCCCGCGAGCAACTCGCACGGGGACTGGCCTTTCCTGAGGCCACCAGAGAGGGTCCCTGAGGTCCCTGTCCTAAGTCGAGAGCACCTGCCGCAACTCGAGAAAATCCAGGAGATTCTCCCCTCCAGGCGTGATGAGGCCCATTTCGGCTGAAACTTCTCGAGGCTAGTCACATCTAGCGTCTGGAACTTCCAAAAGGCACTTCACACCCTTGCTGCAACTCACGAAGTTCCCCGACATACCCGTCTCCTCGCGAGAGGAAGCACGAGGGTCCCGACCACATCCAGAGGAGCCCCGTTTCCGCCTCGTAGCTCGAGATGAGGGATGCTTTCGCCGCTAGGTCGGGAAAGAATTCCTGGCGTTCCCGTCTCACCTCAGAGGAGGCGCTCTCCACCGGAAAGGCAAGAGGAACTCCAGCGTCGTGCCACCATTCCAAGAGTCCCCCAGATGTCTCAGTCCATTCTAGAGGAAACTGTTTTCCCTGCACTGCCTCGACTTTCACGCCGAGGATCGACACACACCACGGTGGTACGAGGGACATCCCTGTGGGAAAGCCTCGTGGGAAATCCTCGAGGGAAAGCCACAGATCCCTTGATCCAGGCAATGGGAAGCGTGACACTGCTGCTACAGTTCTGGAGGAAAGCAGACGTGCATGCCGCCATTTGAGACGAGGACTTACTCCCCTGGGGAGACTCCAGAAGTACCCCAAGATCCATGTCAGCACTGGAGAGGAATCCTCAGGTTCCGGCCTCGACTCCACACAAGGTCTTAGGCCCCGGCATCGACGGGAGAGGAATCCCGAGAGGTCCCCGAGCAACTCGCATGGGGACTGGCCTTTCCTGAGGCCACCAGAGCGGGTCCCTGAGGTCCCCGTCATAAGTCGAGAGCACCTGCCGCAACTCGAGAAAATCCAGGAGGTTTTGCTCTCCAGGCGAGATGAGGCCCATTTCCGCTGAGGCTTCTCGAGGCTAATCACACCTAACCTCTGGAACTTCCAAAAGGTCCTTCACACCCTTGCTGCAACTCAAGAAGTTCCCTGATATACCCGTCTCCACTCGAAAGGAAGCACGAGAATCCCAGGAAAATCCACAGGAGCGCCGTTTCCGCCTCGTAGCTCGAGATGAGGGATCCTTTCCCCGTTTGGTCAGAAAAGAATTCCCGGCGTTCTAGTCGCATCTCAAGAGGAGGCGCTCTCCATAGGAAAGGCGAGAGGAACTCCAGGGTCGTGCCACCATTCCCAGAGTCTGCCAGATGTCTCAGTAAATACCAGAGGAACCTGTTTTCCCTGCACTGACTCGACTTTCATGCCGAGGATCGACTCACACCACGGTGGCACCTGGGACAGCCCTGTGGGAAAGCCTCGTGGGAAAGCCTCGTGGAAAATCCTCGAGGGAAAGCCACAGACCCCATGACTCACTAGATGGGAAGCGTGACACTGCTGCTACAAAACGGGAGGAAAGCGCACGTGCATGCCCCCTCTCGAGACGAGGACTCGCTCCCCTGGGGAGACTCCAAAAGTACCCCAAAATCCATGTAACCACTAGAGAGGAAACCTCAGGTTCTGGCTCCGACTCAACACAAGGTCTTAGGCCCCGGCATCGACGGGAGAGGAATCCCGAGAGGCCCCCGAGGAACTCGCATGGGGACTGGCCTTTCCTGAGGCCACCAGAGCGGGTCCCTGAGGTCCCCGTCGTAAGTCGAGAGCACCTGCCGCAACTCGAGAAAATCCAGGAGGTTTTGCCCTGCAGGGGAGATGAGGCCCATTTCCGCTGAGGCTTCTCGAGGCTAATCACATCTAACCACTGGAACTTCCAAAGGGTCCTTCACACCCTTGCTGCAACTCAAGAAGTTCCCCGACATACCCGACTCCACTCGAGAGGAAGCACGAGGGTCCCGCACACATCCAGGGGAGCCCCGTTTCCGCCTCCTAGCTCGAGATGAGGGATCCTTTCCCTGTTTCGTAGGGAAAGAATTCCCGGCGTTCCCGTTGCCTCTCAAGAGGAGGCGCTCTCCACAGGAAAGGCGAGAGGAACTCCAGGGTCGTGCCACCATTCCAAGAGTCCCCCAGATGTGTCAGTCCATTCCAGAGGAACCTGTTTTCCCTGCACTGCCTTGACGTTCAAGCCGAGGATCGACTCCCACCACGTGTGCACGTGGGACAGCCCTGTGGGAAAGACTCGTGGGAAAGCTTCGTGGGAAAGACTCCAGGGAAAAATATAGATCCTTTGATCCACGCGGTGGACTGCGTGACAGTGCTGCTACCACTCTGGAGGAAAGCGCAAGTGCATGCCCGCATTCGAGACGAGGACTGACTCCCCTGGGGAGACTCCAGAAGCACCCCAAGATCCATGTCAGCACTGGAGAGGAATCCTCAGGTTCCGGCCCCGACTCCACACAAGGTCTTAGGCCCCGGCATCGGCGGGAGAGGAATCCCGAGAGGCCCCCGAGGAACTCGCATGGGGACTGGCCTTTCCTGAGGCCACAGAGCGGGTCCCTGAGGTCCCCGTCATAAGTCGAGAGCATCTGCTGCAACTCGAGAAAATCCAGGAGGTTTTGCCCTCCAGGCGAGATGAGGCCCATTTCCGCTGAGGCCTCTCGAGGCTAATCACATCTAACCACTGGAACTTCCAAAGGGTCCTTCACACCCTTGCTGCAACTCAAGAAGCTCCCGACATACCTGTCTCCACTCGAGAGGAAGCACGAGGGTCCCGCACACATCCAGGGGAGCCCCGTTTCCGCCTCCTAGCTCGAGATGAGGGATCCTTTCCCTGTTTCGTAGGGAAAGAATTCCCGGCATTCCCGTCGCATCTCAAGAGGAGGCGCTCTCTACAGGAAAGTCGAGAGGAACTCCAGGGTCGTGCCACCATTCCCAGAGTCCCCCAGATGTCCCAGTCCATTCCAGAGGAACCTGTTTTCCCTGCACTGCCTCGACTTTCACGCCTCAGATCGACTCACACCACGGTGGCACATGGGACAGCCCTGTGGGAAAGCCTCATGGGAAAGCCTTGTGGGAAAACCTCGAGGGAAAGCCACAGATCCCATGAACGACGCGACGGGAAGTGTGACAATGCTGCTACTGCTCTGGAGGAAAGCGCACGTGCATGCCCCCATTCGAGACAAGGACTGACTCCCCTGGCGAGAATCCAGAAGTACCCCAAGAACCATGTCAGCACTGGAGAGGAATCCTCAGTTTCCGTGCCCAACTCCACACGGGGTCTTAGGCCCCTGCATCGACGGGAGAGGAATCCCAAGAGGTCCCCGAGAAGCTCGAATGGGGTCTGGCCAGGCCTGAGGCCACCAGAGCGGGTCCCTTAGGTCTTCGTCGTAACACTAGAGCACCTGCCGCAACTCGGGAAAATCCAGGAGGATCTCCCCTCCAGGCTAGACGAGGCCCTTTTCCGCTGAGGCGTCTCGAGGCTAATCACATCTAACCTCTGGAACTTCCAAAGGGTCCTTCACACCCTTGCTGCAACTCAAGAAGTTCCCGGACATACCCGTCTCCACTCGAGAGGAAGCACGATGGTCCCACCCACATCCAGAGGAGCCCCGTTTCCGCCTCCTAGCTCGAGATGAGGGGATCCTTTCCCTGCTTGGTCGGAAAAGAATACCCAGTCTTCCTGTCGCATGTCAAGAGGAGGCGCTCCTCACATAAAAGGCGAGAGGAACTCAACGGTCGTGCTACAATTCCCAGAGTCCCCCAGATGTCTCATTCCATTCCAGAGGAACCTGTTTTCCCTGCACTGCCTCGACTGTCACGCCCAGGATCCACTCCCACCACGGTGGCAGTTGGGATAGCACTGTGGAAAATCCTCCTGGGAAAGCCTCATGGGAAAGCCTCGAGGGAAAGCCACAGATCCCTTGATTCACGCGACGGGAAGCGTGACACTGCTGCTACCCCTCTGGAGGAAAGTGGACGTGCATGCTCCCATTCGAGACGAGAACTTATCCCCTGGGGAGACTCCAAAAGTACCCCAAGATCCATGTCAGCACTGGAGAGGAATCCTCAGGTTCCGGGCCCGAATCCACACCAGGTCTAAGGCCCCGGCATCGACGGGAGAGGAATCCCGAGAGGCCCCCGCGCAACTCGCATGGGGACTGGCCAGTCCTGAGGCCACCAGAGCGGGTCCCTCAATTCCCTGTCGTAAGTGGAGTGCACCTGTCACAACTCGAGAAAATCCAGGAGGCTTTGCCCTCCAGGCGAGATGAGGCCCATTTCCGCTAAGGCTTCTCGAGGCTAATCACGCCTAACTTATGGAACTTCAAAAAGGTCCTTCACACCCTTGTTGCAACTCAAGAATTTCCCCGACATACCCGTGTCCACTCTAGAGGAAGCACGAGGGTCCCGCCCACATCCAGAGGAGCACCGTTTCCGCTTCGCAGCTCGAGATGAGGGATATTGTCACTGCTCTGTCGGGAAAGAATTTTGGGCGTTCCTGTCGCATCTCAAGGGGAGGTGCTCTCCACAGGATAGGCGAGAGGAATTCCAGCCTCGTGCCACCATTCCAAGAGTCCCCAGATATCTCAGTCCATTCCAGAGGAACCTGTTTTCCCTGCACTGCCTGGACTTTGATTGCGAGGATCGACTGCCACCACGGTGGCACGTGGGACAGCCCTGTGGGAAAGCCTCGAGGGAAAGCCTGGAGGGAAAGTCACAGATCCCTTCATCCAGGCGATGGGAAGCACGACACTGCTGCTACAGTTCGGGAGGAAAGCGCACGTGCATGCCCCATTTGAGACGAGGACTTACTCCCCTGGCGAGACTCCAGAAGTACCCCAAGATCCATGTCAGCACTGGAGAGGAATCCTCAGGTTCCGGGCCCGACTCCAAACAAGGTCTTAGGCACCGACACCGAAGGGACAGGTTTCCTGAGAGGCCCGCGAGCAACTCGCACGGGGACTGGCCTTTCCTGAGGCCACCAGAGAGGGTCCCTGAGGTCCCTGTCCTAAGTCGAGAGCACCTGCCGCAACTCGAGAAAATCCAGGAGATTCTCCCCTCCAGGCGTGATGAGGCCCATTTCAGCTGAAACTTCTCGAGGCTAGTCACATCTAGCGTCTGGAACTTCCAAAAGGCACTTCACACCCTTGCTGCAACTCACGAAGTTCCCCGACATACCCGTCTCCTCGCGAGAGGAAGCACGAGGGTCCCGACCACATCCAGAGGAGCCCCGTTTCCGCCTCGTAGCTCGAGATGAGGGATGCTTTCGCCGCTAGGTCGGGAAAGAATTCCTGGCGTTCCCGTCTCACCTCAGAGGAGGCGCTCTCCACCGGAAAGGCAAGAGGAACTCCAGCGTCGTGCCACCATTCCAAGAGTCCCCCAGATGTCTCAGTCCATTCTAGAGGAAACTGTTTTCCCTGCACTGCCTCGACTTTCACGCCGAGGATCGACACACACCACGGTGGTACGTGGGACATCCCTGTGGGAAAGCCTCGTGGGAAATCCTCGAGGGAAAGCCACAGATCCCTTGATCCAGGCAATGGGAAGCGTGACACTGCTGCTACAGTTCTGGAGGAAAGCAGACGTGCATGCCGCCATTTGAGACGAGGACTTACTCCCCTGGGGAGACTCCAGAAGTACCCCAAGATCCATGTCAGCACTGGAGAGGAATCCTCAGGTTCCGGCCTCGACTCCACACAAGGTCTTAGGCCCCGGCATCGACGGGAGAGGAATCCCGAGAGGTCCCCGAGCAACTCGCATGGGGACTGGCCTTTCCTGAGGCCACCAGAGCGGGTCCCTGAGGTCCCCGTCGTAAGTCGAGAGCACCTGCCGCAACTCGAGAAAATCCAGGAGGTTTTGCTCTCCAGGCGAGATGAGGCCCATTTCCGCTGAGGCTTCTCGAGGCTAATCACACCTAACCTCTGGAACTTCCAAAAGGTCCTTCACACCCTTGCTGCAACTCAAGAAGTTCCCTGATATACCCGTCTCCACTCGAAAGGAAGCACGAGAATCCCAGGAAAATCCACAGGACCGCCGTTTCCGCCTCGTAGCTCGAGATGAGGGATCCTTTCCCCGTTTGGTCAGAAAAGAATTCCCGGCGTTCTAGTCGCAACTCAAGAGGAGGCGCTCTCCATAGGAAAGGCGAGAGGAACTCCAGGGTCGTGCCACCATTCCCAGAGTCTGCCAGATGTCTCAGTAAATACCAGAGGAACCTGTTTTCCCTGCACTGACTCGACTTTCATGCCGAGGATCGACTCACACCACGGTGGCACCTGGGACAGCCCTGTGGGAAAGCCTCGTGGGAAAGCCCCGTGGAAAATCCTCGAGGGAAAGCCACAGACCCCATGACTCACTAGATGGGAGGCGTGACACTGCTGCTACAAATCGGGAGGAAAGCGCACGTGCATGCCCCATCTAGAGACGAGGACTCGCTCCCCTGGGGAGACTCCAAAAGTACCCCAAAATCCATGTCACCACTAGAGAGGAAACCTCAGGTTCTGGCTCCGACTCAACACAAGGTCTTAGGCCCCGGCATCGACGGGAGAGGAATCCCGAGGGGCCCCCGAGGAACTCGCATGGGGACTGGCCTTTCCTGAGGCCACCAGAGCGGGTCCCTGAGGTCCCCGTCGTAAGTCGAGAGCACCTGCCGCAACTCGAGAAAATCCAGGAGGTTTTGCCCTGCAGGGAAGATGAGGCCCATTTCCGCTGAGGCGTCTCGAGGCTAATCACATCTAACCACTGGAACTTCCAAAGGGTCCTTCACACCCTTGCTGCAACTCAAGAAGTTCCCCGACATCCCCGACTCCACTCGAGAGGAAGCACGAGGGTCCCGCACACATCCAGGGGAGCCCCGTTTCCGCCTCCTAGCTCGAGATGAGGGATCCTTTCCCTGTTTCGTAGGGAAAGAATTCCCGGCGTTCCCGTTGCCTCTCAAGAGGAGGCGCTCTCCACAGGAAAGGCGAGAGGAACTCCAGGGTCGTGCCACCATTCCAAGAGTCCCCCAGATGTGTCAGTCCATTCCAGAGGAACCTGTTTTCACTGCACTGCCTTGACGTTCAAGCCGAGGATCGGCTCCCACCACGTGTGCACGTGGGACAGCCCTGTGGGAAAGCCTCGTGGGAAAGCTTCGTGGGAAAGACTCCAGGGAAAAATATAGATCCTTTGATCCACGCGGTGGACTGCGTGACACTGCTGCTACCACTCTGGAGGAAAGCGCAAGTGCATGATCGCATTCGAGACGAGGACTGACTCCCCTGGGGAGACTCCAGAAGCACCCCAAGATCCATGTCAGCACTGGAGAGGAATCCTCAGGTTCCGGCCCCGACTCCACACAAGGTCTTAGGCCCCGGCATCGGCGGGAGAGGAATCCCGAGAGGCCCCCGAGGAACTCGCATGGGGACTGGCGTTTCCTGAGGCCACCAGACCGGGTCCCTGAGGTCCCCGTCATAAGTCGAGAGCATCTGCTGCAACTCGAGAAAATCCAGGAGGTTTTGCCCTCCAGGCGAGATGAGGCCCAATTCCGCTGAGGCTTCTCGACGCTAAACTCATCTAAACACTGGAACTTCCAAAGGGTCCTTCACACCCTTGCTGCAACTCAAGAAGCTCCCGACATACCTGTCTCCACTCGAGAGGAAGCACGAGGGTCCCGCACACATCCAGGGTGCCCTGTTTCCGCCTCCTAGCTCGAGATGAGGGATCCTTTCCCTGTTTCGTAGGGAAAGAATTCCCGGCGTTCCCGTCGCATCTCAAGAGGAGGCGCTCTCCACAGGAAAGCCGAGAGGAACTCCAGGGTCGTGCCACCATTCCAAGAGTCCCCCAGATGTGTCAGTCCATTCCAGAGGAACCTGTTTTCCCTGCACTGCCTTGACGTTCAAGCCGAGGATCGACTCCCACCACGTGTGCACGTGGGACAGCCCTGTGGGAAAGCCTCGTGGGAAAGCCTCGTGGGAAAGACTCGAGGGAAAACCATAGATCCTTTGATCCACGCGGCGGACTGCGTGACACTGCTGCTACCGCTCTGGAGGAAAGCGCAAGTGCATGCCCACATTCGAGACGAGGACTGACTCCCCTGGGGAGACTCCAGAAGTACCCCAAGATCCATGTCAGCACTGGAGAGGAATCCTCAGGTTCCGGCCCCGACTCCACACAAGGTCTTAGGCCCCGGCATCGACGGGGAGGAAATCCGAGAGGCCCCCGAGGAACTCGCATGGGGACTGGCCTTTCCTGAGGCCACCAGAGCGGGCCCCTGAGGTACCCGTCGTAAGTCCAGAGCACCTGCTGCAACTCGAGAAAATCCAGGAGGTTTTGCCTTCCAGGCGAGATGAGGCCCATTTCCGCTGAGGCCTCTCGAGGCTAATCACATCTAACCACTGGAACTTCCAAAGGGTTCTTCACACCCTTGCTGCAACTCAAGAAGTTCCCCGACATACCCGTCTCCACTCGAGAGGAAGCACGAGGGTCCCCCACACATCCAGGGGAGAACCGTTTCCGCCTCCTAGCTCGAGATGAGGGATCCTTTCCCTGTTTCCTAGGGAAAGAATTCCCGGCGTTCCCGTCGCATCTTAAGAGGAGGCGCTCTCCACAGGAAAGGCGAGAGGAACTCCAGGGTCGTGCCACCATTCCCAGAGTCCCCCAGATATCCCAGTCCATTCCAGAGGAACCTGTTTTCCCTGCACTGCCTCGACTTTCACGCCTCAGATCGACTCACACCACGGTGGCACATGGGACAGCCCTGTGGGAAAGCCTCATGGGAAAGCCTTGTGGGAAAACCTCGAGGGAAAGCCACAGATCCCATGAACGACGCGACGGGAAGCGTGACAATGCTGCTACTGCTCTGGAGGAAAGCGCACGTGCATGCCCCCATTCGAGACAAGGACTGACTCCCCTGGCGAGAATCCAGAAGTACCCCAAGAACAATGTCAGCACTGGAGAGGAATCCTCAGTTTCCGTGCCCAACTCCACACGGGGTCTTAGGCCCCGGCATCGACGGGAGAGGAATCCCAAGAGGTCCCCGAGAAGCTCGAATGGGGTCTGGCCAGGCCTGAGGCCACCAGAGCGAGTCCCTTAGGTCTCCGTCGTAACACTAGAGCACCTGCCGCAACTCGGGAAAATCCAGGAGGATCTCCCCTCCAGGCCAGATAAGGCCCATGTGCGCTGCGGCTTCTCGAGGCTAATCACACCTAACCTCTGGAACTTCCAAAAGGTCCTTCACATCCTTGCTGCAACTCAAGAAGTTACCCGACATACCCCTCTCCACTCTAGAGGAAGCTCGAGGGTCCCGCCCATATCCAGTGGAGCGCCATTTCCGCCTCGTAGCTCCATATGAGGGATCCTTTCGCTGCTTGGTCGGGAAAGAATTCTGGGCTTTCCTGTCGCATCTCAAGAGAAGGCTCTCTCCACAGGAAAGGCGAGAGGAACTCCAGGATAGTGCCACCATTCCCAGAGTCCCCCAGATATTTCAGTCCATTCCAGAGGAAACTGTTTTCCCTGCACTGCCTCGACTTTCACTCCACGGATCGACTCACACCACGGTGGCACGTGGGACAGCCCTGTTGGAAAGCCTCATGGGAAAGCCTCGTGCGAAATCCTCGAGGGAAAGCCACAGATCCCATTATCGACGTGACGAAAAGCGTGACACTTCTGCTACAGCTCGGGAGGAAAGCGCACGTGATGCCCCCTCTCGAGACCAGGACTAACTCCCCTGGGGAGACTCCAAAAGTACCCCAAGAACCATGTCAGCACTGGAGAGGAATCCTCAGTTTCCGGGCCCGATTCCACACAAGGTCTTCGTCCCGGGCATCGAAAAGAGAGGAATCCCGAGAGACCCCAGAGAAACTCGAATGGGGTCTGGCCAGGCCTGAGGCCACCAGAGCCAGTCCGTTAGGTCACCATCATAAGACGAGAGCACCTTCCGCAAGTCGAGAAAATCCAAGAGGTTCTCCCCTCCAGGCTAGATGAGGCCCTTTTCCGCTGAGGCGTCTCGAGGCTAATCACATCTAACCTCTGGAACTTCCAAAGGGTCCTTCACACCCTTGCTGCAACTCAAGAAGTTCCCGGACATACCCGTCTCCACTCGAGAGGAAGCACGATGGTCCCACCCACATCCAGAGGAGCCCCGTTTCCGCCTCCTAGCTCGAGATGAGGGGATCCTTTCCCTGCTTGGTCGGAAAAGAATACCCAGTCTTCCTGTTGCATGTCAAGAGGAGGCGCTCCTCACAGAAAAGGCGAGAGGAACTCAACGGTCGTGCCACAATTCCCAGAGTCCCCCAGATGTCTCATTCCATTCCAGAGGAACCTGTTTTCCCTGCACTGCCTCGACTTTCACGCCCAGGATCCACTCCCACCACGGTGGCAGTTGGGATAGCACTGTGGAAAATCCTCCTGGGAAAGCCTCATGGGAAAGCCTCGAGGGAAAGCCACAGATCCCTTGATTCACGCGACGGGAAGCGTGACACTGCTGCTACCCCTCTGGAGGAAAGCGGACGTGCATGCTCCCATTCGAGACGAGAACTTATCCCCTGGGGAGACTCCAGAAGTACCCCAAGATCCATGTCAGCACTGGAGAGGAATCCTCAGGTTCCGGCCCCGACTCCACACAAGGTCTTAGGCCCCGGCATCGGCGGGAGAGGAATCCCGAGAGGCCCCCGCGCAACTCGCATGGGGACTGGCCTTTCCTGAGGCCACAGAGCGGGTCCCTGAGGTCCCCGTCATAAGTCGAGAGCATCTGCTGCAACTCGAGAAAATCCAGGAGGTTTTGCCCTCCAGGCGAGATGAGGCCCATTTCCGCTGAGGCTTCTCGACGCTAATCTCATCTAACCACTGGAACTTCCAAAGGGTCCTTCACACCCTTGCTGCAACTCAAGAAGCTCCCGACATACCTGTCTCCACTCGAGAGGAAGCACGAGGGTCCCGCACACATCCAGGGGAGCCCTGTTTCCGCCTCCTAGCTCGAGATGAGGGATCCTTTCCCTGTTTCGTAGGGAAAGAATTCCCGGCGTTCCCGTCGCATCTCAAGAGGAGGCGCTCTCCACAGGAAAGGCGAGAGGAACTCCAGGGTCGTGCCACCATTCCAAGAGTCCCCCAGATGTGTCAGTCCATTCCAGAGGAACCTGTTTTCCCTGCACTGCCTTGACGTTCAAGCCGAGGATCGACTCCCACCACGTGTGCACGTGGGACAGCCCTGTGGGAAAGCCTCGTGGGAAAGCCTCGTGGGAAAGACTCGAGGGAAAACCATAGATCCTTTGATCCACGCGGCGGACTGCGTGACACTGCTGCTACCGCTCTGGAGGAAAGCGCAAGTGCATGCCCACATTCGAGACGAGGACTGACTCCCCTGGGGAGACTCCAGAAGTACCCCAAGATCCATGTCAGCACTGGAGAGGAATCCTCAGGTTCCGGCCCCAACTCCACACAAGGTCTTAGGCCCCGGCATCGACAGGGAGGAAATCCGAGAGGCCCCCGAGGAACTCGCATGGGGACTGGCCTTTCCTGAGGCCACCAGAGCGGGCCCCTGAGGTACTCGTCGTAAGTCCAGAGCACCTGCTGCAACTCGAGAAAATCCAGGAGGTTTTGCCTTCCAGGCGAGATGAGGCCCATTTCCGCTGAGGCCTCTCGAGGCTAATCACATCTAACCACTGGAACTTCCAAAGGGTTCTTCACACCCTTGCTGCAACTCAAGAAGTTCCCCGACATACCCGTCTCCACTCGAGAGGAAGCACGAGGGTCCCCCACACATCCAGGGGAGAACCGTTCCCGCCTCCTAGCTCGAGATGAGGGATCCTTTCCCTGTTTCCTAGGGAAAGAATTCCCGGCGTTCCCGTCGCATCTTAAGAGGAGGCGCTCTCCACAGGAAAGGCGAGAGGAACTCCAGGGTCGTGCCACCATTCCCAGAGTCCCCCAGATATCCCAGTCCATTCCAGAGGAACCTGTTTTCCCTGCACTGCCTCGACTTTCACGCCTCAGATCGACTCACACCACGGTGGCACATGGGACAGCCCTGTGGGAAAGCCTCATGGGAAAGCCTTGTGGGAAAACCTCGAGGGAAAGCCACAGATCCCATGAACGACGCGACGGGAAGCGTGACAATGCTGCTACTGCTCTGGAGGAAAGCGCACGTGCATGCCCCCATTCGAGCCAAGGACTGACTCCCCTGGCGAGAATCCAGAAGTACCCCAAGAACCATGTCAGCACTGGAGAGGAATCCTCAGTTTCCGTGCCCAACTCCACACGGGGTCTTAGGCCCCGGCATCGACGGGAGAGGAATCCCAAGAGGTCCCCGAGAAGCTCGAATGGGGTCTGACCAGGCCTGAGGCCACCAGAGCGAGTCCCTTAGGTCTCCGTCGTAACACTAGAGCACCTGCCGCAACTCGGGAAAATCCAGGAGGATCTCCCCTCCAGGCCAGATGAGGCCCATGTGCGCTGCGGCTTCTCGAGGCTAATCACACCTAACCTCTGGAACTTCCAAAAGGTCCTTCACATCCTTGCTGCAACTCAAGAAGTTACCCGACATACCCCTCTCCACTCTAGAGGAAGCTCGAGGGTCCCGCCCATATCCAGTGGAGCGCCATTTCCGCCTCGTAGCTCCATATGAGGGATCCTTTCGCTGCTTGGTCGGGAAAGAATTCTGGGCTTTCCTGTCGCATCTCAAGAGAAGGCTCTCTCCACAGGAAAGGCGAGAGGAACTCCAGGATAGTGCCACCATTCCCAGAGTCCCCCAGATATTTCAGTCCATTCCAGAGGAAACTGTTTTCCCTGCACTGCCTCGACTTTCACTCCACGGATCGACTCACACCACGGTGGCACGTGGGACAGCCCTGTTGGAAAGCCTCATGGGAAAGCCTCGTGCGAAATCCTCGAGGGAAAGCCACAGATCCCATTATCGACGTGACGAAAAGCGTGACACATCTGCTACAGCTCGGGAGGAAAGCGCACGTGATGCCCCCTCTCGAGACCAGGACTAACTCCCCTGGGGAGACTCCAAAAGTACCCCAAGATCCATGTCAGCACTGGAGAGGAATCCTCAGTTTCCGGGCCCGATTCCACACAAGGTCTTCGTCCCGGGCATCGAAAAGAGAGGAATCCCGAGAGACCCCAGAGAAACTCGAATGGGGTCTGGCCAGGCCTGAGGCCACCAGAGCCAGTCCGTTAGGTCACCATCGTAAGACGAGAGCACCTTCCGCAAGTCGAGAAAATCCAAGAGGTTCTCCCCTCCAGGCTAGATGAGGCCCTTTTCCGCTGAGGTGTCTCGAGGCTAATCACATCTAACCTCTGGAACTTCCAAAGGGTCCTTCACACCCTTGCTGCAACTCAAGAAGTTCCCGGACATACCCGTCTCCACTCGAGAGGAAGCACGATGGTCCCACCCACATCCAGAGGAGCCCCGTTTCCGCCTCCTAGCTCGAGATGAGGGGATCCTTTCCCTGCTTGGTCGGAAAAGAATACCCAGTCTTCCTGTTGCATGTCAAGAGGAGGCGCTCCTCACAGAAAAGGCGAGAGGAACTCAACGGTCGTGCCACAATTCCCAGAGTCCCCCAGATGTCTCATTCCATTCCAGAGGAAACTGTTTTCCCTGCACTGCCTCGACTTTCACGCCCAGGATCCACTCCCACCACGGTGGCAGTTGGGATAGCACTGTGGAAAATCCTCCTGGGAAAGCCTCATGGGAAAGCCTCGAGGGAAAGCCACAGATCCCTTGATTCACGCGACGGGAAGCGTGACACTGCTGCTACCCCTCTGGAGGAAAGCGGACGTGCATGCTCCCATTCGAGACGAGAACTTATCCCCTGGGGAGACTCCAGAAGTACCCCAAGATCCATGTCAGCACTGGAGAGGAATCCTCAGGTTCCGGCCCCGACTCCACACCAGGTCTAAGGCCCCGGCATCGACGGGAGAGGAATCCCGAGAGGCCCCCGCGCAACTCGCATGGGGACTGGCCAGTCCTGAGGCCACCAGAGCGGGTCCCTCAATTCCCTGTCGTAAGTGGAGTGCACCTGTCACAACTCGAGAAAATCCAGGAGGCTTTGCCCTCCAGGCGAGATGAGGCCAATTTCCGCTAAGGCTTCTCGAGGCTAATCACGCCTAACTTATGGAACTTCAAAAAGGTCCTTCACACCCTTGTTGCAACTCAAGAATTTCCCCGACATACCCGTGTCCACTCTAGAGGAAGCACGAGGGTCCCGCCCACATCCAGAGGAGCACCGTTTGCGCTTCGCAGCTCGAGATGAGGGATATTGTCACTGGTCTGTCGGGAAAGAATTTTGGGCGTTCCTGTCGCATCTCAAGGGGAGGTGCTCTCCACAGGATAGGCGAGAGGAATTCCAGCCTCGTGCCACCATTCCAAGAGTCCCCAGATATCTCAATCCATTCCAGAGGAAACTGTTTTCCCTGCACTGCCTGGACTTTGATTGCGAGGATCGACTGCCACCACGGTGGCACGTGGGACAGCCCTGTGGGAAAGCCTCGAGGGAAAGCCTGGAGGGAAAGTCACAGATCCCTTCATCCAGGCGATGGGAAGCGTGACACTGCTGCTACAGTTCGGGAGGAAAGCGCACGTGCATGCCCCATTTGAGACGAGGACTTACTCCCCTGGCGAGACTCCAGAAGTACCCCAAGATCCATGTCAGCACTGGAGAGGAATCCTCAGGTTCCGGGCCCGACTCCAAACAAGGTCTTAGGCACCGACACCGAAGGGACAGGTTTCCTGAGAGGCCCGCGAGCAACTCGCACGGGGACTGGCCTTTCCTGAGGCCACCAGAGAGGGTCCCTGAGGTCCCTGTCCTAAGTCGAGAGCACCTGCCGCAACTCGAGAAAATCCAGGAGATTCTCCCCTCCAGGCGTGATGAGGCCCATTTCGGCTGAAACTTCTCGAGGCTAATCACATCTAGCGTCTGGAACTTCCAAAAGGCACTTCACACCCTTGCTGCAACTCACGAAGTTCCCCGACATACCCGTCTCCTCGCGAGAGGAAGCACGAGGGTCCCGACCACATCCAGAGGAGCCCCGTTTCCGCCTCGTAGCTCGAGATGAGGGATGCTTTCGCCGCTAGGTCGGGAAAGAATTCCTGGCGTTCCCGTCTCACCTCAGAGGAGGCGCTCTCCACCGGAAAGGCAAGAGGAACTCCAGCGTCGTGCCACCATTCCAAGAGTCCCCCAGATGTCTCAGTCCATTCTAGAGGAAACTGTTTTCCCTGCACTGCCTCGACTTTCACGCCGAGGATCGACACACACCACGGTGGTACGTGGGACATCCCTGTGGGAAAGCCTCGTGGGAAATCCTCGAGGGAAAGCCACAGATCCCTTGATCCAGGCAATGGGAAGCGTGACACTGCTGCTACAGTTCTGGAGGAAAGCAGACGTGCATGCCGCCATTTGAGACAAGGACTTACTCCCCTGGGGAGACTCCAGAAGTACCCCAAGATCCATGTCAGCACTGGAGAGGAATCCTCAGGTTCCGGCCTCGACTCCACACAAGGTCTTAGGCCCCGGCATCGACGGGAGAGGAATCCCGAGAGGTCCCCGAGCAACTCGCATGGGGACTGGCCTTTCCTGAGGCCACCAGAGCGGGTCCCTGAGGTCCCCGTCGTAAGTCGAGAGCACCTGCCGCAACTCGAGAAAATCCAGGAGGTTTTGCTCTCCAGGCGAGATGAGGCCCATTTCCGCTGAGGCTTCTCGAGGCTAATCACACCTAACCTCTGGAACTTCCAAAAGGTCCTTCACACCCTTGCTGCAACTCAAGAAGCTCCCTGATATACCCGTCTCCACTCGAAAGGAAGCACGAGAATCCCAGGAAAATCCACAGGAGCGCCGTTTCCGCCTCGTAGCTCGAGATGAGGGATCCTTTCCCCGTTTGTTTAGAAAAGAATTCCCGGCGTTCTAGTCGCATCTCAAGAGGAGGCGCTCTCCATAGGAAAGGCGAGAGGAACTCCAGGGTCGTGCCACCATTCCCAGAGTCTGCCAGATGTCTCAGTAAATACCAGAGGAACCTGTTTTCCCTGCACTGACTCGACTTTCATGCCGAGGATCGACTCACACCACGGTGGCACCTGGGACAGCCCTGTGGGAAAGCCTCGTGGGAAAGCCTCGTGGAAAATCCTCGAGGGAAAGCCACAGACCCCATGACTCACTAGATGGGAAGCGTGACACTGCTGCTACAAATCGGGAGGAAAGCGCACGTGCATGCCCCCTCTCGAGACGAGGACTCGCTCCCCTGGGGAGACTCCAAAAGTACCCCAAAATCCATGTCACCACTAGAGAGGAAACCTCAGGTTCTGGCTCCGACTCAACACAAGGTCTTAGGCCCCGGCATCGACGGGAGAGGAATCCCGAGAGGCCCCCGAGGAACTCGCATGGGGACTGGCCTTTCCTGAGGCCACCAGAGCGGGTCCCTGAGGTCCCCGTCGTAAGTCGAGAGCACCTGCCGCAACTCGAGAAAATCCAGGAGGTTTTGCCCTGCAGGGGAGATGAGGCCCATTTCCGCTGAGGCTTCTCGAGGCTAATCATAAGTAACCACTGGAACTTCCAAAGGGTCCTTCACAGCCTTGCTGCAACTCAAGAAGTTCCCCGACATACCCGACTCCACTCGAGAGGAAGCACGAGGGTCCCGCACACATCCAGGGGAGCCCCGTTTCCGCCTCCTAGCTCGAGATGAGGGATCCTTTCCCTGTTTCGTAGGGAAAGAATTCCCGGCGTTCCCGTTGCCCCTCAAGAGGAGGCGCTCTCCACAGGAAAGGCGAAAGGAACTCCAGGGTCGTGCCACCATTCCAAGAGTCCCCCAGATGTGTCAGTCCATTCCAGAGGAACCTGTTTTCACTGCACTGCCTTGACGTTCAAGCCGAGGATCGACTCCCACCACGTGTGCACGTGGGACAGCCCTGTGGGAAAGCCTCGTGGGAAAGCCTCGTGGGAAAGACTCGAGGGAAAACCATAGATCCTTTGATCCACGCGGCGCACTGCGTGACACTGCTGCTACCGCTCTGGAGGAAAGCGCAAGTGCATGCCCGCATTCGAGACGAGGACTGACTCCCCTGGGGAGACTCCAGAAGTACCCCAAGATCCATGTCAGCACTGGAGAGGAATCCTCCGGTTCCGGCCCCGACTCCACACAAGGTCTTAGGCCCCGGCATCGACGGGAGAGGAATCCCGAGAGGCCCCCGAGGAACTCGCATGGGGACTGGCCTTTCCTGAGGCCACCAGAGCGGGCCCCTGAGGTACCCGTCGTAAGTCCAGAGCACCTGCCACAACTCCAGAAAATCCAGGAGGTTTTTCCCCTCAGGTTAGATGAGGACAATTTCAGCTGAGGCGTTTCGAGGCTAATCACATCGAACCTCTGGAACATCCAAAGGGTCCATAACACCCTGGCTGCAACTCAAGAAGTTACCCGACATACCCTTATCCCCTCCAGAGGAAGCACGATGGTCTCGCTCACATCCAGAGGAGCACCGTATCCGCCTCGTAGCTCGAGATGAGGGATCCTTTCGCTGCTTTTTCGGGAAAGAATTCTGGGCATTCCCGTCCCATCTCATGAGGCGGCGCTCTCCACAGGAAAGGCGAGAGGAACTCCAGTGTCGGGCTACCATACCAAGGGTCCCCCAGATGTCTCAGTCCATTCCAGAAGAACCTGTTTTCCCTACACTGCCTCGACTTTCATGCTGAGGATCGCCTCCCACCATGGTGGCACGTGGGACAGCCCTGTGGGTAAGCCTCGTGGGAAAACCTCGAGGGAAAGCAACAGATCCCTTGATTCACTCGACAGGAAGCGTGACACTGCTGCTACCTCTCTGGAGGAAAGCGCACGTGCATGCCCGCATTCGAGACGAGGACTGACTCCCCTGGGGAGACTCCAGAATTACCCCAAGATCCATGTCAGCACTGGAGAGGAATCCTCAGGTTCTGGCCCCGACTCCACACAAGGTCTTAGGCCCCGGCATCGACGGGAGAGGAATCCCGAGAGGCCCCCGAGGAACTCGCATGGGGACTGGCCTTTCTTGAGGAAACCAGAGCAGGTCCCTGAGGTCCCCGTCGTAAGTCGAGAGCACCGGCCGCAACTCGAGAAAATCCAGGAGCTTTTGCCCTCCAGGCGAGATGAGGCCCATTTCCGCTGAGGCTTCTCGAGGCTCATCACATCTAACCACTGGAACTTCCAAAGGGTCCTTCACACCCTTGCTGCAACTCAAGAAGTTCCCCGACATACCCGTCTCCACTCGAGAGGAAGCACGAGGGTCCCGCACCCATCCAGGGGAGCCCCGTTTCCGCCTCCTAGCTCGAGAGGAGGGAACCTTTCCCTATTTCGTAGGGAAAGAATTCTCGGCGTTCCGTCGCATCTCAAGAGGATGCGCTCTCCACAGGAAAGGCGAGAGGAAGTCCAGGGTCGTGCCACCATTCCAAAAGTCCCCCAGAAGTGTCAGTCCATTCCAGAGGAATCTGTTTCCCTGCACTGCCTTGACGTTCAAGCCGAGGATCAACTCCCACCACGTGTGCACGTGGGACAGACCTGTGGGAAAGCCTCGTGGGAAAGCCTCGTGGGAAAGACTCGAGGGAAAAACATAGATCCTTTGATCCACGCGGCGGACTGCGTGACACTGCTGCTACCGCTCTGGAGGAAAGCGCAAGTGCATGCCCGCATTCGAGACGAGGACTGACTCCCCTGGGGAGACTCCAGAAGTACCCCAAGATCCATGTCAGCACTGGAGAGGAATCCTCAGGTTCCGGCCCCGACTCCACACAAGGTCTTAGGCCCCGGCATGGACGGGGGAGGAATCCCGAGAGGCCCCCGAGGAACTCGCATGGGAACTGGCCTTTCCTGAGGCCACCAGAGCGGGTCCCCGAGGTCCCAGTCGTAAGTCGAGAGCACCTGCCGCAACTCGAGAATATCCAGGAGGTTTTGCCCTCCAGGCGAGATGAGGCCCATTTCCGCTGAGGCTTCTCGAGGCTAATCACATCTAACCACTGAAACTTCCAAAGGGTCCTTCACACCCTTGCTGCAACTCAAGAAGTTCCCCGACATACCCGTCTCCACTCGAGAGGAAGCACGAGGGTCCCGCACACATCCAGGGGAGCCCCGTTTCCGCCTCCTAGCTCGAGAGGAGGGAACGTTTCCCTGTTTCGTAGGGAAATAATTCTCGGCGTTCCGTCGCATCTCAAGATGAGGCGCTCTCCACAGGAAAGGCGAGAGGAAGTCCAGGGACGTGCCACCATTCCAAGAGTCCCCCAGAAGTGTCAGTCCATTCCAGAGGAACCTGTTTTCCCTGCACTGCCTTGACGTTCAAGCCGAGGATCGACTCCCACCACGTGTGCACGTGGGACAGCCCTGTGGGAAAGCCTCGTGGGAAAACCTCGTGGGAAAGACTCGAGGGAAAGCCATAGATCCTTTGATCCACGCGGCGGACTGCGTGACACTGCTGCTACCGCTCTGGAGGGAAGCACAAGTGCATGCCCGCATTCGAGACGAGGACTGACTCCCCTGGGGAGACTCCAGAAGTACCCCAAGATCCATGTCAGCACTGGAGAGGAATCCTCAGGTTCCGGCCCCGACTCCACACAAGTTGTTAGGCCCGGGCATCGACGGGAGAGGAATCCCGAGAGGCCCCCGAGGAACTCGCATGTTGACTGGCCTTTCCTGAGGCCACCAGAGCGGGTCCCTGAGGTCTCCGTCGTAGGTCGAGAGCACCTGCCGCATCTCGAGAAAATCCAGGAGGTTTTGCCCTCCAGGCGAGATGAGGCCCATTTCCGCTGAGGCTTCTCGAGGCAAATCACATGTAACCACTGGAACTTCCAAAGGGTCCTTCACACCCTTGCTGCAACTCAAGAAGTTCCCCGACATACCCGTTTCCACTTGAGAGGAAACACGAGGGTCCCGCACACATCCAGGGGAGCCCCGTTTCCACCTCCTAGCTCGAGATGAGGGATCCTTTCCCTGTTTCGTAGGGAAAGAATTCCCGGCTTTCCCGTCGCATCTCAAGAGGAGGCGCTCTCCACAGGAAAGGCGAGAGGAACTCCAGGGTCGTTCCACCATTCCACGAGTCCCCCAGATGTGTCAGTCCATTCCAGAGGAACCTGTTTTCCCTGCACTGCCTCGACGTTCAAGCCGAGGATCGACTCCCACCACGTGTGCACGTGGGACAGCCCTGTGGGAAAGCCTCGTGGGAAAGCCTCGAGGGAAAGCCATAGATCCCTTGATCCACGCGGCGGACTGCGTGACACTGCTGCTACCGCTCTGGAGGAAAGGGAAAGTGCATGCCCACATTTGAGACGAGGACTGACTCCCCTGGGGAGACTCCAGAAATACCCAAAGATCCATGTCAGCACTGGAGAGGAATCCTCAGTTTCCGGCCCCGACTCCACACAAGGTCTTAGGCCCCGGCATCGACAGGAGAGGAATCCCGAGAGGCCCCCGAGGAACTCGCATGGGGACTGGCCTTTCTTGAGGAAACCAGAGCAGGTCCCTGAGGTCCCCGTCGTAATTCGAGAGCACCGGCTGCAACTCGAGAAAATCCAGGAGCTTTTGCCCTCCAGGCGAGATGAGGCCCATTTCCGCTGAGGCTTCTCGAGGCTCATCACATCTAACCACTGGAACTTCCAAAGGGTCCTTCAAACCCTTGCTGCAACTCAAGAAGTTCCCCGACATACCCGTCTCCACTCGAGAGGAAGCACGAGTGTCCCGCACCCATCCAGGGGAGCCCCTTTTCCGCCTCCTAGCTCGAGAGGAGGGATCCTTTCCCTGTTTCGTAGGGAAAGAATTCCCGGCTTTCCCGTCGCATCTCAAGAGGAGGCGCTCTCCTCAGGAAAGGCGAGAGGAAGTCCACGGTCGTGCCACCATTCCAAGAGTCCCCCAGATGTGTCAGTCCATTCCAGAGGAACCTGTTTTCCCTGCACTGCCTTGACGTTCAAGCCGAGGATCGACTCCCACCACGTGTGCACCTGGGACAGCAGTGTGGGAAAGCCTCGTGGGAAAGCCTCGTGGGAAAGACTCGAGGGAAAACCATAGATCCTTTGATCCACGCGGCGGACTGCGTGGCACTGCTTCTACCGCTCTGGAGGAAAGCGCAAGTGCATGCCCGCATTCGAGACGAGGACTGACTCCCCTGGGGAGACTCCAGAAGTACCCCAAGATCCATGTCAGCACTGGAGAGGAATCCTCAGGTTCCGGCCCCGACTCCACACAAGGTCTTAGGCCCCGGCATCGACGGGAGAGGAATCCCGAGAGGCCCCCGAGGAACTCGCATGGGGACAGGCCTTTCCTGAGGCCACCAGAGCGGGCCCCTGAGGTACCCGTCGTAAGTCCAGAGCACCTGCCACAACTCCAGAAAATCCAGGAGGTTTTTCCCCTCAGGTTAGATGAGGACAATTTCAGCTGAGGCGTCTTGAGGCTAATCACATCGAACCTCTGGAACATCCAAAGGGTGCATAACACCCTGGCTGCAACTCAAGAAGTTACCCGACATACCCTCATCCCCTCCAGAGGAAGCACGATGGTCTCGCTCACATCCAGAGGAGCACCGTATCCGCCTCGTAGCTCGAGATGAGGGATCCTTTCGCTGCTTTTTCGGGAAAGAATTCTGGGCATTCCCGTCCCATCTCATGAGGCGGCGCTCTCCACAGGAAAGGCGAGAGGAACTCCAGTGTCGGGCTACCATACCAAGGGTCCCCCAGATGTCTCAGTCCATTCCAGAAGAACCTGTTTTCCCTACACTGCCTCGACTTTCATGCTGAGGATCGCCTCCCACCATGGTGGCACGTGGGACAGCCCTGTGGGTAAGCCTCTTGGGAAAACCTCGAGGGAAAGCAACAGATCCCTTGATTCACTCGACAGGAAGCGTGACACTGCTGCTACCTCTCTGGAGGAAAGCGCACGTGCATGCCCGCATTCGAGACGAGGACTGACTCCCCTGGGGAGACTCCAGAATTACCCCAAGATCCATGTCAGCACTGGAGAGGAATCCTCAGGTTCTGGCCCCGACTCCACACAAGGTCTTAGGCCCCGGCATCGACGGGAGAGGAATCCCGAGAGGCCCCCGAGGAACTCGCATGGGGACTGGCCTTTCTTGAGGAAACCAGAGAGGGTCCCTGAGGTCCCCGTCGTAAGTCGAGAGCACCGGCCGCAACTCGAGAAAATCCAGGAGCTTTTGCCCTCCAGGCGAGATGAGGCCCATTTCCGCTGAGGCTTCTCGAGGCTCATCACATCTAACCACTGGAACTTCCAAAGGGTCCTTCACACCCTTGCTGCAACTCAAGAAGTTCCCCGACATACCCGTCTCCACTCGAGAGGAAGCACGAGGGTCCCGCACCCATCCAGGGGAGCCCCGTTTCCGCCTCCTAGCTCGAGAGGAGGGAACCTTTCCCTATTTCGTAGGGAAAGAATTCTCGGCGTTCCGTCGCATCTCAAGAGGATGCGCTCTCCACAGGAAAGGCGAGAGGAAGTCCAGGGTCGTGCCACCATTCCAAAAGTCCCCCAGAAGTGTCAGTCCATTCCAGAGGAATCTGTTTCCCTGCACTGCCTTGACGTTCAAGCCGAGGATCAACTCCCACCACGTGTGCACGTGGGACAGACCTGTGGGAAAGCCTCGTGGGAAAGCCTCGTGGGAAAGACTCGAGGGAAAAACATAGATCCTTTGATCCACGCGGCGGACTGCGTGACACTGCTGCTACCGCTCTGGAGGAAAGGGAAAGTGCATGCCCACATTTGAGACGAGGACTGACTCCCCTGGGGAGACTCCAGAAATACCCAAAGATCCATGTCAGCACTGGAGAGGAATCCTCAGTTTCCGGCCCCGACTCCACACAAGGTCTTAGGCCCCGGCATCGACGGGAGAGGAATCCCGAGAGGCCCCCGAGGAACTCGCATGGGGACTGGCCTTTCTTGAGGAAACCAGAGCAGGTCCCTGAGGTCCCCGTCGTAATTCGAGAGCACCGGCTGCAACTCGAGAAAATCCAGGAGCTTTTGCCCTCCAGGCGAGATGAGGCCCATTTCCGCTGAGGCTTCTCGAGGCTCATCACATCTAACCACTGGAACTTCCAAAGGGTCCTTCACACCCTTGCTGCAACTCAAGAAGTTCCCCGACATACCCGTCTCCACTCGAGAGGAAGCACGAGGGTCCCGCACCCATCCAGGGGAGCCCCTTTTCCGCCTCCTAGCTCGAGAGGAGGGATCCTTTCCCTGTTTCGTAGGGAAAGAATTCCCGGCTTTCCCGTCGCATCTCAAGAGGAGGCGCTCTCCTCAGGAAAGGCGAGAGGAAGTCCACGGTCGTGCCACCATTCCAAGAGTCCCCCAGATGTGTCAGTCCATTCCAGAGGAACCTGTTTTCCCTGCACTGCCTTGACGTTCAAGCCGAGGATCGACTCCCACCACGTGTGCACATGGGACAGCCCTGTGGGAAAGCCTCGTGGGAAAGCCTCGTGGGAAAGACTCGAGGGAAAACCATAGATCCTTTGATCCACGCGGCGGACTGCGTGACACTGCTTCTACCGCGCTGGAGGAAAGCGCAAGTGCATGCCCGCATTCGAGATGAGGACTGACTCCCCTGGGGAGACTGCAGAAGTACCCCAAGATCCATGTCAGCACTGGAAAGGAATCCTCAGGTTCCGGCCCCGACTCCACACAAGGTCTTAGGCCCTGGCATCGACGGGAGAGCAATCCCGAGAGGCCCCCGAGGAACTCGCATGGGGACTGGCCTTTCCTGAGGCCACCAGAGCGGGTCCCTGAGGTCCCAGTCGTAAGTCGAGAGCACCTGCCGCAACTCGAGAATATCGAGGAGGTTTTGCCCTCCAGGCGAGATGAGGCCCATTTCCGCTGAGGCTTCTCGAGGCTAATCACATCTAACCACTGGAACTTCCAAAGGGTCCTTCACACCCTTGCTGCAACTCAAGAAGTTCCCCGACATACCCGTCTCCACTCGAGAGGAAGCACGAAGGTCCTGCACACATCCAGGGGAGCCCCGTTTCCCCCTCCTAGCTCGATAGGAGGTATCCTTTCCCTGTTTCGTAGGGAAAGAATTCCCGGCGTTCCCGTCGCATCTCAAGAGGAGGCGCTCTCCACAGGAAAGGCGAGAGGAAGTCCACGGTCGTGCCACCATTCCAAGAGTCCCTCAGATGTGTCAGTCCATTCCAGAGGAACCTGTTTTCCCTGCACTGTCTTGACGTTCAACCCGAGGATCGACTCCCACCAAGTGTGCACGTGGGACAGCCCTGTGGGAAAGCCTCCTGGGAAAGCCTCGTGGGAAAGACTCGAGGGAAAACCACAGATCCTTTGATCCACGCGGCGGACGGCGTGACACTGCTGCTACCGCTCTGGAGGAAAGCGCAAGTGCATGCCCGCATTCGAGACGAGGACTGACTCCCCTGGGGAGACTCCAGAAGTACCCCAAGATCCATGTCAGCACTGGAGAGGAATCCTCAGGTTCCGGCCCCGAATCCACACAAGGTCTTAGGCCCCGGCATCGACGGGAGAGGAATCCCGAGAGGCCCCCGAGGAACTCGCATGGGGACTGGCCTTTCCTGAGGCCACCAGAGCGGGTCCCCGAGGTCCCCATCGTAAGTCGAGATCACCTGCCGCAAGTCAAAAAAATCCAGGAGGTTTTGCCCTCCAGGCGAGATGAGGCCCATTTCCGCTGAGGCTTCTCGAGGCTCATCACATCTAACCACTGGAACTTCCAAAGGGTCCTTCACACCCTTGCTGCAACTCAAGAAGTTCCCTGACATACCCGTCTCCACTCGAGAGGAAGCACGAGGGTCCCGCACACATCCAGGGGAGCCCCGTTTCCGCCTCCTAGCTTGAGATGAGTGATCCTTTCCCTGTTTCGTACGGAAAGAATTCCCGGCGTTCCCGTCGCATCTCAAGAGGAGGCGCTCTCCACAGGAAAGGCGAGAGGAAGTCCAGGGTCGTGCCACCATTCCAAGAGTCCCCCAGATGTGTCAGTCCATTCCAGAGGAACCTGTTTTCCCTGCACTGCCTTGACGTTCAAGCCGAGGATCGACTCCCACCACGTGTGCATGTGGGAGAGCCCTGTGGGAAAGCCTCGTGGGAAAGCCTCGTGGGAAAGACTCGAGGGAAAACCATAGATCCTTTGATCCACGCGGCGGACTGCGTGACACTGCTGCTACCGCTCTGGAGGAAAGCGCAAGTGCCTGCCCGCATTCGAGACGAGGACTGACTCCCCTGGGGAGACTCCAGAAGTACCCCAAGATCCATGTCAGCACTGGAGAGGAATCCTCAGGTTCCGGCCCCGACTCCACTCAAGGTCTTAGGCCCCGGCATCGACGGGACAGGAATCCCGAGAGGCCCCCGAGGAACTCGCATGGGGACTGGCCTTTCCTGAGCCCACCATAGCGGGTCCCTGAGGTCCCCTTCGTAAGTCGAGAGCACCTGCCAAAACTCGAGAAAATCCGGGAGATTCTCCCCTCCACGCGTGATAAGGCCCATTTCGGCTGGGATTTCTCGAGGCTAATTACATCTAGCGTCTGGAACTTCCAAAAGGCATTTCACACCCTTGCTGCAACTCACGAAGTTCCCCGACATACCCGTCTCCCCTCGAGAGGAATGCACGAGGGTCCCGCCCACATCCAGAGGAGCCCCGTTTCCGCCTCGGAGCTCGAGATGAGGGATGCTTTCGCTGGTTGTCAGGAAAGAATTCTGGGCGTTCCCGTCGCATCTCATGAGGATGCGCTCTCCACAGGAATGGCGAGAGGAACTCCTGGCCTTGCCACCATTCCCAGAGTCCACCAGATGTCTCAGTCCATTCCAGAAGAACTTGTTTTCCATGAACTGCCTCGACTTTCACGCCGGGATCGACTCCCACCACGGTGGCAGGTGGAACAGCCCTGTGGGAAAGCCACGTGGGAAAGGCACGTGGGAAAGCCTCTTGGGAAAGCCTCGAGGGAAAGCCACAAATCCCTTGATCCATGCGACGGGACGCGTGACACTGCTGCTACCGCCCTGGAGGAAAGCGCACGTGCATGACTCGATTCCAGACGAGGACTTACTCCCCTGGTGGAGACTCCAGAAATAGCCCAAGATCCATGTCAGCACTGGAGAGGAATCCTCAGGTTCCGGCCACGCCTCCACACAAGGTCTTAGGCCCCAGCATCCAAGGGAGAGGAATCCCGAGAGGCCCGCGAGCAACTAGCATGGCGACTGGCCTTTCCTGAGGCCACAGAAGCAGGTTCCTAAGGTCCCCGTCATAAGTCGAGAGCACCTGCCGCAACTCGAGAAAATAAAGGATGTTTTGCCCTCCAGGCGTTATGAGGCCCATTTCCCCTGTGGCTTCTCAAGGCTATTCACATCTAAGCTCTGGAACTTCCAAAAGGTCCTTCACACCCTTGCTGCAACTCAAGAAGTACCCCGACATCCCCGTCTGCACTCAGGAGGAAGCACGAATGTCCCACCCACATCCAGAGGGGCCCCGTTTCCGTCTCGTAGCTCAAGATGAGGGATCGTTTCCCTGCTTGGTCGGAAAAGAATTCCCGGCCGTCCCGTCACATTTCAAGAGGAGGCACTCTCCACAGGAAAGGCGAGAGGATCTCCAGCGTCGTGCCACCATTCGAAGAGTCCCCCATATGTTTCAGTCCATTCCAGAGGAACCTGGTTTTCCTGCACTGCCTCGACTTTCACGCCAAGGATTGACTCCCACCACGGTGGCACGTGGGACAGCCCAGTGGGAAAGCCTCGTGGGAAAGCCTCGAGGGAAAGCCACAGATCCCTTGATCCAAGTGACGGGAAGCGTGGCATTGCTGCTACCGCTTTGGGGAAAGCGCACGTGCATGCCCCCATAGGAGACGAGGACTTGCTCCCCTGGGGAGACTTCAGACGTACCCCAAGATCCATGTTAGCACTGGAGAGGAATCCTCAGGTTCCGGCCCCGAATCCACACAAGGCCTTAGGCCCCGTCATCGAAGGTAGATGAATCCCGAGAGGCCCCCGAGCAACTCGCACGGCGTCTGGCCTTTCCTGAGGCCACCAGAGCGGGCCCTTGAGGTCGCCGTCATAAGTCAAGAGCACTTGCCGAAACTCGAGAAAATCCAGGAGGTTTTGCCCTCCAGGCCAGATGAGGCCCATTTCCGTTGAGGTTTCTTGAAGCTAATCACGCCTAACTTATGGAACTTCAAAAAGGTCCTTCACACCCTTGTTGCAACTCAAGAAGTTCCCCGACATACCCGTCTCCACTCTAGAGGAAGCACGAGGGTCCCGACCACATCCAGAGGAGCACCGTTTCCGCCTCGCAGCTCGAGATGAGGGATATGGTCACTGCTCTGTCGGGAAAGAATTTTGGGCGTTCCTGTCGCATCTCAAGGGGAGGTGCTCTCCACAGGATGGGCGAGAGGAATTCCAGCCTCGTGTCACCATTCCAAGAGTCGCCAGATATCTCAGTCCATTCCAGAGGAACCTGTTTTCCCTGCACTGCCTGGACTTTGATTGCGAGGATCGACTGCCACCACGGTGGCACGTGGTACAACCCTGTGGGAAAGCCTCGAGGGAAAGCCTGGAGGGAAAGTCACAGATCCCTTCATCCAGGCGATGGGAAGCGTGACACTGCTGCTACAGTTCGGGAGGAAAGCGCACGTGAATGCCCCATTTGAGACGAGGACTTACTCCCCTGGCGAGACTCCAGAAGTACCCCAAGATCCATGTCAGAATTGGAGAGGAATCCTCAGGTTCCGGGCCCGACTCCAAACAAGGTCTTAGGCACCGACACAGAAGGGACAGGTTTCCTGAGAGGCCCACGAGCAACTGCAACGGGGACTGGCCTTTACTGAGGCCACCAGAGCGGGTCCCTGAGGTCCCCGTCGTAAGTCGAGAGCACCTGCCGCAACTCGAGAAAATCCAGGAGGTTTTGCTCTCCAGGCGAGATGAGGCCCATTTCCGCTGAGGCTTCTCGAGGCTAATCACATCTAACCACTGGAACTTCCAAAGGGTCCTTCACACCCTTGCTGCAACTCAAGAAGCTCCCCGACATACCCGTCTCCACCCGAGAGGAAGCACGAGGGTCCCGCACACATCCAGGGGAGCCCCGTTTCCGCCTCCTAGCTCGAGATGAGGAATCCGTTCCCTGTTTCATAGGGAAAGCATTCCCGGCGTTCCCGTCGCATCTCAAGAGGAGGCGCTCTCCACAGGAAAGGCGAGAGGAAGTCCAGGGTCGTGCCACCATTCCAAGAGTCCCCCAGATGTGTCACTCCATTCCAGAGGAACCTGTTTTCACTGCACTGCCTTGACGTTCAAGCCGAGGATCGACTCCCACCACGTGTGCACGTGGGACCGCCCTGTGGGAAAGCCTCGTGGGAAAGCCTCGTGGGAAAGACTCGAGGGAAAACCATAGATCCTTTGATCCACGCGGCGGACGGCGTGACACTGCTGCTACCGCTCTGGAGGAAAGCGCAAGTGCATGCCCGCATTCGAGACGAGGACTGACTCCCCCGGGGAGACTCCAGAAGTACCCCAAGATCCATGTCAGCACTGGAGAGGAATCCTCAGGTTCCGGCCCCGAATCCACACAAGGTCTTAGGCCACGACATCGACCGGACAGGAATCCCGAGACGCCCCCGAGGAACTCGCATGGGGACTGGCCTTTCGTGAGGCCACCAGAGCGGGTCCCCGAGGTCCCCGTCGAGAGCACCTGCCGCAACTCGAGAAAATCCAGGAGGTTTTGCCCTTCAGGCGAGATGAGGCCCATTTCCGCTGAGGCTTCTCGAGGCTCATCACATCTAACCACTGGAACTTCCAAAGGGTCCTTCACACCCTTGCTGCAACTCAAGAAGTTCGCCAACATACCCGTCTCCACTCGAGAGGAAGCACGAGGGTCCCGCACACATCCAGGGGAGCCCCGTTTCCGCCTCCTAGCTCGAGAGGAGGGATCCTTTCCCTGTTTCGTACGGAAAGAATTCCCGGCGTTCCCGTCGCATCTCAAGAGGAGGCGCTCTCCACAGGAAAGGCGAGAGGAACTCCAGGGTCGTGCCACCATTCCAAGAGTCCCCCAGATGTGTCAGTCCATTCCAGAGGAACCTGTTTTCCCTGCACTGCCTTGACGTTCAAGCCGAGGATCGACTCCCACCACGTGTGCACGTGGGACAGCCCTGTGGGAAAGCCTCGTGGGAAAGCCTCGTGGGAAAGACTCGAGGGAAAACCATAGATCCTTTGATCCACGCGGCGGACGGCGTGACACTGCTGCTACCGCTCTGGAGGAAAGCGCAAGTGCATGCCCACATTCGAGACGAGGACTGACTCCCCTGGGGAGACTCCAGAAGTCCCCCAAGATCCATGTCAGCACTGGAGAGGAAATCTCAGGTTGCGGCCCCGACTCCACACAAGGTCTTAGGCCCCGGCATTGACGGGAGAGGAATCCCCAGAGGCCCCCGAGGAACTCGCATGGGGACTGGCCTTTCTTGAGGCCACCAGAGCAGGTCCCTGAGGTCCCCGTCCTAAGCCGAGAGCACCTGCCGCAACTCGAGAAAATCCAGGAGGTTTTGCCCTCCAGGCGAGATGAGGCCCATTTCCACTGAGGCTTCTCGAGGCTAATCACATCTAACCACTGGAACTTCCAAAGGGTCCTTCACACCCTTGCTGCAACTCAAGAAGTTCCCCGACATACCCGTCTCCACTCGAGAGGAAGCACGAGGGTCCCGCACACACCCAGGGGAGACCCGTTTCCGCCTCCTAGCTGGAGATGAGGGATCCTTTCCCTGTTTCGTAGGGAAAGAATTCCCGGCGTTCCCGTCGCACCTCAAGATGAGGCGCTCTCCACAGGAAAGGCGAGAGGAACTCCAGGGTCGTGCCACCATTCCAAGAGTCCCCAGATGTGTCAGTCCATTCCAGAGGAACTAGTTTTCCCTGCACTGCCTTGACGTTCGAGCCGAGGATCGACTCCCACCACGTGTGCACGTGGGACAGCCCTGTGGGAAAGCCTCGTGGGAAAGCCTCGTGTGAAGACTCGAGGGAAAACCATAGATCCTTTGATCCACGCGGCGGACTGCGTGACACTGCTGCTACCGCTCTGGAGGAAAGCGCAAGTGCATGCCCTCATTCGAGACGAGGACTGACCCCCCTGGGGAGACTCCAGAAGTACCCCAAGATCCATGTCAGCACTTGAGAGGAATCCTCAGGTTCCGGCTCCGACTCCACACAAGGTCTTAGGCCCCGGCATCGACGGGAGAGGAATCCCGAGAGTCCGCCGAGGAACTCGCATGGGGACTGGCCTTTCCTGAGGCCACCAGAGCGGGTCCCTGAGGTCCCCGTCGTAAGTCGAGAGCACCTGCCGCAACTCGAGAAAATCCAGGAGGTTTTGCCCTCCAGGCGAGATGAGGCCCATTTCCGCTGAGGCTTCTAGAGGCTAATCACATCTAACCACTGGAACTTCCAAAGGGTACTTCACACCCTTGCTGCAACTCAAGAAGTTCCCCGACATACCCGTCTCCACTCGAGAGGAAGCACGAGGGTCCCGCACACACCCAGGTGAGCCCCGTTTCCGCCTCCTAGCTCGAGATGAGGGATCCTTTCCCTGTTTCGTACGGAAAGAATTCCCGGCGTTCCCGTCGCATCTCAAGAGGAGGCGCTCTCCACAGGAAAGGCGAGAGGAAGTCCAGGGTCGTGCCACCATTCCAAGAGTCCCCCATATGTGTCAGTCCATTGCAGAGGAACCTGTTTTCCCTGCACTGCCTTGACGTTCAAGCCGAGGATCGACTCCCACAACGTGAGCACGGGGGACAGCCCTGTGGGAAAGCCTCGTGGGAAAGCCTCGTGGGAAAGGCTCGAGGGAAAACCATAGAATTTTTATTCACGCGGCGGAATGCGAGACACTGCTGCTACCGCTCTGGACGAAAGCCAAGTGCTTGCCCGCTTTCGAGACGAGGACTGACCCCCCTGGGGAGACTCCAGAAGTACCCCAAGATCCATGTCAGCACTGGAGAGGAATCCTCAGGTTCCAGCCCCGACTCCACACAAGGTCTTAGGCCCCGGCATCGACGGGAGAGGAATCCCGAGAGGCCCCCGAGGAACTCGCATGGGGACTGGCCTTTCCTGAGGCCACCAGAGCGGGTCCCTGAGGTCCCCGTTGTAAGTCGAGAGAACCTGCCGCAACTCGACAAAATCCAAGAGGCTTTGCCCTCCAGGCGAGATGAGGCCCATTTCCCCTGAGGCTTCTCGAGGCTAATCACATCTAACCACTGGAACATCCAAAGGGTCCTTCACACCCTTGCTGCAGCTCAAGAAGTTCCCCGACCTACCCGTCTCCACTCGAGAGGAAGCACGAGGGTCCCGCACACATCCAGGCGAGCCCCGTTTCCACCTCCTAGCTGGAGATGAGGGATCCTTTCCCTGTTTCATAGGGAAAGAATTCCCAGCGTTCCCGTCGCACCTCAAGAGAGGCGCTCTCCACAGGAAAGGCGAGAGGAACTCCAGGGTCATGATACCATTCCAGGAGCCCCCAGATGAGTCAGTCCATTCCAGAGGAACCTGTTTTCCCTGCACTGCCTTGACGTTCGAGCCGAGTATCGACTCCCAACACGTGTGGACTTGGGACAGCCCTGTGGGAAAGACTCGTGGGAAAGCCTCGTGGGAAAGACTCGAGGGAAAACCATAGATCCTTTGATCCACCCGGCGGAGTGCGTGACACTGCTGCTACCGCTCTGGAGGAAAGCGCAAGTGCATGCCCGCATTTGAGACGAGGACTGACTCCCCTGGGGTGACTCCAGAAGTACCCCAAGATCCATGTCAGCACTGGAGAGGAATCCTCAGGTTCCGGCCCCGACTCCACACAAGGTCTTAGGCCACGGCATCGATGGGGGAGAAATCCCGAGAGGCCCCCGAGAAACTCGCATGGGGACTGGCCTTTCCTGAGGCCACCATAGCGGGTCCCTGAGGTCCCCGTCGTAAGTCGAGAGCACCTGCCGCAACTCGAGAAAATCCAGGAGGTTTTGCCTTCCAGGCGAGATGAGGCCCATTTCTGCTGAGGCTTCTCGAGGCTAATCACATCTAACCACTGGAATTTCCAAAGGGTCCTTCACACCCTTGCTGCAACTCAAGAAGTTCCCCGACATACCCGTCTCCACTCGAAAGGAAGCACGAGGGTCCCGCACACACCCAGGGGAGACCCGTTTCCGCCTCCTAGCTGGAGATGAGGGATCCTTTCCCTGTTTCGTAGGGAAAGAATTCCCGGCGTTCCCGTCGCACCTCAAGATGAGGCGCTCTCCACAGGAAAGGCGAGAGGAACTCCAGGGTCGTGCCACATTTCCAAGAGTCCCCAGATGTGTCAGTCCATTCCAGAGGAACTAGTTTTCCCTGCACTGCCTTGACGTTCGAGCCGAGGATCGACTCCCACCACGTGTGCACGTGGGACAGCCCTGTGGGAAAGCCTCGTGGGAAAGCCTCGTGTGAAGACTCGAGGGAAAACCATAGATCCTTTGATCCACGCGGCGGACTGCGTGACACTGCTGCTACCGCTCTGGAGGAAAGCGCAAGTGCATGCCCTCATTCGAGACGAGGACTGACCCCCCTGGGGAGACTCCAGAAGTACCCCAAGATCCATGTCAGCACTTGAGAGGAATCCTCAGGTTCTGGCTCCGACTCCACACAAGGTCTTAGGCCCCGGCATCGACGGGAGAGGAATCTCGAGAGGCCCCCGAGGAACTCGCATGGGGACTGGCCTTTCCTGAGGCCACTAGAGCGGGTCCCTGAGGTCCCCGTTGTAAGTCGAGAGCACCTGCCGCAACTCGACAAAATCCAGGAGGCTTTGCCCTCCAGGCGAGATGAGGCCCATTTCCGCTGAGGCTTCTCGAGGCTAATCACATCTAACCACTGGAACTTCCAAAGGGTCCTTCACACCCTTGCTGCAACTCAAGAATTTCCCCGACATACCCGTCTCCACTCAAGAGGAAGCACGAGGGTCCCGCACACATCCAGGCGAGCCCCGTTTCCGCCTCTTAGCTGGAGATGTGGGATCCTTTCCCTGTTTCGTAGGGAAAGAATTCCCGGCGTTCCAGGCGCATCTCAAGAGGAGGCGCTCTCCACAGGAAAGGCGAGAGGAACTCCAGGGTCGTGCCACCATTCCAAGAGTCCCCCAGATTTGTCAGTCTATTCCAGAGGAACCTGTTTTCCCTGCACTTCCTTGACGTTCGAGCCGAGGATCGACTCCCACTACGTGTGCACGTGGGACAGCCCTGAGGGAAAGAGTCGTTGGAAAGCCTAGAGGGAAAGACTCGAGGGAAAACCATAGATCCTTTGATCCATGCGGCGGACTGCGTGACACGGCTGTTACCGCTCTGGAGGAAAGCGCAAGTGCATGCCCGCATTCGAGACGATGACTGACTCTCCTGGGGAGACTCCAGAAGTAGCCTAAGATCCATGTCAGCACTGGAGAGGAATCCTCAGGTTCCGGCCCCGAATCCACACAAGGTCTTAGGCCCCGGCATCGACGGGAGAGGAATCCCGAGAGGCCCCCGAGGAACTCGCATGGGGACTGCCCTTTCCTGAGGCCACTAGAGCGGGTCCCTGAGGTCCCCGTTGTAAGTCGAGAGCACCTGCCGCAACTCGACAAAATCCAGGAGGTTTTGCCCTCCAGGCGAGATGAGGCCCATTTTGTTGAGGCTTCTCGAGGCTAATCACATCTAACCACTGGAACTTCCAAAGGGTCCTTCACACCCTTGCTGCAACTCAAGAAGTTCCCCGACATACCCGTCTCCACTCGAGAGGAAGCATGAGGATCACGCACACATCCAGGGGAGCCCCGTTTCCGCCTCCTAGCACGAGATGAGGGATCCTTTCCCTGTTTCGTAGGGAAAGAATTCCCGGCGTTCCCGTCGCACCTCAAGAGGAGGCGCTCTCCACAGGAAAGGCGAGAGGAACTCCAGGGTCGTGCCACCATTCCAAGAGTCCCCCAGATGTATCAGTCCATTCCAGAGGAACCTGTTATCCCTGCACTGCCTTGACGTTCAAGCCGAGGATCGATTCCCACCACGTGTGCACGTGGGACAGCCCTGTGGGAAAGACTCGTGGGAAAGCCTCGTGGGAAAGACTCGAGGGAAAACCATAGATCCTTTGATCCACGCGGCGGATTGCGTGACACTGCTGCTACCGCTCTGGAGGAAAGCGCAAGTGCATGCCCGCATTTGAGACGAGGACTGACTCCCCTGGGGAGACTCCAGAATTACCCCAAGATCCATGTCAGCACTGGAGAGACATCCTCAGGTTCCGGCCCCGACTCCACACAAGGTCTTAGGCCCCGGCATCGACGGGAGAGGAATCCCGAGAGGCCCCCGAGGAACTCGCATGGGGACTGGCCTTTCCTGAGGCCACCAGAGCGGGTCCCTGAGGTCCCCGTTGTAAGTCGAGAGAACCTGCCGCAACTCGACAAAATCCAGGAGGCTTTGCCCTCCAGGCGAGATGAGGCCCATTTCCGCTGAGGCTTCTCGAGGCTAATCACATCTAACCACTGGAACTTCCAAAGGGTCCTTCACAACCTTGCTGCAACTCAAGAAGTTCCCCGACATACCCCTCTCCACTCGAGAGGAAGCAAGAGGGTCCCGCACACATCCAGGCGAGCCCCGATTCCACCTCCTAGCTGGAGATGAGGGATCCTTTCCCTGTTTCGTAGGGAAAGAATTCCCAGCGTTCCCGTCGCACCTCAAGAGAGGCGCTCTCCACAGGAAAGGCGAGAGGAACTCCAGGGTCATGATACCATTCCAGGAGCCCCCAGATGAGTCAGTCCATTCCAGAGGAACCTGTTTTCCCTGCACTGCCTTGACGTTCGAGCCGAGGATCGACTTCCACCACGTGTGGACTTGGGACAGCCCTGTGGGAAAGACTCGTGGGAAAGCCTCGTGGGAAAGACTCGAGGGAAAACCATAGATCCTATGATCCACCCGGCGGACTGCGTGACACTGCTGCTACCGCTCTGGAGGAAAGCGCAAGTGCATGCCCGCATTTGAGACGAGGACTGACTCCCCTGGGGAGACTTCAGAAGTACCCCAAGATCCATGTCAGCACTGGAGAGGAATCCTCAGGTTCCGGCCCCGACTCCACACAAGGTCTTAGGCCACGGCATCGACGGGGGAGAAATCCCGAGAGGCCCCCGAGAAACTCGCATGAGGACTGGCCTTTCCTGAGGCCACCATAGCGGGTCCCTGAGGTCCCCGTCGTAAGTCGAGAGCACCTGCAGCAACTCGAGAAAATCCAGGAGGTTTTGCCCTCCAGGCGAGATGAGGCCCATTTCCGCTGAGGCTTCTCGAGGCTAATCACATCTAACCACTGGAACTTCCAAAGGGTCCTTCACACCCTTGCTGCAACTCAAGAAGTTCCCCGACATACCCGTCTCCACTCGAAAGGAAGCACGAGGGTCCCGCACACACCCAGGGGAGACCCGTTTCCGCCTCCTAGCTGGAGATGAGGGATCCTTTCCCTGTTTCGTAGGGAAAGAATTCCCGGCGTTCCCGTCGCACCTCAAGATGAGGCGCTCTCCACAGGAAAGGCGAGAGGAACTCCAGGGTCGTGCCACCATTCCAAGAGTCCCCAGATGTGTCAGTCCATTCCAGAGGAACTAGTTTTCCCTGCACTGCCTTGACGTTCGAGCCGAGGATCGACTCCCACCACGTGTGCACGTGGGACAGCCCTGTGGGAAAGCCTCGTGGGAAAGCCTCGTGGGAAGACTCGAGGGAAAACCATAGATCCTTTGATCCACGCGGCGGACTGCATGACACTGCTGATACCGCTCTGGAGGAAAGCGCAAGTGCATGCCCGCATTCGAGACGAGGACTGACCCCCCTGGGGAGACTCCAGAAGTACCCCAAGATCCATGTCAGCACTGGAGAGGAATCCTCAGGTTCCGGCCCCGACTCCACACAAGGTCTTAGGCCCCGGCATCGACGGGAGAGGAATCCCGAGAGTCCGCCGAGGAACTCGCATGGGGACTGGCCTTTCCTGAGGCCACCAGAGCGGGTCCCTGAGGTCCCCGTCGTAAGTCGAGAGCACCTGCCGCAACTCGAGAAAATCCAGGAGGTTTTGCCCTCCAGGCGAGATGAGGCCCATTTCCGCTGAGGCTTCTCGAGGCTAATCACATCTAACCACTGGAACTTCCAAAGGGTACTTCACAACCTTGCTGCAACTCAAGAAGTTCCCCGACATACCCGTCTCCACTCGTGAGGAAGCACAAGGGTCCCGCACACACCCAGGGGAGCCCCGTTTCCGCCTCCTAGCTCGAGATGAGGGATCCTTTCCCTGTTTCGTAGGGAAAGAATTCCTGGCGTTCCCGTCGCATCTCAAGACGAGGCGCTCTCCACAGGAAAGGCGAGAGGAACTCCAGGGTCGTGCCACCATTCCAAGAGTCCCCCAGATGTGTCAGTCCATTCCAGAGGAACCTGTTTTCAGTGCACTGCCTTGACGTTCGAGCCGAGGATCGACTCCCACCACGTGTGCACGTGGGAGAGCCCTGAGGGAAAGCCTCGTGGGAAAGCCTCGTGGGAAAGACTCGAGGGAAAACCATAGATCCTTTGATCCACGCGGCGGACTGCGTGACACGGCTGTTACCGCTCTGGAGGAAAGCGCAAGTGCATGCCCGCATTTGAGACGAGGACTGACTCCCCTGGGGAGACTCCAGAATTACCCCAAGATCCATGTCAGCACTGGAGAGACATCCTCAGGTTCCGGCCCCGACTCCACACAAGGTCTTAGGCCCCGGCATCGACGGGAGAGGAATCCCGAGAGGCCCCCGAGGAACTCGCATGGGGACGGGCCTTTCCTGAGGCCACTAGAGCGGGTCCCTGAAGTCCCCGTTGTAAGTCGAGAGCACCTGACGCAACTCGACAAAATCCAGGAGGTTTTGCCCTCCAGGCGAGATGAGGCCCATTTTGTTGAGGCTTCTCGAGTCTAATCACATCTAACCCCTGGAACTTCCAAAGGGTCCTTCACACCCTTGCTGCAACTCAAGAAGTTCCCCGACATACCCGTCTCCACTCGAGAGGAAGCATGAGGATCCCGCACACATCCAGGGGAGCCCCGTTTCCGCCTCCTAGCACGAGATGAGGGATCCTTTCCCTGTTTCGTAGGGAAAGAATTCCCGGCGTTCCCGTTGCATCTCAAGAGGAGGCGCTCTCCACAGGAAAGGCGAGAGGAACTCCAGGTTCGTGCCACCATTCCAAGAGTACCCCAGATGTGTCAGTCCATTCCAGAGGAAACTGTTTTCCCGGCACTGCCTTGACGTTCAAGCGGAGGATCGGCTCCCACCACGTGTGCACGTGGGACAGCCCTGTGGGAAAGACTCGTGGGAAAGCCTCGTGGGAAAGACTCGAGGGAAAACCATAGATCTTTGATCCACGCGGCGGACTGCGTGACACTCCTGCTACCGCTCTGGAGGAAAGCCCAAGTGCATGCCCACATTCGAGACGAGGACTGAGTCCCTTGGGGAGTCTGCAGAAGCACCCCAAGATCCATGTCAGCACTGGAGAGGAATCCTCAGGTTCCGGCCCCGACTGCACACAAGGTCTTAGGCCCCGGCATCGGCGGGAGAGGTATCCCGAGAGGCCCCCGAGGAACTCGCATGGGGTCTGGCCTTTCCTGAGGCCACCAGAGCGGGTGCCTGAGGTCCCCGTTGTAAGTCGAGAGAACCTGCCGCAACTCGACAAACTCCAGGAGGCTTTGCCCTCCAGGCGAGATGAGGCCCATTTCCGCTGAGGCTTCTCGAGGCTAATCACATCTAACCACTGGAACTTCTAAAGGGTCCTTCACACTCTTGCTGCAACTCAAGAAGTTCCCTGACATACCCGTCTCCACTCGAGAGGAAGCACGAGGGTCCCGCACACATCCAGGGGAGACCCGTTTCCGCCTCCTAGCTCGAGATGAGGGATCCTTTCCCTGTTTCGTAGGGAAAGAATTCCCGGCGTTCCCGTCGCACCTGAAGAGGAGGCGCTCTACACAGGAAATGCGAGAGGAACTCCAGGGTCGTGCCACCATTCTAAGAGTCCCCCAGATGTGTCAGTCCATTCCAGAGGAACCTGTTTTCCCTGCACTGCCTTGATGTTCGAGCCGAGCATCGACTCCCACCACGTGTGCACTTGGGACAGCCCTGTGGGAAAGACTCGTGGGAAAGCCTCGTGGGACAGACTCGAGGGAAAACCATAGATCCTTTGATCCACGCGGCGGACTGCGTGACACTGCTGCTACCGCTCTGGAGGAAAGCGCAAGTGCATGCCCGCATTCGAGACGAGGACTGACCCCCCTGGGGAGACTCCAGAAGTACCCCAAGATCCATGTCAGCACTGGAGAGGAATCCTCAGGTTCCGGCTCCGACTCCACACAAGGTCTTAGGCCCCGGCATCGACGGGAGAGGAATCCCGAGAGGCCGCCGAGGAACTCGCATGGGGACTGGCCTTTCCTGAGGCCACCAGAGCGGGTCCCTGAGGGCCCCGTCGTAAGTCGAGAGCACCTGCCGCAACTCGAGAAAATCCAGGAGGTCCTCCCCTCCAGCCGAGATGAGGTCCATTTCCGCTGAGGCTTCTCGAGGCTAATCACATCTAACCACTGGAACTTCCAAAGGGTCCTTCACACCCTTGCTGCAACTCAAGAAGTTCCCCGACATACCCGTCTCCACTCGAGAGGAAGCATGAGGATCACGCACACATCCAGGGGAGCCCCGTTTCCGCCTCCTAGCACGAGATGAGGGATCCTTTCCCTGTTTCGTAGGGAAAGAATTCCCGGCGTTCCCGTCGCACCTCAAGAGGAGGCGCTCTCCACAGGAAAGGCGAGAGGAACTCCAGGGTCGTGCCACCATTCCAAGAGTCCCCCAGATGTATCAGTCCATTCCAGAGGAACCTGTTATCCCTGCACTGCCTTGACGTTCAAGCCGAGGATCGATTCCCACCACGTGTGCACGTGGGACAGCCCTGTGGGAAAGACTCGTGGGAAAGCCTCGTGGGAAAGACTCGAGGGAAAACCATAGATCCTTTGATCCACGCGGCGGATTGCGTGACACTGCTGCTACCGCTCTGGAGGAAAGCGCAAGTGCATGCCCGCATTTGAGACGAGGACTGACTCCCCTGGGGAGACTCCAGAATTACCCCAAGATCCATGTCAGCACTGGAGAGACATCCTCAGGTTCCGGCCCCGACTCCACACAAGGTCTTAGGCCCCGGCATCGACGGGAGAGGAATCCCGAGAGGCCCCCGAGGAACTCGCATGGGGACTGGCCTTTCCTGAGGCCACCAGAGCGGGTCCCTGAGGTCCCCGTTGTAAGTCGAGAGCACCTGCCGCAACTCGACAAAATCCAGGAGGTTTTGCCCTCCAGGCGAGATGAGGTCCATTTCCGTTGAGGCTTCTCGAGGCTAATCACATCTAACCACTGGAACTTCCAAAGGGTTCTTCACACCCTTGCTGCAACTCAAGAAGTTCCCCGACATACCCGTCTCCACTCGAGAGGAAGCACGAGGGTCCCGCACACATCCAGGGGAGCCCCGTTCCCGCCTCCTAGCTCGAGATGAGGGATCCTTTCCCTGTTTCGTAGGGAAAGAATTCCCGGCGTTCCCGTCACACCTCAAGAGGAGGCGCTCTCCACAGGAAAGGCGAGAGAAACTCCAGGTTCGTGCCACCATTCCAAGAGTCCCCCAGATGTGTCAGTCCATTCCAGAGGAACCTGTTTTCCCTGCACTGCCTCGACGTTGAAGCCGAGAATCGACTCCCACCACGTGTGCACGTGGGACAGCCCTGTGGGAAAGCCTCGTGGGAAAGCCTCGTGGGAAAGACTCGAGGGAAAACCATAGATCCTTTGATCCACGCGGCAGAATGCGTGACACTGCTGCTACCGCTCTGGAGAAAAGCGCAAGTGCATGCCCGCATTCGAGACGAGGACTGACTCCACTGGATAGACTCCAGAAGTACCCCAAGATCCATGTCAGCACTGGAGAGGAATCCTCAGGTTCCGGCCCTGACTCCACACAAGGTCTTAGGCCCCGGCATCGACGGGACAGGAATCCCGAGAGGCCCCCGAGGAACTCGCATGGGGACTGGCGTTTCCTGAGCCCACCAGAGCGGGTCCCCGAGGTCCCCGTCGTAAGTCGAGAGCACCTGCGGCAACTCAAGAAAATCCAGGAGGTTTTGCCCTCCAGGCGAAATGAGGTCCATTTCCGCTGAGGCTTCTCGAGGCTAATCACATCTAACCACTGGAACTTCCAAAGGGTCCTTCACACCCTTGCTGCAACTCAAGAAGTTCCCCGACATACCCGTCTCCACTCGAGAGGAAGCACGAGGGTCCCGCACACATCCAGGGGAGCCCCTTTTCCGCCTCCTAGCTCAAGATGAGCGATCCTTTCCCTGTTTCGTAGGGAAAGAATTCCCGGCGTTCCCGTCGCACCTCAAGAGGAGGCGCTCTCCACAGGAAAGGCGAGAGGAAGTCCAGGGTCGTGCCATCATTCCAAGAGTCCCCCAGATGTGTCAGTCCATTCCAGAGGAACCTGTTTTCCCTGCACTGCCTCGACGTTGAAGCCGAGAATCGACTCCCACCACGTGTGCACGTGGGACAGCCCTGTGGGAAAGCCTCGTGGGAAAGACTCGAGGGAAAACCATAGATCCTTTGATCCACGCGGCAGAATGCGTGACACTGCTGCTACCGCTCTGGAGAAAAGCGCAAGTGCATGCCCGCATTCGAGACGAGGACTGACTCCCCTGGGGAGACTCCAGAAGTACCCCAAGATCCATGTCAGCACTGGAGAGGAATCCTCAGGTTCCGGCCCCGACTCCACACAAGGTCTTAGGCCCCGGCATCGACGGGAGAGGAATCCCGAGAGGCCCCCGAGGAACTTGCATGGGGACTGGCCTTTCCTGAGGCCACCAGAGCGGGTCCCTGATTTCCCCGTCGTAAGTCGAGAGCACCTGCGGCAACTCGAGAAAATCCAGGAGGTTTTGCCCTCCAGGCGTGATGAGGGCCATTTCCGCTGAGGCTTCTCGAGACTAATCACATCTAACCACTGGAACTTCCAAAGGGTCCTTCACACCCTTGCTGCAACTCAAGAAGTTCCCCGACATACCCGTCTCCACTCGAGAGGAAGCACGAGGGTCCCGCACACATCCAGGGGAGCCCCGTTTCCGCCTCCTAGCTCGAGATGAGGGATCCTTTCCCTGTTTCGTAGGGAAATAATTCCAGGCGTTCCCGTCGCACCTCAAGAGGAGGCGCTCTCCACAGGAAAGGCGAGAGGAACTCCAGGGTCGTGCCACCATTCCAAGAGTCCCCGGATGTGTCAGTCCATTCCAGCGGATCCTGTTTTCCCTGCACTGCCTTGACGTTCAAGCCGAGGATCGACTCCCACCACGTGTGGACGTGGGACAGCCCTGTGGGAAAGCCTCGTGGGAAAGCCTCGTGGGAAAGACTCGAGGGAAAACCATAGATCCTTTGATCCACGCGGCAGAATGCGTGAAACTGCTGCTACCGCTCTGGAGAAAAGCGCAAGTGCATGCCCGCATTCGAGACGAGGACTGACTCCCCTGGGGAGACTCCAGAAGTACCCCAAGATCCATGTCAGCACTGGAGAGGAATCCTCAGGTTCCGGCCCCGACTCCACACAAGGTCTTAGGCCCCGGTATCGACGGGAGAGGAATCCCGAGAGGCCCCCGATGAACTCGCATGGGGACTGGCCTTTCCTGAGGCCACCAGAGCGGGTCCCCGAGGTCCCAGTCGTAAGTCGAGTGCACCTGCCGCAACTCGAGAATATCCAGGAGGTTTTGCCCTCCAGGCGAGATGAGGCCCATTTCCGCTGAGGCTTCTCGAGGCTAATCACACCTAACCTCTGGAACTTCCAAAAGGTCCTTCACACCCTTGCTGCAACTCAAGAAGTTCCCTGATATACCCGTCTCCACTCGAAAGGAAGCGCGAGAATCCCAGGAAAATCCACAGGAGCGCCGTTTCCGCCTCGTAGCTCGAGATGAGGGATCCTTTCCCCGTTTGGTCAGAAAAGAATTCCCGGCGTTCTAGTCGCATCTCAAGAGGAGGCGCTCTCCATAGGAAAGGCGAGAGGAACTCCAGGGTCGTGCCACCATTCCCAGAGTCTGCCAGATGTCTCAGTAAATACCAGAGGAACCTGTTTTCCCTGCACTGACTCGACTTTCATGCCGAGGATCGACTCACACCACGGTGGCACCTGGGACAGCCCTGTGGGAAAGCCTCGTGGGAAAGCCTCGTGGAAAATCCTCGAGGGAAAGCCACAGACCCCATGACTCACTAGATGGCAAGCGTGACACTGCTGCTACAAATCGGGAGGAAAGCGCACGTGCATGCCCCCTCTCGAGACGAGGACACGCTCCCCTGGGGAGACTCCAAAAGTACCCCAAAATCCATGTCACCATTGGAGAGGAATCCTCAGGTTCCGGCCCCGACTCCACACAAGGTCTTAGGCCCCGGCATCGACGGGAGAGGAATCCCGAGAGGCCCCCGAGGAACGCGCATGGGGACTGGCCTTTCCTGAGGCCACCAGAGCGGGTCCCTGAGGTCCCCGTTGTAAGTCGAGAGCACCTGCAGCAACTCGACAAAATCCAGGAGGTTTTGCCCTCCAGGCGAGATGAGGTCCATTTCCGCTGAGGCTTCTCGAGGCTAATCACATCTAACCACTAGAACTTCCAAAGGGTTCTTCACACCCTTGCTGCAACTCAAGAAGTTCCCCGACATACCCGTCTCCACTCGAGGGGAAGCACGAGGGTCCCGCACACATCCAGGGAAGCCCCGTTCCCGCCTCCTAGCTCGAGATGAGGGATCCTTTCCCTGTTTCGTAGGGAAAGAATTCCCGGCGTTCCCGTCACACCTCAAGAGGAGGCGCTCTCCACAGGAAAGGCGAGAGAAACTCCAGGTTCGTGCCACCATTCCAAGAGTCCCCCAGATGTGTCAGTCCATTCCAGAGGAACCTGTTTTCCCTGCACTGCCTTGACTTTCGAGCCGAGGATCGACTCCCACCACGTGTGGACGTGGGACAGCCCTGTGGGAAAGCCTCGTGGGAAAGCCTCGTGGGAAAGACTCGAGGGAAAACCATAGATCCTTTGATCCACGCGGCGGACTGCGTGACACTGCTGCTACCGCTCTGGAGGAAAGCGCAAGTGCATGCCCGCATTCGAGACGAGGACTGACTCCACTGGATAGACTCCAGAAGTACCCCAAGATCCATGTCAGCACTGGAGAGGAATCCTCAGGTTCCGGCCCTGACTCCACACAAGGTCTTAGGCCCCGGCATCGACGGGACAGGAATCCCGAGAGGCCCCCGAGGAACTCGCATGGGGACTGGCGTTTCCTGAGCCCACCAGAGCGGGTCCCCGAGGTCCCCGTCGTAAGTCGAGAGCACCTGCGGCAACTCGAGAAAATCCAGGAGGTTTTGCCCTCCAGGCGAGATGAGGTCCATTTCCGCTGAGGCTTCTCGAGGCTAATCACATCTAACCACTGGAACTTCCAAAGGGTCCTTCACACCCTTGCTGCAACTCAAGAAGTTCCCCGACATACCCGTCTCCACTCGAGAGGAAGCACGAGGGTCCCGCACACATCCAGGGGAGCCCCTTTTCCGCCTCCTAGCTCAAGATGAGCGATCCTTTCCCTGTTTCGTAGGGAAAGAATTCCCGGGGTTCCCGTCGCACCTCAAGAGGAGGCGCTCTCCACAGGAAAGGCGAGAGGAAGTCCAGGGTCGTGCAATCATTCCAAGAGTCCCCCAGATGTGTCAGTCCATTCCAGAGGAACCTGTTTTCCCTGCACTGCCTTGATGTTCGAGCCGAGCATCGACTCCCACCACGTGTGCACTTGGGACAGCCCTGTGGGAAAGACTCGTGGGAAAGCCTCGTGGGACAGACTCGAGGGAAAACCATAGATCCTTTGATCCACGCGGCGGACTGCGTGACACTGCTGCTACCGCTCTGGAGGAAAGCGCAAGTGCATGCCCGCATTCGAGACGAGGACTGACCCCCCTGGGGAGACTCCAGAAGTACCCCAAGATCCATGTCAGCACTGGAGAGGAATCCTCAGGTTCCGGCTCCGACTCCACACAAGGTCTTAGGCCCCGGCATCGACGGGAGAGGAATCCCGAGAGGCCGCCGAGGAACTCGCATGGGGACTGGCCTTTCCTGAGGCCACCAGAGCGGGTCCCTGAGGGCCCCGTCGTAAGTCGAGAGCACCTGCCGCAACTCGAGAAAATCCAGGAGGTCCTCCCCTCCAGCCGAGATGAGGTCCATTTCCGCTGAGGCTTCTCGAGGCTAATCACATCTAACCACTGGAACTTCCAAAGGGTCCTTCACACCCTTGCTGCAACTCAAGAAGTTCCCCGACATACCCGTCTCCACTCGAGAGGAAGCATGAGGATCACGCACACATCCAGGGGAGCCCCGTTTCCGCCTCCTAGCACGAGATGAGGGATCCTTTCCCTGTTTCGTAGGGAAAGAATTCCCGGCGTTCCCGTCGCACCTCAAGAGGAGGCGCTCTCCACAGGAAAGGCGAGAGGAACTCCAGGGTCGTGCCACCATTCCAAGAGTCCCCCAGATGTATCAGTCCATTCCAGAGGAACCTGTTATCCCTGCACTGCCTTGACGTTCAAGCCGAGGATCGATTCCCACCACGTGTGCACGTGGGACAGCCCTGTGGGAAAGACTCGTGGGAAAGCCTCGTGGGAAAGACTCGAGGGAAAACCATAGATCCTTTGATCCACGCGGCGGATTGCGTGACACTGCTGCTACCGCTCTGGAGGAAAGCGCAAGTGCATGCCCGCATTTGAGACGAGGACTGACTCCCCTGGGGAGACTCCAGAATTACCCCAAGATCCATGTCAGCACTGGAGAGACATCCTCAGGTTCCGGCCCCGACTCCACACAAGGTCTTAGGCCCCGGCATCGACGGGAGAGGAATCCCGAGAGGCCCCCGAGGAACTCGCATGGGGACTGGCCTTTCCTGAGGCCACCAGAGCGGGTCCCTGAGGTCCCCGTTGTAAGTCGAGAGCACCTGCCGCAACTCGACAAAATCCAGGAGGTTTTGCCCTCCAGGCGAGATGAGGTCCATTTCCGTTGAGGCTTCTCGAGGCTAATCACATCTAACCACTGGAACTTCCAAAGGGTTCTTCACACCCTTGCTGCAACTCAAGAAGTTCCCCGACATACCCGTCTCCACTCGAGAGGAAGCACGAGGGTCCCGCACACATCCAGGGGAGCCCCGTTCCCGCCTCCTAGCTCGAGATGAGGGATCCTTTCCCTGTTTCGTAGGGAAAGAATTCCCGGCGTTCCCGTCACACCTCAAGAGGAGGCGCTCTCCACAGGAAAGGCGAGAGAAACTCCAGGTTCGTGCCACCATTCCAAGAGTCCCCCAGATGTGTCAGTCCATTCCAGAGGAACCTGTTTTCCCTGCACTGCCTCGACGTTGAAGCCGAGAATCGACTCCCACCACGTGTGCACGTGGGACAGCCCTGTGGGAAAGCCTCGTGGGAAAGCCTCGTGGGAAAGACTCGAGGGAAAACCATAGATCCTTTGATCCACGCGGCAGAATGCGTGACACTGCTGCTACCGCTCTGGAGAAAAGCGCAAGTGCATGCCCGCATTCGAGACGAGGACTGACTCCACTGGATAGACTCCAGAAGTACCCCAAGATCCATGTCAGCACTGGAGAGGAATCCTCAGGTTCCGGCCCTGACTCCACACAAGGTCTTAGGCCCCGGCATCGACGGGACAGGAATCCCGAGAGGCCCCCGAGGAACTCGCATGGGGACTGGCGTTTCCTGAGCCCACCAGAGCGGGTCCCCGAGGTCCCCGTCGTAAGTCGAGAGCACCTGCGGCAACTCAAGAAAATCCAGGAGGTTTTGCCCTCCAGGCGAAATGAGGTCCATTTCCGCTGAGGCTTCTCGAGGCTAATCACATCTAACCACTGGAACTTCCAAAGGGTCCTTCACACCCTTGCTGCAACTCAAGAAGTTCCCCGACATACCCGTCTCCACTCGAGAGGAAGCACGAGGGTCCCGCACACATCCAGGGGAGCCCCTTTTCCGCCTCCTAGCTCAAGATGAGCGATCCTTTCCCTGTTTCGTAGGGAAAGAATTCCCGGCGTTCCCGTCGCACCTCAAGAGGAGGCGCTCTCCACAGGAAAGGCGAGAGGAAGTCCAGGGTCGTGCCATCATTCCAAGAGTCCCCCAGATGTGTCAGTCCATTCCAGAGGAACCTGTTTTCCCTGCACTGCCTCGACGTTGAAGCCGAGAATCGACTCCCACCACGTGTGCACGTGGGACAGCCCTGTGGGAAAGCCTCGTGGGAAAGACTCGAGGGAAAACCATAGATCCTTTGATCCACGCGGCAGAATGCGTGACACTGCTGCTACCGCTCTGGAGAAAAGCGCAAGTGCATGCCCGCATTCGAGACGAGGACTGACTCCCCTGGGGAGACTCCAGAAGTACCCCAAGATCCATGTCAGCACTGGAGAGGAATCCTCAGGTTCCGGCCCCGACTCCACACAAGGTCTTAGGCCCCGGCATCGACGGGAGAGGAATCCCGAGAGGCCCCCGAGGAACTTGCATGGGGACTGGCCTTTCCTGAGGCCACCAGAGCGGGTCCCTGATTTCCCCGTCGTAAGTCGAGAGCACCTGCGGCAACTCGAGAAAATCCAGGAGGTTTTGCCCTCCAGGCGTGATGAGGGCCATTTCCGCTGAGGCTTCTCGAGACTAATCACATCTAACCACTGGAACTTCCAAAGGGTCCTTCACACCCTTGCTGCAACTCAAGAAGTTCCCCGACATACCCGTCTCCACTCGAGAGGAAGCACGAGGGTCCCGCACACATCCAGGGGAGCCCCGTTTCCGCCTCCTAGCTCGAGATGAGGGATCCTTTCCCTGTTTCGTAGGGAAATAATTCCAGGCGTTCCCGTCGCACCTCAAGAGGAGGCGCTCTCCACAGGAAAGGCGAGAGGAACTCCAGGGTCGTGCCACCATTCCAAGAGTCCCCGGATGTGTCAGTCCATTCCAGCGGATCCTGTTTTCCCTGCACTGCCTTGACGTTCAAGCCGAGGATCGACTCCCACCACGTGTGGACGTGGGACAGCCCTGTGGGAAAGCCTCGTGGGAAAGCCTCGTGGGAAAGACTCGAGGGAAAACCATAGATCCTTTGATCCACGCGGCAGAATGCGTGAAACTGCTGCTACCGCTCTGGAGAAAAGCGCAAGTGCATGCCCGCATTCGAGACGAGGACTGACTCCCCTGGGGAGACTCCAGAAGTACCCCAAGATCCATGTCAGCACTGGAGAGGAATCCTCAGGTTCCGGCCCCGACTCCACACAAGGTCTTAGGCCCCGGTATCGACGGGAGAGGAATCCCGAGAGGCCCCCGATGAACTCGCATGGGGACTGGCCTTTCCTGAGGCCACCAGAGCGGGTCCCCGAGGTCCCAGTCGTAAGTCGAGTGCACCTGCCGCAACTCGAGAATATCCAGGAGGTTTTGCCCTCCAGGCGAGATGAGGCCCATTTCCGCTGAGGCTTCTCGAGGCTAATCACACCTAACCTCTGGAACTTCCAAAAGGTCCTTCACACCCTTGCTGCAACTCAAGAAGTTCCCTGATATACCCGTCTCCACTCGAAAGGAAGCGCGAGAATCCCAGGAAAATCCACAGGAGCGCCGTTTCCGCCTCGTAGCTCGAGATGAGGGATCCTTTCCCCGTTTGGTCAGAAAAGAATTCCCGGCGTTCTAGTCGCATCTCAAGAGGAGGCGCTCTCCATAGGAAAGGCGAGAGGAACTCCAGGGTCGTGCCACCATTCCCAGAGTCTGCCAGATGTCTCAGTAAATACCAGAGGAACCTGTTTTCCCTGCACTGACTCGACTTTCATGCCGAGGATCGACTCACACCACGGTGGCACCTGGGACAGCCCTGTGGGAAAGCCTCGTGGGAAAGCCTCGTGGAAAATCCTCGAGGGAAAGCCACAGACCCCATGACTCACTAGATGGCAAGCGTGACACTGCTGCTACAAATCGGGAGGAAAGCGCACGTGCATGCCCCCTCTCGAGACGAGGACACGCTCCCCTGGGGAGACTCCAAAAGTACCCCAAAATCCATGTCACCATTGGAGAGGAATCCTCAGGTTCCGGCCCCGACTCCACACAAGGTCTTAGGCCCCGGCATCGACGGGAGAGGAATCCCGAGAGGCCCCCGAGGAACGCGCATGGGGACTGGCCTTTCCTGAGGCCACCAGAGCGGGTCCCTGAGGTCCCCGTTGTAAGTCGAGAGCACCTGCAGCAACTCGACAAAATCCAGGAGGTTTTGCCCTCCAGGCGAGATGAGGTCCATTTCCGCTGAGGCTTCTCGAGGCTAATCACATCTAACCACTAGAACTTCCAAAGGGTTCTTCACACCCTTGCTGCAACTCAAGAAGTTCCCCGACATACCCGTCTCCACTCGAGGGGAAGCACGAGGGTCCCGCACACATCCAGGGAAGCCCCGTTCCCGCCTCCTAGCTCGAGATGAGGGATCCTTTCCCTGTTTCGTAGGGAAAGAATTCCCGGCGTTCCCGTCACACCTCAAGAGGAGGCGCTCTCCACAGGAAAGGCGAGAGAAACTCCAGGTTCGTGCCACCATTCCAAGAGTCCCCCAGATGTGTCAGTCCATTCCAGAGGAACCTGTTTTCCCTGCACTGCCTTGACTTTCGAGCCGAGGATCGACTCCCACCACGTGTGGACGTGGGACAGCCCTGTGGGAAAGCCTCGTGGGAAAGCCTCGTGGGAAAGACTCGAGGGAAAACCATAGATCCTTTGATCCACGCGGCGGACTGCGTGACACTGCTGCTACCGCTCTGGAGGAAAGCGCAAGTGCATGCCCGCATTCGAGACGAGGACTGACTCCACTGGATAGACTCCAGAAGTACCCCAAGATCCATGTCAGCACTGGAGAGGAATCCTCAGGTTCCGGCCCTGACTCCACACAAGGTCTTAGGCCCCGGCATCGACGGGACAGGAATCCCGAGAGGCCCCCGAGGAACTCGCATGGGGACTGGCGTTTCCTGAGCCCACCAGAGCGGGTCCCCGAGGTCCCCGTCGTAAGTCGAGAGCACCTGCGGCAACTCGAGAAAATCCAGGAGGTTTTGCCCTCCAGGCGAGATGAGGTCCATTTCCGCTGAGGCTTCTCGAGGCTAATCACATCTAACCACTGGAACTTCCAAAGGGTCCTTCACACCCTTGCTGCAACTCAAGAAGTTCCCCGACATACCCGTCTCCACTCGAGAGGAAGCACGAGGGTCCCGCACACATCCAGGGGAGCCCCTTTTCCGCCTCCTAGCTCAAGATGAGCGATCCTTTCCCTGTTTCGTAGGGAAAGAATTCCCGGGGTTCCCGTCGCACCTCAAGAGGAGGCGCTCTCCACAGGAAAGGCGAGAGGAAGTCCAGGGTCGTGCAATCATTCCAAGAGTCCCCCAGATGTGTCAGTCCATTCCAGAGGAACCTGTTTTCCCTGCACTGCCTCGACGTTGAAGCCGAGGATCGACTCCCACCACGTGTGCACGTGGGACAGCCCTGTGGGAAAGCCTCGTGGGAAAGACTCGTGGGAAAGACTCGAGGGAAAAACATAGATCCTTTGATCCACGCGGCAGAATGCGTGACACTGCTGCTACCGCTCTGGAGAAAAGCGCAAGTGCATGCCCGCATTCGAGACGAGGACTGACTCCCCTGGGGAGACTCCAGAAGTACCCCAAGATCCATGTCAGCACTGGAGAGGAATCCTCAGGTTCCGGCCCCGACTCCACACAAGGTCTTAGGCCCCGGCATCGACGGGAGAGGAATCCCGAGAGGCCCCCGAGGAACTTGCATGGGGACTGGCCTTTCCTGAGGCCACCAGAGCGGGTCCCTGATTTCCCCGTCGTAAGTCGAGAGCACCTGCGGCAACTCGAGAAAATCCAGGAGGTTTTGCCCTCCAGGCGTGATGAGGGCCATTTCCGCTGAGGCTTCTCGAGACTAATCACATCTAACCACTGGAACTTCCAAAGGGTCCTTCACACCCTTGCTGCAACTCAAGAAGTTCCCCGACATACCCGTCTCCACTCGAGAGGAAGCACGAGGGTCCCGCACACATCCAGGGGAGCCCCGTTTCCGCCTCCTAGCTCGAGATGAGGGATCCTTTCCCTGTTTCGTAGGGAAATAATTCCAGGAGTTCCCGTCGCACCTCAAGAGGAGGCGCTCTCCACAGGAAAGGCGAGAGGAACTCCAGGGTCGTGCCACCATTCGAAGAGTCCCCGGATGTGTCAGTCCATTCCAGAGGATCCTGTTTTCCCTGTACTGCCTTGACGTTCAAGCCGAGGATCGACTCCCACCACGTGTGCACGTGGGACAGCCCTGTGGGAAAGCCTCGTGGGAAAGCCTCGTGGGAAAGACTCGAGGGAAAACCATAGATCCTTTGATCCACGCGGCAGAATGCGTGAAACTCCTGCTACCGCTCTGGAGAAAAGCGCAAGTGCATGCCCGCATTCGAGACGAGGACTGACTCCCCTGGGGAGACTCCAGAAGTACCCCAAGATCCATGTCAGCACTGGACAGGAATCCTCAGGTTCCGGCCCCGACTCCACACAAGGTCTTAGGCCCCGGTATCGACGGGAGAGGAATCCCGAGAGGCCCCCGAGGAACTCGCGTGGGGACTGGCCTTTCCTGAGGTCACCAGAGCGGGTCCCTGAGGTCCCCGTCCTAAGTCGAGAGCACCTGCCGCAACTCGAGAAAATCCAAGAGGTTTTGCCCTCCAGGCGATATGAGGCCCATTTCCGCTGAGGCTTCTCGAGGCTAATCACATCTAACCACTGGGACTTCCAAAGGGTCCTTCACACCCATGCTGCAACTCAAGAAGTTCCCCGACATACCCGTCTCCACTCGAGAGGAAGCACGAGGGTCCCGCACACATCCAGGGGAGCCCCGTTTCCGCCTCCTAGATCGAGAGGTGGGATCCTTTCCCTGTTTCGTAGGGAAAGAATTCCCGGCGTTCCCGTCGCACCTCAAGAGGAGGCGCTCTCCACAGGAAAGGCGAGAGGAACTCCAGGGTTGTGCCACCATTCCAAGAGTCCCCCAGATGTGTCAGTCCATTCCAGAGGAACCTGTTTTCCCTGCACTGCCTTGAGTTTTGAGCCGAGTATCGACTCCCACCACGTGTGCACGTGGGACAGCCCAGTGGGAAAGCCTCGTGGGAAAGCCTCGTGGGAAAGACTCGAGGGAAAACCATAGATCCTTTGATCCACGCGGCGGACTGCGTGACACTGCTGCTACCGCTGTGGAGGAAAGCGCAAGTGCATGCCCGCATTCGAGACGAGGACTGACTCCCCTGTAGAGACTCCATCAGTACCCCAAGATCCATGTCAGCACTGGAGCGGAATCCTCAGGTTCCTGCCCTACTCCACACAAGGTCTTAGGCCCCGGCATCGACGGGAGAGGAATCCCGAGAGGCCCCCGAGGAACTCGCATGGGGACTGGCGTTTCCTGAGGCCACCAGAGCGGGTCCCCGAGGTCCCCGTCGTAAGTCGAGAGCACCTGCTGCAACTCGAGAAAATCCAGGAGGTTTTGCCCTCCAGGCGAGATGAGGCCCATTTCCGCTGAGGCTTCTCGAGGCTAATCACATCTAACCACTGGAACTTCCAAAGGGTCCTTCACACCCTTGCTGCAACTCAAGAAGTTCCCCGACATACCCGTGTCCACTCGAGAGGAAGCACGAGGGTCCCGCACACATCCAGGGGAGCCCCTTTTCCGCCTCCTAGCTTGAGATGAGTGATCCTTTCCCTGTTTCGTAGGGAAGGAATTCCCGGCGTTCCCGTCGCAGATCAAGAGGAGGCGCTCTCCACAGGAAAGGCGAGAGGAACTCCAGGGTCGTGCCACCATTCCAAGAGTCCCCCAGATGTGTCAGTCCATTCCAGAGGAACCTGTTTTCCCTGCACTGCCTTGACGTTCAAGCCGAGGATCGACTCCCACCACGTGTGCACGTGGGACAGCCCTGTGGGAAAGCCTCGTGGGAAAGCCTAGCCTGGTGGGAAAGACTCGAGGGAAAACCATAGATCCTCTGATCCACGCGGCGGACTGCGTGACACTGCTGCTACCGCTCTGGAGGAAAGGGCAAGTGCATGCCCGCATTCGAGACGAGGACTGACTCCCCTGGGGAGACTCCAGAACTACCCCATGATCCATGTCAGCACTGGAGAGGAATCCTCAGGTTCCGGCCCCGACTCCACACAAGGACTTAGGCCCCGGCATCGACGGGAGAGGAATCCCGAGAGGCCACCGAGGAACTCGCATGGGGACTGGCCTTTCGTGAGGCCACCAGAGCGGGTCCCCGAGGTCCTCGTCGTAAGTCGAGAGCACCTGCCGCAACTCGAGAAAATCCAGGAGGTTTTGCCCTCCAGGCGAGATGAGGCCCATTTCCGATGAGGCTTCTCGAGGCTCATCACATCTAACCACTGGAACTTCCAAAGGGTCCTTCACACCCTTGCTGCAACTCACGAAGTTCCCCGACATACCCGTCTCCTCGCGAAAGGAAGCACGAGGGTCCCGACCACATCCAGAGGAGCCCCGTTTCCGCCTCGTAGCTCGAGATGAGGGATGCTTTCGCCGCTAGGTCGGGAAAGAATTCCTGGCGTTCCCGTCTCACCTCAGAGGAGGCGCTCTCCACCGGAAAGGCAAGAGGAACTCCAGCGTCGTGCCACCATTCCAAGAGTCCCCCAGATGTCTCAGTCCATTCTAGAGGAAACTGTTTTCCCTGCACTGCCTCGAATTTCACGCCGAGGATCGACACACACCACGGTGGTACGTGGGACATCCCTGTGGGAAAGCCTCGTGGGAAATCCTCGAGGGAAAGCCACAGATCCCTTGATCCAGGCAATGGGAAGCGTGACACTGCTGCTACAGTTCTGGAGGAAAGCGGACGTGCATGCCGCCATTTGAGACGAGGACTTACTCCCCTGGGGAGACTCCAGAAGTACCCCAAGATCCATGTCAGCACTGGAGAGGAATCCTCAGGTTCCGGCCCCGACTCCACACAAGGTCTTAGGCCCCGGCATCGACGGGAGAGGAATCCCGAGAGGTCCCCGAGAAACTCGCATGGGGACTGGCCTTTCCTGAGGCCACCAGAGCGGATCCCTGAGGTCCCCGTCGTAAGTCGAGAGCACCTGCCGCAACTCGAGAAAATCCAGGAGGTTTTGCTCTCCAGGCGAAATGAGGCCCATTTCCCCTGAGGCTTCTCGAGGCTAATCACACCTAACCTCTGGAACTTCCAAAAGGTCCTTCACACCCTTGCTGCAACTCAAGAAGTTCCCTGATATACCCGTCTCCACTCGAAAGGAAGCGCGAGAATCCCAGGAAAATCCACAGGAGCGCCGTTTCCGCCTCGTAGCTCGAGATGAGGGATCCTTTCCCCGTTTGGTCAGAAAAGAATTCCCGGCGTTCTAGTCGCATCTCAAGAGGAGGCGCTCTCCATAGGAAAGGCGAGAGGAACTCCAGGGTCGTGCCACCATTCCCAGAGTCTGCCAGATGTCTCAGTAAATACCAGATTAACCTGTTTTCCCTGCACTGACTCGACTTTCATGCCGAGGATCGACTCACACCACGGTGGCACCTGGGACAGCCCTGTGGGAAAGACTCGTGGGAAAGCCTCGTGGAAAATCCTCGAGGGAAAGCCACAGACCCCATGACTCACTAGATGGGAAGCGTGACACTGCTGCTACAAATCGGGAGGAAAGCGCACGTGCATGCCCCCTCTCGAGACGACGACTCGCTCCCCTGGGGAGACTCCAAAAGTACCCCAAAATCCATGTCACCACTAGAGAGGAAACCTCAGGTTCTGGCTCCGACTCAACACAAGGTCTTAGGCCCCGGCATCGACGGGAGAGAAATCCCGAGAGGCCCCCGAACAAATCGAATGGGGCCTGGCCAGTCCTGAGGCCACCAGAGCGGGTCCTTAGGTCACCGTTGTAAGACCAGAACACCTGCCACAACTCCAGAAAATCCAGGAGGTTTTTCCCCTCAGGTTAGATGAGGACAATTTCAGCTGAGGCGTCTCGAGGCTAATCACATCGAACCTCTGGAACATCCAAAGTGTCCATAACACCCTGGCTGCAACTCAAGAAGTTCCCCGACATACCCTTATCCCCTCCAGAGGAAGCACGAGGGTCTCGCCCACATGCAGAGGAGCACCATATCCGCCTCGTAGCTCGAGATGAGGGATCCTTTCGCTGCTTTTTCGGGAAAGAATTCTGGGCATTCCCGTCCCATCTCATGAGGAGGCTCTCTCCACAGGAAAGGAGAGAGGAAATCCAGTGTCGGGCTACCATACCAAGGGTCCCCCAGATTTCTCAGTCCATTCCAGAAGAACCTGTTTTCCCTACACTGCCTCGACTTTCATGCTGAGGATCGCCTCCCACCATGGTGGCACGTGGGACAGCCCTGTGGGTAAGCCTCGTGGGAAAACCTCGAGGGAAAGCAACAGATCCCTTGATCCACTCGACAGGAAGCGTGACACTGCTTCTACCTCTCTGGAGGAAAGCGCACGTGCATGCCCGCATTCGAGACGAGGACTGACTCCCCTGGGGAGACTCCAGAAGTACCCCAAGATCCATGTCAGCACTGGAGAGGAATCCTCAGGTTCTGGCCCCGACTCCACACAAGGTGTAAGGCCCCGGCATCGAAGGGAGAGGAATCCCGAGAGGCCACCGAGCAAGTCGCATGGGGACTGGCCTTTCCTGAGGCCACCAGAGCGGGTCCCCGAGGTCCCCGTCGTAAGTCGAGAGCACCTGCCGCAACTCGAGAAAATCCAGGAGGTTTTGCCCTCCAGGCGAGATGAGGCCCATTTCCGCTGAGGCTTCTCGACGCTAATCACATCTAACCACTGGAACTTCCAAAGGGTCCTTCACACCCTTGCTGCAACTCAAGAAGTTCCCCGACATACCCGTCTCCACTCGAGAGGAAGAACGAGGGTCCCGCACACATCCAGGGGAGCCCCGTTTCCGCCTCCTAGCTCGAGATGAGGGATCCTTTCCCTGTTTCGTAGGGAAAGAATTCCCGGCGTTCCCGTCGCATCTCAAGAGGAGGCGCTCTCCACAGGAAAGGCGAGAGGAACTCCAGGGTCGTGCCACCATTCCAAGAGTCCCCCAGATGTGTCAGTCCATTCCAGAGGAACCTGTTTTCCCTGCACTGCCTTGACGTTCAAGCCGAGGATTGACTCCCACCACGTGTGCACGTGGGACAGCCCTGTGGGAAAGCCTCGTGGGAAAGCCTCGTGGGAAAGACTCGAGGGAAAAACGTAGATCCTTTGATCCACGCGGCGGACTGCGTGACACTGCTGCTACCGCTCTGGAGGAAAGCGCAAGTGCATGCCCGCATTGGAGACGAGGACTGACTCCCCTGGGGAGACTCCAGAAGTACCCCAAGATCCATGTCAGCACTGGAGAGGAATCCTCAGGTTCCGGCCCCGACTCCACACAAGGTCTTAGGCCCCGGCATCGACGGGAGAGGAATCCCGAGAGGCCCCCGAGGAACTCGCATGGGGACTGGCCTTTCCTGAGGCCACCAGAGCGGGCCCCTGAGGTACCCGTCGTAAGTCCAGAGCACCTGCTTCAACTCGAGAAAATCCAGGAGGTTTTGCCTTCCAGGCGAGATGTGTCCCATTTCCGCTGAGGCCTCTCGAGGCTAATCACATCTAACCACTGGAACTTCCAAAGGGTTCTTCACACCCTTGTTGCAACTCAAGAAGTTCCCCGACATACCCGTCTCCACTCGAGAGGAAGCACGAGGGTCCCGCACACATCCAGGGGAGAACCGTTTCCGCCTCCTAGCTCGAGATGAGGGATCCTTTCCCTGTTTCGTAGGGAAAGAATTCCCGGCGTTCCTGTCGCATCTCAAGAGGAGGCGCTCTCCACAGGAAAGGCGAGAGGAACTCCAGGGTCGTGCCACCATTCCCAGAGTCCCCCAGATGTCCCAGTCCATTCCAGAGGAACCTGTTTTCCCTCCACTGCCTCGACTTTCACGCCTCAGATCGACTCACACCACGGTGGCACATGGGACAGCCCTGTGGGAAAGCCTCATGGGAAAGCCTTGTGGGAAAACCTCGAGGGAAAGCCACAGATCCCATGAACGACGCGACGGGAAGCGTGACAATGCTGCTACTGCTCTGGAGGAAAGCGCACGTGCATGCCCCCATTCGAGACAAGGACTGACTCCCCTGGGGAGAGTCCAGAAGTACCCCAAGAACCATGTCAGCACTGGAGAGGAATCCTCAGTTTCCGTGCCCAACTCAACACGGGGTCTTAGGCCCCGGCATCGACGGGAGAGGAATCCCAAGAGGTCCCCGAGAAGCTCGAATGCGGTCTGGCCAGGCCTGAGGCCACCAGAGCGGGTCCCTTAGGTCTCCGTCGTAACACTAGAGCACCTGCCGCAACTCGGGAAAATCCAGGAGGATCTCCCCTCCAGGCTAGATGAGGCCCATGTGCGCTGCGGCTTCTCGAGGCTAATCACACCTAACCTCTGGAACTTCCAAAAGGTCCTTCACATCCTTGCTGCAACTCAAGAAGTTACCCGACATACCCCTCTCCACTCTAGAGGAAGCTCCAGGGTCCCGCCCATATCCAGTGGAGCGCCATTTCCGCCTCGTAGCTCCATATGAGGGATCCTTTCGCTGCTTGGTCGGGAAAGAATTCTGGGCTTTCCTGTCGCATCTCAAGAGAAGGCTCTCTCCACAGGAAAGGCGAGAGGAACTCCAGGATAGTGCCACCATTCCCAGAGTCCCCCAGATATTTCAGTCCATTCCAGAGGAAACTGTTTTCCCTGCACTGCCTCGACTTTCACTCCACGGATCGACTCACACCACGGTGGCACGTGGGACAGCCCTGTTGGAAAGCCTCATGGGAAAGCCTCGTGCGAAATCCTCGAGGGAAAGCCACAGATCCCATTATCGACGTGACGAAAAGCGTGACACTTCTGCTACAGCTCGGGAGGAAAGCGCACGTGATGCCCCCTCTCGAGACCAGGACTAACTCCCCTGGGGAGACTCCAAAAGTACCCCAAGATCCATGTCAGCACTGGAGAGGAATCCTCAGTTTCCGGGCCCGATTCCACACAAGGTCTTAGTCCCGGGCATCGAAAAGAGAGGAATCACGAGAGGCCCCTGGGAAACTCGAATGGGGTCTGGCCAGGCCTGAGGCCACCAGAGCCAGTCCGTTAGGTCACCATCGTAAGACGAGAGCACCTTCCGCAAGTCGAGAAAATCCAAGAGGTTCTCCCCTCCAGGCTAGATGAGGCCCTTTTCCGCTGAGGCGTCTCGAGGCTAATCACATCTAACCTCTGGAACTTCCAAAGGGTCCTTCACACCCTTGCTGCAACTCAAGAAGTTCCCGGACATACCCGTCTCCACTCGAGAGGAAGCACGATGGTCCCACCCACATCCAGAGGAGCCCCGTTTCCGCCTCCTAGCTCGAGATGAGGGGATCCTTTCCCTGCTTGGTCGGAAAAGAATACCCAGTCTTCCTGTTGCATGTCAAGAGGAGGCGCTCCTCACAGAAAAGGCGAGAGGAACTCAACGGTCGTGCCACAATTCCCAGAGTCCCCCAGATGTCTCATTCCATTCCAGAGGAACCTGTTTTCCCTGCACTGCCTCGACTTTCACGCCCAGGATCCACTCCCACCACGGTGGCAGTTGGGATAGCACTGTGGAAAATCCTCCTGGAAAGCCTCATGGGAAAGCCTCGAGGGAAAGCCACAGATCCCTTGATTCACGCGACGGGAAGCGTGACACTGCTGCTACCCCTCTGGAGGAAAGCGGACGTGCATGCTCCCATTCGAGACGAGAACTTATCCCCTGGGGAGACTCCAAAAGTACCCCAAGATCCATGTCAGCACTGGAGAGGAATCCTCAGGTTCCGGCCCCGACTCCACACCAGGTCTAAGGCCCCGGCATCGACGGGAGAGGAATCCCGAGAGGCCCCCGCGCAACTCGCATGGGGACTGGCCAGTCCTGAGGCCACCAGAGCGGGTCCCTCAATTCCCTGTCGTAAGTGGAGTGCACCTGTCACAACTCGAGAAAATCCAGGAGGCTTTGCCCTCCAGGCGAGATGAGGCCCATTTCCGCTAAGGCTTCTCGAGGCTAATCACGCCTAACTTATGGAACTTCAAAAAGGTCCTTCACACCCTTGTTGCAACTCAAGAATTTCCCCGACATACCCGTGTCCACTCTAGAGGAAGCACGAGGGTCCCGCCCACATCCAGAGGAGCACCGTTTCCGCTTCGCAGCTCGAGATGAGGGATATTGTCACTGCTCTGTCGGGAAAGAATTTTGGGCGTTCCTGTCGCATCTCAAGGGGAGGTGCTCTCCACAGGATAGGCGAGAGGAATTCCAGCCTCGTGCCACCATTCCAAGAGTCCCCAGATATCTCAGTCCATTCCAGAGGAACCTGTTTTCCCTGCACTGCCTGGACTTTGATTGCGAGGATCGACTGCCACCACGGTGGCACGTGGGACAGCCCTGTGGGAAAGCCTCGAGGGAAAGCCTGGAGGGAAAGTCACAGATCCCTTCATCCAGGCGATGGGAAGCATGACACTGCTGCTACAGTTCGGGAGGAAAGCGCACGTGCATGCCCCATTTGAGACGAGGACTTACTCCCCTGGCGAGACTCCAGAAGTACCCCAAGATCCATGTCAGCACTGGAGAGGAATCCTCAGGTTCCGGGCCCGACTCCGAACAAGGTCTTAGGCACCGACACCGAAGGGACAGGTTTCCTGAGAGGCCCGCGAGCAACTCGCACGGGGACTGGCCTTTCCTGAGGCCACCAGAGAGGGTCCCTGAGGTCCCTGTCCTAAGTCGAGAGCACCTGCCGCAACTCGAGAAAATCCAGGAGGTTTTGCCCTCCAGGAGAGATGAGGCCCATTTCCGCTGAGGCTTCTCGAGGCTAATCACATCTAACCACTGGAACTTCCAAAGGGTCCTTCACACCCTTGCTGCAACTCAAGAAGCTCCCCGACATACCCGTCTCCACCCGAGAGGAAGCACGAGGGTCCCGCACACATCCAGGGGAGCAACGTTTCCGCCTCCTAGCTCGAGATGAGGAATCCGTTCCCTGTTTCATAGGGAAAGAATTCCCGGCGTTCCCGTCGCATCTCAAGAGGATGCGCTCTCCACAGGAAAGGCGAGAGGAACTCCAAGGTCGTGCCACCATTCCAAGAGTCCCCCAGATGTGTCAGTCCATTCCAGAGGAACCTGTTTCCCTGCACTGCCTTGACGTTCAAGCCGAGGATCGACTCCCACGACGTGTGCACGTGGGACAGACCTGTGGGAAAGCCTCGTGGGAAAGCCTCGTGGGAAAGCCTCGAGTGAAAAACATAGATCCTTTGATCCACGCGCCGGACTGCGTGACACTGCTGCTACCGCTCTGGAGGAAAGCGCAAGTGCATGCCCGCATTGGAGACGAGGACTGACTCCCCTGGGGAGACTCCAGAAGTACCCCAAGATCCATGTCAGCACTGGAGAGGAATCCTCAGGTTCCGGCCCCGACTCCACACAAGGTCGTAGGCCCCGGCATCGACGGGAGAGGAATCCCGAGCGGCCCCCGAGGAACTCGCATGGGGACTGGCCTTTCCTGAGGCCACCAGAGCGGGTCCCCGAGGTCCCCGTCATAAGTCGAGAGCACCTGCCGCAACTCGAGAAAATCCAGGAGGTTTTGCCCTCCAGGAGAGATGAGGCCCATTTCCGCTGAGGCTTCTCGAGGCTCATTACATCTAACCACTGGAACTTCCAAAGGGTCCTTCACACCCTTGCTGCAACTCAAGAAGTTCCCCGACATACCCGTCTCCACTCGAGAGGAAGCACGAGGGTCCCGCACACATCCAGGGGAGCCCCGTTTCCGCCTCCTAGCTCGAGAGGAGGGATCGTTTCCCTGTTTCGAAGGGAAAGAATTCCCGGCGTTCCCGTCGCATCTCAAGAGGAGGCGCTCTCCACAGGAAAGGCGAGAGGAAGTCCAGGGTCGTGCCACCATTCCAAGAGTCCCCCAGATGTGTCAGTCCATTCCAGAAGAACCTGTTTTCCCTGCACTGCCTTGACGTTCAAGCCGAGGATCGACTCCCACCACGTGTGCACGTGGGACAGCCCTGTGGGAAAGCCTCATGGGAAAGCCTCGTGGGAAAGCCTCGAGTGAAAAACATAGATCCTTTGATCCACGCGGCGGACTGCGTGACACTGCTGCTACCGCTCAGGAGGAAAGCGCAAGTGCATGCCCGCATTTGAGACGAGGACTGACTCCCCTGGGGAGACTCCAGATGTACCCCAAGATCCATGTCAGCACTGGAGAGGAATCCTCAGGTTCCGGCCCCAACTCCACACAAGGTCTTAGGCCCCGGCATCGACGGGAGAGGAATCCCGAGCGGCCCCCGAGGAACTCGCATGGGGACTGGCCTTTCCTGAGGCCACCAGAGCGGGTCCCCGAGGTCCCCGTCGTAAGTCGAGAGCACCTGCCGCAACTCGAGAAAATCCAGGAAGTTTTGCCCTCCAGAGGAGATGAGGCCCATTTCCGCTGAGGCTTCTCCAGGCTAATCACATCTAACCACTGGAACTTCCAAAGGGTCCTTCACACCCTTGCTGCAACTCAAGAATTTCCCCGACATACCCGTCTCCACTCGAGAGGAAGCACGAGGGTCCGGCACACATCCCGGGGAGCCCCGTTTCCGCCTCCTAGCTCGAGATGAGGGATCCTTTCCCTGTATGGTAGGGAAAGAATTCCCGGCATTCCCGTCGCATCTCAAGAGGAGGCGCTCTCCACAGGAAAGGCGAGAGGAACTCCAGGGTCGTGCCACCATTCCAAGAGTCCCCCAGATGTGTCAGTCCATTCCAGAGGAACCTGTTTTCCCTGCACTGCCTTGAGGTTCAAGCCGAGGATCGACTCCCACCACGTGTGCACGTGGGACAGCCCTGTGGGAAAGCCTCGTGGGAAAGCCTCGTGGGAAAGACTCGAGGGAAAACCATAGATCCTTTGATCCACGCGGCGGACTGCGTGACACTGCTGCTACCGCTCTGGAGGAAAGCGCAAGTGCATGCCCGCATTCGAGACGAGGAATGACTCCCCTGGGGAGACTCGAGAAGTACCCCAAGATCCATGTCAGCACTGGAGAGGAATCCTCAGGTTCCGGCCCCGACTCCACACAAGGTCTTAGGCCCCGGCATCGACGGGAGAGGAATCCCGAGAGGCCCCCGAGGAACTCGCATGGGGACTGGCCTTTCCTGAGGCCACCAGAGCGTGTCCCTGAGGTCCCCGTTGTAAGTCGAGAGAACCTGCCGCAACTCGACAAAATCCAGGAGGCTTTGCCCTCCAGGCGAGATGAGGCCCATTTCCGCTGAGGCTTCTCAAGGCTAATCACATCTAAACACTGGAACTTCCAAAGGGTCCTTCACACCCTTGCTGCAACTCAAGAAGTTCCCCGACATACCCGTCTCCACTCGAGAGGAAGCACGAGGGTCCCGCACACATCCAGGCGAGCCCCGTTTCCACCTCCTAGCTGGAGATGAGGGATCCTTTCCCTGTTTCGTAGGGAAAGAATTCCCGGCGTTCCCGTCGCATCTCAAGAGGAGGCGCTCTCCACAGGAAAGGCGAGAGGAACTCCAGGGTCGTGCCACCATTCCAAGAGTCTCCCAGATGTGTCAGTCCATTCCGGAGATACCTGTTTTCCCTGCACTGCCTTGACGTTCCAGCCGAGGATCGACTCCCACCACGTGTGCACGTGGGACAGCCCTGTGGGAAAGACTCGTGGGAAAGCCTCGTGGGAAAGACTCGAGGGAAAACCATAGATCCTTTGATCCACGCGGCGGAATGTGTGGCACTGCTGCTACCGCTCTGGAGAAAAGCGCAAGTGCATGCTCGCATTCAAGACGAGGACTGACTCCCCTGGGGAGACTCCAGAAGTACCCCAAGATCCATGTCAGCACTGGCGAGGAATCCTCAGGTTCCGGCCCCGACTCCACACAAGGTCTTAGGCCCCGGCATCGACGGGAGAGGAATCCCGAGAGGCCCCCGAGGAACTCGCATGGGGACTGGCCTTTCCTGAGGCCACCAGAGCAGGTCCCTGAGGTCCCCGTTGTAAGTCGAGAGCACCTGCTGCAACTCGAGAAAATCCAGGAGGTTTTGCCCTCCAGGAGAGATGAGGCCCATTTTCGCTGAGGCTTTTCGAGTCTAATCACATTTAACCACTGGAACTTCCAAAGGGTCCTTCACACCCTTGCTGCAACTCAAGAAGTTCCCCGACATACCCGTCTCCACTAGAAAGGAAGCACGAGGGTCCCGCACACATCCAGGTTAGCCCCGTTTCCGCCTCCTAGCTCGAGATGAGGGATCCTTTCCCTGTTTCGTAGGGAAAGAATTCCCGGCGTTCCCGTCGCATCTCAAGAGGAGGCGCTCTCCATAGGAAAGGCGAGAGGAACTCCAGGGTCGTGCCACCATTCCAAGAGTCCCCCAGATGTGTCAGTCCATTCCAGAGGAACCTGTTTTCCCTGCACTGCCTTGACGTTCAAGCCGAGGATCGGCTCCCACCACGTGTGCACGTGGGACCGCCCTGTGGGAAAGCCTCGTGGGAAAGCCTCGTGGGAAAGACTCGAGGCAAAACAATAGATCCTTTGATCCACGCGGCGGACTGCGTGACACTGCTGCTACCGCTCTGGAGGAAAGCGCAAGTGCATGCCCGCATTCGAGACGAGGACTGACTCCCCTGGGGAGACTCCAGAAGTACCCCAAGATCCATGTCAGCACTGGAGAGGAATCCTGAGGTTCCAGCCCCGACTCCACAGAAGGTCTTAGGCCCTGGCATCGACGGGAGAGGAATCCCGAGAGGCCCACGAGGACCTCGCATGGGACTGGCCTTTCCTGAGGCCACCAGAGCGGGTCCCTGAAGTCCCCGTCGTAAGTCGAGAGCACCTGCCGCAACTCGAGAAAATCCAGGAGGTTTTGCCCTCCAGAGGAGATGAGGCCCATTTCCGCTGAGGCTTCTCCAGGCTAATCACATCTAACCACTGGAACTTCCAAAGGGTCCTTCACACCCTTGCTGCAACTCAAGAAGTTCCCCGACATACACGTCTCCACTCGAGAGGAAGCACGAGGGTCCCGCACACATCCAGGGGAGCCCTGTTTCCGCCTCCTAGCTCGAGATGAGGGATCCATTCCCTGTTTCGTAGGGAAAGAATTCCCGGCGTTCCCGTCGCATCTCAAGAGGAGGCGCTCTCCACAGGAAAGGCGAGAGGAACTCCAGGGTCGTGCCACCATTCCAAGAGTCCCCCAGATGTGTCAGTCCATTCCAGAGGAACCTGTTTTCGCTGCACTGCCTTGACGTTCAAGCCGAGGATCGGCTCCCACCACGTGTGAACGTGGGACAGCCCTGTGGGAAAGCCTCGTGGGAAAGCCTAGCCTGGTGGGAAAGACTCGAGAGAAAACCATAGATCCCTTGATCCACGCGGTGGACTGCGTGACACTGCTGCTACCGCTCTGGAGGAAAGCGCAAATTCATGCCCGCATTCGAGACGAGGACTGACTCCCCTGTAGAGACTCCAGAATTACCCCAAGATCCATGTCAGCACTGGAGCGGAATCCTCAGGTTCCTGCCCCGACTCCACACAAGGTCTTAGGCCCCGGCATCGACGGGAGAGGAATCCCGAGAGGCCCCCGAGGAACTCGCATGGGGACTGGCCTTTCCTGAGGCCACCAGAGCGGGTCCCTGAGGGCCCCGTCGTAGGTCGAGAGCACCTGCCGCAACTCGAGAAAATCCAGGAGGTTTTGCCCTCCAGGAGAGATGAGGCTCATTTCCGCTGAGATTTCTCGAGGCTGAACACATCTAACCACTGGAACTTCCAAAGGGTCCTTCACACCCTTGCTGCAACTCAAGAAGTTCCCCGACATACCCGTCTCCACTCGAGAGGAAGCACGAGGGTCCGGCACACATCCAGGGGAGCCCCGTTTCCGCCTCCTAGCTCGAGATGAGGGATCCTTTCCCTGTTTCGTAGGGAAAGAATTCCCGGCGTTCCCGTCGCATCTCAAGAGGAGGCGCTCTCCACAGGAAAGGCGAGAGGAACTCCAGGGTCGTGCCACCATTCCAAGAGTCCCCCAGATGTGTCAGTCCATTCCAGAGGAACCTGTTTTCCCTGCACTGCCTTGACGTTCGAGCCGAGGATCGACTCCCACCACGTGTGCACGTGGGACAGCCCTGTGGGAAAGCCTCGTGGGAAAGCCTCGTGGGAAAGACTCGGGGGAAAACCATAGATCCTTTGATCCACGCGGCGGACTGCGTGACACTGCTGCTACCGCTCTGGAGGAAAGCGCAAGTGCATGCCCGCATTCGAGACGAGGACTGACTCCCCTGGGGAGACTCCAGAAGTACCCCAAGATCCATATCAGCACTGGAGAGGAATCCTCAGGTTCCGGCCCCGACTCCACACAAGGTCTTAGGCCCCGCCATCGGCGGGAGAGGAATCCCGAGAGGCCCCCGAGGAACTCGCATGGGGACTGGCCTTTCCTGAGGCCACCAGAGCGGGTCCCTGAGGTCCCCGTTGTAAGTAGAGAGAACCTGCCGCAACTCGACAAAATCCAGGAGGCTTTGCCCTGCAGGCGAGATGAGGCCCATTTCCGCTGAGGCTTCTCGAGGCTAATCACATCTAACCACTGGAACTTCCAAAGGGTCCTTCACACCCTTGCTGCAACTCAAGAAGTTCCCCGACATACCCGTCTCCACTCGAGAGGAAGCACGAGGGTCCCGCACACATCCAGGCGAGCCCCGTTTCCACCTCCTAGCTGGAGATGAGGAATCCTTTCCCTGTTTCGTAGGGAAAGAATTCCCGGCGTTCCAGGCGCATCTCAAGAGGAGGCGCTCTCCACAGGACAGGCGAGAGGAACTCCAGGGTCGTGCCACCATTCCAAGAGTCCCCCAGATGTGTCAGTCCATTCCGGAGATACCTGTTTTCCCTACACTTCCTTGACGTTCAAGCCGAGGATCGACTCCCACCACGTGTGCACGTGGGACAGCCCTGTGGGAAAGCCTCGTGGGAAGGCCTCGTGGGAAAGACTCGAGGGAAAACCATAGATCCTTTGATCCACGCGGCGGACTGCGTGACACTGCTGCTACAGCTCTGGAGAAAAGCGCAAGTGCATGCCCGCATTTGAGACGAGGACTGACTCCCCTGGGGAGACTCCAGAAGTACCCCAAGATGCATGTCAGCACTGGAGAGGAATCCTCAGGTTCTGGCCCTGACTCCACAAGAGGTCTAAGTCCCCGGCATCGACGGGAGAGGAATCCCGAGAGGCCGCCGAGGAACTCGCATGGGGACTGGCCTTTCCTGAGGCCAGCAGAGCGGGTCCCCGAGTTCCCCGTCGTAAGTCGAGAGCACCTGCCGCAACTCGAGAAAATCCAGGAGGTTTTGCCCTCCAGGAGAGATGAGGCCCATTTCCGCTGAGGCTTCTCGAGGCTAATCACATCTAACCACTGGAACTTCGAAAGGGTCCTTCACACCCTTACTGCAACTAAAGAAGTTCCCCGACATACCCGTCTCCACTCGAGAGGAAGCACGAGGGTCCCGCACACATCCAGGTTAGACCCGTTTCCGCCTCCTAGCTCGAGATGAGTGATCCTTTCCCTGTTTCGTAGGGAAAGAATTCCCGGCCTTCCCGTCGCACCTCAAGAGGAGGCGCTCTCCACAGGAAAGGCGAGAGGAACTCCAGGGTCGTGCCACCATTCCAAGAGTCCCCCAGATGTGTCAGTCCATTCCAGAGGAACCTGTTTTCCCTGCACTGCCTTGACGTTCGAGCCGAGGATCGACTCCCACCACGTGTGCACGTGGGACAGCCCTGTGGGAAAGACTCGTGGGAAAGCCTCGTGGGAAAGACTCGAGGGAAAACCATAGATCCTTTGATCCACGCAGCGGAATGTGTGGCACTGCTGCTACCGCTCTGGAGGAAAGCGCAAGTGCATGCCCGCATTCAAGACGAGGACTGACTCCCCTGGAGAGACTCCAGAAGTACCCCAAGATCCATGTCAGCACTGGCGAGGAATCCTCAGGTTCCGGCCCCGACTCCACACAAGGTCTTAGGCCCCGGCATCGACGGGAGAGGAATCCCGAGAGGCCCCCGAGGAACTCGCATGGGGACTGGCCTTTCCTGAGGCCACGAGAGCAGGTCCCTGAGGTCCCCGTTGTAAGTCGAGAGCACCTGCTGCAACTCGAGAAATCCAGGAGGTTTTGCCCTCCAGGAGAGATGAGGCCCATTTCCGCTGAGGCTTCTCGAGGCTAATCTCATCTAACCACTGGAACTTCCAAAGGGTCCTTCACACCCTTGCTGCAACTCAAGAAGTTCCCCGACATACCCGTCTCCACTAGAAAGGAAGCACGAGGGTCCCGCACACATCCAGGTTAGCCCCGTTTCCGCCTCCTAGCTCGAGATGAGGGATCCTTTCCCTGTTTCGTAGGGAAAGAATTCCCGGCGTTCCCGTCGCATCTCAAGAGGAGGCGCTCTCCATAGGAAAGGCGAGAGGAACTCCAGGGTCGTGCCACCATTCCCAGAGTCCCCCAGATGTGTCAGTCCATTCCAGAGGAACCTGTTTTCCCTGCACTGCCTTGACGTTCAAGCCGAGGATCGACTCCCACCACCCGTGCACGTGGGACAGCCCTGTGGGAAAGCCTCGTAGGAAAGCCTAGCCTGTTGGGAAAGACTCGAGGGAAAACCATAGATCCTTTGATCCCCGCGGCGGACTGCGTGACACTGCTGCTACCGCTCTGGAGGAAAGCGCAAGTGCATGCCCGCATTCGAGACGAGGACTGACCCCCCTGGGGAGACTCCAGAAGTACCCCAAGATCCATGTCAACACTGGAGAGGAATCCTCAGGTTCCGGCCCCGACTCCACACAATGTCTTAGGCCCCGGCATCGACGGGAGAGGAATCCCGAGAGGCCCCCGAGGAACTCGCATGGGGACTGGCCTTTCCTGAGGCCACAAGAGCGGGTCCCTGAGGTCCCCGTCGTAAGTCGAGAGCACCTGCCGCAACTCGAGAAAATCCTGGAGGTTTTGCCCTGCAGGCGAGATGAGGCCCATTTCCGCTGAGGCTTCTCGACGCTCATCACATCTAACCACTGGAACTTCCAAAGGGTCCTTCACACCCTTGCTGCAACTCAAGAAGTTCCCCGACATACCCGTCTCCACTCGAGAGGAAGAACGAGGGTCCCGCACACATCCAGGGGAGCCCCGTTTCCGCCTCCTAGCTCGAGATTAGGGATCCTTTCCCTGTTTCGTAGGGAAAGAATTCCCGGCCTTCCCGTCGCACCTCAAGAGGAGGCCCTCTCCACAGGAAAGGCGAGAGAAACTCCAGGGTCGTGCCACCATTCCAAGAGTCCCCCAGATGTGTCAGTCCATTCCAGAGGAACCTGTTTTCCCTGCACTGCCTTGACGTTCGAGCCGAGGATCGACTCCCACCACGTGTGCACGTGGGACAGCCCTGTGGGAAAGCCTCGTGGGAAGGCCTCCTGGGAAAGACTCGAGGGAAAACCATAGATCCTTTGATCCACGCGGCGGACTGCGTGACAATGCTGCCTCCGCTCTGGACGAAAGCGCAAGTGCATGCCCGCATTCGAGACGAGGACTGACTCCCCTGGGAAGACTCCAGAAGTACCCCAAAATGCATGTCAGCACTGGAGAGGAATCCTCTGGTTCAAGCACCGACTCCACACAAGGTTTTAGGCCCCGGCATCGACGGCAGAGGAATCCCGAGAGGCCCCCGAGGAACTCGCATGGGGACTGGCCTTTTCTGAGGCCACCAGAGAGGGTCCCTGAGGTCCCCGTCGTAAGTCGAGAGCACCTGCGGCAACTCGAGAAAATCCAGGAGGTTTTGCCCTCCAGGCGAGATGAGGCCCATTTCCACTGAGGCTTCTCGAGGCTAATCACATCTAACCACTGGAACTTCCAAAGGGTCCTTCACACCCTTGCTGCAACTCAAGAAGTTCCCCGACATACCCGTCTCCACTCGAGAGGAAGAACGAGGGTCCCGCACACATCCATGGGAGCCCCGTTTCCGCCTCCTAGCTCGAGATGAGGGATCCTTTCCCTGTTTCGTAGGGAAAGAATTCCCGGCCTTCCTGTCGCACCCCAAGAGGAGGCCCTCTCCACAGGAAAGGCGAGAGAAACTCCAGGGTCGTGCCACCATTTCAAGAGTCCCCCAGATGTGTCAGTCCATTCCAGAGGAACCTGTTTTCCCTGCACTGCCTTGACGTTCGAGCCGAGGATCGACTCCCACCACGTGTGCACGTGGGACAGCCCTATGGGAAAGCCTCGTGGGAAGGCCTCGTGGGAAAGACTCGAGGGAAAACCATAGATCCTTTGATCCACGCGGCGGACTGCGTGACACTGCTGCTACCGCTCTGGACGAAAGCGCAAGTGCATGCCCACATTCGAGACGAGGACTGACTCCCCTGGGGAGACTCCAGAAGTACCCCAAGATGCATGTCAGCACTGGAGAGGAATCCTGAGGTTCCAGCCCCGACTCCACAGAAGGTCTTAGGCCCCGGCATCGACGGGAGAGGAATCCCGAGCGGCCCCCGAGGACCTCACATGGGACTGGCCTTTCCTGAGGCCACCAGAGCGGGTCCCTGAGGTCCCCGTCGTAAGTCGAGAGCACCTGCCGCAACTCGAGAAAATCCAGGAGGTTTTGCCCTCCAGAGGAGATGAGGCCCATTTCCGCTGAGGCTTCTCCAGGCTAATCACATCTAACCACTGGAACTTCCAAAGGGTCCTTCACACCCTTGCTGCAACTCAAGAAGTTCCCCGACATACCCGTCTCCACTCGAGAGGAAGCACGAGGGTCCCGCACACATCCAGGGGAGCCCTGTTTCCGCCTCCTAGGTCGAGATGAGGGATCCTTTCCCTGTTTCGTAGGGAAAGAATTCCCGGCGTTCCCGTCGCATCTCAAGAGGAGGCGCTCTCCACAGGAAAGACGAGAGGAACTCCAGGGTCGTGCCACCATTCCAAGAGTCCCCCAGATGTGTCAGTCCATTCCAGAGGAACCTGTTTTCGCTGCACTGCCTTGACGTTCAAGCCGAGGATCGGCTCCCACCACGTGTGAACGTGGGACAGCCCAGTGGGAAAGCCTCGTGGGAAAGCCTAGCTTGGTGGGAAAGATTCGAGAGAAAACCATTGATCCCTTGATCCACGCGGCGGATTGTGTGACACTGCTGCTACCGCTCTGGAGGAAAGCGCAAGTGCATGCCCGCATTCGAGACGAGAACTGACTCCCCTGTAGAGACTCCAGAAGTACCCCAAGATCCATGTCAGCACTGGAGCGGAATCCTCAGGTTCCTGCCCCGACTCCACACAAGGTCTTAGGCCCCGGCATCGATGGGAGAGGAATCCCGAGAGGCCCCGAGGAACTCGCATGGGGACTGGCCTTTCCTGAGGCCACCAGAGCGGGTCCCTGAGGTCCCCGTCGTAGGTCGAGAGCACCTGCCGCAACTCGAGAAAATCCAGGAGGTTTTGCCCTCCAGGCGAGATGAGGCTCATTTCCGCTGAGATTTCTCGAGGCTAAACACATCTAACCACTGGAACTTCCAAAGGGTCCTTCACACCCTTGCTGCAACTCAAGAAGTTCCCCGACATACCGTCTCCACTCGAGAGGAAGCACGAGGGTCCGGCACACATCCAGGGGAGACCCGTTTCCGCCTCCTAGCTCGAGATGAGGGATCCTTTCCCTGTTTCGTAGGGAAAGAATTCCCGGCGTTCCCGTCGCATCTCAAGAGGAGGCGCTCTCCACAGGAAAGGCGAGAGGAACTCCAGGGTCGTGCCACCATTCCAAGAGTCCCCCAGATGTGTCAGTCCATTCCAGAGGAACCTGTTTTCCCTGCACTGCCTTGAGGTTCAAGCCGAGGATCGACTCCCACCACGTGTGCACGTGGGACAGCCCTGTGGGAAAGCCTCGTGGGAAAGCCTCGTGGGAAAGACTCGAGGGAAAACCATAGATCCTTTGATCCACGCGGCGGACTGCGTGACACTGCTGCTACCGCTCTGGAGGAAAGCGCAAGTGCATGCCCGCATTCGAAACGAGGACTGACTCCCCTGTAGAGACTCCAGAAGTACCCCAAGATCCATGTCAGCACTGGAGCGGAATCCTCAGGTTCCTGCCCCGACTCGCCACAAGGTCTTAGACCCCGGCATCGACGGGAGAGGAATCCCGAGAGGCCCCCGAGGAACTCGCATGGGGACTGGCCTTTCCTGATGCCACCAGAGCAGGTCCCTGAGGTCCCCGTTGTAAGTCGAGAGCACCTGCTGCAACTCGAGAAAATCCAGGAGGTTTTGCCCTCCAGGAGAGATGAGGCCCATTTCCGCTGAGGCTTCTCGAGTCTAATCACATTTAACCACTGGAACTTCCAAAGGGTCCTTCACACCCTTGCTGCAACTCAAGAAGTTCCCCGACATACCCGTCTCCACTAGAAAGGAAGCACGAGGGTCCCGCACACATCCAGGTTAGCCCCGTTTCCGCCTCCTAGCTCGAGATGAGGGATCCTTTCCCTGTTTCGTAGGGAAAGAATTCCCGGCGTTCCCGTCGCATCTCAAGAGGAGGCGCTCTCCATAGGAAAGGCGAGAGGAACTCCAGGGTCGTGCCACCATTCCAAGAGTCCCCCAGATGTGTCAGTCCATTCCAGAGGAACCTGTTTTCCCTGCACTGCCTTGACGTTCAAGCCGAGGATCGACTCCCACCACCCGTGCACGTGGGACAGCCCTGTGGGAAAGCCTCGTAGGAAAGCCTAGCCTGTTGGGAAAGACTCGAGGGAAAACCATAGATCCCTTGATCCACGCGGCGGACTGCGTGACACTGCTGCTACCGCTCTGGAGGAAAGCGCAAGTGCATGCCCGCATTCGAAACGAGGACTGACTCCCCTGTAGAGACTCCAGAAGTACCCCAAGATCCATGTCAGCACTGGAGCGGAATCCTCAGGTTCCTGCCCCGACTCGCCACAAGGTCTTAGACCCCGGCATCGACGGGAGAGGAATCCCGAGAGGCCCCCGAGGAACTCGCATGGGGACTGGCCTTTCCTGAGGCCACCAGAGCGGGTCCCTGAAGTCCCCGTCGTAAGTCGAGAGCACCTGCCGCAACTCGGCAAAATCCAGGAGGTTTTGCCCTCCAGGCGAGATGAGGCTCATTTCCGCTGAGATTTCTCGAGGCTAATCAAATCTAACCACTGGAACTTCCAAAGGGTCCTTCACACCCTTGCTGCAACTCAAGAATTTCCCCGACATACCCGTCTCCACTCGAGAGGAAGCACGAGGGTCCCGCACACATCCAGGGGAGCCCCGTTTCCGCCTCCTAGCTCGAGATGAGGGATCCTTTCCCTGTTTCGTAGGGAAAGAATTCCCGGCGTTCCCGTCGCATCTCAAGAGGAGGCGCTCTCCACAGGAAAGGCGAGAGGAACTTCAGGGTCGTGCCACCATTCCAAGAGTCCCCCAGATGTGTCAGTCCATTCCAGAGGAACCTGTTTTCGCTGCACTGCCTCGACGTTCAAGCCGAGGATCGACTCCCACCACGGTGGCACGTGGGACAGCCCTGTGGGAAAGATTCGTGGGAAGGCCTCGAGGGAAAGACTCGAGGGAAAACCATAGATCCTTTGATCCACGCGGCGGACTGGGTGACACTGCTGCTACCGCTCTGCAGGAAAGCGCAATTGCATGCCGGCATTCGAGACGAGGACTGACTCCCATGGGGAGACTCCAGAAGTACCCCAAGATCCATGTCAGCACTGGCGAGGAATCCTCATGTTCCGGCCCCGACTCCACACAAGGTCTTAGGCCCCGGCATCGACGGGAGAGGAATCCCGAGAGGCCCCCGAGGAACTCGCATGGGGACTGGCCTTTCCTGAGGCCACCAGAGCAGGTCCCTGAGGTCCCCGTCGTAAGTCGAGAGCACCTGCCGCAACTCGAGAAAATCCAGGAGGTTTTTCCCTCCAGGCGAGATGAGGCCCATTTCCGCTGAGGCTTCTCGAGGCTAATCACATCTAACCCCTGGAACTTCCAAAGGGTCCTTCACACCCTTGCTGCAACTCAAGAAGTTCCCCGACATACCCGTCTCCACTCGAGAGGAAGCACGAGGTTCCCGCACACATCGAGGGGAGCCCCGTTTCCGCCTCCTAGCTCGAGATGAGGGATCCTTTCCCTGTTTCGTAGGGAAAGAATTCCCGGCGTTCCCGTCGCATCTCAAGAGGAGGCGCTCTCCACAGGAAAGGCGAGAGGAACTCCAGGGTCGTGCCACCATTCCAAGAGTCCCCCAGATGTGTCAGTCCATTCCAGAGGAATCTGTTTTCCCTGCACTGCCTTGACGTTCAAGCCGAGGATCGACTCCCACCACCTGTGCACGTGGGACAGGCCTGAGGGAAAGCCTCGTGGGAAAGCCTAGCCTGGTGGGAAAGACTCGAGGGAAAACCATAGATCCTTTGATCCACGCGGCGGACTGCGTGACACTGCTGCTACCGCTCTGGAGGAAAGCGCAAGTGCATGCCCGCATTCGAGACGAGGACTGACTCCCCTGTAGAGACTCCAGAAGTACCCCAAGATCCATGTCAGCACTGGAGAGGAATCCTCAGGTTCCGGCCCCGACTCCACACAAGGTCTTAGGCCCCGGCATCAACGGGAGAGGAATCCCGAGAGTCCCCCGAGGAACTCGCATGGGGACTGGCCTTTCCTGAGGCCACCAGAGCGGGTCCCTGAGGGCCCCATCGTAAGTCGAGAGCACCTGCCGCAACTCGAGAAAATCCAGGAGGTTTTGCCCTCCAGGAGAGATGAGGCTCATTTCCGCTGAGATTTCTCGAGGCTAATCACATCTAACCACTGGAACTTCCAAAGGGTCCTTCACACCCTTGCTGCAACTCAAGAAGTTCCCCGACATACCTGTCTCCACTCGAGAGGAAGCACGAGGGTCCCGCACACATCCAGGGGAGCCCCGTTTCCGCCTCCAAGCTCGAGATGAGGGATACTTTCCCTGTTTCGTAGGGAAAGAATTCCCGGCGTTCCCGTCGCATCTCAAGAGGAGGCGATCTCCACAGGAAAGGCGAGAGGAACTCCAGGGTAGTGCCACCATTCCAAGAGTCCCCCAGATGAGTCAGTCCATTCCAGAGGAACCTGTTTTCGCTGCACTGCCTTGACGTTCAAGTCGAGGATCGGCTCCACCACGGTGGCACGTGGGACAGCCCTGTGGGAAAGCCTCGTGGGAAACCTTGTTGGAAAGACTCAAGGCAAAACCATAGATCCTTTGATCTACGCGGCGGACTGTGTGACACTGCTGCTACCGCTCTGGAGGAAAGCGCAAGTGCATGCCCGCATTCGAGACGAGGACTGACTCCCCTGGGGAGACTCCAGAAGTACCCCAAGATCTATGTCAGCACTGGAGAGGAATCCTCAGGTTCCGGCCCCGACTCCACATAAGGTCTTAGGCCCCGGCATCGAAGGAAGAGGAATCCCGAGAGGCCCCCGAGGAACTCGCATGGGGACTGGCCTTTCCTAAGGCCACCAGAGGGGGCCCCTGAGGTCCCGGTTTTAAGTCGAGAGCACCTGCCGCAACTCGAGAAAATCCAGGAGGTTTTGCCCTCCACGCGAGATGAGGGCCATTTCCGCTGAGGCATCTCGAGGCTAATCACATCTAACCACTGGAACTTCCAAAGGGTCCTTCACACCCTTGCTGCAATTCGAGAAGTTCCCCAACATACCCGTCTCCACTCGAGAGGAAGCACGAGGGTCCCGCACATATCCAGGGGAGCCCCGTTTCGGCCTCATAGCTCGAGAGGAGGGATCCTTTCCCTGTTTCGTAGTGAAATAATTCCCGGCGTTCTCGTCGCATCTCAAAAGGAGGTGCTCTCCACAGGAAAAGGGAGAGGAACTCCAGGGTCGTACCACCATTCCAAGAGTCCCCCAGATGTGTCAATCCATTCCAGAGGAACCTGTTTTCCCTGCACTGCCTTGACGTTCAAGCCGAGGATCGACTCCCACCACGTGAGCACGTGGGACAGCCCGGTGGGAAAGCCTCGTGGGAAAGCCTCGTGGGAAAGACTCGAGGGAAAACCATAGAATCTTTATTCACGCGGCGGAATGCGTGACACTGCTGCTACCGCTCTGGACGAAAGCCAAGTGCATGCCCGCATTCGAGACGAGGACTGACTCCCCTGGGGAGACTCCAGAAGTACCCCAAGATCTATGTCAGCACTGGCGAGGAATCCTCAGGTTCCGGCCCCGACTCCACATAAGGTCTAAGGCCCCGGCATCGACGGGAGAGGAATCCCGAGAGGCCCCCTCGCAACTCGCATGGGGACTGGCCAGTCCTGAGGCCACCAGAGCGGGTCCCTCAATTCCCTGCCGTAAGTGGAGTGCACCTGTCACAACTCGAGAAAATCCAGGAGGCTTTGCCCTCCAGGCGAGATGAGGCCCATTTCCGCTAAGGCTTCACGAGGCTAATCACGCCTAACATATGGAACTTCAAAAAGGTCCTTCACACCCTAGTGGCAACTCAAGAATTTTCCCAATCTACCCGTCTCCACTCTAGAGGAAGCACGAGGGTCCTGCCCACATCCAGAGGAGTACCGTTTCCGCCTCGCAGCTCGAGATGAGGGATATTGTCACTGCTCTGTCGGGAAAGAATTTTGGGCGTTCCTGTCGCATCTCAAGGGGAGGTGCTCTCCACAGGATGGGCGAGAGGAATTCCAGCCTCGTGCCACCATTCCAAGAGTCGCCAGATATCTCAGTCCATTCCAGAGGAACCTGTTTTCCCTGCACTGCCTGGACTTTGATTGCGAGGATCGACTGCCACCACGGTGGCACGTGGTACAGCCCTGTGGGAAAGCCTCGAGGGAAAGCCTTTAGGGAAAATCACAGATCCCTTCATCCAGGCGATGGGAAGCGTGACACTGCTGCTACAGTTCGGGAGGAAAGCGCACGTGCATGCCCCATTTGAGACGAGGACTTACTCCCCTGGCGAGACTCCAGAAGTACCCCAAGATCCATGTCAGCATTGGAGAGGAAACCTCAGGTTCCGGGCCCGACTCCAAACAAGGTCTTAGGCACCGACACCGAAGGGACAGGTTTCCTGAGAGGCAGGCGAGCAACTCGCACGGGGACTGGCCTTTCCTGAGGCCACCAGAGCGGGTCCCTGAGGTCCCCGTCGTAAGTCGAGAGCACCTGCCGCAACTCGAGAAAATCCAGGAGGTTTTGCCCTCCAGGCGAGATGAGGCCCATTTCCGCTGAGGCTTCTAGAGGCTAATCACATCTAAACACTGTAACTTCCAAAGGATCCTTCACACCCTTGCTGCAACTCAAGAAGCTCCCCGACATACCCGTCTCCACTCGAGAGGAAGCACGATGGTCCCGCACACATCCAGGGGAGCCCCGTTTCCCCCTCCTAGCTCGAGATGAGGAATCCTTTCCCTGTTTCATAGGGAAAGAATTCCCAGCGTTCCCGTCGCATATCAAGAGGAGGCGCTCTCCACAGGAAAGGCGAGAGGAAGTCCAGGGTCGTGCCACCATTCCAAGAGTGCCCCAGATGTGTCACTCCATTCCAGAGGAACCTGTTTTCCCTGCACTGCCTTGAAGTACAAGCCGAGGATCGACTCCCACCGCGTGTGCACGTGGGACAGCCCTGTGGGAAAGCCTCGTGGGAGAGCCTCGTGGGAAAGACTCGAGGGAAAACCATAGATCCTTTGATCCACGCGGCGGACTGAGTGACACTGCTGCAACCGCTCTGGAGGAAAGCAAAGTGCATGCCCGCATTGGAGTTGAGGACTGACTCCCCTGGAGAGACTCCAGAAGTACCCCAAGATCCATGTCAGCACTGGAGAGGAATCCTCAGGTTCCGGCCCCGACTCCACACAAGGACTTAGGCCCCGGCATCGACGGGAGAGGAATCCCGAGAGGCCCCCGAGGAACTCGCATGGGGACTGGCCTTTCCTGAGGCCACCAGAGCGGGTCCCTGAAGGCCCCGTCGTAAGTCGAGAGCACCTGGTGAAACTCGAGAAAATCCAGGAGGTTTTGCCCTCCACGCGAGATGAGGGCCATTTCCGCTGAGGCATCTCGAGGCTAATCACATCTAACCACTGGAACTTCCAAAGGGTCCTTCACACCCTTGCTGCAACTCAAGAAGCTCCCGACATACCTGTCTCCACTCGAGAGGAAGCACGAGGGTCCCGCACACATCCAGGGGAGCCCCGTTTCCGCCTCCTAGCTCGAGATGAGGGATCCTTTCCCTGTTTCGTAGGGAAAGAATTCCCGGCGTTCCTGTCGCATTTCAAGGGGAGGCGCTCTCCACAGGAAAGGCGAGAGCAACTCCAGGGTCATGCCACCATTCCAAGAGTCCCCCAGATGTGTCAGTCAATTCCAGAGGAACCTGTTTTCCCTACACTGCCTCGACGTTCAAGCCGAGGATCGACTTCCACCACGTGTGCACATTTGACAGCACTGTGGGAAAGCCTCGTGGGAAAGCCTCGTGGGAAAGACTCGAGGGAAAACCATAGATCCTTTGATCCACGCGGCAGAATGCGTGACACTGCTGCTACCGCTCTGGAGGAAAGCGCAAGTGCATGCCCGCATTCGAGACGAGGACTGACTCCCCTGGGGAGACTCCAGAAGTACCCCAAGATCCATGTCAGCACTGGAGAGGAATCCTCAGGTTCCGGCCCCGACTCCACACAAGGTCTTAGGCCCCGGCATCGACGGGAGAGGAATCCCGAGAGGCCCCCGAGGAACTCGCATGGGGACTGGCCTTTCCTGAGGCCACCAGAGCGGGTCCCTGTCGTCCCCGTCGTAAGTCGAGAGCACCTGCCGCAACACGAGAAACTCCAGGAGGTTTTGCCCTCCAGGCGAGATGAGGCCCATTTCCGCTGAAGCTTCTCGAGGCTAATCACATCTAACCACTGGAACTTCCAAAGGGTCCTTCACACCCTTGCTGCAACTCAAGAAGTTCCCCGACATACCCGTCTCCACTCGAGATGAAGCACGAGGGTCCCGCACACATCCAGGGGAGCCCCGAATCCGCCTCCTAGCTCGAGAGGAGGGATCCTTTCCCTGCTTCGTAGGGAAAGAATTCCCGGCGTTCCCGTCGCATCTCAAGAGGAGGCGCTCTCCACAGGAAAGGCGAGAGGAACTCCAGGGACTTGCCACCATTCCCAGAGTCCGCCAGATGTGTCAGTCCATTCCAGAGGAACGTATTTTCCCTGTACTGCCTCGACGTTCATGCCGAGATCGACTCCCACCACGGTGGCACGTGGGACAGCCCTGTGGGAAAGCCTCGTGGGAAGGCCTCGAGGGAAAGCCATAGATCCCTTCATCCACGAGGCGGAAAGCGTGACACAGCTGCTACTGCTCTGGAGGAAAGCGCAAGTGCATGCCCGCATTCGAGACGAGGACTGACTCCCCTGGGGAGACTCCAGAAGTACCCCAAGACCCATGTCAGCACTGGAGAGGAATCCTCAGGTTCCGGCCCCGACTCCACACAAGGTCTTAGGCCCCGGCATCGACGGGAGAGGAATCCCGAGAGGCCCCCGAGGAACTCGCATGGGGACTGGCCTTTCCTGAGGCCACCAGAGCGGGTCCCTGAGGTCCCCGTCGTAAGTCGAGAGTACCTGCCACAACTCGAGAAAATCCAGGAGGTTTTGCCCTCCAGGCGTGATGAGGGCCATTTCCGCTGAGGCTTCTCGAGACTAATCACATCTAACCACTGGAACTTCCAAAGGGTCCTTCACACCCTTGCTGCAACTCAAGAAGTTCCCCGACATACCCGACTCCACTCGAGAGGAAGCACGAGGGTCCCGCACACATCCAGGGGAGCCCCGTTTCCGCCTCCTAGCTCGAGATGAGGGATCCTTTCCCTGTTTCGTAGGGAAATAATTCCAGGCGTTCCCGTCGCACCTCAAGAGGAGGCGCTCTCCACAGGAAAGGCGAGAGGAACTCCAGGGTCGTGCCACCATTCCAAGAGTCCCCGGATGTGTCAGTCCATTCCAGCGGATCCTGTTTTCCCTGCACTGCCTTGACGTTCAAGCCGAGGATCGACTCCCACCACGTGTGGACGTGGGACAGCCCTGTGGGAAAGCCTCGTGGGAAAGCCTCGTGGGAAAGACTCGAGGGAAAACCATAGATCCTTTGATCCACGCGGCAGAATGCGTGAAACTGCTGCTACCGCTCTGGAGAAAAGCGCAAGTGCATGCCCGCATTCGAGACGAGGACTGACTCCCCTGGGGAGACTCCAGAAGTACCCCAAGATCCATGTCAGCACTGGAGAGGAATCCTCAGGTTCCGGCCCCGACTCCACACAAGGTCTTAGGCCCCGGTATCGACGGGAGAGGAATCCCGAGAGGCCCCCGATGAACTCGCATGGGGACTGGCCTTTCCTGAGGCCACCAGAGCGGGTCCCCGAGGTCCCAGTCGTAAGTCGAGTGCACCTGCCGCAACTCGAGAATATCCAGGAGGTTTTGCCCTCCAGGCGAGATGAGGCCCATTTCCGCTGAGGCTTCTCGAGGCTAATCACACCTAACCTCTGGAACTTCCAAAAGGTCCTTCACACCCTTGCTGCAACTCAAGAAGTTCCCTGATATACCCGTCTCCACTCGAAAGGAAGCGCGAGAATCCCAGGAAAATCCACAGGAGCGCCGTTTCCGCCTCGTAGCTCGAGATGAGGGATCCTTTCCCCGTTTGGTCAGAAAAGAATTCCCGGCGTTCTAGTCGCATCTCAAGAGGAGGCGCTCTCCATAGGAAAGGCGAGAGGAACTCCAGGGTCGTGCCACCATTCCCAGAGTCTGCCAGATGTCTCAGTAAATACCAGAGGAACCTGTTTTCCCTGCACTGACTCGACTTTCATGCCGAGGATCGACTCACACCACGGTGGCACCTGGGACAGCCCTGTGGGAAAGCCTCGTGGGAAAGCCTCGTGGAAAATCCTCGAGGGAAAGCCACAGACCCCATGACTCACTAGATGGCAAGCGTGACACTGCTGCTACAAATCGGGAGGAAAGCGCACGTGCATGCCCCCTCTCGAGACGAGGACACGCTCCCCTGGGGAGACTCCAAAAGTACCCCAAAATCCATGTCACCATTGGAGAGGAATCCTCAGGTTCCGGCCCCGACTCCACACAAGGTCTTAGGCCCCGGCATCGACGGGAGAGGAATCCCGAGAGGCCCCCGAGGAACGCGCATGGGGACTGGCCTTTCCTGAGGCCACCAGAGCGGGTCCCTGAGGTCCCCGTTGTAAGTCGAGAGCACCTGCAGCAACTCGACAAAATCCAGGAGGTTTTGCCCTCCAGGCGAGATGAGGTCCATTTCCGCTGAGGCTTCTCGAGGCTAATCACATCTAACCACTGGAACTTCCAAAGGGTTCTTCACACCCTTGCTGCAACTCAAGAAGTTCCCCGACATACCCGTCTCCACTCGAGGGGAAGCACGAGGGTCCCGCACACATCCAGGGAAGCCCCGTTCCCGCCTCCTAGCTCGAGATGAGGGATCCTTTCCCTGTTTCGTAGGGAAAGAATTCCCGGCGTTCCCGTCACACCTCAAGAGGAGGCGCTCTCCACAGGAAAGGCGAGAGAAACTCCAGGTTCGTGCCACCATTCCAAGAGTCCCCCAGATGTGTCAGTCCATTCCAGAGGAACCTGTTTTCCCTGCACTGCCTTGACTTTCGAGCCGAGGATCGACTCCCACCACGTGTGGACGTGGGACAGCCCTGTGGGAAAGCCTCGTGGGAAAGCCTCGTGGGAAAGACTCGAGGGAAAACCATAGATCCTTTGATCCACGCGGCGGACTGCGTGACACTGCTGCTACCGCTCTGGAGGAAAGCGCAAGTGCATGCCCGCATTCGAGACGAGGACTGACTCCACTGGATAGACTCCAGAAGTACCCCAAGATCCATGTCAGCACTGGAGAGGAATCCTCAGGTTCCGGCCCTGACTCCACACAAGGTCTTAGGCCCCGGCATCGACGGGACAGGAATCCCGAGAGGCCCCCGAGGAACTCGCATGGGGACTGGCGTTTCCTGAGCCCACCAGAGCGGGTCCCCGAGGTCCCCGTCGTAAGTCGAGAGCACCTGCGGCAACTCGAGAAAATCCAGGAGGTTTTGCCCTCCAGGCGAGATGAGGTCCATTTCCGCTGAGGCTTCTCGAGGCTAATCACATCTAACCACTGGAACTTCCAAAGGGTCCTTCACACCCTTGCTGCAACTCAAGAAGTTCCCCGACATACCCGTCTCCACTCGAGAGGAAGCACGAGGGTCCCGCACACATCCAGGGGAGCCCCTTTTCCGCCTCCTAGCTCAAGATGAGCGATCCTTTCCCTGTTTCGTAGGGAAAGAATTCCCGGGGTTCCCGTCGCACCTCAAGAGGAGGCGCTCTCCACAGGAAAGGCGAGAGGAAGTCCAGGGTCGTGCAATCATTCCAAGAGTCCCCCAGATGTGTCAGTCCATTCCAGAGGAACCTGTTTTCCCTGCACTGCCTCGACGTTGAAGCCGAGGATCGACTCCCACCACGTGTGCACGTGGGACAGCCCTGTGGGAAAGCCTCGTGGGAAAGACTCGTGGGAAAGACTCGAGGGAAAAACATAGATCCTTTGATCCACGCGGCAGAATGCGTGACACTGCTGCTACCGCTCTGGAGAAAAGCGCAAGTGCATGCCCGCATTCGAGACGAGGACTGACTCCCCTGGGGAGACTCCAGAAGTACCCCAAGATCCATGTCAGCACTGGAGAGGAATCCTCAGGTTCCGGCCCCGACTCCACACAAGGTCTTAGGCCCCGGCATCGACGGGAGAGGAATCCCGAGAGGCCCCCGAGGAACTTGCATGGGGACTGGCCTTTCCTGAGGCCACCAGAGCGGGTCCCTGATTTCCCCGTCGTAAGTCGAGAGCACCTGCGGCAACTCGAGAAAATCCAGGAGGTTTTGCCCTCCAGGCGTGATGAGGGCCATTTCCGCTGAGGCTTCTCGAGACTAATCACATCTAACCACTGGAACTTCCAAAGGGTCCTTCACACCCTTGCTGCAACTCAAGAAGTTCCCCGACATACCCGTCTCCACTCGAGAGGAAGCACGAGGGTCCCGCACACATCCAGGGGAGCCCCGTTTCCGCCTCCTAGCTCGAGATGAGGGATCCTTTCCCTGTTTCGTAGGGAAATAATTCCAGGAGTTCCCGTCGCACCTCAAGAGGAGGCGCTCTCCACAGGAAAGGCGAGAGGAACTCCAGGGTCGTGCCACCATTCGAAGAGTCCCCGGATGTGTCAGTCCATTCCAGAGGATCCTGTTTTCCCTGTACTGCCTTGACGTTCAAGCCGAGGATCGACTCCCACCACGTGTGCACGTGGGACAGCCCTGTGGGAAAGCCTCGTGGGAAAGCCTCGTGGGAAAGACTCGAGGGAAAACCATAGATCCTTTGATCCACGCGGCAGAATGCGTGAAACTCCTGCTACCGCTCTGGAGAAAAGCGCAAGTGCATGCCCGCATTCGAGACGAGGACTGACTCCCCTGGGGAGACTCCAGAAGTACCCCAAGATCCATGTCAGCACTGGAGAGGAATCCTCAGGTTCCGGCCCCGACTCCACACAAGGTCTTAGGCCCCGGTATCGACGGGAGAGGAATCCCGAGAGGCCCCCGAGGAACTCGCGTGGGGACTGGCCTTTCCTGAGGTCACCAGAGCGGGTCCCTGAGGTCCCCGTCCTAAGTCGAGAGCACCTGCCGCAACTCGAGAAAATCCAAGAGGTTTTGCCCTCCAGGCGAGATGAGGCCCATTTCCGCTGAGGCTTCTCGAGGCTAATCACATCTAACCACTGGAACTTCCAAAGGGTCCTTCACACCCATGCTGCAACTCAAGAAGTTCCCCGACATACCCGTCTCCACTCGAGAGGAAGCACGAGGGTCCCGCACACATCCAGGGGAGCCCCGTTTCCGCCTCCTAGATCGAGAGGTGGGATCCTTTCCCTGTTTCGTAGGGAAAGAATTCCCGGCGTTCCCGTCGCACCTCAAGAGGAGGCGCTCTCCACAGGAAAGGCGAGAGGAACTCCAGGGTTGTGCCACCATTCCAAGAGTCCCCCAGATGTGTCAGTCCATTCCAGAGGAACCTGTTTTCCCTGCACTGCCTTGAGTTTTGAGCCGAGTATCGACTCCCACCACGTGTGCACGTGGGACAGCCCAGTGGGAAAGCCTCGTGGGAAAGCCTCGTGGGAAAGACTCGAGGGAAAACCATAGATCCTTTGATCCACGCGGCGGACTGCGTGACACTGCTGCTACCGCTGTGGAGGAAAGCGCAAGTGCATGCCCGCATTCGAGACGAGGACTGACTCCCCTGTAGAGACTCCATCAGTACCCCAAGATCCATGTCAGCACTGGAGCGGAATCCTCAGGTTCCTGCCCTACTCCACACAAGGTCTTAGGCCCCGGCATCGACGGGAGAGGAATCCCGAGAGGCCCCCGAGGAACTCGCATGGGGACTGGCGTTTCCTGAGGCCACCAGAGCGGGTCCCCGAGGTCCCCGTCGTAAGTCGAGAGCACCTGCTGCAACTCGAGAAAATCCAGGAGGTTTTGCCCTCCAGGCGAGATGAGGCCCATTTCCGCTGAGGCTTCTCGAGGCTAATCACATCTAACCACTGGAACTTCCAAAGGGTCCTTCACACCCTTGCTGCAACTCAAGAAGTTCCCCGACATACCCGTGTCCACTCGAGAGGAAGCACGAGGGTCCCGCACACATCCAGGGGAGCCCCTTTTCCGCCTCCTAGCTTGAGATGAGTGATCCTTTCCCTGTTTCGTAGGGAAGGAATTCCCGGCGTTCCCGTCGCAGATCAAGAGGAGGCGCTCTCCACAGGAAAGGCGAGAGGAACTCCAGGGTCGTGCCACCATTCCAAGAGTCCCCCAGATGTGTCAGTCCATTCCAGAGGAACCTGTTTTCCCTGCACTGCCTTGACGTTCAAGCCGAGGATCGACTCCCACCACGTGTGCACGTGGGACAGCCCTGTGGGAAAGCCTCGTGGGAAAGCCTAGCCTGGTGGGAAAGACTCGAGGGAAAACCATAGATCCTCTGATCCACGCGGCGGACTGCGTGACACTGCTGCTACCGCTCTGGAGGAAAGGGCAAGTGCATGCCCGCATTCGAGACGAGGACTGACTCCCCTGGGGAGACTCCAGAACTACCCCATGATCCATGTCAGCACTGGAGAGGAATCCTCAGGTTCCGGCCCCGACTCCACACAAGGACTTAGGCCCCGGCATCGACGGGAGAGGAATCCCGAGAGGCCACCGAGGAACTCGCATGGGGACTGGCCTTTCGTGAGGCCACCAGAGCGGGTCCCCGAGGTCCTCGTCGTAAGTCGAGAGCACCTGCCGCAACTCGAGAAAATCCAGGAGGTTTTGCCCTCCAGGCGAGATGAGGCCCATTTCCGATGAGGCTTCTCGAGGCTCATCACATCTAACCACTGGAACTTCCAAAGGGTCCTTCACACCCTTGCTGCAACTCACGAAGTTCCCCGACATACCCGTCTCCTCGCGAAAGGAAGCACGAGGGTCCCGACCACATCCAGAGGAGCCCCGTTTCCGCCTCGTAGCTCGAGATGAGGGATGCTTTCGCCGCTAGGTCGGGAAAGAATTCCTGGCGTTCCCGTCTCACCTCAGAGGAGGCGCTCTCCACCGGAAAGGCAAGAGGAACTCCAGCGTCGTGCCACCATTCCAAGAGTCCCCCAGATGTCTCAGTCCATTCTAGAGGAAACTGTTTTCCCTGCACTGCCTCGAATTTCACGCCGAGGATCGACACACACCACGGTGGTACGTGGGACATCCCTGTGGGAAAGCCTCGTGGGAAATCCTCGAGGGAAAGCCACAGATCCCTTGATCCAGGCAATGGGAAGCGTGACACTGCTGCTACAGTTCTGGAGGAAAGCGGACGTGCATGCCGCCATTTGAGACGAGGACTTACTCCCCTGGGGAGACTCCAGAAGTACCCCAAGATCCATGTCAGCACTGGAGAGGAATCCTCAGGTTCCGGCCCCGACTCCACACAAGGTCTTAGGCCCCGGCATCGACGGGAGAGGAATCCCGAGAGGTCCCCGAGAAACTCGCATGGGGACTGGCCTTTCCTGAGGCCACCAGAGCGGATCCCTGAGGTCCCCGTCGTAAGTCGAGAGCACCTGCCGCAACTCGAGAAAATCCAGGAGGTTTTGCTCTCCAGGCGAAATGAGGCCCATTTCCCCTGAGGCTTCTCGAGGCTAATCACACCTAACCTCTGGAACTTCCAAAAGGTCCTTCACACCCTTGCTGCAACTCAAGAAGTTCCCTGATATACCCGTCTCCACTCGAAAGGAAGCGCGAGAATCCCAGGAAAATCCACAGGAGCGCCGTTTCCGCCTCGTAGCTCGAGATGAGGGATCCTTTCCCCGTTTGGTCAGAAAAGAATTCCCGGCGTTCTAGTCGCATCTCAAGAGGAGGCGCTCTCCATAGGAAAGGCGAGAGGAACTCCAGGGTCGTGCCACCATTCCCAGAGTCTGCCAGATGTCTCAGTAAATACCAGATTAACCTGTTTTCCCTGCACTGACTCGACTTTCATGCCGAGGATCGACTCACACCACGGTGGCACCTGGGACAGCCCTGTGGGAAAGACTCGTGGGAAAGCCTCGTGGAAAATCCTCGAGGGAAAGCCACAGACCCCATGACTCACTAGATGGGAAGCGTGACACTGCTGCTACAAATCGGGAGGAAAGCGCACGTGCATGCCCCCTCTCGAGACGACGACTCGCTCCCCTGGGGAGACTCCAAAAGTACCCCAAAATCCATGTCACCACTAGAGAGGAAACCTCAGGTTCTGGCTCCGACTCAACACAAGGTCTTAGGCCCCGGCATCGACGGGAGAGAAATCCCGAGAGGCCCCCGAACAAATCGAATGGGGCCTGGCCAGTCCTGAGGCCACCAGAGCGGGTCCTTAGGTCACCGTTGTAAGACCAGAACACCTGCCACAACTCCAGAAAATCCAGGAGGTTTTTCCCCTCAGGTTAGATGAGGACAATTTCAGCTGAGGCGTCTCGAGGCTAATCACATCGAACCTCTGGAACATCCAAAGTGTCCATAACACCCTGGCTGCAACTCAAGAAGTTCCCCGACATACCCTTATCCCCTCCAGAGGAAGCACGAGGGTCTCGCCCACATGCAGAGGAGCACCATATCCGCCTCGTAGCTCGAGATGAGGGATCCTTTCGCTGCTTTTTCGGGAAAGAATTCTGGGCATTCCCGTCCCATCTCATGAGGAGGCTCTCTCCACAGGAAAGGAGAGAGGAAATCCAGTGTCGGGCTACCATACCAAGGGTCCCCCAGATTTCTCAGTCCATTCCAGAAGAACCTGTTTTCCCTACACTGCCTCGACTTTCATGCTGAGGATCGCCTCCCACCATGGTGGCACGTGGGACAGCCCTGTGGGTAAGCCTCGTGGGAAAACCTCGAGGGAAAGCAACAGATCCCTTGATCCACTCGACAGGAAGCGTGACACTGCTTCTACCTCTCTGGAGGAAAGCGCACGTGCATGCCCGCATTCGAGACGAGGACTGACTCCCCTGGGGAGACTCCAGAATTACCCCAAGATCCATGTCAGCACTGGAGAGGAATCCTCAGGTTCTGGCCCCGACTCCACACAAGGTGTAAGGCCCCGGCATCGAAGGGAGAGGAATCCCGAGAGGCCACCGAGCAAGTCGCATGGGGACTGGCCTTTCCTGAGGCCACCAGAGCGGGTCCCCGAGGTCCCCGTCGTAAGTCGAGAGCACCTGCCGCAACTCGAGAAAATCCAGGAGGTTTTGCCCTCCAGGCGAGATGAGGCCCATTTCCGCTGAGGCTTCTCGACGCTAATCACATCTAACCACTGGAACTTCCAAAGGGTCCTTCACACCCTTGCTGCAACTCAAGAAGTTCCCCGACATACCCGTCTCCACTCGAGAGGAAGAACGAGGGTCCCGCACACATCCAGGGGAGCCCCGTTTCCGCCTCCTAGCTCGAGATGAGGGATCCTTTCCCTGTTTCGTAGGGAAAGAATTCCCGGCGTTCCCGTCGCATCTCAAGAGGAGGCGCTCTCCACAGGAAAGGCGAGAGGAACTCCAGGGTCGTGCCACCATTCCAAGAGTCCCCCAGATGTGTCAGTCCATTCCAGAGGAACCTGTTTTCCCTGCACTGCCTTGACGTTCAAGCCGAGGATTGACTCCCACCACGTGTGCACGTGGGACAGCCCTGTGGGAAAGCCTCGTGGGAAAGCCTCGTGGGAAAGACTCGAGGGAAAAACGTAGATCCTTTGATCCACGCGGCGGACTGCGTGACACTGCTGCTACCGCTCTGGAGGAAAGCGCAAGTGCATGCCCGCATTGGAGACGAGGACTGACTCCCCTGGGGAGACTCCAGAAGTACCCCAAGATCCATGTCAGCACTGGAGAGGAATCCTCAGGTTCCGGCCCCGACTCCACACAAGGTCTTAGGCCCCGGCATCGACGGGAGAGGAATCCCGAGAGGCCCCCGAGGAACTCGCATGGGGACTGGCCTTTCCTGAGGCCACCAGAGCGGGCCCCTGAGGTACCCGTCGTAAGTCCAGAGCACCTGCTTCAACTCGAGAAAATCCAGGAGGTTTTGCCTTCCAGGCGAGATGTGTCCCATTTCCGCTGAGGCCTCTCGAGGCTAATCACATCTAACCACTGGAACTTCCAAAGGGTTCTTCACACCCTTGTTGCAACTCAAGAAGTTCCCCGACATACCCGTCTCCACTCGAGAGGAAGCACGAGGGTCCCGCACACATCCAGGGGAGAACCGTTTCCGCCTCCTAGCTCGAGATGAGGGATCCTTTCCCTGTTTCGTAGGGAAAGAATTCCCGGCGTTCCTGTCGCATCTCAAGAGGAGGTGCTCTCCACAGGAAAGGCGAGAGGAACTCCAGGGTCGTGCCACCATTCCCAGAGTCCCCCAGATGTCCCAGTCCATTCCAGAGGAACCTGTTTTCCCTCCACTGCCTCGACTTTCACGCCTCAGATCGACTCACACCACGGTGGCACATGGGACAGCCCTGTGGGAAAGCCTCATGGGAAAGCCTTGTGGGAAAACCTCGAGGGAAAGCCACAGATCCCATGAACGACGCGACGGGAAGCGTGACAATGCTGCTACTGCTCTGGAGGAAAGCGCACGTGCATGCCCCCATTCGAGACAAGGACTGACTCCCCTGGGGAGAGTCCAGAAGTACCCCAAGAACCATGTCAGCACTGGAGAGGAATCCTCAGTTTCCGTGCCCAACTCAACACGGGGTCTTAGGCCCCGGCATCGACGGGAGAGGAATCCCAAGAGGTCCCCGAGAAGCTCGAATGCGGTCTGGCCAGGCCTGAGGCCACCAGAGCGGGTCCCTTAGGTCTCCGTCGTAACACTAGAGCACCTGCCGCAACTCGGGAAAATCCAGGAGGATCTCCCCTCCAGGCTAGATGAGGCCCATGTGCGCTGCGGCTTCTCGAGGCTAATCACACCTAAACTCTGGAACTTCCAAAAGGTCCTTCACATCCTTGCTGCAACTCAAGAAGTTACCCGACATACCCCTCTCCACTCTAGAGGAAGCTCCAGGGTCCCGCCCATATCCAGTGGAGCGCCATTTCCGCCTCGTAGCTCCATATGAGGGATCCTTTCGCTGCTTGGTCGGGAAAGAATTCTGGGCTTTCCTGTCGCATCTCAAGAGAAGGCTCTCTCCACAGGAAAGGCGAGAGGAACTCCAGGATAGTGCCACCATTCCCAGAGTCCCCCAGATATTTCAGTCCATTCCAGAGGAAACTGTTTTCCCTGCACTGCCTCGACTTTCACTCCACGGATCGACTCACACCACGGTGGCACGTGGGACAGCCCTGTTGGAAAGCCTCATGGGAAAGCCTCGTGCGAAATCCTCGAGGGAAAGCCACAGATCCCATTATCGACGTGACGAAAAGCGTGACACTTCTGCTACAGCTCGGGAGGAAAGCGCACGTGATGCCCCCTCTCGAGACCAGGACTAACTCCCCTGGGGAGACTCCAAAAGTACCCCAAGATCCATGTCAGCACTGGAGAGGAATCCTCAGTTTCCGGGCCCGATTCCACACAAGGTCTTAGTCCCGGGCATCGAAAAGAGAGGAATCACGAGAGGCCCCTGGGAAACTCGAATGGGGTCTGGCCAGGCCTGAGGCCACCAGAGCCAGTCCGTTAGGTCACCATCGTAAGACGAGAGCACCTTCCGCAAGTCGAGAAAATCCAAGAGGTTCTCCCCTCCAGGCTAGATGAGGCCCTTTTCCGCTGAGGCGTCTCGAGGCTAATCACATCTAACCTCTGGAACTTCCAAAGGGTCCTTCACACCCTTGCTGCAACTCAAGAAGTTCCCGGACATACCCGTCTCCACTCGAGAGGAAGCACGATGGTCCCACCCACATCCAGAGGAGCCCCGTTTCCGCCTCCTAGCTCGAGATGAGGGGATCCTTTCCCTGCTTGGTCGGAAAAGAATACCCAGTCTTCCTGTTGCATGTCAAGAGGAGGCGCTCCTCACAGAAAAGGCGAGAGGAACTCAACGGTCGTGCCACAATTCCCAGAGTCCCCCAGATGTCTCATTCCATTCCAGAGGAACCTGTTTTCCCTGCACTGCCTCGACTTTCACGCCCAGGATCCACTCCCACCACGGTGGCAGTTGGGATAGCACTGTGGAAAATCCTCCTGGAAAGCCTCATGGGAAAGCCTCGAGGGAAAGCCACAGATCCCTTGATTCACGCGACGGGAAGCGTGACACTGCTGCTACCCCTCTGGAGGAAAGCGGACGTGCATGCTCCCATTCGAGACGAGAACTTATCCCCTGGGGAGACTCCAAAAGTACCCCAAGATCCATGTCAGCACTGGAGAGGAATCCTCAGGTTCCGGCCCCGACTCCACACCAGGTCTAAGGCCCCGGCATCGACGGGAGAGGAATCCCGAGAGGCCCCCGCGCAACTCGCATGGGGACTGGCCAGTCCTGAGGCCACCAGAGCGGGTCCCTCAATTCCCTGTCGTAAGTGGAGTGCACCTGTCACAACTCGAGAAAATCCAGGAGGCTTTGCCCTCCAGGCGAGATGAGGCCCATTTCCGCTAAGGCTTCTCGAGGCTAATCACGCCTAACTTATGGAACTTCAAAAAGGTCCTTCACACCCTTGTTGCAACTCAAGAATTTCCCCGACATACCCGTGTCCACTCTAGAGGAAGCACGAGGGTCCCGCCCACATCCAGAGGAGCACCGTTTCCGCTTCGCAGCTCGAGATGAGGGATATTGTCACTGCTCTGTCGGGAAAGAATTTTGGGCGTTCCTGTCGCATCTCAAGGGGAGGTGCTCTCCACAGGATAGGCGAGAGGAATTCCAGCCTCGTGCCACCATTCCAAGAGTCCCCAGATATCTCAGTCCATTCCAGAGGAACCTGTTTTCCCTGCACTGCCTGGACTTTGATTGCGAGGATCGACTGCCACCACGGTGGCACGTGGGACAGCCCTGTGGGAAAGCCTCGAGGGAAAGCCTGGAGGGAAAGTCACAGATCCCTTCATCCAGGCGATGGGAAGCATGACACTGCTGCTACAGTTCGGGAGGAAAGCGCACGTGCATGCCCCATTTGAGACGAGGACTTACTCCCCTGGCGAGACTCCAGAAGTACCCCAAGATCCATGTCAGCACTGGAGAGGAATCCTCAGGTTCCGGGCCCGACTCCGAACAAGGTCTTAGGCACCGACACCGAAGGGACAGGTTTCCTGAGAGGCCCGCGAGCAACTCGCACGGGGACTGGCCTTTCCTGAGGCCACCAGAGAGGGTCCCTGAGGTCCCTGTCCTAAGTCGAGAGCACCTGCCGCAACTCGAGAAAATCCAGGAGGTTTTGCTCTCCAGGAGAGATGAGGCCCATTTCCGCTGAGGCTTCTCGAGGCTAATCACATCTAACCACTGGAACTTCCAAAGGGTCCTTCACACCCTTGCTGCAACTCAAGAAGCTCCCCGACATACCCGTCTCCACCCGAGAGGAAGCACGAGGGTCCCGCACACATCCAGGGGAGCAACGTTTCCGCCTCCTAGCTCGAGATGAGGAATCCGTTCCCTGTTTCATAGGGAAAGAATTCCCGGCGTTCCCGTCGCATCTCAAGAGGATGCGCTCTCCACAGGAAAGGCGAGAGGAACTCCAAGGTCGTGCCACCATTCCAAGAGTCCCCCAGATGTGTCAGTCCATTCCAGAGGAACCTGTTTCCCTGCACTGCCTTGACGTTCAAGCCGAGGATCGACTCCCACGACGTGTGCACGTGGGACAGACCTGTGGGAAAGCCTCGTGGGAAAGCCTCGTGGGAAAGCCTCGAGTGAAAAACATAGATCCTTTGATCCACGCGCCGGACTGCGTGACACTGCTGCTACCGCTCTGGAGGAAAGCGCAAGTGCATGCCCCCATTGGAGACGAGGACTGACTCCCCTGGGGAGACTCCAGAAGTACCCCAAGATCCATGTCAGCACTGGAGAGGAATCCTCAGGTTCCGGCCCCGACTCCACACAAGGTCGTAGGCCCCGGCATCGACGGGAGAGGAATCCCGAGCGGCCCCCGAGGAACTCGCATGGGGACTGGCCTTTCCTGAGGCCACCAGAGCGGGTCCCCGAGGTCCCCGTCATAAGTCGAGAGCACCTGCCGCAACTCGAGAAAATCCAGGAGGTTTTGCCCTCCAGGAGAGATGAGGCCCATTTCCGCTGAGGCTTCTCGAGGCTCATTACATCTAACCACTGGAACTTCCAAAGGGTCCTTCACACCCTTGCTGCAACTCAAGAAGTTCCCCGACATACCCGTCTCCACTCGAGAGGAAGCACGAGGGTCCCGCACACATCCAGGGGAGCCCCGTTTCCGCCTCCTAGCTCGAGAGGAGGGATCGTTTCCCTGTTTCGAAGGGAAAGAATTCCCGGCGTTCCCGTCGCATCTCAAGAGGAGGCGCTCTCCACAGGAAAGGCGAGAGGAAGTCCAGGGTCGTGCCACCATTCCAAGAGTCCCCCAGATGTGTCAGTCCATTCCAGAAGAACCTGTTTTCCCTGCACTGCCTTGACGTTCAAGCCGAGGATCGACTCCCACCACGTGTGCACGTGGGACAGCCCTGTGGGAAAGCCTCATGGGAAAGCCTCGTGGGAAAGACTCGAGGAAAAACCATAGATCCTTTGATCCACGCGGCGGACTGCGTGACACTGCTGCTACCGCTCTGGAGGAAAGCGCAAGTGCATGCCCGCATTCGAGACGAGGACTGACTCCCCTGGGGAGACTCCAGAAGTACCCCAAGATCCATGTCAGCACTGGAGAGGAATCCTCAGGTTCCGGCCCCGACTTCACACAAGGTCGTAGGCCCCGGCATCGACGGGAGAGGAATCCCGAGAGGCCCCCGAGGAACTCGCATGGGGACTGGCCTTTCCTGAGGCCACCAGAGCGGGTCCCCGAGGTCCCCGTCGTAAGTCGAGAGCACCTGCTGCAACTCGAGAAAATCCAGGAGGTTTTGCCCTCCAGGAGAGATGAGGCCCATTTCCGCTGAGGCTTCTCGAGGCTCATCACATCTAACCACTGGAACTTCCAAAGGGTCCTTCACACCCTTGCTGCAACTCAAGAAGTTCCCCGACATACCCGTCTCCACTCGAGAGGAAGCACGAGAGTCCCGAACCCATCCAGGGGAGCCCCGTTTCCGCCTCCTAGCTCGAGAGGAGGGAACCTTTCCCTATTTCGTAGGGAAAGAATTCTCGGCGTTCCGTCGCATCTCAAGAGGATGCGCTCTCCACAGGAAAGGCGAGAGGAACTCCAAGGCCGTGCCACAATTCCAAGAGTCCCCCAGAAGTGTCAGTCCATTCCAGAGGAACCTGTTTCCCTGCACTGCCTTGACGTTCAAGCCGAGGATCGACTCCCACGACGTGTGCACGTGGGACAGACCTGTGGGAAAGCCTCGTGGGAAAGCCTCGAGTGAAAAACATAGATCCTTTGATCCACGCGGCGGACTGCGTGACACTGCTGCTACCGCTCAGGAGGAAAGCGCAAGTGCATGCCCGCATTTGAGACGAGGACTGACTCCCCTGGGGAGACTCCAGATGTACCCCAAGATCCATGTCAGCACTGGAGAGGAATCCTCAGGTTCCGGCCCCAACTCCACACAAGGTCTTAGGCCCCGGCATCGACGGGAGAGGAATCCCGAGCGGCCCCCGAGGAACTCGCATGGGGACTGGCCTTTCCTGAGGCCACCAGAGCGGGTCCCCGAGGTCCCCGTCGTAAGTCGAGAGCACCTGCCGCAACTCGAGAAAATCCAGGAAGTTTTGCCCTCCAGAGGAGATGAGGCCCATTTCCGCTGAGGCTTCTCCAGGCTAATCACATCTAACCACTGGAACTTCCAAAGGGTCCTTCACACCCTTGCTGCAACTCAAGAATTTCCCCGACATACCCGTCTCCACTCGAGAGGAAGCACGAGGGTCCGGCACACATCCCGGGGAGCCCCGTTTCCGCCTCCTAGCTCGAGATGAGGGATCCTTTCCCTGTATGGTAGGGAAAGAATTCCCGGCATTCCCGTCGCATCTCAAGAGGAGGCGCTCTCCACAGGAAAGGCGAGAGGAACTCCAGGGTCGTGCCACCATTCCAAGAGTCCCCCAGATGTGTCAGTCCATTCCAGAGGAACCTGTTTTCCCTGCACTGCCTTGAGGTTCAAGCCGAGGATCGACTCCCACCACGTGTGCACGTGGGACAGCCCTGTGGGAAAGCCTCGTGGGAAAGCCTCGTGGGAAAGACTCGAGGGAAAACCATAGATCCTTTGATCCACGCGGCGGACTGCGTGACACTGCTGCTACCGCTCTGGAGGAAAGCGCAAGTGCATGCCCGCATTCGAGACGAGGAATGACTCCCCTGGGGAGACTCGAGAAGTACCCCAAGATCCATGTCAGCACTGGAGAGGAATCCTCAGGTTCCGGCCCCGACTCCACACAAGGTCTTAGGCCCCGGCATCGACGGGAGAGGAATCCCGAGAGGCCCCCGAGGAACTCGCATGGGGACTGGCCTTTCCTGAGGCCACCAGAGCGTGTCCCTGAGGTCCCCGTTGTAAGTCGAGAGAACCTGCCGCAACTCGACAAAATCCAGGAGGCTTTGCCCTCCAGGCGAGATGAGGCCCATTTCCGCTGAGGCTTCTCAAGGCTAATCACATCTAAACACTGGAACTTCCAAAGGGTCCTTCACACCCTTGCTGCAACTCAAGAAGTTCCCCGACATACCCGTCTCCACTCGAGAGGAAGCACGAGGGTCCCGCACACATCCAGGCGAGCCCCGTTTCCACCTCCTAGCTGGAGATGAGGGATCCTTTCCCTGTTTCGTAGGGAAAGAATTCCCGGCGTTCCCGTCGCATCTCTAGAGGAGGCGCTCTCCACAGGAAAGGCGAGAGGAACTCCAGGGTCGTGCCACCATTCCAAGAGTCTCCCAGATGTGTCAGTCCATTCCGGAGATACCTGTTTTCCCTGCACTGCCTTGACGTTCCAGCCGAGGATCGACTCCCACCACGTGTGCACGTGGGACAGCCCTGTGGGAAAGACTCGTGGGAAAGCCTCGTGGGAAAGACTCGAGGGAAAACCATAGATCCTTTGATCCACGCGGCGGAATGTGTGGCACTGCTGCTACCGCTCTGGAGAAAAGCGCAAGTGCATGCTCGCATTCAAGACGAGGACTGACTCCCCTGGGGAGACTCCAGAAGTACCCCAAGATCCATGTCAGCACTGGCGAGGAATCCTCAGGTTCCGGCCCCGACTCCACACAAGGTCTTAGGCCCCGGCATCGACGGGAGAGGAATCCCGAGAGGCCCCCGAGGAACTCGCATGGGGACTGGCCTTTCCTGAGGCCACCAGAGCAGGTCCCTGAGGTCCCCGTTGTAAGTCGAGAGCACCTGCTGCAACTCGAGAAAATCCAGGAGGTTTTGCCCTCCAGGAGAGATGAGGCCCATTTTCGCTGAGGCTTTTCGAGTCTAATCACATTTAACCACTGGAACTTCCAAAGGGTCCTTCACACCCTTGCTGCAACTCAAGAAGTTCCCCGACATACCCGTCTCCACTAGAAAGGAAGCACGAGGGTCCCGCACACATCCAGGTTAGCCCCGTTTCCGCCTCCTAGCTCGAGATGAGGGATCCTTTCCCTGTTTCGTAGGGAAAGAATTCCCGGCGTTCCCGTCGCATCTCAAGAGGAGGCGCTCTCCATAGGAAAGGCGAGAGGAACTCCAGGGTCGTGCCACCATTCCAAGAGTCCCCCAGATGTGTCAGTCCATTCCAGAGGAACCTGTTTTCCCTGCACTGCCTTGACGTTCAAGCCGAGGATCGGCTCCCACCACGTGTGCACGTGGGACCGCCCTGTGGGAAAGCCTCGTGGGAAAGCCTCGTGGGAAAGACTCGAGGCAAAACAATAGATCCTTTGATCCACGCGGCGGACTGCGTGACACTGCTGCTACCGCTCTGGAGGAAAGCGCAAGTGCATGCCCGCATTCGAGACGAGGACTGACTCCCCTGGGGAGACTCCAGAAGTACCCCAAGATCCATGTCAGCACTGGAGAGGAATCCTGAGGTTCCAGCCCCGACTCCACAGAAGGTCTTAGGCCCTGGCATCGACGGGAGAGGAATCCCGAGAGGCCCACGAGGACCTCGCATGGGACTGGCCTTTCCTGAGGCCACCAGAGCGGGTCCCTGAAGTCCCCGTCGTAAGTCGAGAGCACCTGCCGCAACTCGAGAAAATCCAGGAGGTTTTGCCCTCCAGAGGAGATGAGGCCCATTTCCGCTGAGGCTTCTCCAGGCTAATCACATCTAACCACTGGAACTTCCAAAGGGTCCTTCACACCCTTGCTGCAACTCAAGAAGTTCCCCGACATACACGTCTCCACTCGAGAGGAAGCACGAGGGTCCCGCACACATCCAGGGGAGCCCTGTTTCCGCCTCCTAGCTCGAGATGAGGGATCCTTTCCCTGTTTCGTAGGGAAAGAATTCCCGGCGTTCCCGTCGCATCTCAAGAGGAGGCGCTCTCCACAGGAAAGGCGAGAGGAACTCCAGGGTCGTGCCACCATTCCAAGAGTCCCCCAGATGTGTCAGTCCATTCCAGAGGAACCTGTTTTCGCTGCACTGCCTTGACGTTCAAGCCGAGGATCGGCTCCCACCACGTGTGAACGTGGGACAGCCCTGTGGGAAAGCCTCGTGGGAAAGCCTAGCCTGGTGGGAAAGACTCGAGAGAAAACCATAGATCCCTTGATCCACGCGGTGGACTGCGTGACACTGCTGCTACCGCTCTGGAGGAAAGCGCAAATTCATGCCCGCATTCGAGACGAGGACTGACTCCCCTGTAGAGACTCCAGAATTACCCCAAGATCCATGTCAGCACTGGAGCGGAATCCTCAGGTTCCTGCCCCGACTCCACACAAGGTCTTAGGCCCCGGCATCGACGGGAGAGGAATCCCGAGAGGCCCCCGAGGAACTCGCATGGGGACTGGCCTTTCCTGAGGCCACCAGAGCGGGTCCCTGAGGGCCCCGTCGTAGGTCGAGAGCACCTGCCGCAACTCGAGAAAATCCAGGAGGTTTTGCCCTCCAGGAGAGATGAGGCTCATTTCCGCTGAGATTTCTCGAGGCTGAACACATCTAACCACTGGAACTTCCAAAGGGTCCTTCACACCCTTGCTGCAACTCAAGAAGTTCCCCGACATACCCGTCTCCACTCGAGAGGAAGCACGAGGGTCCGGCACACATCCAGGGGAGCCCCGTTTCCGCCTCCTAGCTCGAGATGAGGGATCCTTTCCCTGTTTCGTAGGGAAAGAATTCCCGGCGTTCCCGTCGCATCTCAAGAGGAGGCGCTCTCCACAGGAAAGGCGAGAGGAACTCCAGGGTCGTGCCACCATTCCAAGAGTCCCCCAGATGTGTCAGTCCATTCCAGAGGAACCTGTTTTCCCTGCACTGCCTTGACGTTCGAGCCGAGGATCGACTCCCACCACGTGTGCACGTGGGACAGCCCTGTGGGAAAGCCTCGTGGGAAAGCCTCGTGGGAAAGACTCGGGGGAAAACCATAGATCCTTTGATCCACGCGGCGGACTGCGTGACACTGCTGCTACCGCTCTGGAGGAAAGCGCAAGTGCATGCCCGCATTCGAGACGAGGACTGACTCCCCTGGGGAGACTCCAGAAGTACCCCAAGATCCATATCAGCACTGGAGAGGAATCCTCAGGTTCCGGCCCCGACTCCACACAAGGTCTTAGGCCCCGCCATCGGCGGGAGAGGAATCCCGAGAGGCCCCCGAGGAACTCGCATGGGGACTGGCCTTTCCTGAGGCCACCAGAGCGGGTCCCTGAGGTCCCCGTTGTAAGTAGAGAGAACCTGCCGCAACTCGACAAAATCCAGGAGGCTTTGCCCTGCAGGCGAGATGAGGCCCATTTCCGCTGAGGCTTCTCGAGGCTAATCACATCTAACCACTGGAACTTCCAAAGGGTCCTTCACACCCTTGCTGCAACTCAAGAAGTTCCCCGACATACCCGTCTCCACTCGAGAGGAAGCACGAGGGTCCCGCACACATCCAGGCGAGCCCCGTTTCCACCTCCTAGCTGGAGATGAGGAATCCTTTCCCTGTTTCGTAGGGAAAGAATTCCCGGCGTTCCAGGCGCATCTCAAGAGGAGGCGCTCTCCACAGGAAAGGCGAGAGGAACTCCAGGGTCGTGCCACCATTCCAAGAGTCCCCCAGATGTGTCAGTCCCTTCCGGAGATACCTGTTTTCCCTACACTTCCTTGACGTTCAAGCCGAGGATCGACTCCCACCACGTGTGCACGTGGGACAGCCCTGTGGGAAAGCCTCGTGGGAAGGCCTCGTGGGAAAGACTCGAGGGAAAACCATAGATCCTTTGATCCACGCGGCGGACTGCGTGACACTGCTGCTACCGCTCTGGAGAAAAGCGCAAGTGCATGCCCGCATTTGAGACGAGGACTGACTCCCCTGGGGAGACTCCAGAAGTACCCCAAGATGCATGTCAGCACTGGAGAGGAATCCTCAGGTTCTGGCCCTGACTCCACAAGAGGTCTAAGTCCCCGGCATCGACGGGAGAGGAATCCCGAGAGGCCGCCGAGGAACTCGCATGGGGACTGGCCTTTCCTGAGGCCAGCAGAGCGGGTCCCCGAGTTCCCCGTCGTAAGTCGAGAGCACCTGCCGCAACTCGAGAAAATCCAGGAGGTTTTGCCCTCCAGGAGAGATGAGGCCCATTTCCGCTGAGGCTTCTCGAGGCTAATCACATCTAACCACTGGAACTTCGAAAGGGTCCTTCACACCCTTACTGCAACTAAAGAAGTTCCCCGACATACCCGTCTCCACTCGAGAGGAAGCACGAGGGTCCCGCACACATCCAGGTTAGACCCGTTTCCGCCTCCTAGCTCGAGATGAGTGATCCTTTCCCTGTTTCGTAGGGAAAGAATTCCCGGCCTTCCCGTCGCACCTCAAGAGGAGGCGCTCTCCACAGGAAAGGCGAGAGGAACTCCAGGGTCGTGCCACCATTCCAAGAGTCCCCCAGATGTGTCAGTCCATTCCAGAGGAACCTGTTTTCCCTGCACTGCCTTGACGTTCGAGCCGAGGATCGACTCCCACCACGTGTGCACGTGGGACAGCCCTGTGGGAAAGACTCGTGGGAAAGCCTCGTGGGAAAGACTCGAGGGAAAACCATAGATCCTTTGATCCACGCAGCGGAATGTGTGGCACTGCTGCTACCGCTCTGGAGGAAAGCGCAAGTGCATGCCCGCATTCAAGACGAGGACTGACTCCCCTGGAGAGACTCCAGAAGTACCCCAAGATCCATGTCAGCACTGGCGAGGAATCCTCAGGTTCCGGCCCCGACTCCACACAAGGTCTTAGGCCCCGGCATCGACGGGAGAGGAATCCCGAGAGGCCCCCGAGGAACTCGCATGGGGACTGGCCTTTCCTGAGGCCACGAGAGCAGGTCCCTGAGGTCCCCGTTGTAAGTCGAGAGCACCTGCTGCAACTCGAGAAATCCAGGAGGTTTTGCCCTCCAGGAGAGATGAGGCCCATTTCCGCTGAGGCTTCTCGAGGCTAATCTCATCTAACCACTGGAACTTCCAAAGGGTCCTTCACACCCTTGCTGCAACTCAAGAAGTTCCCCGACATACCCGTCTCCACTAGAAAGGAAGCACGAGGGTCCCGCACACATCCAGGTTAGCCCCGTTTCCGCCTCCTAGCTCGAGATGAGGGATCCTTTCCCTGTTTCGTAGGGAAAGAATTCCCGGCGTTCCCGTCGCATCTCAAGAGGAGGCGCTCTCCATAGGAAAGGCGAGAGGAACTCCAGGGTCGTGCCACCATTCCCAGAGTCCCCCAGATGTGTCAGTCCATTCCAGAGGAACCTGTTTTCCCTGCACTGCCTTGACGTTCAAGCCGAGGATCGACTCCCACCACCCGTGCACGTGGGACAGCCCTGTGGGAAAGCCTCGTAGGAAAGCCTAGCCTGTTGGGAAAGACTCGAGGGAAAACCATAGATCCTTTGATCCCCGCGGCGGACTGCGTGACACTGCTGCTACCGCTCTGGAGGAAAGCGCAAGTGCATGCCCGCATTCGAGACGAGGACTGACCCCCCTGGGGAGACTCCAGAAGTACCCCAAGATCCATGTCAACACTGGAGAGGAATCCTCAGGTTCCGGCCCCGACTCCACACAATGTCTTAGGCCCCGGCATCGACGGGAGAGGAATCCCGAGAGGCCCCCGAGGAACTCGCATGGGGACTGGCCTTTCCTGAGGCCACAAGAGCGGGTCCCTGAGGTCCCCGTCGTAAGTCGAGAGCACCTGCCGCAACTCGAGAAAATCCTGGAGGTTTTGCCCTGCAGGCGAGATGAGGCCCATTTCCGCTGAGGCTTCTCGACGCTCATCACATCTAACCACTGGAACTTCCAAAGGGTCCTTCACACCCTTGCTGCAACTCAAGAAGTTCCCCGACATACCCGTCTCCACTCGAGAGGAAGAACGAGGGTCCCGCACACATCCAGGGGAGCCCCGTTTCCGCCTCCTAGCTCGAGATTAGGGATCCTTTCCCTGTTTCGTAGGGAAAGAATTCCCGGCCTTCCCGTCGCACCTCAAGAGGAGGCCCTCTCCACAGGAAAGGCGAGAGAAACTCCAGGGTCGTGCCACCATTCCAAGAGTCCCCCAGATGTGTCAGTCCATTCCAGAGGAACCTGTTTTCCCTGCACTGCCTTGACGTTCAAGCCGAGGATCGGCTCCCACCACGTGTGCACGTGGGACCGCCCTGTGGGAAAGCCTCGTGGGAAAGCCTCGTGGGAAAGACTCGAGGCAAAACAATAGATCCTTTGATCCACGCGGCGGACTGCGTGACACTGCTGCTACCGCTCTGGAGGAAAGCGCAAGTGCATGCCCGCATTCGAGACGAGGACTGACTCCCCTGGGGAGACTCCAGAAGTACCCCAAGATCCATGTCAGCACTGGAGAGGAATCCTGAGGTTCCAGCCCCGACTCCACAGAAGGTCTTAGGCCCTGGCATCGACGGGAGAGGAATCCCGAGAGGCCCACGAGGACCTCGCATGGGACTGGCCTTTCCTGAGGCCACCAGAGCGGGTCCCTGAAGTCCCCGTCGTAAGTCGAGAGCACCTGCCGCAACTCGAGAAAATCCAGGAGGTTTTGCCCTCCAGAGGAGATGAGGCCCATTTCCGCTGAGGCTTCTCCAGGCTAATCACATCTAACCACTGGAACTTCCAAAGGGTCCTTCACACCCTTGCTGCAACTCAAGAAGTTCCCCGACATACACGTCTCCACTCGAGAGGAAGCACGAGGGTCCCGCACACATCCAGGGGAGCCCTGTTTCCGCCTCCTAGCTCGAGATGAGGGATCCTTTCCCTGTTTCGTAGGGAAAGAATTCCCGGCGTTCCCGTCGCATCTCAAGAGGAGGCGCTCTCCACAGGAAAGGCGAGAGGAACTCCAGGGTCGTGCCACCATTCCAAGAGTCCCCCAGATGTGTCAGTCCATTCCAGAGGAACCTGTTTTCGCTGCACTGCCTTGACGTTCAAGCCGAGGATCGGCTCCCACCACGTGTGAACGTGGGACAGCCCTGTGGGAAAGCCTCGTGGGAAAGCCTAGCCTGGTGGGAAAGACTCGAGAGAAAACCATAGATCCCTTGATCCACGCGGTGGACTGCGTGACACTGCTGCTACCGCTCTGGAGGAAAGCGCAAATTCATGCCCGCATTCGAGACGAGGACTGACTCCCCTGTAGAGACTCCAGAATTACCCCAAGATCCATGTCAGCACTGGAGCGGAATCCTCAGGTTCCTGCCCCGACTCCACACAAGGTCTTAGGCCCCGGCATCGACGGGAGAGGAATCCCGAGAGGCCCCCGAGGAACTCGCATGGGGACTGGCCTTTCCTGAGGCCACCAGAGCGGGTCCCTGAGGGCCCCGTCGTAGGTCGAGAGCACCTGCCGCAACTCGAGAAAATCCAGGAGGTTTTGCCCTCCAGGAGAGATGAGGCTCATTTCCGCTGAGATTTCTCGAGGCTGAACACATCTAACCACTGGAACTTCCAAAGGGTCCTTCACACCCTTGCTGCAACTCAAGAAGTTCCCCGACATACCCGTCTCCACTCGAGAGGAAGCACGAGGGTCCGGCACACATCCAGGGGAGCCCCGTTTCCGCCTCCTAGCTCGAGATGAGGGATCCTTTCCCTGTTTCGTAGGGAAAGAATTCCCGGCGTTCCCGTCGCATCTCAAGAGGAGGCGCTCTCCACAGGAAAGGCGAGAGGAACTCCAGGGTCGTGCCACCATTCCAAGAGTCCCCCAGATGTGTCAGTCCATTCCAGAGGAACCTGTTTTCCCTGCACTGCCTTGACGTTCGAGCCGAGGATCGACTCCCACCACGTGTGCACGTGGGACAGCCCTGTGGGAAAGCCTCGTGGGAAAGCCTCGTGGGAAAGACTCGGGGGAAAACCATAGATCCTTTGATCCACGCGGCGGACTGCGTGACACTGCTGCTACCGCTCTGGAGGAAAGCGCAAGTGCAGGCCCGCATTCGAGACGAGGACTGACTCCCCTGGGGAGACTCCAGAAGTACCCCAAGATCCATATCAGCACTGGAGAGGAATCCTCAGGTTCCGGCCCCGACTCCACACAAGGTCTTAGGCCCCGCCATCGGCGGGAGAGGAATCCCGAGAGGCCCCCGAGGAACTCGCATGGGGACTGGCCTTTCCTGAGGCCACCAGAGCGGGTCCCTGAGGTCCCCGTTGTAAGTAGAGAGAACCTGCCGCAACTCGACAAAATCCAGGAGGCTTTGCCCTGCAGGCGAGATGAGGCCCATTTCCGCTGAGGCTTCTCGAGGCTAATCACATCTAACCACTGGAACTTCCAAAGGGTCCTTCACACCCTTGCTGCAACTCAAGAAGTTCCCCGACATACCCGTCTCCACTCGAGAGGAAGCACGAGGGTCCCGCACACATCCAGGCGAGCCCCGTTTCCACCTCCTAGCTGGAGATGAGGAATCCTTTCCCTGTTTCGTAGGGAAAGAATTCCCGGCGTTCCAGGCGCATCTCAAGAGGAGGCGCTCTCCACAGGAAAGGCGAGAGGAACTCCAGGGTCGTGCCACCATTCCAAGAGTCCCCCAGATGTGTCAGTCCATTCCGGAGATACCTGTTTTCCCTACACTTCCTTGACGTTCAAGCCGAGGATCGACTCCCACCACGTGTGCACGTGGGACAGCCCTGTGGGAAAGCCTCGTGGGAAGGCCTCGTGGGAAAGACTCGAGGGAAAACCATAGATCCTTTGATCCACGCGGCGGACTGCGTGACACTGCTGCTACCGCTCTGGAGAAAAGCGCAAGTGCATGCCCGCATTTGAGACGAGGACTGACTCCCCTGGGGAGACTCCAGAAGTACCCCAAGATGCATGTCAGCACTGGAGAGGAATCCTCAGGTTCTGGCCCTGACTCCACAAGAGGTCTAAGTCCCCGGCATCGACGGGAGAGGAATCCCGAGAGGCCGCCGAGGAACTCGCATGGGGACTGGCCTTTCCTGAGGCCAGCAGAGCGGGTCCCCGAGTTCCCCGTCGTAAGTCGAGAGCACCTGCCGCAACTCGAGAAAATCCAGGAGGTTTTGCCCTCCAGGAGAGATGAGGCCCATTTCCGCTGAGGCTTCTCGAGGCTAATCACATCTAACCACTGGAACTTCGAAAGGGTCCTTCACACCCTTACTGCAACTAAAGAAGTTCCCCGACATACCCGTCTCCACTCGAGAGGAAGCACGAGGGTCCCGCACACATCCAGGTTAGACCCGTTTCCGCCTCCTAGCTCGAGATGAGTGATCCTTTCCCTGTTTCGTAGGGAAAGAATTCCCGGCCTTCCCGTCGCACCTCAAGAGGAGGCGCTCTCCACAGGAAAGGCGAGAGGAACTCCAGGGTCGTGCCACCATTCCAAGAGTCCCCCAGATGTGTCAGTCCATTCCAGAGGAACCTGTTTTCCCTGCACTGCCTTGACGTTCGAGCCGAGGATCGACTCCCACCACGTGTGCACGTGGGACAGCCCTGTGGGAAAGACTCGTGGGAAAGCCTCGTGGGAAAGACTCGAGGGAAAACCATAGATCCTTTGATCCACGCAGCGGAATGTGTGGCACTGCTGCTACCGCTCTGGAGGAAAGCGCAAGTGCATGCCCGCATTCAAGACGAGGACTGACTCCCCTGGAGAGACTCCAGAAGTACCCCAAGATCCATGTCAGCACTGGCGAGGAATCCTCAGGTTCCGGCCCCGACTCCACACAAGGTCTTAGGCCCCGGCATCGACGGGAGAGGAATCCCGAGAGGCCCCCGAGGAACTCGCATGGGGACTGGCCTTTCCTGAGGCCACGAGAGCAGGTCCCTGAGGTCCCCGTTGTAAGTCGAGAGCACCTGCTGCAACTCGAGAAATCCAGGAGGTTTTGCCCTCCAGGAGAGATGAGGCCCATTTCCGCTGAGGCTTCTCGAGGCTAATCTCATCTAACCACTGGAACTTCCAAAGGGTCCTTCACACCCTTGCTGCAACTCAAGAAGTTCCCCGACATACCCGTCTCCACTAGAAAGGAAGCACGAGGGTCCCGCACACATCCAGGTTAGCCCCGTTTCCGCCTCCTAGCTCGAGATGAGGGATCCTTTCCCTGTTTCGTAGGGAAAGAATTCCCGGCGTTCCCGTCGCATCTCAAGAGGAGGCGCTCTCCATAGGAAAGGCGAGAGGAACTCCAGGGTCGTGCCACCATTCCCAGAGTCCCCCAGATGTGTCAGTCCATTCCAGAGGAACCTGTTTTCCCTGCACTGCCTTGACGTTCAAGCCGAGGATCGACTCCCACCACCCGTGCACGTGGGACAGCCCTGTGGGAAAGCCTCGTAGGAAAGCCTAGCCTGTTGGGAAAGACTCGAGGGAAAACCATAGATCCTTTGATCCCCGCGGCGGACTGCGTGACACTGCTGCTACCGCTCTGGAGGAAAGCGCAAGTGCATGCCCGCATTCGAGACGAGGACTGACCCCCCTGGGGAGACTCCAGAAGTACCCCAAGATCCATGTCAACACTGGAGAGGAATCCTCAGGTTCCGGCCCCGACTCCACACAATGTCTTAGGCCCCGGCATCGACGGGAGAGGAATCCCGAGAGGCCCCCGAGGAACTCGCATGGGGACTGGCCTTTCCTGAGGCCACAAGAGCGGGTCCCTGAGGTCCCCGTCGTAAGTCGAGAGCACCTGCCGCAACTCGAGAAAATCCTGGAGGTTTTGCCCTGCAGGCGAGATGAGGCCCATTTCCGCTGAGGCTTCTCGACGCTCATCACATCTAACCACTGGAACTTCCAAAGGGTCCTTCACACCCTTGCTGCAACTCAAGAAGTTCCCCGACATACCCGTCTCCACTCGAGAGGAAGAACGAGGGTCCCGCACACATCCAGGGGAGCCCCGTTTCCGCCTCCTAGCTCGAGATTAGGGATCCTTTCCCTGTTTCGTAGGGAAAGAATTCCCGGCCTTCCCGTCGCACCTCAAGAGGAGGCCCTCTCCACAGGAAAGGCGAGAGAAACTCCAGGGTCGTGCCACCATTCCAAGAGTCCCCCAGATGTGTCAGTCCATTCCAGAGGAACCTGTTTTCCCTGCACTGCCTTGACGTTCGAGCCGAGGATCGACTCCCACCACGTGTGCACGTGGGACAGCCCTGTGGGAAAGCCTCGTGGGAAGGCCTCCTGGGAAAGACTCGAGGGAAAACCATAGATCCTTTGATCCACGCGGCGGACTGCGTGACAATGCTGCCTCCGCTCTGGACGAAAGCGCAAGTGCATGCCCGCATTCGAGACGAGGACTGACTCCCCTGGGAAGACTCCAGAAGTACCCCAAAATGCATGTCAGCACTGGAGAGGAATCCTCTGGTTCAAGCACCGACTCCACACAAGGTTTTAGGCCCCGGCATCGACGGCAGAGGAATCCCGAGAGGCCCCCGAGGAACTCGCATGGGGACTGGCCTTTTCTGAGGCCACCAGAGAGGGTCCCTGAGGTCCCCGTCGTAAGTCGAGAGCACCTGCGGCAACTCGAGAAAATCCAGGAGGTTTTGCCCTCCAGGCGAGATGAGGCCCGTTTCCACTGAGGCTTCTCGAGGCTAATCACATCTAACCACTGGAACTTCCAAAGGGTCCTTCACACCCTTGCTGCAACTCAAGAAGTTCCCCGACATACCCGTCTCCACTCGAGAGGAAGAACGAGGGTCCCGCACACATCCATGGGAGCCCCGTTTCCGCCTCCTAGCTCGAGATGAGGGATCCTTTCCCTGTTTCGTAGGGAAAGAATTCCCGGCCTTCCTGTCGCACCCCAAGAGGAGGCCCTCTCCACAGGAAAGGCGAGAGAAACTCCAGGGTCGTGCCACCATTTCAAGAGTCCCCCAGATGTGTCAGTCCATTCCAGAGGAACCTGTTTTCCCTGCACTGCCTTGACGTTCGAGCCGAGGATCGACTCCCACCACGTGTGCACGTGGGACAGCCCTGTGGGAAAGCCTCGTGGGAAGGCCTCGTGGGAAAGACTCGAGGGAAAACCATAGATCCTTTGATCCACGCGGCGGACTGCGTGACACTGCTGCTACCGCTCTGGACGAAAGCGCAAGTGCATGCCCACATTCGAGACGAGGACTGACTCCCCTGGGGAGACTCCAGAAGTACCCCAAGATGCATGTCAGCACTGGAGAGGAATCCTGAGGTTCCAGCCCCGACTCCACAGAAGGTCTTAGGCCCCGGCATCGACGGGAGAGGAATCCCGAGCGGCCCCCGAGGACCTCACATGGGACTGGCCTTTCCTGAGGCCACCAGAGCGGGTCCCTGAGGTCCCCGTCGTAAGTCGAGAGCACCTGCCGCAACTCGAGAAAATCCAGGAGGTTTTGCCCTCCAGAGGAGATGAGGCCCATTTCCGCTGAGGCTTCTCCAGGCTAATCACATCTAACCACTGGAACTTCCAAAGGGTCCTTCACACCCTTGCTGCAACTCAAGAAGTTCCCCGACATACCCGTCTCCACTCGAGAGGAAGCACGAGGGTCCCGCACACATCCAGGGGAGCCCTGTTTCCGCCTCCTAGGTCGAGATGAGGGATCCTTTCCCTGTTTCGTAGGGAAAGAATTCCCGGCGTTCCCGTCGCATCTCAAGAGGAGGCGCTCTCCACAGGAAAGACGAGAGGAACTCCAGGGTCGTGCCACCATTCCAAGAGTCCCCCAGATGTGTCAGTCCATTCCAGAGGAACCTGTTTTCGCTGCACTGCCTTGACGTTCAAGCCGAGGATCGGCTCCCACCACGTGTGAACGTGGGACAGCCCAGTGGGAAAGCCTCGTGGGAAAGCCTAGCTTGGTGGGAAAGATTCGAGAGAAAACCATTGATCCCTTGATCCACGCGGCGGATTGTGTGACACTGCTGCTACCGCTCTGGAGGAAAGCGCAAGTGCATGCCCGCATTCGAGACGAGAACTGACTCCCCTGTAGAGACTCCAGAAGTACCCCAAGATCCATGTCAGCACTGGAGCGGAATCCTCAGGTTCCTGCCCCGACTCCACACAAGGTCTTAGGCCCCGGCATCGATGGGAGAGGAATCCCGAGAGGCCCCGAGGAACTCGCATGGGGACTGGCCTTTCCTGAGGCCACCAGAGCGGGTCCCTGAGGGCCCCGTCGTAGGTCGAGAGCACCTGCCGCAACTCGAGAAAATCCAGGAGGTTTTGCCCTCCAGGCGAGATGAGGCTCATTTCCGCTGAGATTTCTCGAGGCTAAACACATCTAACCACTGGAACTTCCAAAGGGTCCTTCACACCCTTGCTGCAACTCAAGAAGTTCCCCGACATACCGTCTCCACTCGAGAGGAAGCACGAGGGTCCGGCACACATCCAGGGGAGACCCGTTTCCGCCTCCTAGCTCGAGATGAGGGATCCTTTCCCTGTTTCGTAGGGAAAGAATTCCCGGCGTTCCCGTCGCATCTCAAGAGGAGGCGCTCTCCACAGGAAAGGCGAGAGGAACTCCAGGGTCGTGCCACCATTCCAAGAGTCCCCCAGATGTGTCAGTCCATTCCAGAGGAACCTGTTTTCCCTGCACTGCCTTGAGGTTCAAGCCGAGGATCGACTCCCACCACGTGTGCACGTGGGACAGCCCTGTGGGAAAGCCTCGTGGGAAAGCCTCGTGGGAAAGACTCGAGGGAAAACCATAGATCCTTTGATCCACGCGGCGGACTGCGTGACACTGCTGCTACCGCTCTGGAGGAAAGCGCAAGTGCATGCCCGCATTCGAAACGAGGACTGACTCCCCTGTAGAGACTCCAGAAGTACCCCAAGATCCATGTCAGCACTGGAGCGGAATCCTCAGGTTCCTGCCCCGACTCGCCACAAGGTCTTAGACCCCGGCATCGACGGGAGAGGAATCCCGAGAGGCCCCCGAGGAACTCGCATGGGGACTGGCCTTTCCTGATGCCACCAGAGCAGGTCCCTGAGGTCCCCGTTGTAAGTCGAGAGCACCTGCTGCAACTCGAGAAAATCCAGGAGGTTTTGCCCTCCAGGAGAGATGAGGCCCATTTCCGCTGAGGCTTCTCGAGTCTAATCACATTTAACCACTGGAACTTCCAAAGGGTCCTTCACACCCTTGCTGCAACTCAAGAAGTTCCCCGACATACCCGTCTCCACTAGAAAGGAAGCACGAGGGTCCCGCACACATCCAGGTTAGCCCCGTTTCCGCCTCCTAGCTCGAGATGAGGGATCCTTTCCCTGTTTCGTAGGGAAAGAATTCCCGGCGTTCCCGTCGCATCTCAAGAGGAGGCGCTCTCCATAGGAAAGGCGAGAGGAACTCCAGGGTCGTGCCACCATTCCAAGAGTCCCCCAGATGTGTCAGTCCATTCCAGAGGAACCTGTTTTCCCTGCACTGCCTTGACGTTCAAGCCGAGGATCGACTCCCACCACGCGTGCACGTGGGACAGCCCTGTGGGAAAGCCTCGTAGGAAAGCCTAGCCTGTTGGGAAAGACTCGAGGGAAAACCATAGATCCCTTGATCCACGCGGCGGACTGCGTGACACTGCTGCTACCGCTCTGGAGGAAAGCGCAAGTGCATGCCCGCATTCGAAACGAGGACTGACTCCCCTGTAGAGACTCCAGAAGTACCCCAAGATCCATGTCAGCACTGGAGCGGAATCCTCAGGTTCCTGCCCCGACTCGCCACAAGGTCTTAGACCCCGGCATCGACGGGAGAGGAATCCCGAGAGGCCCCCGAGGAACTCGCATGGGGACTGGCCTTTCCTGAGGCCACCAGAGCGGGTCCCTGAAGTCCCCGTCGTAAGTCGAGAGCACCTGCCGCAACTCGGCAAAATCCAGGAGGTTTTGCCCTCCAGGCGAGATGAGGCTCATTTCCGCTGAGATTTCTCGAGGCTAATCAAATCTAACCACTGGAACTTCCAAAGGGTCCTTCACACCCTTGCTGCAACTCAAGAATTTCCCCGACATACCCGTCTCCACTCGAGAGGAAGCACGAGGGTCCCGCACACATCCAGGGGAGCCCCGTTTCCGCCTCCTAGCTCGAGATGAGGGATCCTTTCCCTGTTTCGTAGGGAAAGAATTCCCGGCGTTCCCGTCGCATCTCAAGAGGAGGCGCTCTCCACAGGAAAGGCGAGAGGAACTTCAGGGTCGTGCCACCATTCCAAGAGTCCCCCAGATGTGTCAGTCCATTCCAGAGGAACCTGTTTTCGCTGCACTGCCTCGACGTTCAAGCCGAGGATCGACTCCCACCACGGTGGCACGTGGGACAGCCCTGTGGGAAAGATTCGTGGGAAGGCCTCGAGGGAAAGACTCGAGGGAAAACCATAGATCCTTTGATCCACGCGGCGGACTGGGTGACACTGCTGCTACCGCTCTGCAGGAAAGCGCAATTGCATGCCGGCATTCGAGACGAGGACTGACTCCCATGGGGAGACTCCAGAAGTACCCCAAGATCCATGTCAGCACTGGCGAGGAATCCTCATGTTCCGGCCCCGACTCCACACAAGGTCTTAGGCCCCGGCATCGACGGGAGAGGAATCCCGAGAGGCCCCCGAGGAACTCGCATGGGGACTGGCCTTTCCTGAGGCCACCAGAGCAGGTCCCTGAGGTCCCCGTCGTAAGTCGAGAGCACCTGCCGCAACTCGAGAAAATCCAGGAGGTTTTTCCCTCCAGGCGAGATGAGGCCCATTTCCGCTGAGGCTTCTCGAGGCTAATCACATCTAACCCCTGGAACTTCCAAAGGGTCCTTCACACCCTTGCTGCAACTCAAGAAGTTCCCCGACATACCCGTCTCCACTCGAGAGGAAGCACGAGGTTCCCGCACACATCGAGGGGAGCCCCGTTTCCGCCTCCTAGCTCGAGATGAGGGATCCTTTCCCTGTTTCGTAGGGAAAGAATTCCCGGCGTTCCCGTCGCATCTCAAGAGGAGGCGCTCTCCACAGGAAAGGCGAGAGGAACTCCAGGGTCGTGCCACCATTCCAAGAGTCCCCCAGATGTGTCAGTCCATTCCAGAGGAATCTGTTTTCCCTGCACTGCCTTGACGTTCAAGCCGAGGATCGACTCCCACCACCTGTGCACGTGGGACAGGCCTGAGGGAAAGCCTCGTGGGAAAGCCTAGCCTGGTGGGAAAGACTCGAGGGAAAACCATAGATCCTTTGATCCCCGCGGCGGACTGCGTGACACTGCTGCTACCGCTCTGGAGGAAAGCGCAAGTGCATGCCCGCATTCGAGACGAGGACTGACTCCCCTGTAGAGACTCCAGAAGTACCCCAAGATCCATGTCAGCACTGGAGAGGAATCCTCAGGTTCCGGCCCCGACTCCACACAAGGTCTTAGGCCCCGGCATCAACGGGAGAGGAATCCCGAGAGTCCCCCGAGGAACTCGCATGGGGACTGGCCTTTCCTGAGGCCACCAGAGCGGGTCCCTGAGGGCCCCATCGTAAGTCGAGAGCACCTGCCGCAACTCGAGAAAATCCAGGAGGTTTTGCCCTCCAGGAGAGATGAGGCTCATTTCCGCTGAGATTTCTCGAGGCTAATCACATCTAACCACTGGAACTTCCAAAGGGTCCTTCACACCCTTGCTGCAACTCAAGAAGTTCCCCGACATACCTGTCTCCACTCGAGAGGAAGCACGAGGGTCCCGCACACATCCAGGGGAGCCCCGTTTCCGCCTCCAAGCTCGAGATGAGGGATACTTTCCCTGTTTCGTAGGGAAAGAATTCCCGGCGTTCCCGTCGCATCTCAAGAGGAGGCGATCTCCACAGGAAAGGCGAGAGGAACTCCAGGGTCGTGCCACCATTCCAAGAGTCCCCCAGATGAGTCAGTCCATTCCAGAGGAACCTGTTTTCGCTGCACTGCCTTGACGTTCAAGTCGAGGATCGGCTCCACCACGGTGGCACGTGGGACAGCCCTGTGGGAAAGCCTCGTGGGAAACCTTGTTGGAAAGACTCAAGGCAAAACCATAGATCCTTTGATCTACGCGGCGGACTGTGTGACACTGCTGCTACCGCTCTGGAGGAAAGCGCAAGTGCATGCCCGCATTCGAGACGAGGACTGACTCCCCTGGGGAGACTCCAGAAGTACCCCAAGATCTATGTCAGCACTGGAGAGGAATCCTCAGGTTCCGGCCCCGACTCCACATAAGGTCTTAGGCCCCGGCATCGAAGGAAGAGGAATCCCGAGAGGCCCCCGAGGAACTCGCATGGGGACTGGCCTTTCCTAAGGCCACCAGAGGGGGCCCCTGAGGTCCCGGTTTTAAGTCGAGAGCACCTGCCGCAACTCGAGAAAATCCAGGAGGTTTTGCCCTCCACGCGAGATGAGGGCCATTTCCGCTGAGGCATCTCGAGGCTAATCACATCTAACCACTGGAACTTCCAAAGGGTCCTTCACACCCTTGCTGCAATTCGAGAAGTTCCCCAACATACCCGTCTCCACTCGAGAGGAAGCACGAGGGTCCCGCACATATCCAGGGGAGCCCCGTTTCGGCCTCATAGCTCGAGAGGAGGGATCCTTTCCCTGTTTCGTAGTGAAATAATTCCCGGCGTTCTCGTCGCATCTCAAAAGGAGGTGCTCTCCACAGGAAAAGGGAGAGGAACTCCAGGGTCGTACCACCATTCCAAGAGTCCCCCAGATGTGTCAATCCATTCCAGAGGAACCTGTTTTCCCTGCACTGCCTTGACGTTCAAGCCGAGGATCGACTCCCACCACGTGAGCACGTGGGACAGCCCGGTGGGAAAGCCTCGTGGGAAAGCCTCGTGGGAAAGACTCGAGGGAAAACCATAGAATCTTTATTCACGCGGCGGAATGCGTGACACTGCTGCTACCGCTCTGGACGAAAGCCAAGTGCATGCCCGCATTCGAGACGAGGACTGACTCCCCTGGGGAGACTCCAGAAGTACCCCAAGATCTATGTCAGCACTGGCGAGGAATCCTCAGGTTCCGGCCCCGACTCCACATAAGGTCTAAGGCCCCGGCATCGACGGGAGAGGAATCCCGAGAGGCCCCCTCGCAACTCGCATGGGGACTGGCCAGTCCTGAGGCCACCAGAGCGGGTCCCTCAATTCCCTGCCGTAAGTGGAGTGCACCTGTCACAACTCGAGAAAATCCAGGAGGCTTTGCCCTCCAGGCGAGATGAGGCCCATTTCCGCTAAGGCTTCACGAGGCTAATCACGCCTAACATATGGAACTTCAAAAAGGTCCTTCACACCCTAGTGGCAACTCAAGAATTTTCCCAATCTACCCGTCTCCACTCTAGAGGAAGCACGAGGGTCCTGCCCACATCCAGAGGAGTACCGTTTCCGCCTCGCAGCTCGAGATGAGGGATATTGTCACTGCTCTGTCGGGAAAGAATTTTGGGCGTTCCTGTCGCATCTCAAGGGGAGGTGCTCTCCACAGGATGGGCGAGAGGAATTCCAGCCTCGTGCCACCATTCCAAGAGTCGCCAGATATCTCAGTCCATTCCAGAGGAACCTGTTTTCCCTGCACTGCCTGGACTTTGATTGCGAGGATCGACTGCCACCACGGTGGCACGTGGTACAGCCCTGTGGGAAAGCCTCGAGGGAAAGCCTTTAGGGAAAATCACAGATCCCTTCATCCAGGCGATGGGAAGCGTGACACTGCTGCTACAGTTCGGGAGGAAAGCGCACGTGCATGCCCCATTTGAGACGAGGACTTACTCCCCTGGCGAGACTAAAGAAGTACCCCAAGATCCATGTCAGCATTGGAGAGGAAACCTCAGGTTCCGGGCCCGACTCCAAACAAGGTCTTAGGCACCGACACCGAAGGGACAGGTTTCCTGAGAGGCAGGCGAGAAACTCGCACGGGGACTGGCCTTTCCTGAGGCCACCAGAGCGGGTCCCTGAGGTCCCTGTGGTAAGTCGAGAGCACCTGCCGCAACTCGAGAAAATCCAGGAGGTTTTGCCCTCCAGGCGAGATGAGGCCCATTTCCGCTGAGGCTTCTAGAGGCTAATCACATCTAAACACTGTAACTTCCAAAGGATCCTTCACACCCTTGCTGCAACTCAAGAAGCTCCCCGACATACCCGTCTCCACTCGAGAGGAAGCACGATGGTCCCGCACACATCCAGGGGAGCCCCGTTTCCCCCTCCTAGCTCGAGATGAGGAATCCTTTCCCTGTTTCATAGGGAAAGAATTCCCGGCGTTCCCGTCGCATCTCAAGAGGAGGCGCTCTCCACAGGAAAGGCGAGAGGAAGTCCAGGGTCGTGCCACCATTCCAAGAGTGCCCCAGATGTGTCACTCCATTCCAGAGGAACCTGTTTTCCCTGCACTGCCTTGAAGTACAAGCCGAGGATCGACTCCCACCGCGTGTGCACGTGGGACAGCCCTGTGGGAAAGCCTCGTGGGAGAGCCTCGTGGGAAAGACTCGAGGGAAAACCATAGATCCTTTGATCCACGCGGCGGACTGAGTGACACTGCTGCAACCGCTCTGGAGGAAAGCAAAGTGCATGCCCGCATTGGAGTTGAGGACTGACTCCCCTGGAGAGACTCCAGAAGTACCCCAAGATCCATGTCAGCACTGGAGAGGAATCCTCAGGTTCCGGCCCCGACTCCACACAAGGACTTAGGCCCCGGCATCGACGGGAGAGGAATCCCGAGAGGCCCCCGAGGAACTCGCATGGGGACTGGCCTTTCCTGAGGCCACCAGAGCGGGTCCCTGAAGGCCCCGTCGTAAGTCGAGAGCACCTGGTGAAACTCGAGAAAATCCAGGAGGTTTTGCCCTCCACGCGAGATGAGGGCCATTTCCGCTGAGGCATCTCGAGGCTAATCACATCTAACCACTGGAACTTCCAAAGGGTCCTTCACACCCTTGCTGCAACTCAAGAAGCTCCCGACATACCTGTCTCCACTCGAGAGGAAGCACGAGGGTCCCGCACACATCCAGGGGAGCCCCGTTTCCGCCTCCTAGCTCGAGATGAGGGATCCTTTCCCTGTTTCGTAGGGAAAGAATTCCCGGCGTTCCCGTCGCATTTCAAGGGGAGGCGCTCTCCACAGGAAAGGCGAGAGCAACTCCAGGGTCATGCCACCATTCCAAGAGTCCCCCAGATGTGTCAGTCAATTCCAGAGGAACCTGTTTTCCCTACACTGCCTCGAGGTTCAAGCCGAGGATCGACTTCCACCACGTGTGCACATTTGACAGCACTGTGGGAAAGCCTCGTGGGAAAGCCTCGTGGGAAAGACTCGAGGGAAAACCATAGATCCTTTGATCCACGCGGCAGAATGCGTGACACTGCTGCTACCGCTCTGGAGGAAAGCGCAAGTGCATGCCCGCATTCGAGACGAGGACTGACTCCCCTGGGGAGACTCCAGAAGTACCCCAAGATCCATGTCAGCACTGGAGAGGAATCCTCAGGTTCCGGCCCCGACTCCACACAAGGTCTTAGGCCCCGGCATCGACGGGAGAGGAATCCCGAGAGGCCCCCGAGGAACTCGCATGGGGACTGGCCTTTCCTGAGGCCACCAGAGCGGGTCCCTGTCGTCCCCGTCGTAAGTCGAGAGCACCTGCCGCAACACGAGAAACTCCAGGAGGTTTTGCCCTCCAGGCGAGATGAGGCCCATTTCCGCTGAAGCTTCTCGAGGCTAATCACATCTAACCACTGGAACTTCCAAAGGGTCCTTCACACCCTTGCTGCAACTCAAGAAGTTCCCCGACATACCCGTCTCCACTCGAGATGAAGCACGAGGGTCCCGCACACATCCAGGGGAGCCCCGAATCCGCCTCCTAGCTCGAGAGGAGGGATCCTTTCCCTGCTTCGTAGGGAAAGAATTCCCGGCGTTCCCGTCGCATCTCAAGAGGAGGCGCTCTCCACAGGAAAGGCGAGAGGAACTCCAGGGACTTGCCACCATTCCCAGAGTCCGCCAGATGTGTCAGTCCATTCCAGAGGAACGTATTTTCCCTGTACTGCCTCGACGTTCATGCCGAGATCGACTCCCACCACGGTGGCACGTGGGACAGCCCTGTGGGAAAGCCTCGTGGGAAGGCCTCGAGGGAAAGCCATAGATCCCTTCATCCACGAGGCGGAAAGCGTGACACAGCTGCTACTGCTCTGGAGGAAAGCGCAAGTGCATGCCCGCATTCGAGACGAGGACTGACTCCCCTGGGGAGACTCCAGAAGTACCCCAAGACCCATGTCAGCACTGGAGAGGAATCCTCAGGTTCCGGCCCCGACTCCACACAAGGTCTTAGGCCCCGGCATCGACGGGAGAGGAATCCCGAGAGGCCCCCGAGGAACTCGCATGGGGACTGGCCTTTCCTGAGGCCACCAGAGCGGGTCCCTGAGGTCCCCGTCGTAAGTCGAGAGTACCTGCCACAACTCGAGAAAATCCAGGAGGTTTTGCCCTCCAGGCGAGATGAGGCCCATTTCCGCTAAGGCTTCTCAGGGCTAATCACATGTAACCACTGGCACTTCCAAAGGGTCTTTGACACCCTTGCTGCAACTCTAGAAGTTCCCGGACATACCCGTCTCCACTCGAGAGGAAGCACGAGGGTCCCGCACACATCCAGGGGAGCCCCGATTCCGCCTCCTAGCTCGAGATGAGGGATCCTTTCCCTGTTTCGTAGGGAAAGAATTCCCGGCGTTCCCGTCGCATCTCAAGAGGAGGCGCTCTCCTCAGGAAAGGCGAGAGGAACTCCAGGGTCCTGCCACCATTCCAAGAGTCCCCCAGATGTGTCAGTCCATTCCAGAGGAACCTGTTTTCCCTGCACTGCCTTGACGTTCAAGCCGAGGATCGACTCCCACCACCTGTGCACGTGGGACAGCCCTGTGGGAAAGCCTCGTGGGAAAGATTCGAGGGAAAAACTTAGATCCTTTGATGCACGCACCAGACTGTGTGACAGTGCTGCTTCCGCTCTGGAGGAAAGCGCAAGTGCATGCCCGCATTCGAGACGAGGACTGCCTCCCCTGGGGAGAATCCAGATGTACCCCAAGATCCATGTCAGCACTGTAGAGGAATCCTCAGGTTCCGGCCCCGACTCCACACAAGGTCTTAGGCCCGGGCATCAACGGGAGAGGAATCCCGAGAGGCCCCCGAGGAACTCGCATGGGGACTGGCCTTTCCTGAGGACACCAGAGCGGGTCCTTGAGGTCCCCGTCGTAAGTCGAGAGCACCTGCCGCAACTCGAGAAAATCCAGGAGGTTTTTCCCTGCAGGCGAGATGAGGCCCATTTCCGCTGAGGCTTCTCGAGGCTAATCACATCTAACCACTGGAACTTCCAAAGGGTCCTTCACACCCTTGCTGCAACTCAAGAAGCTCCCCGACATACCCGTCTCCACTCAGGAGGAAGCACGAGGGTCCCGCACACATCCAGGGGAGGCCCGTTTCCGCCTCCCAGTTCGAGATGAGGGATCCTTTCCCTGTTTCGTAGGGAAAGAATTCCCGGCGTTCCCGTCGCATCTCAAGAGGAGGCGCTCTCCACAGGAAAGGCGAGAGGAACTCGAGGGTCGTGCCACCATTCCAAGAGTCCCCCAGATGTGTAGGTCCATTCCAGAGGAACATATTTTCCCTGCACTGCCTCGAAGTTCATGCCGAGGATCGACTCCCACCACGGTGGCACTTGGGACAGCCCTGTGGGAAAGCCTCGTGGGAAAGCCTCGAGAGAAAACCATAGATCCCTTGATCCACGCGGCGGAATGCGTCACACTGCTGCTACCGCTCTGGAGGAAAGCGCAAGTGCATGCCCGCATTGGAGACGAGGACTGACTCCCCTGGGGAGACTGCAGAAGTACCCCAAGATCCATGTCAGCACTGGAGAGGAATCCTCAGGTTCCGGCCCCTACTCCACACAAGGTCTTAGGTCCCGGCATCGACAGGAGAGGAATTCCGAGAGGCCCCCGAGGAACTCGCATGGGGACTGGCCTTTCCTGAGGCCACCAGAGCGGGTCCCTGACATCCCGTCATACGTCGAGAGCACCTGCCACAACTCGAGAAAATCCAGGAGGTTTTGCCCTCCAGGCGAGATGAGGCCCATTCCCGCTGAAGCTTCTCGAGGCTAATCACATCTAACCACTGGAACTTCCAAAGGGTCCTTCACACCCTTGCTGCAACTCAAGAACTTCCCCGACATACCCGTCTCCACTCGAGAGGAAGCACGAGGGTTCCGCACACATCCAGGGGAGAACCGTTTCCGCCTCCTAGCTCGAGATGAGGGATCCTTTCCCTGTTTCGTAGGGAAAGAATTCCCGGCGTTCCCGTCGCATCTCAAGAGGAGGCGCTCTCCACAGGAAAGGCGAGAGGAAGTCCAGGGTCCTGCCATCATTCCAAGAGTCCCCCAGATGTCCCAGTCCATTCCAGAGGAACCTGTTTTCCCTGCACTGCCTTGACGTTCAAGCCGAGGATCGACTACCACCGCGTGAGCACGTGGGACAGCCCTGTGGGAAAGCCTCGTGGGAAAGCCTCGTGGGAAAGACTCGAGGGAAAAATATAGATCCTTTGATCCACGCGGCGGACTGAGTGAAACTGCTGCTACTGCTCTGGAGGAAAGCGCAAGTGCATGCCCGCATTCGAGACGAGGACTGACTCCCCTGGGGAGACTCCAGAAGTACCCCAAGATCCATGTCAGCACTGGAGAGGAATCCTCAGGTTCCGGCCCCGACTCCACACAAGGTCTTATGCCCCGGCATGGACAGGAGAGGAATCCCGAGAGGCCCCCGAGGAACTCGTATGGGGACTGGCCTTTCCTGAGGCCACCAGAGCGGGTCCCTGAGTTCCCCTTCTTAAGTCGAGAGCACCTGCCGAAACTCGAGAAAATCCAGGAGTTTTTGCCCTCCAAGCGAAATGAGGCCCATTTCCGCTGAGGCTTCTTGAGGCTAATCACATCTAACCACTGGAACTTCCAAAGGGTCCTTCATACCCTTGCTGCAACTCAAGAAGTTCCCCGACATACCCGTCTCCACTCGAGAGGAAGCACGAGGGTCCCGCACACTTCCAGGGGAGCCCCGTTTCCGCCTCCTAGCTCGAGAGGAGGGATCCTTTCCCTGTTTCGTACGGAAAGAATTCCCGGCGTTCCCATCACATCTCAAGAGGAGGCGCTCTCCACAGGAAAGGCGAGAGGAACTTCAGGGTCCTGCCACCATTCCACGAGTCCCCCGATGTTTCAGGCCTTTCCAGAGGAACCTGTTTTCCCTGCACTGCCTTGACGTTCAAGCCGAGGATCGACTCACACCACGGTGGCACCTGGGACAGCCCTGTGGGAAAGCCTCGTGGGAAAGCCTCGTGGGAAAGACTCGAGGGAAAGCCATAGATCCTTTGATCCACGCGGCGGACTGCGTGACACTGCTGCTACCGCTCTGGAGGAAAGCGCAAGTGCATGCCCGCATTCGAGACGAGGACTGACTCCCCTGGGGAGCCTGCAGAAGTTCCCCAAGATCCATGTCAGCACTGGAGAGGAATCCTCATGTTCCGGCCCCGACTCCACACAAGGTCTTAGGCCCCGGCATCGACGGGAGAGGAATCCCGAGAGGCCCCCGAGGAACTCGCATGGGGACTGGCCTTTCCTGAGGCCACCAGAGCGGGTCCCTGAGGTCCCCGTCGTAAGTCGAGAGTACCTGCCACAACTCGAGAAAATCCAGGAGGTTTTGCCCTCCAGGCGAGATGAGGCCCATTTCCGCTAAGGCTTCTCAGGGCTAATCACATGTAACCACTGGCACTTCCAAAGGGTCTTTCACACCCTTGCTGCAACTCTAGAAGTTCCCGGACATACCCGTCTCCACTCGAGAGGAAGCACGAGGGTCCCGCACACATCCAGGGGAGCCCCGATTCCGCCTCCTAGCTCGAGATGAGGGATCCTTTCCCTGTTTCGTAGGGAAAGAATTCCCGTCGTTCCCGTCGCATCTCAAGAGGAGGCGCTCTCCTCAGGAAAGGCGAGAGGAACTCCAGGGTCCTGCCACCATTCCAAGAGTCCCCCAGATGTGTCAGTCCATTCCAGAGGAACCTGTTTTCCCTGCACTGCCTTGACGTTCAAGCCGAGGATCGACTCCCACCACCTGTGCACGTGGGACAGCCCTGTGGGAAAGCCTCGTGGGAAAGATTCGAGGGAAAACCTTAGATCCTTTGATGCACGCACCAGACTGTGTGACAGTGCTGCTTCCGCTCTGGAGGAAAGCGCAAGTGCATGCCCGCATTCGAGACGAGGACTGCCTCCCCTGGGGAGAATCCAGATGTACCCCAAGATCCATGTCAGCACTGTAGAGGAATCCTCAGGTTCCGGCCCCGACTCCACACAAGGTCTTAGGCCCGGGCATCGACGGGAGAGGAATCCCGAGAGGCCCCCGAGGAACTCGCATGGGGACTGGCCTTTCCTGAGGACACCAGAGCGGGTCCTTGAGGTCCCCGTCGTAAGTCGAGAGCACCTGCCGCAACTCGAGAAAATCCAGGAGGTTTTTCCCTGCAGGCGAGATGAGGCCCATTTCCGCTGAGGCTTCTCGAGGCTAATCACATCTAACCACTGGAACTTCCAAAGGGTCCTTCACACCCTTGCTGCAACTCAAGAAGCTCCCCGACATACCCGTCTCCACTCAGGAGGAAGCACGAGGGTCCCGCACACATCCAGGGGAGGCCCGTTTCCGCCTCCCAGTTCGAGATGAGGGATCCTTTCCCTGTTTCGTAGGGAAAGAATTCCCGGCGTTCCCGTCGCATCTCAAGAGGAGGCGCTCTCCACAGGAAAGGCGAGAGGAACTCGAGGGTCGTGCCACCATTCCAAGAGTCCCCCAGATGTGTAGGTCCATTCCAGAGGAACATATTTTCCCTGCACTGCCTCGAAGTTCATGCCGAGGATCGACTCCCACCACGGTGGCACTTGGGACAGCCCTGTGGGAAAGCCTCGTGGGAAAGCCTCGAGAGAAAACCATAGATCCCTTGATCCACGCGGCGGAATGCGTCACACTGCTGCTACCGCTCTGGAGGAAAGCACAAGTGCATGCCCGCATTCGAGACGAGGGCTGACTACCCTGGGGAGACTCCAGAAGTACCCCAAGATCCATGTCAGCACTGGAGAGGAATCCTCAGGTTCCGGCCCCGACTCCACACAAGGTCTTAGGCCCCGGCATCGACGGGAGAGGAATCCCGAGAGGCCCCCGAGGAACTCGCATGGGGACTGGCCTTTCCTGAGGCCACCAGAGCGGGTCCCTGTCGTCCCCGTCGTAAGTCGAGAGCACCTGCCGCAACACGAGAAACTCCAGGAGGTTTTGCCCTCCAGGCGAGATGAGGCCCATTTCCGCTGAAGCTTCTCGAGGCTAATCACATCTAACCACTGGAACTTCCAAAGGGTCCTTCACACCCTTGCCTCAACTCAAGAAGTTCCCCGACATACCCGTCTCCACTCGAGATGAAGCACGAGGGTCCCGCACACATCCAGGGGAGCCCCGAATCCGCCTCCTAGCTCGAGATGAGGGATCCTTTCCCTGCTTCGTAGGGAAAGAATTCCCGGCGTTCCCGTCGCATCTCAAGAGGAGGCGCTCTCCACAGGAAAGGCGAGAGGAACTCCAGGGACTTGCCACCATTCCCAGAGTCCGCCAGATGTGTCAGTCCATTCCAGAGGAAAGTATTTTCCCTGTACTGCCTCGACGTTCATGCCGAGATCGACTCCCAGCACGGTGGCACTTGGGACAGCCCTGTGGGAAAGCCTCGTGGGAAGGCCTCGAGGGAAAGCCATAGATCCCTTCATCCACGAGGCGGAAAGCGTGACACAGCTGCTACTGCTCTGGAGGAAAGCGCAAGTGCATGCCCGCATTCGAGACGAGGACTGACTCCCCTGGGGAGACTCCAAAAGTACCCCAAGACCCATGTCAGCACTGGAGAGGAATCCTCAGGTTCCGGCCCCGACTCCACACAAGGTCTTAGGCCCCGGCATCGACGGGAGAGGAATCCCGAGAGGCCCCCGAGGAACTCGCATGGGGACTGGCCTTTCCTGAGGCCACCAGAGCGGGTCCCTGAGGTCCCCGTCGTAAGTCGAGAGCACCTGCCGCAACTCGAGAAAATCCAGGAGGTTTTGCCCTCCAGGCAAGATGAGGCCCATTTCCGCTGAGGCTTCTCGAGGCTAATCACATGTAACCACTGGCACTTCCAAAGGGTCCTTCACACCCTTGCTGCAACTCAAGAAGTTCCCCGACATACCCGTCTCCACTCGAGAGGAAGCACGAGGGTCCCGCACACATCCAGGGGAGCCCCGTTTCCGCCTCCTAGCTCGAGATGAGGGATCCTTTCCCTGTTTCGTAGGGAAAGAATTCCCGGCGTTCCCGTCGCATATCAAGAGGAGGCGCTCTCCACAGGAAAGGCGAGAGGAAGTCCAGGGTCGTGCCACCATTCCAAGAGTCCCCCAGATGTGTCAGTCCATACCAGAGGAACCTGTTTTCCCTGCACTGCCTTGACGTTCAAGCCGAGGATCGACTCACACCACGTGTGCACGTGGGACAGCCCTGTGGGAAAGCCTCGTGGGAAGGCCTCGAGGGAATGCCATAGATCCCTTGATCCACGAGGCGAAAGCGTGACACTGCTGCTACCGCTCTGGAGGAAAGCGCAAGTGCATGCCCGCATTGGAGACGAGGACTGACTCCCCTGGGGAGACTGCAGAAGTACCCCAAGATCCATGTCAGCACTGGAGAGGAATCCTCAGGTTCCGGCCCCTACTCCACACAAGGTCTTAGGTCCCGGCATCGACAGGAGAGGAATTCCGAGAGGCCCCCGAGGAACTCGCATGGGGACTGGCCTTTCCTGAGGCCACCAGAGCGGGTCCCTGACATCCCGTCATACGTCGAGAGCACCTGCCACAACTCGAGAAAATCCAGGAGGTTTTGCCCTCCAGGCGAGATGAGGCCCATTCCCGCTGAAGCTTCTCGAGGCTAATCACATCTAACCACTGGAACTTCCAAAGGGTCCTTCACACCCTTGCTGCAACTCAAGAACTTCCCCGACATACCCGTCTCCACTCGAGAGGAAGCACGAGGGTTCCGCACACATCCAGGGGAGAACCGTTTCCGCCTCCTAGCTCGAGATGAGGGATCCTTTCCCTGTTTCGTAGGGAAAGAATTCCCGGCGTTCCCGTCGCATCTCAAGAGGAGGCGCTCTCCACAGGAAAGGCGAGAGGAAGTCCAGGGTCCTGCCATCATTCCAAGAGTCCCCCAGATGTCCCAGTCCATTCCAGAGGAACCTGTTTTCCCTGCACTGCCTTGACGTTCAAGCCGATGATCGGCTACCACCGCGTGAGCACGTGGGACAGCCCTGTGGGAAAGCCTCGTGGGAAAGCCTCGTGGGAAAGACTCGAGGGAAAAATATAGATCCTTTGATCCACGCGGCGGACTGAGTGAAACTGCTGCTACTGCTCTGGAGGAAAGCGCAAGTGCATGCCCGCATTCGAGACGAGGACTGACTCCCCTGGGGAGACTCCAGAAGTACCCCAAGATCCATGTCAGCACTGGAGAGGAATCCTCAGGTTCCGGCCCCGACTCCACACAAGGTCTTATGCCCCGGCATGGACAGGAGAGGAATCCCGAGAGGCCCCCGAGGAACTCGTATGGGGACTGGCCTTTCCTGAGGCCACCAGAGCGGGTCCCTGAGTTCCCCGTCTTAAGTCGAGAGCACCTGCCGAAACTCGAGAAAATCCAGGAGTTTTTGCCCTCCAAGCGAAATGAGGCCCATTTCCGCTGAGGCTTCTTGAGGCTAATCACATCTAACCACTGGAACTTCCAAAGGGTCCTTCATACCCTTGCTGCAACTCAAGAAGTTCCCCGACATACCCGTCTCCACTCGAGAGGAAGCACGAGGGTCCCGCACACTTCCAGGGGAGCCCCGTTTCCGCCTCCTAGCTCGAGAGGAGGGATCCTTTCCCTGTTTCGTACGGAAAGAATTCCCGGCGTTCCCATCACATCTCAAGAGGAGGCGCTCTCCACAGGAAAGGCGAGAGGAACTTCAGGGTCCTGCCACCATTCCACGAGTCCCCCGATGTTTCAGGCCTTTCCAGAGGAACCTGTTTTCCCTGCACTGCCTTGACGTTCAAGCCGAGGATCGACTCACACCACGGTGGCACCTGGGACAGCCCTGTGGGAAAGCCTCGTGGGAAAGCCTCGTGGGAAAGACTCGAGGGAAAGCCATAGATCCTTTGATCCACGCGGCGGACTGCGTGACACTGCTGCTACCGCTCTGGAGGAAAGCGCAAGTGCATGCCCGCATTCGAGACGAGGACTGACTCCCCTGGGGAGCCTGCAGAAGTTCCCCAAGATCCATGTCAGCACTGGAGAGGAATCCTCATGTTCCGGCCCCGACTCCACACAAGGTCTTAGGCCCCGGCATCGACGGGAGAGGAATCCCGAGAGGCCCCCGAGGAACTCGCATGGGGACTGGCCTTTCCTGAGGCCACCAGAGCGGGTCCCTGAGGTCCCCGTCGTAAGTCGAGAGTACCTGCCACAACTCGAGAAAATCCAGGAGGTTTTGCCCTCCAGGCGAGATGAGGCCCATTTCCGCTAAGGCTTCTCAGGGCTAATCACATGTAACCACTGGCACTTCCAAAGGGTCTTTCACACCCTTGCTGCAACTCTAGAAGTTCCCGGACATACCCGTCTCCACTCGAGAGGAAGCACGAGGGTCCCGCACACATCCAGGGGAGCCCCGATTCCGCCTCCTAGCTCGAGATGAGGGATCCTTTCCCTGTTTCGTAGGGAAAGAATTCCCGTCGTTCCCGTCGCATCTCAAGAGGAGGCGCTCTCCTCAGGAAAGGCGAGAGGAACTCCAGGGTCCTGCCACCATTCCAAGAGTCCCCCAGATGTGTCAGTCCATTCCAGAGGAACCTGTTTTCCCTGCACTGCCTTGACGTTCAAGCCGAGGATCGACTCCCACCACCTGTGCACGTGGGACAGCCCTGTGGGAAAGCCTCGTGGGAAAGATTCGAGGGAAAACCTTAGATCCTTTGATGCACGCACCAGACTGTGTGACAGTGCTGCTTCCGCTCTGGAGGAAAGCGCAAGTGCATGCCCGCATTCGAGACGAGGACTGCCTCCCCTGGGGAGAATCCAGATGTACCCCAAGATCCATGTCAGCACTGTAGAGGAATCCTCAGGTTCCGGCCCCGACTCCACACAAGGTCTTAGGCCCGGGCATCGACGGGAGAGGAATCCCGAGAGGCCCCCGAGGAACTCCCATGGGGACTGGCCTTTCCTGAGGACACCAGAGCGGGTCCTTGAGGTCCCCGTCGTAAGTCGAGAGCACCTGCCGCAACTCGAGAAAATCCAGGAGGTTTTTCCCTGCAGGCGAGATGAGGCCCATTTCCGCTGAGGCTTCTCGAGGCTAATCACATCTAACCACTGGAACTTCCAAAGGGTCCTTCACACCCTTGCTGCAACTCAAGAAGTTCCCCGACATACCCGTCTCCACTCAGGAGGAAGCACGAGGGTCCCGCACACATCCAGGGGAGGCCCGTTTCCGCCTCCCAGTTCGAGATGAGGGATCCTTTCCCTGTTTCGTAGGGAAAGAATTCCCGGCGTTCCCGTCGCATCTCAAGAGGAGGCGCTCTCCACAGGAAAGGCGAGAGGAACTCGAGGGTCGTGCCACCATTCCAAGAGTCCCCCAGATGTGTAGGTCCATTCCAGAGGAACATATTTTCCCTGCACTGCCTCGAAGTTCATGCCGAGGATCGACTCCCACCACGGTGGCACTTGGGACAGCCCTGTGGGAAAGCCTCGTGGGAAAGCCTCGAGAGAAAACCATAGATCCCTTGATCCACGCGGCGGAATGCGTCACACTGCTGCTACCGCTCTGGAGGAAAGCACAAGTGCATGCCCGCATTCGAGACGAGGGCTGACTACCCTGGGGAGACTCCAGGGGTACCCCAAGATCCATGTCAGCACTGGAGAGGAATCCTCAGGTTCCGGCCCCGACTCCACACAAGGTCTTAGGCCCCGGCATCGACGGGAGAGGAATCCCGAGAGGCCCCCGAGGAACTCGCATGGGGACTGGCCTTTCCTGAGGCCACCAGAGCGGGTCCCTGAGGTCCCCGTCGTAAGTCGAGAGCACCTGCCAAAACTCGAGAAAATCCAGGAGGTTTTGCCCTCCAGGCGAGATGAGGCCCATTTCCGCTGAGGCTTCTCGAGGCTAATCATATCTAACCACTGGCACTTCCAAAGGGTCCTTCACACCCTTGCTGCAACTCAAGAAGTTCCCCGACATACCCGTCTCCACTCGAGAGTAAGCACGAGGGTCCCGCACACATCCTGGGGAGCCCCGTTTCCGCCTCCTAGCTCGAGATGAGGGATGCTTTCGCTGCTTGTCAGGAAAGAATTCTGGGTGTTCCCGTCGCATCTCAAGAGGATGTGCTCTCCACAGGAATGGCGAGAGGAACTCCTGGGTCTTGCCACCATTCCCAGAGTCCACCAGATGTCTCAGTCCATTCCAGAGGAACTTGTTTTCCATGAAATGCCTCGACTTTCACGCCGGGATCGACTCCCACCACGGTGGCAGGTGGAACAGCCCTGTGGGAAAGCCTCGTGGGAAAGGCACGTGGGAAAGCCTCGTGGGAAAGCCTCGAGGGAAAGCCACAGATCCCTTGATCCATGCGACGGGACGCGTGACACTGCTGCTACCGCCCTGGAGGAAAGCGCACGTGCATGCCTCGATTCGAGACGAGGACTTACTCCCCTGGGGGAGACTCCAGAAGTAGCCCAAGATCCATGTCAGCACTGGAGAGGAATCCTCAGGTTCCGGCCATGCCTCCACACAAGGTCTTAGGCCCCAGCATCCAAGGGAGAGGAATCCCGAGAGGCCCGCGAGCAACTAGCATGGCGACTGGCCTTTCCTGAGGCCACAGAAGCAGGTTCCTAAGGTCCCCGTCATAAGTCGAGAGCACCTGCCGCAACTTGAAAAAATCCAGGAGGTTTTGCCCTCCAGGCGATATGAGGCCCATTTCCGCTGAGGCTTCTCAAGGCTATTCACATCTAAGCTCTGGAACTTCCAAAAGGTCCTTCACACCCTTGCTGCAACTCAAGAAGTACCCCGACATCCCCGTCTCCACTCAGGAGGAAGCACGAATGTCCCACCCACATCCAGAGGGGCCCCGTTTCCGTCTCGTAGCTCGAGATGAGGGAAGTTTCCCTGCTTGTTCGGAAAAGAATTCCCGGCCGTCCCATCACATTTCAAGAGGAGGCAATCTCCACAGGAAAGGCGAGAGGAATCTCCAGCGTCGTGCCACCATTCCAAGAGTCCCCCAGATGTCCCAGTCCATTCCAGAGGAACCTGTTTTCCCACCACTGCCTCGACTTTCACGCCTCAGATCGACTCACACCACGGTGGCACATGGGACAGCCCTGTGGGAAAGCCTCATGGGAAAGCCTTGTGGGAAAACCTCGAGGGAAAGCCACAGATCCCATGAACGACGCGACGAGAAGCCTGACAATGCTGCTACTGCTCTGGAGGAAAGCGCACGTGCATGCCCCCATTCGAGACAAGGACTGACTCCCCTGGCGAGAATCCAGAAGTACCCCAAGAACCATGTCAGCACTGGAGAGGAATCCTCAGTTTCCGTGCCCAACTCCACACGGGGTCTTAGGCCCCGACATCGACGGGAGAGGAATCCCAAGAGGTCCCCGAGAAGCTCGAATGCGGTCTGGCCAGGCCTGAGGCCACCAGAGCGGGTCCCTTAGGTCTCCGTCGTAACACTAGAGCACCTGCCGCAACTCGGGAAAATCCAGGAGGATCTCCCCTCCAGGCTAGATGAGGCCCATGTGCGCTGCGGCTTCTCGAGGCTAATCACATCTAACCTCTGGAACATCCAAAAGGCCCTTCACATCCTTGCTGCAACTCAAGAAGTTACCCGACATACCCCTCTCCACTCTAGAGGAAGCACGATGGTCCCGCCCATATCCAGTGGAGCGCCATTTCCGCCTCGTAGCTCCATATGAGGGATCCTTTCGCTGCTTGGTCGGGAAAGAATTCTGGGCTTTCCTGTCGCATCTCAAGAGAAGGCTCTCTCCACAGGAAAGGCGAGAGGAACTCCAGGATAGTGCCACCATTCCCAGAGTCCCCCAGATATTTCAGTCCATTCCAGAGGAAACTGTTTTCCCTGCACTGCCTCGACTTTCACTCCACGGATCGACTCACACCACGGTGGCACGTGGGACAGCCCTGTTGGAAAGCCTCATGGGAAAGCCTCGTGCGAAATCCTCGAGGGAAAGCCACAGATCCCATTATCGACGTGACGAAAAGCGTGACACTTCTGCTACAGCTCGGGAGGAAAGCGCACGTGATGCCCCCTCTCGAGACCAGGACTAACTCCCCTGGGGAGACTCCAAAAGTACCCCAAGATCCATGTCAGCACTGGAGAGGAATCCTCAGTTTCCGGGCCCGATTCCACACAAGGTCTTCGTCCCGGGCATCGAAAAGGGAGGAATCCCGAGAGGCCCCGGAGAAACTCGAATGGGGTCTGGCCAGGCCTGAGGCCACCCGAGCCAGTCCGTTAGGTCACCATCGTAAGACGAGAGGACCTTCCGCAAGTCGAGAAAATCCAAGAGGTTCTCCCCTCCAGGCTAGATGAGGCCCTTTTCCGCTGAGGCGTCTCGAGGCTAATCACATCTAACCTCTGGAACTTCCAAAGGGTCCTTCACACCCTTGCTGCAACTCAAGAAGTTCCCGGACATACCCGTCTCCACTCGAGAGGAAGCACGATGGTCCCACCCACATCCAGAGGAGCCCCGTTTCCGCCTCCTAGCTCGAGATGAGGGGATCCTTTCCCTGCTTGGTCGGAAAAGAATACCCAGTCTTCCTGTCGCATGTCAAGAGGACGCGCTCCTCACAGAAAAGGCGAGAGGAACTCAACGGTCGTGCCACAATTCCCAGAGTCCCCCAGATGTCTCATTCCATTCCAGAGGAACCTGTTTTCCCTGCACTGCCTCGACTTTCACGCCCAGGATCCACTCCCACCACGGTGGCAGTTGGGATAGCACTGTGGAAAATCCTCCTGGGAAAGCCTCATGGGATAGCCTCGAGGGAAAGCCACAGATCCCTTGATTCACGCGACGGGAAGCGTGACACTGCTGCTACCCCTCTGGAGGAAAGCGGACGTGCATGCTCCCATTCGAGACGAGAACTTATCCCCTGGGGAGACTCCAAAAGTACCCCAAGATCCATGTCAGCACTGGAGAGGAATCCTCAGGTTCCGGGCCCGACTCCACACCAGGTCTAAGGCCCCGGCATCGACGGGAGAGGAATCCCGAGAGGCCCCCGCGCAACTCGCATGGGGACTGGCCAGTCCTGAGGCCACCAGAGCGGGTCCCTCAATTCCCTGTCGTAAGTGGAGTGCACCTGTCACAACTCGAGAAAATCCAGGAGGCTTTGCCCTCCAGGCGAGATGAGGCCCATTTCCGCTAAGGCTTCTCGAGGCTAATCACGCCTAACTTATGGAACTTCAAAAAGGTCCTTCACACCCTTGTTGCAACTCAAGAATTTCCCCGACATACCCGTGTCCACTCTAGAGGAAGCACGAGGGTCCCGCCCACATCCAGAGGAGCACCGTTTCCGCTTCGCAGCTCGAGATGAGGGATATTGTCACTGCTCTGTCGGGAAAGAATTTTGGGCGTTCCTGTCGCATCTCAAGGGGAGGTGCTCTCCACAGGATAGGCGAGAGGAATTCCAGCCTCGTGCCACCATTCCAAGAGTCCCCAGATATCTCAGTCCATTCCAGAGGAACCTGTTTTCCCTGCACTGCCTGGACTTTGATTGCGAGGATCGACTGCCACCACGGTGGCACGTGGGACAGCCCTGTGGGAAAGCCTCGAGGGAAAGCCTGGAGGGAAAGTCACAGATCCCTTCATCCAGGCGATGGGAAGCACGACACTGCTGCTACAGTTCGGGAGGAAAGCGCACGTGCATGCCCCTTTTGAGACGAGGACTTACTCCCCTGGCGAGACTCCAGAAGTACCCCAAGATCCATGTCAGCGTTGGAGAGGAATCCTCAGGTTCCGGGCCCGACTCCAAACAAGGTCTTAGGCACCGACACCGAAGGGACAGGTTTCCTGAGAGGCCCGCGAGCAACTCGCACGGGGACTGGCCTTTCCTGAGGCCACCAGAGAGGGTCCCTGAGGTCCCTGTCCTAAGTCGAGAGCACCTGCCGCAACTCGAGAAAATCCAGGAGATTCTCCCCTCCAGGCGTGATGAGGCCCATTTCGGCTGAAACTTCTCGAGGCTAATCACATCTAGCGTCTGGAACTTCCAAAAGGCACTTCACACCCTTGCTGCAACTCACGAAGTTCCCCGACATACCCGTCTCCTCGCGAGAGGAAGCACGAGGGTCCCGACCACATCCAGAGGAGCCCCGTTTCCGCCTCGTAGCTCGAGATGAGGGATGCTTTCGCCGCTAGGTCGGGAAAGAATTCCTGGCGTTCCCGTCTCACCTCAGAGGAGGCGCTCTCCACCGGAAAGGCAAGAGGAACTCCAGCGTCGTGCCACCATTCCAAGAGTCCCCCAGATGTCTCAGTCCATTCTAGAGGAAACTGTTTTCCCTGCACTGCCTCGACTTTCACGCCGAGGATCGACACACACCACGGTGGTACGAGGGACATCCCTGTGGGAAAGCCTCGTGGGAAATCCTCGAGGGAAAGCCACAGATCCCTTGATCCAGGCAATGGGAAGCGTGACACTGCTGCTACAGTTCTGGAGGAAAGCAGACGTGCATGCCGCCATTTGAGACGAGGACTTACTCCCCTGGGGAGACTCCAGAAGTACCCCAAGATCCATGTCAGCACTGGAGAGGAATCCTCAGGTTCCGGCCTCGACTCCACACAAGGTCTTAGGCCCCGGCATCAACGGGAGAGGAATCCCGAGAGGTCCCCGAGCAACTCGCATGGGGACTGGCCTTTCCTGAGGCCACCAGAGCGGGTCCCTGAGGTCCCCGTCGTAAGTCGAGAGCACCTGCCGCAACTCGAGAAAATCCAGGAGGTTTTGCTCTCCAGGCGAGATGAGGCCCATTTCCGATGAGGCTTCTCGAGGCTAATCACACCTAACCTCTGGAACTTCCAAAAGGTCCTTCACACCCTTGCTGCAACTCAAGAAGTTCCCTGATATACCCGTCTCCACTCGAAAGGAAGCACGAGAATCCCAGGAAAATCCACAGGAGCGCCGTTTCCGCCTCGTAGCTCGAGATGAGGGATCCTTTCCCCGTTTGGTCAGAAAAGAATTCCCGGCGTTCTAGTCGCATCTCAAGAGGAGGCGCTCTCCATAGGAAAGGCGAGAGGAACTCCAGGGTCGTGCCACCATTCCCAGAGTCTGCCAGATGTCTCAGAAAATACCAGAGGAACCTGTTTTCCCTGCACTGACTCGACTTTCATGCCGAGGATAGACTCACACCACGGTGGCACCTGGGACAGCCCTGTGGGAAAGCCTCGTTGGAAAGCCTCGTGGAAAATCCTCGAGGGAAAGCCACAGACCCCATGACTCACTAGATGGGAAGCGTGACACTGCTGCTACAAATCGGGAGGAAAGCGCACGTGCATGCCCCCTCTCGAGACGACGACTTGCTCCCCTGGGGAGACTCCAAAAGTACCCCAAAATCCATGTCACCACTGGAGAGGAAACCTCAGGTTCTGGCTCCGACTCAACACAAGGTCTTAGGCCCCGGCATCGACGGGAGAGAAATCCCGAGAGGCCCCCGAACAAATCGAATGGGGCCTGGCCAGTCCTGAGGCCACCAGAGAGGGTCCTTAGGTCACCGTTGTAAGACCAGAACACCTGCCACAACTCCAGAAAATCCAGGAGGTTTTTCCCCTCAGGTTAGATGAGGACAATTTCAGCTGAGGCGTCTCGAGGCTAATCACATCGAACCTCTGGAACATCCAAAGTGTCCATAACACCCTGGCTGCAACTCAAGAAGTTCCCCGACATACCCTTATCCCCTCCAGAGGAAGCACGAGGGTCTCGCCCACATGCAGAGGAGCACCATATCCGCCTCGTAGCTCGAGATGAGGGATCCTTTCGCTGCTTTTTCGGGAAAGAATTCTGGGCATTCCCGTCCCATCTCATGAGGAGGCTCTCTCCACAGGAGAGGAGAGAGGAAATCCAGTGTCGGGCTACCATACCAAGGGTCCCCCAGATGTCTCAGTCCATTCCAGAAGAACCTGTTTTCCCTACACTGCCTCGACTTTCATGCTGAGGATCGCCTCCCACCATGGTGGCACGTGGGACAGCCCTGTGGGTAAGCCTCGTGGGAAAACCTCGAGGGAAAGCAACAGATCCCTTGATCCACTCGACAGGAAGCGTGACACTGCTTCTACCTCTCTGGAGGAAAGCGCACGTGCATGCCCGCATTCGAGACGAGGACTGACTCCCCTGGGGAGACTCCAGAATTACCCCAAGATCCATGTCAGCACTGGAGAGGAATCCTCAGGTTCTGGCCCCGACTCCACACAAGGTGTAAGGCCCCGGCATCGAAGGGAGAGGAATCCCGAGAGGCCACCGAGCAAGTCGCATGGGGACTGGCCTTTCCTGAGGCCACCAGAGCGGGTCCCCGAGGTCCCCGTCGTAAGTCGAGAGCACCTGCCGCAACTCGAGAAAATCCAGGAGGTTTTGCCCTCCAGGCGAGATGAGGCCCATTTCCGCTGAGGCTTCTCGACGCTAATCACATCTAACCACTGGAACTTCCAAAGGGTCCTTCACACCCTTGCTGCAACTCAAGAAGTTCCCCGACATACCCGTCTCCACTCGAGAGGAAGCACGAGGGTCCCGCACACATCCAGGGGAGCCCCGTTTCCGCCTCCTAGCTCGAGATGAGGGATCCTTTCCCTGTTTCGTAGGGAAAGAATTCCCGGCGTTCCCGTCGCATCTCAAGAGGAGGCGCTCTCCACAGGAAAGGCGAGAGGAACTCGAGGGTCGTGCCACCATTCCAAGAGTCCCCCAGATGTGTCAGTCCATTCCAGAGGAACCTGTTTTCCCTGCACTGCCTTGACGTTCAAGCCGAGGATCGACTCCCACCACGTGTGCACGTGGGACAGCCCTGTGGGAAAGCCTCGTGGGAAAGCCTCGTGGGAAAGACTCGAGGGAAAAACGTAGATCCTTTGATCCACGCGGCGGACTGCGTGACACTGCTGCTACCGCTCTGGAGGAAAGCGCAAGTGCATGCCCGCATTCGAGACGAGGACTGACTCCCCTGGGGAGACTCCAGAAGTACCCCAAGATCCATGTCAGCACTGGAGAGGAATCCTCAGGTTCTGGCCCCGACTCCACACAAGGTCTTAGGCCCCGGCATCGACGGGAGAGGAATCCCGAGAAGCCCCCGAGGAACTCGCATGGGGACTGGCCTTTCCTGAGGCCACCAGAGCGGGCCCCTGAGGTACCCGTCGTAAGTCCAGAGCACCTGCTTCAACTCGAGAAAATCCAGGAGGTTTTGCCTTCCAGGCGAGATGTGTCCCATTTCCGCTGAGGCCTCTCGAGGCTAATCACATCTAACCACTGGAACTTCCAAAGGGTTCTTCACACCCTTGTTGCAACTCAAGAAGTTCCCCGACATACCCGTCTCCACTCGAGAGGAAGCACGAGGGTCCCGCACACATCCAGGGGAGAACCGTTTCCGCCTCCTAGCTCGAGATGAGGGATCCTTTCCCTGTTTCCTAGGGAAAGAATTCCCGGCGTTCCCGTCGCATCTCAAGAGGAGGCGCTCTCCACAGGAAAGGCGAGAGGAACTCCAGGGTCGTGCCACCATTCCCAGAGTCCCCCAGATGTCCCAGTCCATTCCAGAGGAACCTGTTTTCCCTCCACTGCCTCGACTTTCACGCCTCAGATCGACTCACACCACGGTGGCACATGGGACAGCCCTGTGGGAAAGCCTCATGGGAAAGCCTTGTGGGAAAACCTCGAGGGAAAGCCACAGATCCCATGAACGACGCGACGGGAAGCGTGACAATGCTGCTACTGCTCTGGAGGAAAGCGCACGTGCATGCCCCCATTCGAGACAAGGACTGACTCCCCTGGCGAGAATCCAGAAGTACCCCAAGAACCATGTCAGCACTGGAGAGGAATCCTCAGTTTCCGTGCCCAACTCCACACGGGGTCTTAGGCCCCGGCATCGACGGGAGAGGAATCCCAAGAGGTCCCCGAGAAGCTCGAATGCGGTCTGGCCAGGCCTGAGGCCACCAGAGCGGGTCCCTTAGGTCTCCGTCGTAACACTAGAGCACCTGCCGCAACTCGGGAAAATCCAGGAGGATCTCCCCTCCAGGCTAGATGAGGCCCATGTGCGCTGCGGCTTCTCGAGGCTAATCACACCTAACCTCTGGAACTTCCAAAAGGTCCTTCACATCCTTGCTGCAACTCAAGAAGTTACCCGACATACCCCTCTCCACTCTAGAGGAAGCTCCAGGGTCCCGCCCATATCCAGTGGAGCGCCATTTCCGCCTCGTAGCTCCATATGAGGGATCCTTTCGCTGCTTGGTCGGGAAAGAATTCTGGGCTTCCCTGGCGCATCTCAAGAGAAGGCTCTCTCCACAGGAAAGGCGAGAGGAACTCCAGGATAGTGCCACCATTCCCAGAGTCCCCCAGATATTTCAGTCCATTCCAGAGGAAACTGTTTTCCCTGCACTGCCTCGACTTTCACTCCACGGATCGACTCACACCACGGTGGCACGTGGGACAGCCCTGTTGGAAAGCCTCATGGGAAAGCCTCGTGCGAAATCCTCGAGGGAAAGCCAAAGATCCCATTATCGACGTGACGAAAAGCGTGACACTTCTGCTACAGCTCGGGAGGAAAGCGCACGTGATGCCCCCTCTCGAGACCAGGACTAACTCCCCTGGGGAGACTCCAAAAGTACCCCAAGATCCATGTCAGCACTGGAGAGGAATCCTCAGTTTCCGGGCCCGATTCCACACAAGGTCTTAGTCCCGGGCATCAAAAAGAGAGGAATCCCCAGAGGCCCCGGAGAAACTCGAATGGGGTCTGGCCAGGCCTGAGGCCACCAGAGCCAGTCCGTTAGGTCACCATCGTAAGACGAGAGCACCTTCCCCAAGTCGAGAAAATCCAAGAGGTTCTCCCCTCCAGGCTAGACGAGGCCCTTTTCCGCTGAGGCGTCTCGAGTCTAATCACATCTAACCTCTGGAACTTCCAAAGGGTACTTCACACCCTTGCTGCAACTCAAGAAGTTCCCTGACATACCCGTCTCCACTCGAGAGGAAGCACGATGGTCCCACCCACATCCAGAGGAGCCCCGTTTCCGCCTCCTAGCTCGAGATGAGGGGATCCTTTCCCTGCTTGGTCGGAAAAGAATACCCAGTCTTCCTGTCGCATGTCAAGAGGACGCGCTCCTCACAGAAAAGGCGAGAGGAACTCAACGGTCGTGCCACAATTCCCAGAGTCTCCCAGATGTCTCATTCCATTCCAGAGGAACCTGTTTTCCCTGCACTGCCTCGACTTTCACGCCCAGGATCCACTCCCACCACGGTGGCAGTTGGGATAGCACTGTGGAAAATCCTCCTGGGAAAGCCTCATGGGAAAGCCTCGAGGGAAAGCCACAGATCCCTTGATTCACGCGACGGGAGGCGTGACACTGCTGCTACCCCTCTGGAGGAAAGCGGACGTGCATGCTCCCATTCGAGACGAGAACTTATCCCCTGGGGAGACTCCAAAAGTACCCCAAGATCCATGTCAGCACTGGAGAGGAATCCTCAGTTTCCGGGCCCGACTCCACACCAGGTCTAAGGCCCAGGCATCGACGGGAGAGGAATCCCGAGAGGCCCCCGCGCAACTCGCATGGGGACTGGCCAGTCCTGAGGCCACCAGAGCGGGTCCCTCAATTCCCTGTCGTAAGTGGAGTGCACCTGTCACAACTCGAGAAAATCCAGGAGGCTTTGCCCTCCAGGCGAGATGAGGCCCATTTCCGCTAAGGCTTCTCGAGGCTAATCACGCCTAACTTATGGAACTTCAAAAAGGTCCTTCACACCCTAGTTGCAACTCAAGAATTTTCCCGATCTACCCGTCTCCACTCTAGAGGAAGCACGAGGGTCCCGCCCACATCCAGAGGAGCACCGTTTCCGCCTCGCAGCTCGAGATGAGGGATATTGTCACTGCTCAGTCGGGAAAGAATTTTGGGCGTTCCTGTCGCATCTCAAGGGGAGGTGCTCTCCACAGGATGGGCGAGAGGAATTCCAGCCTCGTGCCACCATTCCAAGAGTCGCCAGATATCTCAGTCCATTCCAGAGGAACCTGTTTTCCCTGCACTGCCTGGACTTTGATTTCGAGGATCGACTGCCACCACGGTGGCACGTGGGACAGCCCTGTGGGAAAGCCTCGAGGGAAAGCCTGGAGGGAAAGTCACAGATCCCTTCATCCAGGCGATGGGAAGCGTGACACTGCTGCTACAGTTCGGGAGGAAAGCGCACGTGCATGCCCCATTTGAGACGAGGACTTACTCCCCTGGCGAGACTCCAGAAGTACCCCAAGATACATGTCAGCATTGGAGAGGAAACCTCAGGTTCCGGGCCCGACTCTAAACAAGGTCTTAGGCACCGACACCGAAGGGACAGGTTTCCTGAGAGGCAGGCGAGCAACTCGCACGGGGACTGGCCTTTCCTGAGGCCACCAGAGCGGGTCCCTGAGGTCCCCGTCGTAAGTCGATAGCACCTGCCGCAACTCGAGAAAATCCAGGAGGTTTTGCCCTCCAGGCGAGATGAGGCACATTTCCGCTGAGGCTTCTCGAGGCTAATCACATCTAAACACTGGAACTTCCAAAGGATCCTTCACACCCTTGCTGCAACTCAAGAAGCTCCCCGACATACCCGTCTCCACTCGAGAGGAAGCACGAGGGTCCCGCACACATCCAGGGGAGCCCCGTTTCCCCCTCCTAGCTCGAGATGAGGAATCCTTTCCCTGTTTCATAGGGAAAGAATTCCCGGCGTTCCCGTCGCATCTCAAGAGGAGGCGCTCTCCACAGGAAAGGCGAGAGGAAGTCCAGGGTCGTGCCACCATTCCAAGAGTGCCCCAGATGTGTCACTCCATTCCAGAGGAACCTGTTTTCCCTGCACTGCCTTGACGTTCAAGCCGAGGATCGACTCCCACCACATGTGCACGTTGGACAGCCCTGTGGGAAAGCCTCCTGGGAAAGCATCCTGGGAAAGCCTCGTGGGAAAGACTCGAGGGAAAACCATAGATCCTTTGATCCACGCGGCGGACTGCGTGACACTGCTGCTACCGCTCTGGAGGAAAGCGCAAGTGCATGCCCGCATTCGAGACGAGGACTGACTCCCCCGGGGAGACTCCAGAAGAACCCCAAGATCCATGTCAGCACTGGAGAGGAATCCTCAGGTTATGGCCCCGACACCACACAAGGTCTTAGGCCCCGACATCGACGGGAGAGGAATCCCGAGAGGCCCCCGAGGAACTCGCATGGGGACTGGCCTTTCCTGAGGCCACCAGAGCGGGTCCCCGAGGTCCCCGTCGTAAGTCGAGAGCACCTGCCGCAACTCGAGAAAATCCAGGAGGTTTTGCCCTCCAGGCGAGATGACGCCCATTTCCGCTGAGGCTTCTCGAGGCTCATCACATCTAACCACTGGAACTTCCAAAGGGTCCTTCACACCCTTGCTGCAACTCAAGAAGTTCCCCGACATACCCGTCTCCACTCGAGAGGAAGCACGAGGGTCCCGCACACATCCAGGGGAGCCCCGTTTCCGCCTCCTAGCTCGAGATGAGGGATCCTTTCCCTGTTTCGTAGGGAAAGAATTCCCGGCGTTCCCGTCGCATCTCAAGAGGAGGCGCTCTCCACAGGAAAGGCGAGAGGAACTCCAGGGTCCTGCCACCATTACAAGAGTCCCCCAGATGTGTCAGTCCATTCCAGAGGAACCTGTTTTCCCTGCACTGCCTTGACGTTCGAGCCGAGGATCGACTCCCACCACGTGTGCACTTGGGACAGCCCTGTGGGAAAGCCTCGTGGGAAAGCCTCGTGGGAAAGACTCGAGGGAAAACCATAGATCCTTTGATCCACGCGGAGGACTGAGTGACACTGCTGCTACCGCTCTGGAGGAAAGCAAAGTGCATGCCCGCATTGGAGTTGAGGACTGACTCCCCTGGGGAGACTCCACAAGTACCCCAAGAACCATGTCAGCACTGGAGAGGAATCCTCAGTTTCCGTGCCCAACTCCACACGGAGTCTTAGGCCCCGGCATCGACGGGAGAGGAATCCCAAGAGGTCCCCGAGAAGCTCGAATGGGGTCTGGCCAGGCCTGAGGCCACCAGAGCGGGTCCCTTAGGTCTCCGTCGTAACACTAGAGCACCTGCCGCAACTCGGGAAAATCCAGGAGGATCTCCCCTCCAGGCTAGATGAGGCCCATGTGCGCTGCGGCTTCTCGAGGCTAATCACACCTAACCTCTGGAACTTCCAAAAGGTCCTTCACATCCTTGCTGCAACTCAAGAAGTTACCCGACATACCCCTCTCCACTCTAGAGGAAGCACGAGGGTCCCGCCCATATCCAGTGGAGCGCCATTTCCGCCTCGTAGCTCCATATGAGGGATCCTTTCGCTGCTTGGTCGGGAAAGAATTCTGGGCTTTCCTGTCGCATCTCAAGAGAAGGCTCTCTCCACAGGAAAGGCGAGAGGAACTCCAGGATAGTGCCACCATTCCCAGAGTCCCCCAGATATTTCAGTCCATTCCAGAGGAAACTGTTTTCCCTGCACTGCCTCGACTTTCACTCCACGGATCGACTCACACCACGGTGGCACGTGGGACAGCCCTGTTGGAAAGCCTCGTGGGAAAGCCTCGTGCGAAATCCTCGAGGGAAAGCCACAGATCCCATTATCGACGTGACGAAAAGCGTGACACTTCTGCTACAGCTCGGGAGGAAAGCGCACGTGATGCCCCCTCTCGAGACCAGGACTAACTCCCCTGGGGAGACTCCAAAAGTACCCCAAGATCCATGTCAGCACTGGAGAGGAATCCTCAGTTTCCGGGCCCGATTCCACACAAGGTCTTCGTCCCGGGCATCAAAAAGAGAGGAATCCCGAGAGGCCCCGGAGAAACTCGAATGGGGTCTGGCCAGGCCTGAGGCCACCAGAGCCAGTCCGTTAGGTCACCATCGTAAGACGAGAGCACCTTCCGCAAGTCGAGAAAATCCAAGAGGTTCTCCCCTCCAGGCTAGACGAGGCCCTTTTCCGCTGAGGCGTCTCGAGGCTAATCACATCTAACCTCTGGAACTTCCAAAGGGTCCTTCACACCCTTGCTGCAACTCAAGAAGTTCCCGGACATACCCGTCTCCACTCGAGAGGAAGCACTATGGTCCCACCCACATCCAGAGGAGCCCCGTTTCCGCCTCCTAGCTCGAGATGAGGGGATCCTTTCCCTGCTTGGTCGGAAAAGAATACCCAGTCTTCCTGTCGCATGTCAAGAGGAGGCGCTCCTCACAGAAAAGGCGAGAGGAACTCAACGGTCGTGCCACAATTCCCAGAGTCCCCCAGATGTCTCATTCCATTCCAGAGGAACCTGTTTTCCCTGCACTGCCTCGACTTTCACGCCCAGGATCCACTCCCACCACGGTGGCAGTTGGGATAGCACTGTGGAAAATCCTCCTGGGAAAGCCTCATGGGAAAGCCTCGAGGGAAAGCCACAGATCCCTTGATTCACGCGACGGGAAGCGTGACACTGCTGCTACCCCTCTGGAGGAAAGCGGACGTGCATGCTCCCATTCGAGACGAGAACTTATCCCCTGGGGAGACTCCAAAAGTACCCCAAGATCCATGTCAGCACTGGAGAGGAATCCTCAGGTTCCGGCCCCGACTCCACACCAGGTCTAAGGCCCCGGCATCGACGGGAGAGGAATCCCGAGAGGCCCCCGCGCAACTCGCATGGGGACTGGCCAGTCCTGAGGCCACCAGAGCGGGTCCCTCAATTCCCTGTCGTTAGTGGAGTGCAACTGTCACAACTCGAGAAAATCCAGGAGGCTTTGCCCTCCAGGCGAGATGAGGCCAATTTCCGCTAAGGCTTCTCGAGGCTAATCACGCCTAACTTATGGAACTTCAAAAAGGTCCTTCACACCCTTGTTGCAACTCTAGAATTTCCCCGACATACCCGTGTCCACTCTAGAGGAAGCACGAGGGTCCCGCCCACATCCAGAGGAGCACCGTTTCCGCTTCGCAGCTCGAGATGAGGGATATTGTCACTGCTCTGTCGGGAAAGAATTTTGGGCGTTCCTGTCGCATCTCAAGGGGAGGTGCTCTCCACAGGATGGGCGAGAGGAATTCCAGCCTCGTGCCACCATTCCAAGAGTCGCCAGATATCTCAGTCCATTCCAGAGGAACCTGTTTTCCCTGCACTGCCTGGACTTTGATTGCGAGGATCGACTGCCACCACGGTGGCACGTGGGACAGCCCTGTGGGAAAGCCTCGAGGGAAAGCCTGGAGGGAAAGTCACAGATCCCTTCATCCAGGCGATGGGAAGCACGACACTGCTGCTACAGTTCGGGAGGAAAGCGCACGTGCATGCCCCATTTGAGACGAGGACTTACTCCCCTGGCGAGACTCCAGAAGTACCCCAAGATCCATGTCAGCACTGGAGAGGAATCCTCAGGTTCCGGGCCCGACTCCAAACAAGGTCTTAGGCACCGACACCGAAGGGACAGGTTTCCTGAGAGGCCCGCGAGCAACTCGAATGGGGACTGGCCTTTCCTGAGGCCACCAGAGAGGGTCCCTGAGGTCCCTGTCCTAAGTCGAGAGCACCTGCCGCAACTCGAGAAAATCCAGGAGATTCTCCCCTCCAGGCGTGATGAGGCCCATTTCGGCTGAAACTTCTCGAGGCTAATCACATCTAGCGTCTGGAACTTCCAAAAGGCACTTCACACCCTTGCTGCAACTCACGAAGTTCCCCGACATACCCGTCTCCTCGCGAGAGGAAGCACGAGGGTCCCGACCACATCCAGAGGAGCCCCGTTTCCGCCTCGTAGCTCGAGATGAGGGATGCTTTCGCCGCTAGGTCGGGAAAGAATTCCTGGCGTTCCCGTCTCACCTCAGAGGAGGCGCTCTCCACCGGAAAGGCAAGAGGAACTCCAGCGTCGTGCCACCATTCCAAGAGTCCCCCAGATGTCTCAGTCCATTCTAGAGGAAACTGTTTTCCCTGCACTGCCTCGACTTTCACGCCGAGGATCGACACACACCACGGTGGTACGAGGGACATCCCTGTGGGAAAGCCTCGTGGGAAATCCTCGAGGGAAAGCCACAGATCCCTTGATCCAGGCAATGGGAAGTGTGACACTGCTGCTACAGTTCTGGAGGAAAGCAGACGTGCATGCCGCCATTTGAGACGAGGACTTACTCCCCTGGGGAGACTCCAGAAGTACCCCAAGATCCATGTCAGCACTGGAGAGGAATCCTCAGGTTCCGGCCTCGACTCCACACAAGGTCTTAGGCCCCGGCATCGACGGGAGAGGAATCCCGAGAGGTCCCCGAGGAACTCGCATGGGGACTGGCCTTTCCTGAGGCCACCAGAGCGGGTCCCTGAGGTCCTCGTCGTAAGTCGAGAGCACCTGCCGCAACTCGAGAAAATCCAGGAGGTTTTGCTCTCCAGGCGAGATGAGGCCCATTTCCGATGAGGCTTCTCGAGGCTAATCACACCTAACCTCTGGAACTTCCAAAAGGTCCTTCACACCCTTGCTGCAACTCAAGAAGTTCCCTGATATACCCGTCTCCACTCGAAAGGAAGCACGAGAATCCCAGGAAAATCCACAGGAGCGCCGTTTCGGCCTCGTAGCTCGAGATGAGGGATCCTTTCCCCGTTTGGTCAGAAAAGAATTCCCGGCGTTCTAGTCGCATCTCAAGAGGAGGCGCTCTCCATAGGAAAGGCGAGAGGAACTCCAGGGTCGTGCCACCATTCCCAGAGTCTGCCAGATGTCTCAGTAAATACCAGAGGAACCTGTTTTCCCTGCACTGACTCGACTTTCATGCCGAGGATCGACTCACACCACGGTGGCACCTGGGACAGCCCTGTGGGATAGCCTCGTGGGAAAGCCTCGTGGAAAATCCTCGAGGGAAAGCCACAGACCCCATGACTCACTAGATGGGAAGCGTGACACTGCTGCTACAAATCGGGAGGAAAGCGCACGTGCATGCCCCCTCTCGAGACGAGGACTCGCTCCCCTGGGGAGACTCCAAAAGTACCCCAAAATCCATGTCACCACTAGAGAGGAAACCTCAGGTTCTGGCTCCGACTGAACACAAGGTCTTTGGCCCCGGCATCGACGGGAGAGGAATCCCGAGAGGCCCCCGAGGAACTCGCATGGGGACTGCCCTTTCCTGAGGCCACAGAGCGGGTCCCTGAAGTCCCCGTCGTAAGTCGAGAGCACCTGCCGCAACTCGAGAAAATCCAGGAGGTTTTGCCCTCCAGGCGAGATGAGGCCCATTTCCGCTGAGGCTTCTCGAGGCTAATCACATCTAACCACTGGAACTTCCAAAGGGTCCTTCACACCCTTGCTGCAACTCAAGAAGTTCCCCGACATACCCGACTCCACTCGAGAGGAAGCACGAGGGTCCCGCACACATCCAGGGGAGCCCCGTTTCCCCCTCCTAGCTCGAGATGAGGGATCCTTTCCCTGTTTCGTAGGGAAAGAATTCCCGGCGTTCCCGTTGCCTCTCAAGAGGAGGCGCTCTCCACAGGAAAGGCGAGAGGAACTCCAGGGTCGTGCCACCATTCCAAGAGTCCCCCAGATGTGTCAGTCCATTCCAGAGGAACCTGTTTTCCCTGCACTGCCTTGACGTTCAAGCCGAGGATCGACTCCCACCACGTGTGCACGTGGGACAACCCTGTGGGAAAGACTCGTGGGAAAGCTTCGTGGGAAAGATTCCAGGGAAAAATATAGATCCTTTGATCCACGCGGCGGACTGCGTGACACTGCTGCTATCGCTCTGGAGGAAAGCGCAAGTGCATGCCCGCATTCGAGACGAGGACTGACGCCCCTGGGGAGACTCCAGAAGCACCCCAAGATCCATGTCAGCACTGGAGAGGAATCCTCAGGTTCCGGCCCCGACTCCACACAAGGTCTTAGGCCCCGGCATCGACGGGAGAGGAATCCCGAGAGGCCCCCGAGGAACTCGCATGGGGACTGGCCTTTCCTGAGGCCACAGAGCGGGTCCCTGAGGTCCCCGTCATAAGTCGAGAGCATCTGCTGCAACTCGAGAAAATCCAGGAGGTTTTGCCCTCCAGGCGAGATGAGGCCCATTTCCACTGAGGCTTCTCGAAGCTAATCACATCTAACCACTGGAACTTCCAAAGGGTCCTTCACACCCTTGCTGCAACTCAAGAAGCTCCCGACATACCTGTCTCCACTCGAGAGGAAGCACGAAGGTCCCGCACACATCCAGGGGAGCCCCGTTTCCGCCTCCTAGCTCGAGATGAGGGATCCTTTCCCTGTTTCGTAGGGAAAGAATTCCCCGCGTTCCCGTCGCATCTCAAGAGGAGGCGCTCTCCACAGGAAAGGCGAGAGGAACTCCAGGGTCGTGCCACCATTCCAAGAGTCCCCCAGATGTGTCAGTCCATTCCAGAGGAACCTGTTTTCCCTGCACTGCCTTGACGTTCAAGCCAAGGATCGACTCCCACCACGTGTGCACGTGGGACAGCCCTGTGGGAAAGCCTCGTGGGAAAGCCTCGTGGGAAAGACTCGAGGGAAAACCATAGATCCTTTGATCCACCCGGCGGACTGCGTGACACTGCTGCTACCGCTCTGGAGGAAAGCGCAAGTGCAGGCCCGCATTCGAGACGAGGACTGACGCCCCTGGGAAGACTCCAGAAGTACCCCAAGATCCATGTCAGCACTGGAGAGGAATCCTCAGGTTCCGGCCCCGACTTCACACAAGGTCTTAGGCCCCGGCATCGACGGGAGAGGAATCCCGAGAGGCCCCCGAGGAACTCGCATGGGGACTGGCCTTTCCTGAGGCCACCAGAGCGGGCCCCTGAGGTACCCGTCGTAAGTCCAGAGCACCTGCTTCAACTCGAGAAAATCCAGGAGGTTTTGCCTTCCAGGCGAGATGAGGCCCATTTCCGCTGAGGCCTCTCGAGGCTCATCACATCTAACCACTGGAACTTCCAAAGGGTTCTTCACACCCTTGTTGCAACTCAAGAAGTTCCCCGACATACCCGTCTCCACTCGAGCGGAAGCACGAGGGTCCCCCACACATCCAGGGGAGAACCGTTTCCGCCTCCTAGCTCGAGATGAGGGATCCTTTCCCTGTTTCCTAGGGAAAGAATTCCCGGCGTTCCCGTCGCATCTTAAGAGGAGGCGCTCTCCACAGAAAAGGCGAGAGGAACTCCAGGGTCGTGCCACCATTCCCAGAGTCCCCCAGATGTCCCAGTCCATTCCAGAGGAACCTGTTTTCCCTCCACTGCCTCGACTTTCACGCCTCAGATCGACTCACACCACGGTGGCACATGGGACAGCCCTGTGGGAAAGCCTCATGGGAAAGCCTTGTGGGAAAACCTCGAGGGAAAGCCACAGATCCCATGAACGACGCGACGGGAAGCGTGACAATGCTGCTACTGCTCTGGAGGAAAGCGCACGTGCATGCCCCCATTCGAGACAAGGACTGACTCCCCTGGCGAGAATCCAGAAGTACCCCAAGAACCATGTCAGCACTGGAGAGGAATCCTCAGTTTCCGTGCCCAACTCCACACGGGGTCTTAGGCCCCTGCATCGACGGGAGAGGAATCCCAAGAGGTCCCCGAGAAGCTCGAATGGGGTCTGGCCAGGCCTGAGGCCACCAGAGCGGGTCCCTTAGGTCTCCGTCGTAACACTAGAGCACCTGCCGCAACTCGGGAAAATCCAGGAGGATCTCCCCTCCAGGCTAGATGAGGCCCATGTGCGCTGCGGCTTCTCGAGGCTAATCACACCTAACCTCTGGAACTTCCAAAAGGTCCTTCACATCCGTGCTGCAACTCAAGAAGTTACCCGACATACCCCTCTCCACTCTAGAGGAAGCACGAGGGTCCCGCCCATATCCAGTGGAGCGCCATTTCCGCCTCGTAGCTCCATATGAGGGATCCTTTCGCTGCTTGGTCGGGAAAGAATTCTGGGCTTTCCTGTCGAATCTCAAGAGAAGGCTCTCTCCACAGGAAAGGCGAGAGGAACTCCAGGATAGTGCCACCATTCCCAGAGTCCCCCAGATATTTCAGTCCATTCCAGAGGAAACTGTTTTCCCTGCACTGCCTCGACTTTCACTCCACGGATCGACTCACACCACGGTGGCACGTGGGACAGCCCTGTTGGAAAGCCTCATGGGAAAGCCTCGTGCGAAATCCTCGAGGGAAAGCCACAGATCCCATTATCGACGTGACGAAAAGCGTGACACTTCTGCTACAGCTCGGGAGGAAAGCGCACGTGATGCCCCCTCTCGAGACCAGGACTAACTCCCCTGGGGAGACTCCAAAAGTACCCCAAGATCCATGTCAGCACTGGAGAGGAATCCTCAGTTTCCGGGCCCGATTCCACACAAGGTCTTAGTCCCGGGCATCGAAAAGAGAGGAATCCCGAGAGGCCCCAGAGAAACTCGAATGGGGTCTGGCCAGGCCTGAGGCCACCAGAGCCAGTCCGTTAGGTCACCATCGTAAGACGAGAGGACCTTCCGCAAGTCGAGAAAATCCAAGAGGTTCTCCCCTCCAGGCTAGATGAGGCCCTTTTCCGCTGAGGCGTCTCGAGGCTAATCACATCTAACCTCTGGAACTTCCAAAGGGTCCTTCACACCCTTGCTGCAACTCAAGAAGTTCCCGGACATACCCGTCTCCACTCGAGAGGAAGCACGATGGTCCCACCCACATCCAGAGGAGCCCCGTTTCCGCCTCCTAGCTCGAGATGAGGGGATCCTTTCCCTGCTTGGTCGGAAAAGAATACCCAGTCTTCCTGTTGCATGTCAAGAGGAGGCGCTCCTCACAGAAAAGGCGAGAGGAACTCAACGGTCGTGCCACAATTCCCAGAGTCCCCCAGTTGTCTCATTCCATTCCAGAGGAACCTGTTTTCCCTGCACTGCCTCGACTTTCACGCCCAGGATCCACTCCCACCACGGTGGCAGTTGGGATAGCACTGTGGAAAATCCTCCTGGGAAAGCCTCATGGGAAAGCCTCGAGGGAAAGCCACAGATCCCTTGATTCACGCGACGGGAAGCGTGACACTGCTGCTACCCCTCTGGAGGAAAGCGGACGTGCATGCTCCCATTCGAGACGAGAACTTAACCCCTGGGGAGACTCCAAAAGTACCCCAAGATCCATGTCAGCACTGGAGAGGAATCCTCAGGTTCCGGGCCCGACTCCACACCAGGTCTAAGGCCCCGGCATCGACGGGAGAGGAATCCCGAGAGGCCCCCGCGCAACTCGCATGGGGACTGGCCAGTCCTGAGGCCACCAGAGCGGGTCCCTCAATTCCCTGTCGTAAGTGGAGTGCACCTGTCACAACTCGAGAAAATCCAGGAGGCTTTGCCCTCCAGGCGAGATGAGGCCCATTTCCGCTAAGGCTTCTCGAGGCTAATCACGCCTAACTTATGGAACTTCAAAAAGGTCCTTCACACCCTTGTTGCAACTCTAGAATTTCCCCGACATACCCGTCTCCACTCTAGAGGAAGCACGAGGGTCCCGCCCACATCCAGAGGAGCACCGTTTCCGCTTCGCAGCTCGAGATGAGGGATATTGTCACTGCTCTGTCGGGAAAGAATTTTGGGCGTTCCTGTCGCATCTCAAGGGGAGGTGCTCTCCACAGGATAGGCGAGAGGAATTCCAGCCTCGTGCCACCATTCCAAGAGTCCCCAGATATCTCAGTCCATTCCAGAGGAACCTGTTTTCCCTGCACTGCCTGGACTTTGATTGCGAGGATCGACTGCCACCACGGTGGCACGTGGGACAGCACTGTGGGAAAGCCTCGAGGGAAAGCCTGGAGGGAAAGTCACAGATCCCTTCATCCAGGCGATGGGAAGCACGACACTGCTGCTACAGTTCGGGAGGAAAGCGCACGTGCATGCCCCATTTGAGACGAGGACTTACTCCCCTGGCGAGACTCCAGAAGTACCCCAAGATCCATGTCAGCACTGGAGAGGAATCCTCAGGTTCCGGGCCCGACTCCAAACAAGGTCTTAGGCACCGACACCGAAGGGACAGGTTTCCTGAGAGGCCCGCGAGCAACTCGCACGGGGACTGGCCTTTCCTGAGGCCACCAGAGAGGGTCCCTGAGGTCCCTGTCCTAAGTCGAGAGCACCTGCCGCAACTCGAGAAAATCCAGGAGATTCTCCCCTCCAGGCGTGATGAGGCCCATTTCGGCTGAAACTTCTCGAGGCTAATCACATCTAGCGTCTGGAACTTCCAAAAGGCACTTCACACCCTTGCTGCAACTCACGAAGTTCCCCGACATACCCGTCTCCTCGCGAGAGGAAGCACGAGGGTCCCGACCACATCCAGAGGAGCCCCGTTTCCGCCTCGTAGCTCGAGATGAGGGATGCTTTCGCCGCTAGGTCGGGAAAGAATTCCTGGCGTTCCCGTCTCACCTCAGAGGAGGCGCTCTCCACCGGAAAGGCAAGAGGAACTCCAGCGTCGTGCCACCATTCCAAGAGTCCCCCAGATGTCTCAGTCCATTCTAGAGGAAACTGTTTTCCCTGCACTGCCTCGACTTTCACGCCGAGGATCGACACACACCACGGTGGTACGAGGGACATCCCTGTGGGAAAGCCTCGTGGGAAATCCTCGAGGGAAAGCCACAGATCCCTTGATCCAGGCAATGGGAAGCGTGACACTGCTGCTACAGTTCTGGAGGAAAGCAGACGTGCATGCCGCCATTTGAGACGAGGACTTACTCCCCTGGGGAGACTCCAGAAGTACCCCAAGATCCATGTCAGCACTGGAGAGGAATCCTCAGGTTCCGGCCTCGACTCCACACAAGGTCTTAGGCCCCGGCATCGACGGGAGAGGAATCCCGAGAGGTCCCCGAGCAACTCGCATGGGGACTGGCCTTTCCTGAGGCCACCAGAGCGGGTCCCTGAGGTCCCCGTCGTAAGTCAAGAGCACCTGCCGCAACTCGAGAAAATCCAGGAGGTTTTGTTCTCCAGGCGAGATGAGGCCCATTTCCGCTGAGGCTTCTCGAGGCTAATCACCCCTAACCTCTGGAACTTCCAAAAGGTCCTTCACACCCTTGCTGCAACTCAAGAAGTTCCCTGATATACCCGTCTCCACTCGAAAGGAAGCACGAGAATCCCAGGAAAATCCACAGGAGCGCCGTTTCCGCCTCGTAGCTCGAGATGAGGGATCCTTTCCCCGTTTGGTCAGAAAAGAATTCCCGGCATTCTAGTCGCATCTCAAGAGGAGGCGCTCTCCATAGGAAAGGCGAGAGGAACTCCAGGGTCGTGCCACCATTCCCAGAGTCTGCCAGATGTCTCAGTAAATACCAGAGGAACCTGTTTTCCCTGCACTGACTCGACTTTCATGCCGAGGATCGACTCACACCACGGTGGCACCTGGGACAGCCCTGTGGGAAAGCCTCGTGGGAAAGCCTCGTGGAAAATCCTCGAGGGAAAGCCACAGACCCCATGACTCACTAGATGGGAAGCGTGACACTGCTGCTACAAATCGGGAGGAAAGCGCACGTGCATGCCCCCTCTCGAGACGAGGACTCGCTCCCCTGGGGAGACTCCAAAAGTACCCCAAAATCCATGTCACCACTAGAGAGGAAACCTCAGGTTCTGGCTCCGACTCAACACAAGGTCTTAGGCCCCGGCATCGACGGGAGAGGAATCCCGAGAGGCCCCCGAGGAACTCGCATGGGGACTGGCCTTTCCTGAGGCCACCAGAGCGGGTCCCTGAGGTCCACATCGTAAGTCGAGAGCACCTGCCGCAACTCGAGAAAATCCAGGAGGTTTTGCCCTGCAGGGGAGATGAGGCCCATTTCCGCTGAGGCTTCTCGAGGCTAATCACATCTAACCACTGGAACTTCCAAAGGGTCCTTCACACCCTTGGTGCAACTCAAGAAGTTCCCCGACATACCCGACTCCACTCGAGAGGAAGCACGAGGGTCCCGCACACATCCAGGGGAGCCCCGTTTCCGCCTCCTAGCTCGAGATGAGGGATCCTTTCCCTGTTTCGTAGGGAAAGAATTCCCGGCGTTCCCGTTGCCTCTCAAGAGGAGGCGCTCTCCACAGGAAAGGCGAGAGGAACTCCAGGGTCGTGCCACCATTCCAAGAGTCCCCCAGATGTGTCAGTCCATTCCAGAGGAACCTGTTTTCCCTGCACTGCCTTGACGTTCAAGCCCAGGATCGACTCCCACCACGTGTGCACGTGGGACAGCCCTGTGGGAAAGCCTCGTGGGAAAGCCTCGTGGGAAAGACTCGAGGGAAAACCATAGATCCTTTGATCCACGCGGCGGACTGCGTGACACTGCTGCTACCGCTCTGGAGGAAAGCGCAAGTGCATGCCCGCATTCGAGACGAGGTCTGACTCCCCTGGGGAGACTCCAGAAGTACCCCAAGATCTATGTCAGCACTGGAGAGGAATCCTCAGGTTCCGGCCCCGACTCCACACAAGGTCTTAGGCCCCGGCATCGACGGGAGAGGAATCCCGAGAGGCCCCCGAGGAACTCGCATGGGGACTGGCCTTTCCTGAGGCCACCAGAGCGGGCCCCTGAGGTACCCGTCGTAAGTCCAGAGCACCTGCTGCAACTCGAGAAAATCCAGGAGGTTTTGCCTTCCAGGCGAGATGAGGCCCATTCCCGCTGAGGCCTCTCGAGGCTAATCACATCTAACCACTGGAACTTCCAAAGGGTTCTTCACACCCTTGTTGCAACTCAAGAAGTTCCCCGACATACCCGTCTCCACTCGAGAGGAAGCACGAGGGTCCCGCACACATCCAGGGGAGAACCGTTTCCGCCTCCTAGCTCGAGATGAGGGATCCTTTCCCTGTTTCCTAGGGAAAGAATTCCCGGCGTTCCCGTCGCATCTTAAGAGGAGGCGCTCTCCACAGAAAAGGCGAGAGGAACTCCAGGGTCGTGCCACCATTCCCAGAGTCCCCCAGATGTCCCAGTCCATTCCAGAGGAACCTGTTTTCCCTCCACTGCCTCGACTTTCACGCCTCAGATCGACTCACACCACGGTGGCACATGGGACAGCCCTGTTGGGAAAGCCTCATGGGAAAGCCTTGTGGGAAAACCTCGAGAGAAAGCCACAGATCCCATGAACGACGCGACGGGAAGCGTGACAATGCTGCTACTGCTCTGGAGGAAAGCGCACGTGCATGCCCCCATTCGAGACAAGGACTGACTCCCCTGGCGAGAATCCAGAAGTACCCCAAGAACCATGTCAGCACTGGAGAGGAATCCTCAGTTTCCGAGCCCAACTCCACACGGGGTCTTAGGCCCCTGCATCGACGGGAGAGGAATCCCAAGAGGTCCCCGAGAAGCTCGAATGGGGTCTGGCCAGGCCTGAGGCCACCAGAGCGGGTCCCTTAGGTCTCCGTCGTAACACTAGAGCACCTGCCGCAACTCGGGAAAATCCAGGAGGATCTCCCCTCCAGGCTAGATGAGGCCCATGTGCGCTGCGGCTTCTCGAGGCTAATCACACCTAACCTCTGGAACTTCCAAAAGGTCCTTCACATCCTTGCTGCAACTCAAGAAGTTACCCGACATACCCCTCTCCACTCTAGAGGAAGCACGAGGGTCCCGCCCATATCCAGTGGAGCGCCATTTCCGCCTCGTAGCTCCATATGAGGGATCCTTTCGCTGCTTGGTCGGGAAAGAATTCTGGGCTTCCCTGTCGCATCTCAAGAGAAGGCTCTCTCCACAGGAAAGGCGAGAGGAACTCCAGGATAGTGCCACCATTCCCAGAGTCCCCCAGATATTTCAGTCCATTCCAGAGGAAACTGTTTTCCCTGCACTGCCTCGACTTTCACTCCACGGATCGACTCACACCACGGTGGCACGAGGGACAGCCCTGTTGGAAAGCCTCATGGGAAAGCCTCGTGCGAAATCCTCGAGGGAAAGCCACAGATCCCATTATCGACGTGACGAAAAGCGTGACACTTCTGCTACAGCTCGGGAGGAAAGCGCACGTGATGCCCCCTCTCGAGACCAGGACTAACTCCCCTGGGGAAACTCCAAAAGTACCCCAAGATCCATGTCAGCACTGGAGAGGAATCCTCAGTTTCCGGGCCCGATTCCACACAAGGTCTTCGTCCCGGGCATCGAAAAGAGAGGAATCCCGAAAGGCCCCAGAGAAACTCGAATGGGGTCTGGCCAGGCCTGAGGCCACCAGAGCCAGTCCGTTAGGTCACCATCGTAAGACGAGAGCACCTTCCGCAAGTCGAGAAAATCCAAGAGGTTCTCCCCTCCAGGCTAGACGAGGCCCTTTTCCGCTGAGGCGTCTCGAGGCTAATCACATCTAACCTCTGGAACTTCCAAAGGGTCCTTCACACCCTTGCTGCACCTCAAGAAGTTCCCGGACATACCCGTCTCCACTCGAGAGGAAGCACGATGGTCCCACCCACATCCAGAGGAGCCCCGTTTCCGCCTCCTAGCTCGAGATGAGGGGATCCTTTCCCTGCTTGGTCGGAAAAGAATACCCAGTCTTCCTGTCGCATGTCAAGAGGAGGCGCTCCTCACAGAAAAGGCGAGAGGAACTCAACGGTCGTGCCACAATTCCCAGAGTCCCCCAGATGTCTCATTCCATTCCAGAGGAACCTGTTTTCCCTGCACTGCCTCGACTGTCACGCCCAGGATCCACTCCCACCACGGTGGCAGTTGGGATAGCACTGTGGAAAATCCTCCTGGGAAAGCCTCATGGGAAAGCCTCGAGGGAAAGCCACAGATCCCTTGATTCACGCGACGGGAAGCGTGACACTGCTGCTACCCCTCTGGAGGAAAGCGGACGTGCATGCTCCCATTCGAGACGAGAACTTATCCCCTGGGGAGACTCCAAAAGTACCCCAAGATCCATGTCAGCACTGGAGAGGAATCCTCAGGTTCCGGGCCCGACTCCACACCAGGTCTAAGGCCCCGGCATCGACGGGAGAGGAATCCCGAGAGGCCCCCGCGCAACTCGCATGGGGACTGGCCAGTCCTGAGGCCACCAGAGCGGGTCCCTCAATTCCCTGTCGTAAGTGGAGTGCACCTGTCACAACTCGAGAAAATCCAGGAGGCTTTGCCCTCCAGGCGAGATGAGGCCCATTTCCGCTAAGGCTTCTCGAGGCTAATCACGCCTAACTTATGGAACTTCAAAAAGGTCCTTCACACCCTTGTTGCAACTCAAGAATTTCCCCGACATACCCGTCTCCACTCTAGAGGAACACGAGGGTCCCGCCCACATCCAGAGGAGCACCGTTTCCGCTTCGCAGCTCGAGATGAGGGATATTGTCACTGCTCTGTCGGGAAAGAATTTTGGGCGTTCCTGTCGCATCTCAAGGGGAGGTGCTCTCCACAGGATAGGCGAGAGGAATTCCAGCCTCGTGCCACCATTCCAAGAGTCCCCAGATATCTCAGTCCATTCCAGAGGAACCTGTTTTCCCTGCACTGCCTGGACTTTGATTGCGAGGATCGACTGCCACCACGGTGGCACGTGGGACAGCCCTGTGGGAAAGCCTCGAGGGAAAGCCTGGAGGGAAAGTCACAGGTCCCTTCTTCCAGGCGATGGGAAGCGTGACACTGCTGCTACAGTTCGGGAGGAAAGCGCACGTGCATGCCCCATTTGAGACGAGGACTTACTCCCCTGGCGAGACTCCAGAAGTACCCCAAGATCCATGTCAGCACTGGAGAGGAATCCTCAGGTTCTGGGCCCGACTCCAAACAAGGTCTTAGGCACCGACACCGAAGGGACAGGTTTCCTGAGAGGCCCGCGAGCAACTCGCACGGGGACTGGCCTTTCCTGAGGCCACCAGAGAGGGTCCCTGAGGTCCCTGTCCTAAGTCGAGAGCACCTGCCGCAACTCGAAAAAATCCAGAAGATTCTCCCCTCCAGGCGTGATGAGGCCCATTTCGGCTGAAACTTCTCGAGGCTAATCACATCTAGCGTCTGGAACTTCCAAAAGGCACTTCACACCCTTGCTGCAACTCACGAAGTTCCCCGACATACCCGTCTCCTCGCGAGAGGAAGCACGAGGGTCCCGACCACATCCAGAGGAGCCCCGTTTCCGCCTCGTAGCTCGAGATGAGGGATGCTTTCGCCGCTAGGTCGGGAAAGAATTCCTGGCGTTCCCGTCTCACCTCAGAGGAGGCGCTCTCCACCGGAAAGGCAAGAGGAACTCCAGCGTCGTGCCACCATTCCAAGAGTCCCCCAGATGTCTCAGTCCATTCTAGAGGAAACTGTTTTCCCTGCACTGCCTCGACTTTCACGCCGAGGATCGACACACACCACGGTGGTATGTGGGACATCCCTGTGGTAAAGCCTCGTGGGAAATCCTCGAGGGAAAGCCACAGATCCCTTGATCCAGGCAATGGGAAGCGTGACACAGCTGCTACAGTTCTGGAGGAAAGCAGACGTGCATGCCGCCATTTGAGACGAGGACTTACTCCCCTGGGGAGACTCCAGAAGTACCCCAAGATCCATGTCAGCACTGGAGAGGAATCCTCAGGTTCCGGCCTCGACTCCACACAAGGTCTTAGGCCCCGGCATCGACGGGAGAGGAATCCCGAGAGGTCCCCGAGCAAGTCGCATGGGGACTGGCCTTTCCTGAGGCCACCAGAGCGGGTCCCTGAGGTCCCCGTCGTAAGTCGAGAGCACCTGCCGCAACTCGAGAAAATCCAGGAGGTTTTGCTCTCCAGGCGAGATGAGGCCCATTTCCGATGAGGCTTCTCGAGGCTAATCACACCTAACCTCTGGAACTTCCAAAAGGTCCTTCACACCCTTGCTGCAACTCAAGAAGTTCCCTGATATACCCGTCTCCACTCGAAAGGAAGCACGAGAATCCCAGGAAAATCCACAGGAGCGCCGTTTCCGCCTCGTAGCTCGAGATGAGGGATCCTTTCCCCGTTTGGTCAGAAAAGAATTCCCGGCGTTCTAGTCGCATCTCAAGAGGAGGCGCTCTCCATAGGAAAGGCGAGAGGAACTCCAGGGTCGTGCCACCATTCCCAGAGTCTGCCAGATGTCTCAGTAAATACCAGAGGAACCTGTTTTCCCTGCACTGACTCGACTTTCATACCGAGGATCGACTCACACCACGGTGGCACCTGGGACAGCCCTGTGGGAAAGCCTCGTGGGAAAGCCTCGTGGAAAATCCTCGAGGGAAAGCCACAGACCCCATGACTCACTAGATGGGAAGCGTGACACTGCTGCTACAAATCGGGAGAAAAGCGCACGTGCATGCCCCCTCTCGAGACGAGGACTCGCTCCCATGGGGAGACTCCAAAAGTACACCAAAATCCATGTCACCACTGGAGAGGAAACCTCAGGTTCTGGCTCCGACTCAACACAAGGTCTTAGGCCCCGGCATCGAAGGGAGAGAAATCCCCAGAGGCCCCCGAACAAATCGAATGGGGCCTGGCCAGTCCTGAGGCCACCAGACCGGGTCCTTAGGTCACCGTTGTAAGACCAGAACACCTGCCACAACTCCAGAAAATCCAGGAGGTTTTTCCCCTCAGGTTAGATGAGGACGATTTCAGCTGAGGCGTCTCGAGGCTAATCACATCGAACCTGTGGAACATCCAAAGGGTCCATAACACCCTGGCTGCAACTCAAGAAGTTCCCCGACATACCCTTATCCCCTCCAGAGGAAGCACGAGGGTCTCGCCCACATCCAGAGGAGCACCGTATCCGCCTCGTAGCTCGAGATGAGGGATCCTTTCGCTGCTTTTTCGGGAAAGAATTCTGGGCATTCCCGTCCCATCTCATGAGGAGGCGCTCTCCACAGGAAAGGCGAGAGGAACTCCAGTGTCGGGCTACCATACCAAGGGTCCCCCAGATGTCTCAGTCCATTCCAGAAGAACCTGTTTTCCCTACACTGCCTCGACTTTCAAGCCGAGGATCGACTCCCACCACGTGTACACGTGGGACAGCCCTGTGGGAAAGCCTCGTGGGAAAGCCTCGAGGGAAAGCCATAGATCCCTTGATCCACGCGGCGGACTGCGTGACACTGCTGCTACCGCTCTGGAGGAAAGGGCAAGTGCATGCCCGCATTTGAGACGAGGACTGACTCCCCTGGGGAGACTCCAGAAATACCCAAAGATCCATGTCAGCACTGGAGAGGAATCCTCAGTTTCCGGCCCCGACTCCACACAAGGTCTTAGGCCCCGGCATCGACGGGAGAGGAATCCCGAGAGGCCCCCGAGGAACTCGCATGGGGACTGGCATTTCTTGAGGAAACCAGAGCAGGTCCCTGAGGTCCCCGTCGTAAGTCGAGAGCACCGGCCGCAACTCGAGAAAATCCAGGAGCTTTTGCCCTCCAGGCGAGATGATGCCCATTTCCGCTGAGGCTTCTCGAGGCTCATCACATCTAACCACTGGAACTTCCAAAGGGTCCTTCACACCCTTGCTGCAACTCAAGAAGTTCCCCGACATACCCGTCTCCACTCGAGAGGAAGCACGAGGGTCCCGCACACATCCAGGGGAGCCCCGTTTCCGCCTCCTAGCTCGAGAGGAGGGAACCTTTCCCTATTTCGTAGGGAAAGAATTCTCGGCGTTCCGTCGCATCTCAAGAGGATGCGCTCTCCACAGAAAAGGCGAGAGGAAGTCCAGGGTCGTGCCACCATTCCAAGAGTCCCCCAGAAGTGTCAGTCCATTCCCGAGGAACCTGTTTCCCTGCACTGCCTTGACGTTCAAGCCGAGGATCGACTCCCACCACGTGTGCACGTGGGACAGACCTGTGGGAAAGCCTCGTGGGAAAGCCTCGTGGGACAGACTCGAGGGAAAACCATAGATCCTTTGATCCACGCGGCGGACTGCGTGACACTGCTGCTACCGCTCTGGAGGAAAGCACAAGTGCATGCCCGCATTCGAGACGAAGACTGACTCCCCTGGGGAGACTCCAGAAGTACCCCAAGATCCATGTCAGCACTGGAGAGGAATCCTCAGGTTCCGGCCCCGACTCCACACAAGGTCTTAGGCCCCGGCATGGACGGGGGAGGAATCCCGAGAGGCCCCCGAGGAACTCGCATGGGGACTGGCCTTTCCTGAGGCCACCAGAGCGGGTCCCCGTGGTCCCAGTCGTAAGTCGAGAGCACCTTCCGCAACTCGAGAATATCCAGGAGGTTTTGCCCTCCAGGTGAGATGAGGCCCATTTCCGCTGAGGCTTCTCGAGGCTCATCACATCTAACCACTGGAACTTCCAAAGGGTCCTTCACACCCTTGCTGCAACTCAAGAAGTTCCCCGACATACCCGTCTCCACTCGAGAGGAAGCACGAGGGTCCCGCACACATCCAGGGGAGCCCCGTTTCCCCCTCCTAATTCGAGAGGAGGGATCCTTTCCCTGTTTCGTAGGGAAAGAATTCCCGGCGTTCCCGTCGCATCTCAAGAGGAGGCGCTCTCCTCAGGAAAGGCGAGAGGAAGTCCACGGTCGTGCCACCATTCCAAGAGTCCCCCAGATGTCTCAGTCCATTCCAGAGGAACCTGTTTTCCCTGCACTGCCTTGACGTTCAAGCCGAGGATCGACTCCCACCACGTGTGCATGTGGGACAGCCCTGTGGGAAAGCCTCGTGGGAAAGCCTCGTGGGAAAGACTCGAGGGAAAACCATAGATCCTTTGATCCACGCGGCGGACTGCGTGGCACTGCTTCTACCGCTCTGGAGTAAAGCGCAAGTGCATGCCCGCATTCGAGACGAGGACTGACTCCCCTGAGGACACTCCAGAAGTACCCCAAGATCCATGTCAGCACTGGAGAGGAAACCTCAGGTTCCGGCCCCAACTCCACACAAGGTGGTAGGCCCCGGCATCGACGGGAGAGGAATCCCGAGAGGCCCCCGAGGAACTCGCATGGGGACTGGCCTTTCCTGAGGCCACAAGAGCGGGTCCCCGAGGTCCCAGTCGTAAGTCGAGAGCACCTGCCGCCACTCGAGAATATCCAGGAGGTTTTGCCCTCCAGGCGAGATGAGGCCCATTTCCGCTGAGGCTTCTCGAGGCTAATCACATCTAACCACTGGAACTTCCAAAGGGTCCTTCACACCCTTGCTGCAACTCAAGAAGTTCCCTGACATACCCGTCTCCACTCGAGAGGAAGCACGAGGGTCCCGCACACATCCAGGGGAGCCCCGTTTCCGCCTCCTAGCTTGAGATGAGTGATCCTTTCCCTGTTTCGTACGGAAAGAATTCCCGGCGTTCCCGTCGCATCTCAAGAGGAGGCGCTCTCCACAGGAAAGGCGAGAGGAAGTCCAGGGTCGTGCCACCATTCCAAGAGTCCCCCAGATGTGTCAGTCCATTCCAGAGGAACCTGTTTTCCCTGCACTGCCTTGACGTTCAAGCCGAGGATCGACTCCCACCACGTGTGCATGTGGGACAGCCCTGTGGGAAAGCCTCGTGGGAAAGCCTCGTGGGAAAGACTCGAGGGAAAACCATAGATCCTTTGATCCACGCGGTGGACTGCGTGACACTGCTGCTACCGCTCTGGAGGAAAGCACAAGTGCATGCCCGCATTCGAGACGAGGACTGACTCCCCTGGGGAGACTCCAGAAGTACCCCAAGATCCATGTCAGCACTGGAGAGGAATCCTCAGGTTCCGGCCCCGACTCCACTCAAGGTCTTAGGCCCCGGCATCGACGGGACAGGAATCCCGAGAGGCCCCCGAGGAACTCGCATGGGGACTGGCCTTTCCTGAGCCCACCATAGCGGGTCCCTGAGGTCCCCTTCGTAAGTCGAGAGCACCTGCCAAAACTCGAGAAAATCCAGGAGATTCTCCCCTCCAGGCGTGATAAGGCCCATTTCGGCTGGGATTTCTCGAGGCTAATTACATCTAGCGTCTGGAACTTCCAAAAGGCATTTCACACCCTTGCTGCAACTCACGAAGTTCCCCGACATACCCGTCTCCCCTCGAGAGGAATGCACGAGGGTCCCGCCCACATCCAGAGGAGCCCCGTTTCCGCCTCGTAGCTCGAGATGAGGGATGCTTTCGCTGCTTGTCAGGAAAGAATTCTGGGCGTTCCCGTCGCATCTCATGAGGATGCGCTCTCCACAGGAATGGCGAGAGGAACTCCTGGGTCTTGCCACCATTCCCAGAGTCCACCAGATGTCTCAGTCCATTCCAGAGGAACTTGTTTTCCATGAACTGCCTCGACTTTCACGCCGGGATCGACTCCCACCACGGTGGCAGGTGGAACAGACCTGTGGGAAAGCCACGTGGGAAAGGCACGTGGGAAAGCCTCTATGGAAAGCCTCGAGGGAAAGCCACAAATCCCTTGATCCATGCGACGGGACGCGTGACACTGCTGCTACCGCCCTGGAGGAAAGCGCACGTGCATGCCTCGATTCGAGACGAGGACTTACTCCCCTGGTGGAGACTCCAGAAATAGCCCAAGATCCATGTCAGCACTGGAGAGGAATCCTCAGGTTCCGGCCACGCCTCCACACAAGGTCTTAGGCCCCAGCATCCAAGGGAGAGGAATCCCGAGAGGCCCGCGAGCAACTAGCATGGCGACTGGCCTTTCCTGAGGCCACAGAAGCAGGTTCCTAAGGTCCCCGTCATAAGTCGAGAGCACCTGCCGCAACTCGAGAAAATCCAGGATGTTTTGCCCTCCAGGCGTTATGAGGCCCATTTCCGCTGTGGCTTCTCAAGGCTATTCACATCTAAGCTCTGGAACTTCCAAAAGGTCCTTCACACCCTTGCTGCCACTCAAGAAGTACCCCAACATCCCCGTCTGCACTCAGGAGGAAGCACGAATGTCCCACCCACATCCAGAGGGGCCCCGTTTCCGTCTCGTAGCTCGAGATGAGGGATCGTTTCCCTGCTTGGTCGGAAAAGAATTCCCGACCGTCCCGTCACATTTCAAGAGGAGGCACTCTCCACAGGAAAGGCGAGAGGATCTCCAGCGTCGTGCCACCATTCGAAGAGTCCCCCATATGTGTAGGTCCATTCCAGAGGAACCTGGTTTTCCTGCACTGCCTCGACTTTCACGCCAAGGATTGACTCCCACCACGGTGGCACGTGGGACAGCCCAGTGGGAAAGCCTCGTGGGAAAGCCTCGAGGGAAAGCCACAGATCCCTTGATCCAAGCGACGGGAAGCGTGGCATTGCTGCTACCGCTTTGAGGAAAGCGCACGTGCATGCCCCCATAGGAGACGAGGACTTGCTCCCCTGGGGAGACTTCAGACGTACCCCAAGATCCATGTCAGCACTGGAGAGGAAACCTCAGGTTCCGGCCCCGACTCCACACAAGGTCTTAGGCCCCGGCATTGACGAGAGATGAATCCCCAGAGGCCCCCGAGGAACTCGCTTGGGGACTGGCCTTTCTTGAGGCCACCAGAGCAGGTCCCTGAGGTCCCCGTCGTAAGTCGAGAGCACCTGCCGCAACTCGAGAAAATCAAGGAGGTTTTGACCTCCAGGCGAGATGAGGCCCATTTCCACTGAGGCTTCTCGAGGCTCATCACATCTAACCACTGGAACTTCCAAAGGGTCCTTCACACCCTTGCTGCAACTCAAGAAGTTCCCCGACATACCCGTCTCCACTTGAGAGGAAGCACGAGGGTCCCGCACACATCCAGGGGAGCCCTGTTTCCGCGTCCTAGCTCGAGATGAGGGATTTTTTCCCTGTTTCGTAGGGAAAGAATTCCCGGAGTTCCAGTCGCATCTCAAGAGGAGGCGCTCTCCACAGGAAAGGCGAGAGGAACTCCAGGGTCCTGCCACCATTCCAAGAGTCCCCGAGATGTGTCAGTCCATTCCAGAGGAACCTGTTTTCCCTGCACTGCCTTGACGTTCAAGCCGAGGATCGACTCCCACCACGTGTGCACGTGGGACAGCCCTGTGGGAAAGCCTCGTGGGAAAGCCTCGTGGGAAAGACTCGAGGGAAAACCATAGATCCTTTAATCCACGCGGCGGACTGCGTGACACTGCTGCTACCGCTCTGGAGGAAAGCGCAAGTGCATGCCTGCATTCGAGACGAGGACTGACTCCCCTGGGGAGACTCCAGAAATACCCCAAGATCCATGTTAGCACTGGAGAGGAATCCTCAAGTTCCGGCCCCGAATCCACACAAGGCCTTAGGCCCCGTCATCGAAGGTAGATGAATCCCGAGAGGCCCCCCAGCAACTCGCACGGCGTCTGGCCTTTCCTGAGGCCACCAGAGCGGGTCCTTGAGGTCGCCGTCATAAGTCAAGAGCACCTGCCGAAACTCTAGAAAATCCAGGAGGTTTTGCCCTCCAGGCCAGATGAGGTCCATTTCCGCTGAGGCTTCTCGAAACTAATCACACCCAACCTCTGGAACTTCCAAAAGGTCCTTCACACCCTTGCTGCAACACAAGAAGTTGCCTTGCATCCCCGTCTCCACTCTAGAGGAAGCACGAGGGTCCTGGCTACATCCAGAGGAGCCCCGTTTCCCCCTCGTAGCTCGAAATGAGGGATCCTTTCGCTGCTTTTTCGGGAAAGAATTCTGGGCATTCCCGTCCCATCTCATGAGGAGGCACTCTCTACAGGAAAGGCAAGAGGAACTCCAGTGTCGGGCCACCATACCAAGGGCCCCCAGATGTCTCAGTCCATTCCAGAGGAACCTGTTTTCCCTACACTGCCTCGACTTTCATGCTGAGGATCGCCTCCCACCATGGTGGCACGTGGGACAGCCCTGTGGGTGATCCTCGTGGGAAAACCTCGAGGGAAAGCAACAGATCCCTTGATCCACTCGACAGGAAGCGTGACACTGATGCTACCTCTCTGGAGGAAAGCGCACGTGCATGCCCGCATTCGAGACGAGGACTTACTCCCCTGGGGAGACTCCAGAATTACCCCAAGATCCATGTCAGCACTGGAGAGGAATCCTCAGGTTCTGGCCCCGACTCCACACTAGGTCTAAGGCCCCGGCATCGAAGGGAGAGGAATCCCGAGTGGCCCCCGAGCAATTCGCATGGGGACTGGCCTTTCCTGAGCCCACCAGAGCGGGTCCCTGAGTTCACGTCGTAAGTCCAGAGAACGTGCCAAAACTCGAGAAAATCCAGGAGGTTTTGCCCTCCAGGCGAGATGAGGCCCATTTCCGCTGAGGCTTCTCGAGGCTAATCACATCTAACCACTGGAACTTCCAAAGGGTCCTTCACACCCTTGCTGCAACTCAAGAAGCTCCCCGACATACCCGTCTCCACTCGAGAGGAAGCACGAGGGTCCCGCACACATCCAGGGGAGCCCCGTTTCCGCCTCCTAGCTCGAGATGAGGGATCCTTTCACTGTTTCGTAGGGAAAGAATTCCCGGCGTTCCCGTCGAATCTCAAGAGGAGGCGCTCTCCACAGGAAAGGCGAGAGGAACTCCAGGGTCGTGCCACCATTCCCAGAGTCCTCCAGAAGTGTCAGTCCATTCCAGAGGAACCTGTTTTCCCTGCACTGCCTTGACGTTCAAGCCGAGGATCGACTCCCACCACGTGTGCACGTGGGACAGCCCTGTGGGAAAGCCTCGTGGGAAAGCCTCGTGGCAAAGACTCGAGGGAAAACCATAGATCATTTGATCCACGCGGCAGAATGTGTGACACTGTTGCTACCGCTCTGGAGGAAAGCGCAAGTGCATGCCCGCATTTGAGACGAGGACTGACTCCCCTGGGGAGACTCCAGAAGTACCCCAAGATCCATGTCAGCACTGGAGAGGAATCCTCAGGTTCCGGCCCCGACTCCACACAAGGTCTTAGGCCCCGGCATCGACGGGAGAGGAATCCCGAGAGGCCCCCGAGGAACTCGCATGGGGACTGGCCTTTCCTGAGCACACAAGAGCGGGTCCCTGAGTTCCCCGTCGTAAGTCCAGATCACGTGCCAAAACTCGAGAAAATCCAGGAGGTTTTGCCCTCCAGGCGAGATGAGGCCCATTTCCGCTGAGGCTTCTCGAGGCTCATCACATCTAACCACTGCAACTTCCAAAGGGTCCTTCACACCCTTTCTGCAACTCAAGAAGTTCCCCGACATACCCGTCTCCACTCGAGATGAAGCACGAGCGTCCCGCACACATCCAGGGGAGCCCCGTTTCCGCCTCATAGCTCGAGATGAGGGATCCTTTCCCTGTTTCGTAGGGAAAGAATTCCCGGCGTTCCGTCGCATCTCAAGAGGAGGCGCTCTCCACAGGAAAGGCGAGAGGAACTCCAGGGTCGTGCCACCATTCCAAGATTCCCCCGGATGTGTCAGTCCATTCCAGAGGAACCTGTTTTCCCTGCACTGCCTTGACGTTCAAGCCGAGGATCGACTCCCACCACGTGTGCACGTGGGACAGCCCTTTGGGAAAGCCTCGTGGGAAAGCGTCGAGGGAAAGACATAGATCCCTTGATTCGCGCGGCGGACTGCGTGACACTGCTGCTACCACTCTGGAGGAAAGCGCAAGTGCATGCCCGCATTCGAGACGAGGACTGACTCCCCTGGGGAGACTCCAGAAGTACCCCAAGATCCATGTCAGCACTGGAGAGGAATCCTCAGGTTCCGGCCCCGAATCCACACAAGGTCTTATGCCCCGGCATGGACGGGAGAGGAATCCCGAGAGGCCCCCGAGGAACTTGCATGGGGACTGGCCGTTCCTGAGGCCACAGAGCGGGTCCCTGAGGTCCCCTTCATAGGTCGAGTGCACCTGCTGCAACTCGAGAAAATCCAGGAGGTTTTGCCTTCCAGGCGAGATGAGGCCCATTTCTGCTGAGGCTTCTCGAGGCTAATCACATCTAACCACTGGAACTTCCAAAGGGTTCTTCACACGCTTGCTGCAACTCAAGAAGTTCCCCGACGTACCCGTCTCCACTCGAGAGGAAGCACGAGGGTCCCGCACACCTCCAGGGGAGAACCGTTTCCGCCTCCTAGCTCGAGATGAGGGATCCTTTCCCTGTTTCGTAGGGAAAGAATTCCCGGCGTTCCCGTCGCATCTCAAGAGGAGGCGCTCTCCACAGGAAAGGCGAGAGGAACTCCAGGGTCGTGCCACCATTCCAAGAGTCCCCCAGATGTGTCAGTCCATTCCAGAGGAACCTGTTTTCCCTGCTCTGCCTTGACGTTCAAGCCGAGGATCGACTCCCACCACGTGTGCACGTGGGACAGCCCTGTGGGAAAGCCTCGTGGGAAAGCCTCGTGGGAAAGACTCGAGGGAAAACCATAGATCATTTGATCCACGCGGCAGAATGTGTGACACTGCTGCTACCGCTCTGGAGGAAAGCGCAAGTGCATGCCCGCATTCGAGACGAGGACTGACTCCCCTGGGGAGACTCCAGAAGTCCCCCAGATCCATGTCAGCACTGGAGAGGAATCCTCAGGTTCCGGCCCCGACTCCACACAAGGTCTTAGGCCCCGGCATCGACGGGAGAGGAATCCCGAGAGGCCCCCGAGGAACTCGCATGGGGACTGGCCTTTCCTGAGCACACCAGATCGGGTCCCTGAGTTCCCCGTCGTAAGTCCAGAGCACGTGCCAAAACTCGAGAAAATCCAGGAGGTTTTGCCCTCCAGGCGAGATGAGGCCCATTTCCGCTGAGGCTTCTCGAGGCTCATCACATCTAACCACTGCAACTTCCAAAGGGTCCTTCACACCCTTGCTGCAACTCAAGAAGTTCCCCGACATACCCGTCTCCACTCGAGAGGAAGCACGAGGGTCCCGCACACATCCAGGGGAGCCCCGTTTCCGCCTCATAGCTCGAGATGAGGGATCCTTTCCCTGTTTCGTAGGGAAAGAATTCCCGGCGTTCCCGTCGCATCTCAAGAGGAGGCGCTCTCCACAGGAAAGGCGAGAGGACCTCCAGGGTCGTGCCACCATTCCAAGATTCCCCCGGATGTGTCAGTCCATTCCAGAGGAACCTGTTTTCCCTGCACTGCCTTGACGTTCAAGCCGACGATCGACTCCCACCACGTGTGCACGTGGGACAGCCCTGTGGGAAAGCCTCGTGGGAAAGCCTCGAGGGAAAGACATAGATCCCTTGATCCACGCGGCGGACTGTGTGACACTGCTGCTACCACTCTGGAGGAAAGCGCAAGTGCATGCCCGCATTCGAGACGAGGACTGACTCCCCTGGGGAGACTCCAGAAGTACCCCAAGATCCATGTCAGCACTGGAGAGGAATCCTCAGGTTCCGGCCCCGAATCCACACAAGATCTTATGCCCCGGCATCGACGGGAGAGGAATCCCGAGAGGCCCCTGAGGAACTTGCATGGGGACTGGCCTTTCCTGAGGCCACAGAGCGGGTCCCTGAGGTCCCCGTCATAGGTCGAGAGCACCTGCTGCAACTCGAGAATATCCCGGAGGTTTTGCCTTCCAGGCGAGATGAGGCCCATTTCTGCTGAGGCTTCTCGAGGCTAATCACATCTAACCACTGGAACTTCCAAAGGGTTCTTCACACTCTTGCTGCAACTCAAGTATTTCCCCCACATACCCGTCTCCACTCGAGAGGAAGCACGAGGGTTCTGCACACATCCAGGGGAGAACCGTTTCCGCCTCCTAGCTCGAGATGAGGGATCCTTTCCCTGTTTCGTAGGGAAAGAATTCCCGGCGTTCCCGTCGCATCTCAAGAGGAGGCGCTCTCCACAGGAAAGGCGAGAGGAAGTCCAGGGTCGTGCCACCATTCCCAGAGTCCCCGAGATGTCCCAGTCCATTCCAGAGGAACCTGTTTTCCCTCCACTGCCTCGACTTTCACGCCTCAGATCGACTCACACCACGGTGGCACATGGGACAGCCCTGTGGGAAAGCCTCATGGGAAAGCCTTGTGGGAAAACCTCGAGGGAAAGCCACAGATCCCATGAACGACGCGACGGGAAGCCTGACAATGCTGCTACTGCTCTGGAGGAAAGCTCACTTGCATGCCCCCATTCGAGACAAGGACTGACTCCCCTGGGGAGAGTCCAGAAGTACCCCAAGAACCATGTCAGCACTGGAGAGGAATCCTCAGTTTCCGTGCCCAACTCCACACGGGGTCTTAGGCCCCGGCATCGACGGGAAAGGAATCCCAAGAGGTCCCCGAGAAGCTCCAATGGGGTCTGGCTAGGCCTGAGGCCACCAGAGCGGGTCCCTTAGGTCTCCGTCGTAACACTCGAGCACCTGCCGCAACTCGGGAAAATCCAGGAGGATCTCCCCTCCAGGCTAGATGAGGCCCATGTGCGCTGCGGCTTCTCGAGGCTAATCACACCTAACCTCTAGAACTTCCAAAAGGTCCTTCACATCCTTGCTGCAACTCAAGAAGTTACCCGACATACCCCTCTCCACTCTAGAGGAAGCACGAGGGTCTCGCACACATCCAGTGGAGCCCATTTCCGCCTTGTAGCTCCATATGTGGGATCCTTTCGCTGCTTGGTTGGGAAAGAATTCTGGGCTTTCCTGTCGCATCTCAAGAGAAGGCTCTCTCCACAGGAAAGGCGAGAGGAACTCCAGGATAGTGCCACCATTCCCAGAGTCCCCCAGATATTTCAGTCCATTCCAGAGGAAACTGTTTTCCCTGCACTGCCTCGACTTTCACTCCACGGATCGACTCACACCACGGTGGCACGTGGGACAGCCCTGTTGGAAAGCCTCATGGGAAAGCCTCGTGCGAAATCCTCGAGGGAAAGCCACAGATCCCATTATCGACGTGACGAAAAGCGTGACACTTCTGCTACAGCTCGGGAGGAAAGCGCACGTGATGCCCCCTCTCGAGACCAGGACTAACTCCCCTGGGGAGACTCCAAAAGTACCCCAAGATCCATGTCAGCACTGGAGAGGAATCCTCAGTTTCCGGGCCCGATTCCACACAAGGTCTTAGTCCCGGGCATCGAAAAGAGAGGAATCCCGAGAGGCCCCAGAGAAACTCGAATGGGGTCTGGCCAGGCCTGAGGCCACCAGAGCCAGTCCGTTAGGTCACCATCGTAAGACGAGAGGACCTTCCGCAAGTCGAGAAAATCCAAGAGGTTCTCCCCTCCAGGCTAGATGAGGCCCTTTTCCGCTGAGGCGTCTCGAGGCTAATCACATCTAACCTCTGGAACTTCCAAAGGGTCCTTCACACCCTTGCTGCAACTCAAGAAGTTCCCGGACATACCCGTCTCCACTCGAGAGGAAGCACGATGGTCCCACCCACATCCAGAGGAGCCCCGTTTCCGCCTCCTAGCTCGAGATGAGGGGATCCTTTCCCTGCTTGGTCGGAAAAGAATACCCAGTCTTCCTGTCGCATGTCAAGAGGAGGCGCTCCTCACAGAAAAGGCGAGAGGAACTCAACGGTCGTGCCACAATTCCCAGAGTCCCCCAGATGTCTCATTCCATTCCAGAGGAACCTGTTTTCCCTGCACTGCCTCGACTTTCACGCCCAGGATCCACTCCCACCACGGTGGCAGTTGGGATAGCACTGTGGAAAATCCTCCTGGGAAAGCCTCATGGGAAAGCCTCGAGGGAAAGCCACAGATCCCTTGATTCACGCGACGGGAAGCGTGACACTGCTGCTACCCCTCTGGAGGAAAGCGGACGTGCATGCTCCCATTCGAGACGAGAACTTATCCCCTGGGGAGACTCCAAAAGTACCCCAAGATCCATGTCAGCACTGGAGAGGAATCCTCAGGTTCCGGGCCCGACTCCACACCAGGTCTAAGGCCCCGGCATCGACGGGAGAGGAATCCCGAGAGGCCCCCGCGCAACTCGCATGGGGACTGGCCAGTCCTGAGGCCACCAGAGCGGGTCCCTCAATTCCCTGTCGTAAGTGGGGTGCACCTGTCACAACTCGAGAAAATCCAGGAGGCTTTGCCCTCCAGGCGAGATGAGGCCCATTTCCGCTAAGGCTTCTCGAGGCTAATCACGCCTAACTTATGGAACTTCAAAAAGGTCCTTCACACCCTTGTTGCAACTCAAGAAGTTCCCCGACATACCCGTCTCCACTCTAGAGGAAGCACGAGGGTCCCGTCCACATCCAGAGGAGCACCGTTTCCGCCTCGCAGCTCGAGATGAGGGATATGGTCACTGCTCTGTCGGGAAAGAATTTTGGGCGTTCCTGTCGCATCTCAAGGGGAGGTGCTCTCCACAGGATGGGCGAGAGGAATTCCAGCCTCGTGCCACCATTCCAAGAGTCGCCAGATATCTCAGTCCATTCCAGAGGAACCTGTTTTCCCTGCACTGCCTGGACTTTGATTGCGAGGATCGACTGCCACCACGGTGGCACGTGGTACAACCCTGTGGGAAAGCCTCGAGGGAAAGCCTGGAGGGAAAGTCACAGATCCCTTCATCCAGGCGATGGGAAGCATGACACTGCTGCTACAGTTCGGGAGGAAAGCGCACGTGAATGCCCCATTTGAGACGAGGACTTACTCCCCTGGCGAGACTCCAGAAGTACCCCAAGATCCATGTCAGAATTGGAGAGGAATCCTCAGGTTCCGGGCCCGACTCCAAACAAGGTCTTAGGCACCGACACAGAAGGGACAGGTTTCCTGAGAGGCCCACGAGCAACTGCAACGGGGACTGGCCTTTACTGAGGCCACCAGAGCGGGTCCCTGAGGTCCCCGTCGTAAGTCGAGAGCACCTGCCGCAACTCGAGAAAATCCAGGAGGTTTTGCTCTCCAGGAGAGATGAGGCCCATTTCCGCTGAGGCTTCTCGAGGCTAATCACATCTAACCACTGGAACTTCCAAAGGATCATTCACACCCTTGCTGCAACTCAAGAAGCTCCCCGACATACACGTCTCCACCCGAGAGGAAGCACGAGGGTCCCGCACACATCCAGGGGAGCAACGTTTCCGCCTCCTAGCTCGAGATGAGGAATCCGTTCCGTGTTTCATAGGGAAAGAATTCCCGGCGTTCCCGTCGCATCTCAAGAGGAGGCGCTCTCCACAGGAAAGGCGAGAGGAAGTCCAGGGTCGTGCCACCATTCCAAGAGTCCCCCAGATGTGTCACTCAATTCCAGAGGAACCTCTTTTCACTGCACTGCCTTGACGTTCAAGCCGAGGATCGACTCCCACCACGTGTGCACGTGGGACAGCCCTGTGGGAAAGCCTCGTGGGAAAGCCTCGTGGGAAAGACTCGAGGGAAAACGATAGATCCTTTGATCCACGCGGCGGACTGCGTGACACTGCTGCTACCGCTCTGGAGGAAAGCGCAAGTGCATGCCCGCATTCGAGACGAGGACTGACTCCCCCGGGGAGACTCCAGAAGTACTCCAAGATCCATGTCAGCACTGGAGAGGAATCCTCAGGTTCCGGCCCCGAATCCACACAAGGTCTTAGGCCACGACATCGACGGGACAGGAATCCCGAGACGCCCCCGAGGAACTCGCATGGGGACTGGCCTTTCCTGAGGCCACCAGAGCGGGTCCCCGAGGTCCCCGTCGAGAGCACCTGCCGCAACTCGAGAAAATCCAGGAGGTTTTGCCCTCCAGGCGAGATGAGGCCCATTTCCGCTGAGGCTTCTCGAGGCTCATCACATCTAACCACTGGAACTTCCAAAGGGTCCTTCACACCCTTGCTGCAACTCAAGAAGTTCGCCAACATACCCGTCTCCACTCGAGAGGAAGCACGAGAGTCCCGCACACATCCAGGGGAGGCCCGTTTCCGCCTCCTAGCTCGAGAGGAGGGATCCTTTCCCTGTTTCGTAGGGAAAGAATTCTCGGCGTTCCGTCGCATCTCAAGAGGATGCGCTCTCCACAGGAAAGGCGAGAGGAACTCCAAGGTCGTGCCACCATTCCAAGAGTCCCCCAGAAGTGTCAGTCCATTCCAGAGGAACCTGTTTCCCTGCACTGCCTTGACGTTCAAGCCGAGGATCGACTCCCACGACGTGTGCACGTGGGACAGACCTGTGGGAAAGCCTCGTGGGAAAGCCTCGTGGGAAAGCCTCGAGTGAAAAACATAGATCCTTTGATCCACGCGCCGGACTGCGTGACACTGCTGCTACCGCTCTGGAGGAAAGCGCAAGTGCATGCCCGCATTTGAGACGAGGACTGACTCCCCTGGGGAGACTCCAGAAGTACCCCAAGATCCATGTCAGCACTGGAGAGGAATCCTCAAGTTCCGGCCCCGACTCCACACAAGGTCTTAGGCCCCGGCATCGACGGGAGAGGAATCCCGAGCGGCCCCCGAGGAACTCGCATGGGGACTGGCCTTTCCTGAGGCCACCAGAGCGGGTCCCCGAGGTCCCCGTCGTAAGTCGAGAGCACCTGCCGCAACTCGAGAAAATCCAGGAGGTTTTGCCCTCCAGGCGAGATGAGGCCCATTTGGGCTGAGGCTTCTCGAGGCTGATCACATCTAACCACTGGAACTTCCAAAGGGTCCTTCACACCCTTGCTGCAACTCAAGAAGTTCCCCGACATACCCGTCTCCACTCGCGAGGAAGCACGAGGGTCCCGCACACATCCAGGGGAGAACCGTTTCCGCCTCCTAGCTCGAGATGAGGGATCCTTTCCCTGTTTCGTAGGGAAAGAATTCCCGGCGATCCCGTCGCATCTCAAGAGGAGGCGCTCTCCACAGAAAAGGCGAGAGGAACTCCAGGGTCGTGCCACCATTCCAAGAGTCCCCGAGATGTGTCAGTCCATTCCAGAGGAACCTGTTTTCCCTGCACTGCCTTGACGTTCAAGCCGAGGATCGACTCCCACCACGTGTGCACGTGGGACAGCCCTGTGGGAAAGCCTCGTGAGAAAGCCTCGTGGGAAAGACTCGAGGGAAAACCATAGATCATTTAATCCACGCGGCGGACGGCGTGACACTGCTGCTACCGCTCTGGAGGAAAGCGCAAGTGCATGCCCGCATTCGACACGAGGACTGACTCCCCTGGGGAGACTCCAGAAGTACCCCAAGATCCATGTCAGCACTGGAGAGGAATCCTCAGGTTCCGGCCCCGACTCCACACAAGGTCTTAGGCCCCGGCATCGACGGGAGAGGAATCCCGATAGGCCCCCGAGGAACTCGCAAGGGGACTGGCCTTTCCTGAGGCCACCAGAGCGGGTCCCCGAGGTCCCCGTCGTAAGTCGAGAGCACCTGCCGCAACTCGAGAAAATCCAGGAGGTTTTGCCCTCCAGGCGAGATGAGGCCCATTTCCGCTGAGGCTTCTCGAGGCTCATCACATCTAACCACTGGAACTTCCAAAGGGTCCTTCACACCCTTGCTGCAACTCAAGAAGTTCCCCGACATACCCGTCTCCACTCGCGAGGAAGCACGACGGTCCCGCCCACATCCAGGGGAGCCCCGTTTCCGTCTCCTAGCTCGAGATGAGGGATATGGTCACTGCTCTGTCGGGAAAGAATTTTGGGCGTTCCTGTCGCATCTCAAGGGGAGGTGCTCTCCACAGGATGGGCGAGAGGAATTCCAGCCTCGTGCCACCATTCCAAGAGTCGCCAGATATCTCAGTCCATTCCAGAGGAACTTGTTTTCCCTGCACTGCCTGGACTTTGATTGCGAGGATCGACTGCCACCACGGTGGCACGTGGTACAGCCCTGCGGGAAAGCCTCATGGGAAAGCCTTGTGGGAAAACCTCGAGGGAAAGCCACAGATCCCATGAACGACGCGACGGGAAGCGTGACAATGCTGCTACTGCTCTGGAGGAAAGCGCACGTGCATGCCCCCATTCGAGACAAGGACTGACTCCCCTGGCGAGAATCCAGAAGTACCCCAGGAACCATGTCAGCACTGGAGAGGAATCCTCAGTTTCCGTGCCCAACTCCACACGGGGTCTTAGGCCCCGGCATCGACGGGAGAGGAATCCCAAGAGGTCCCCAAGAAGCTCGAATGCGGTCGGGCCAGGCCTGAGGCCACCAGAGCGGGTCCCTTAGGTCTCCGTCGTAACACTAGAGCACCTGCCGCAACTCGGGAAAATCCAGGAGGATCTCCCCTCCAGGCTAGATGAGGCCCATGTGCGCTGCGGCTTCTCGAGGCTAATCACACCTAACCTCTGGAACTTCCAAAAGGCCCTTCACATCCTTGCTGCAACTCAAGAAGTTACCCGACATACCCCTCTCCACTCTAGAGGAAGCTCGAGGGTCCCGCCCATATCCAGTGGAGCGCCATTTCCGCCTGGTAGCTCCATATGAGGGATCCTTTCGCTGCTTGGTCGGGAAAGAATTCTGGGCTTTCCTGTCGCATCTCAAGAGAAGGCTCTCTCTACAGGAAAGGCGAGAGGAACTCCAGGATAGTGCCACCATTCCCAGAGTCCCCCAGATATTTCAGTCCATTCCAGAGGAAACTGTTTTCCCTGCACTGCCTCGACTTTCACTCCACGGATCGACTCACACCACGGTGGCACGTGGGACAGCCCTGTTGGAAAGCCTCATGGGAAAGCCTCGTGCGAAATCCTCGAGGGAAAGCCACAGATCCCATTATCGACGTGACGAAAAGCGTGACACTTCTGCTACAGCTCGGGAGGAAAGCGCACGTGATGCCCCCTCTCGAGACCAGGACTAACTCCCCTGGGGAGACTCCAAAAGTACCCCAAGATCCATGTAAGCACTGGAGAGGAATCCTCAGTTTCCGGGCCCGATTCCACACAAGGTCTTAGTCCCGGGCATCGAAAAGAGAGGAATCACGAGAGGCCCCAGAGAAACTCGAATGGGGTCTGGCCAGGCCTGAGGCCACCAGAGCCAGTCCGTTAGGTCACCATCGTAAGACGAGAGCACCTTCCGCAAGTCGAGAAAATCCAAGAGGTTCTCCCCTCCAGGCTAGATGAGGCCCTTTTCCGCTGAGGCGTCTCGAGGCTAATCACATCTAACCTCTGGAACTTCCAAAGGGTCCTTCACACCCTTGCTGCAACTCAAGAAGTTCCCGGACATACCCGTCTCCACTCGAGAGGAAGCACGATGGTGCCACCCACATCCAGAGGAGCCCCGTTTCCGCCTCCTAGCTCGAGATGAGGGGATCCTTTCCCTGCTTGGTCGGAAAAGAATACCCAGTCTTCCTGTTGCATGTCAAGAGGAGGCGCTCCTCACAGAAAAGGCGAGAGGAACTCAACGGTCGTGCCACAATTCCCAGAGTCCCCCAGATGTCTCATTCCATTCCAGAGGAACCTGTTTTCCCTGCACTGCCTCGACTTTCACGCCCAGGATCCACTCCCACCACGGTGGCAGTTGGGATAGCACTGTGGAAAATCCTCCTGGAAAGCCTCATGGGAAAGCCTCGAGGGAAAGCCACAGATCCCTTGATTCACGCGACGGGAAGCGTGACACTGCTGCTACCCCTCTGGAGGAAAGCGGACGTGCATGCTCCCATTCGAGACGAGAACTTATCCCCTGGGGAGACTCCAAAAGTACCCCAAGATCCATGTCAGCACTGGAGAGGAATCCTCAGGTTCCGGCCCCGACTCCACACCAGGTCTAAGGCCCCGGCATCGACGGGAGAGGAATCCCGAGAGGCCCCCGCGCAACTCGCATGGGGACTGGCCAGTCCTGAGGCCACCAGAGCGGGTCCCTCAATTCCCTGTCGTAAGTGGAGTGCACCTGTCACAACTCGAGAAAATCCAGGAGGCTTTGCCCTCCAGGCGAGATGAGGCCCATTTCCGCTAAGGCTTCTCGAGGCTAATCACGCCTAACTTATGGAACTTCAAAAAGGTCCTTCACACCCTTGTTGCAACTCAAGAATTTCCCCGACATACCCGTGTCCACTCTAGAGGAAGCACGAGGGTCCCGCCCACATCCAGAGGAGCACCGTTTCCGCTTCGCAGCTCGAGATGAGGGATATTGTCACTGCTCTGTCGGGAAAGAATTTTGGGCGTTCCTGTCGCATCTCAAGGGGAGGTGCTCTCCACAGGATAGGCGAGAGGAATTCCAGCCTCGTGCCACCATTCCAAGAGTCCCCAGATATCTCAGTCCATTCCAGAGGAACCTGTTTTCCCTGCACTGCCTGGACTTTGATTGCGAGGATCGACTGCCACCACGGTGGCACGTGGGACAGCCCTGTGGGAAAGCCTCGAGGGAAAGCCTGGAGGGAAAGTCACAGATCCCTTCATCCAGGCGATGGGAAGCATGACACTGCTGCTACAGTTCGGGAGGAAAGCGCACGTGCATGCCCCATTTGAGACGAGGACTTACTCCCCTGGCGAGACTCCAGAAGTACCCCAAGATCCATGTCAGCACTGGAGAGGAATCCTCAGGTTCCGGGCCCGACTCCAAACAAGGTCTTAGGCACCGACACCGAAGGGACAGGTTTCCTGAGAGGCCCGCGAGTAACTCGCACGGGGACTGGCCTTTCCTGAGGCCACCAGAGAGGGTCCCTGAGGTCCCTGTCCTAAGTCGAGAGCACCTGCCGCAACTCGAGAAAATCCAGGAGATTCTCCCCTCCAGGCGTGATGAGGCCCATTTCGGCTGAAACTTCTCGAGGCTAATCACATCTAGCGTCTGGAACTTCCAAAAGGCACTTCACACCCTTTCTGCAACTCACGAAGTTCCCCGACATACCCGTCTCCTCGCGAGAGGAAGCACGAGGGTCCCGACCACATCCAGAGGAGCCCCGTTTCCGCCTCGTAGCTCGAGATGAGGGATGCTTTCGCCGCTAGGTCGGGAAAGAATTCCTGGCGTTCCCGTCTCACCTCAGAGGAGGCGCTCTCCACCGGAAAGGCAAGAGGAACTCCAGCGTCGTGCCACCATTCCAAGAGTCCCCCAGATGTCTCAGTCCATTCTAGAGGAAACTGTTTTCCCTGCACTGCCTCGACTTTCACGCCGAGGATCGACACACACCACGGTGGTACGAGGGACATCCCTGTGGGAAAGCCTCGTGGGAAATCCTCGAGGGAAAGCCACAGATCCCTTGATCCAGGCAATGGGAAGCGTGACACTGCTGCTACAGTTCTGGAGGAAAGCAGACGTGCATGCCGTCATTTGAGACGAGGACTTACTCCCCTGGGGAGACTCCAGAAGTACCCCAAGATCCATGTCAGCACTGGAGAGGAATCCTCAGGTTCCGGCCTCGACTCCACACAAGGTCTTAGGCCCCGGCATCGACGGGAGAGGAATCCCGAGAGGTCCCCGAGCAACTCGCATGGGGACTGGCCTTTCCTGAGGCCACCAGAGCGGGTCCCTGAGGTCCCCGTCGTAAGTCGAGAGCACCTGCCGCAACTCGAGAAAATCCAGGAGGTTTTGCTCTCCAGGCGAGATGAGGCCCATTTCCGCTGAGGCTTCTCGAGGCTAATCACACCTAACCTCTGGAACTTCCAAAAGGTCCTTCACACCCTTGCTGCAACTCAAGAAGTTCCCTGATATACCCGTCTCCACTCGAAAGGAAGCACGAGAATCCCAGGAAAATCCACAGGAGCGCCGTTTCCGCCTCGTAGCTCGAGATGAGGGATCCTTTCCCCGTTTGGTCAGAAAAGAATTCCCGGCGTTCTAGTCGCATCTCAAGAGGAGGCGCTCTCCATAGGAAAGGCGAGAGGAACTCCAGGGTCGTGCCACCATTCCCAGAGTCTGTCAGATGTCTCAGTAAATACCAGAGGAACCTGTTTTCCCTGCACTGACTCGACTTTCATGCCGAGGATCGACTCACACCACGGTGGCACCTGGGACAGCCCTGTGGGAAAGCCTCGTGGGAAAGCCTCGTGGAAAATCCTCGAGGGAAAGCCACAGACCCCATGACTCACTAGATGGGAAGCGTGACACTGCTGCTACAAATCGGGAGGAAAGCGCACGTGCATGCCCCATCTAGGGACGAGGACTCGCTCCCCTGGGGAGACTCCAAAAGTACCCCAAAATCCATGTCACCACTAGAGAGGAAACCTCAGGTTCTGGCTCCGACTCAACACAAGGTCTTAGGCCCCGGCATGGACGGGAGAGGAATCCCGAGAGGCCCCCGAGGAACTCGCATGGGGACTGGCCTTTCCTGAGGCCACCAGAGCGGGTCCCTGAGGTCCCCGTCGTACGTCGAGAGAACCTGCCGCAACTCGAGAAAATCCAGGAGGTTTTGCCTTGCAGGGGAGATGAGGCCCATTTCCGCTGAGGCGTCTTGAGGCTAATCACATCTAACCACTGGAACTTCCAAAGGGTCCTTCACACCCTTGCTGCAACTCAAGAAGTTCCCCGACATACCCGACCCCACTCGTGAGGAAGCACGAGGGTCCCGCACACATCCAGGGGAGCCCCGTTTCCGCCTCCTAGCTCGAGATGAGGGATCCTTTCCCTGTTTCGTAGGGAAAGAATTCCCGGCGTTCCCGTTGCCTCTCAAGAGGAGGCGCTCTCCACAGGAAAGGCGAGAGGAACTCCAGGGTCGTGCCACCATTCCAAGAGTCCCCCAGATGTGTCAGTCCATTCCAGAGGAACCTGTTTTCCCTGCACTGCCTTGACGTTCAAGCCGAGGATCGACTCCCACCACGTGTGCACGTGGGACAGCCCTGTGGGAAAGACTCGTGGGAAAGCTTCGTGGGAAAGACTCCAGGGAAAAATATAGATCCTTTGATCCACGCGGTGGACTGCGTGACACTGCTGCTACCGCTTTGGAGGAAAGCGCAAGTGCATGCCCGCATTCGAGACGAGGACTGACTCCCCTGGGGAGACTCCAGAAGCACCCCAAGATCCATGTCAGCACTGGAGAGGAATCCTCAGGTTCCGGCCCCGACTCCACACAAGGTCTTAGGCCCCGGCATCGGCGGGAGAGGAATCCCGAGAGGCCCCCGAGGAACTCGCATGGGGACTGGCCGTTCCTGAGGCCACAGAGCGGGTCCCTGAGGTCCCCGTCATAAGTCGAGAGCATCTGCTGCAACTCGAGAAAATCCAGGAGGTTTTGCCCTCCAGGCGAGATGAGGCCCATTTCCGCTGAGGCTTCTCGAGGCTAATCACATCTAACCACTGGAACTTCCAAAGGGTCCTTCACACCCTTGCTGCAACTCAGGAAGCTCCCGACATACCCGTCTCCACTCGAGAGGAAGCACGAGGGTCCCGCACACATCCAGGGGAGCCCCGTTTCCGCCTCCTAGCTCGAGATGAGGGATCCTTTCCCTGTTTCATAGGGAAAGAATTCCCGGCGTTCCCGTCGCATCTCAAGAGGAGGCGCTCTCCACAGGAAAGGCGAGAGGAACTCCAGGGTCGTGCCACCATTCCAAGAGTCCCCCAGATGTGTCAGTCCATTCCAGAGGAACCTGTTTTCCCTGCACTGCCTTGACGTTCAAGCCGAGGATCGACTCCCGCCACGTGTGCACGTGGGACAGCCCTGTGGGAAAGCCTCGTGGGAAAGCCTCGTGGGAAAGACTCGAGGGAAAACCATAGATCCATTGATCCACCCGGCGGACTGCGTGACATTGCTGCTACCGCTCTGGAGGAAAGCGCAAGTGCATGCCCGCATTCGAGACGAGGACTGACGCCCCTGGGGAGACTCCAGAAGTACCCCAAGATCCATGTCAGCACTGGAGAGGAATCCTCAGGTTCCGGCCCCGACTTCACACAAGGTCTTAGGCCCCGGCATCGACGGGAGAGGAATCCCGAGAGGCCCCCGAGGAACTCGCATGGGGACTGGCCTTTCCTGAGGCCACCAGAGCGGGCCCCTGAGGTACCCGTCGTAAGTCCAGAGCACCTGCTTCAACTCGAGAAAATCCAGGAGGTTTTGCCTTCCAGGCGAGATGAGGCCCATTTCCGCTGAGGCCTCTCGAGGCTAATCACATCTAACCACTGGAACTTCCAAAGGGTTCTTCACACCCTTGTTGCAACTCAAGAAGTTCCCCGACATACCCGTCTCCACTCGAGGGGAAGCACGAGGGTCCCGCACACATCCAGGGGAGAACCGTTTCCACCTCCTAGCTCGAGATGAGGGATCCTTTCCCTGTTTCCTAGGGAAAGAATTCCCGGCGTTCCCGTCGCATCTTAACAGGAGGCGCTCTCCACAGGAAAGGCGAGAGGAACTCCAGGGTCGTGCCACCATTCCCAGAGTCCCCCAGATGTCCCAGTCCATTCCAGAGGAACCTGTTTTCCCTCCACTGCCTCGACTTTCACGCCTCAGATCGACTCACACCACGGTTGCACATGGGACAGCCCTGTGGGAAAGCCTCATGGGAAAGCCTTGTGGGAAAACCTCGAGGGAAAGCCACAGATCCCATGAACGACGCGACGGGAAGCCTGACAATGCTGCTACTGCTCTGGAGGAAAGCGCACGTGCATGCCCCCATTCGAGACAAGGACTGACTCCCCTGGCGAGAATCCAGAAGTACCCCAAGAACCATGTCAGCACTGGAGAGGAATCCTCAGTTTCCGTGCCCAACTCCACACGGGGTCTTAGGCCCCTGCATCGACGGGAGAGGAATCCCAAGAGGTCCCCGAGAATTTCGAATGGGGTCTGGCCAGGCCTGAGGCCACCAGAGCGGGTCCCTTAGGTCTCCGTCGTAACACTAGAGCACCTGCCGCAACTCGGGAAAATCCAGGAGGATCTCCCGTCCAGGCTAGATGAGGCCCATGTGCGCTGCGGCTTCTCGAGGCTAATCACACCTAACCTCTGGAACTTCCAAAAGGTCCTTCACATCCTTGCTGCAACTCAAGAAGTTACCCGACATACCCCTCTCCACTCTAGAGGAAGCACGAGGGTCCCGCCCATATCCAGTGGAGCGCCATTTCCGCCTCGTAGCTCCATATGAGGGATCCTTTCGCTGCTTGGTTGGGAAAGAATTCTGGGCTTCCCTGTCGCATCTCAAGAGAAGGCTCTCTCCACAGGAATGGCGAGAGGAACTCCAGGATAGTGCCACCATTCCCAGAGTCCCCCAGATATTTCAGTCCATTCCAGAGGAAACTGTTTTCCCTGCACTGCCTCGACTTTCACTCCACGGATCGACTCACACCATGGTGGCACGTGGGACAGCCCTGTTGGAAAGCCTCATGGGAAAGCCTCGTGCGAAATCCTCGAGGGAAAGCCACAGATCCCATTATCGACGTGACGAAAAGCGTGACACTTCTGCTACAGCTCGGGAGGAAAGCGCACGTGATGCCCCCTCTCGAGACCAGGACTAACTCCCCTGGGGAGACTCCAAAAGTACCCCAAGATCCATGTCAGCACTGGAGAGGAATCCTCAGTTTCCGGGCCCGATTCCACACAAGGTCTTCGTCCCGGGCATCGAAAAGAGAGGAATCCCGAGAGGCCCCAGAGAAACTCGAATGGGGTCTGGCCAGGCCTGAGGCCACCAGAGCCAGTCCGTTAGGTCACCATCGTAAGACGAGAGCACCTTCCGCAAGTCGAGAAAATCCAAGAGGTTCTCCCCTCCAGGCTAGACGAGGCCCTTTTCCGCTGAGGCGTCTCGAGGCTAATCACATCTAACCTCTGGAACTTCCAAAGGGTCCTTCACACCCTTGCTGCAACTCAAGAAGTTCCCGGACATACCCGTCTCCACTCGAGAGGAAGCACGATGGTCCCACCCACATCCAGAGGAGCCCCGTTTCCGCCTCCTAGCTCGAGATGAGGGGATCCTTTCCCTGCTTGGTCGGAAAAGAATACCCAGTCTTCCTGTCGCATGTCAAGAGGAGGCGCTCCCCACAGAAAAGGCGAGAGGAACTCAACGGTCGTGCGACAATTCCCAGAGTCCCCCAGATGTCTCATTCCATTCCAGAGGAACCTGTTTTCCCTGCACTGCCTCGACTGTCACGCCCAGGATCCACTCCCACCACGGTGGCAGTTGGGATAGCACTGTGGAAAATCCTCCTGGGAAAGCCTCATGGGAAAGCCTCGAGGGAAAGCCACAGATCCCTTGATTCACGCGACGGGAAGCGTGACACTGCTGCTACCCCTCTGGAGGAAAGCGGACGTGCATGCTCCCATTCGAGACGAGAACTTATCCCCTGGGGAGACTCCAAAAGTACCCCAAGATCCATGTCAGCACTGGATAGGAATCCTCAGGTTCCGGCCCCGACTCCACACCAGGTCTAAGGCCCCGGCATCGACGGGTGAGGAATCCCGAGAGGCCCCCGCGCAACTCGCATGGGGACTGGCCAGTCCTGAGGCCACCAGAGCGGGTCCCTCAATTCCCTGTCGTAAGTGGAGTGCACCTGTCACAACTCGAGAAAATCCAGGAGGCTTTGCCCTCCAGGCGAGATGAGGCCCATTTCCGCTAAGGCTTCTCGAGGCTAATCACGCCTAACTTATGGAACTTCAAAAAGGTCCTTCACACCCTTGTTGCAACTCAAGAATTTCCCCGACATACCCGTGTCCACTCTAGAGGAAGCACGAGGGTCCCGCCCACATCCAGAGGAGCACCGTTTCCGCTTCGCAGCTCGAGATGAGGGATATTGTCACTGCTCTGTCGGGAAAGAATTTTGGGCGTTCCTGTCGCATCTCAAGGGGAGGTGCTCTCCACAGGATAGGCGAGAGGAATTCCAGCCTCATGCCACCATTCCAAGAGTCCCCAGATATCTCAGTCCATTCCAGAGGAACCTGTTTTCCCTGCACTGCCTGGACTTTGATTGCGAGGATCGACTGCCACCACGGTGGCACGTGGGACAGCCCTGTGGGAAAGCCTCGAGGGAAAGCCTGGAGGGAAAGTCACAGATCCCTTCATCCAGGCGATGGGAAGCATGACACTGCTGCTACAGTTCGGGAGGAAAGCGCACGTGCATGCCCCATTTGAGACGAGGACTTACTCCCCTGGCGAGACTCCAGAAGTACCCCAAGATCCATGTCAGCACTGGAGAGGAATCCTCAGGTTCCGGGCCCGACTCCAAACAAGGTCTTAGGCACCGACACCGAAGGGACAGGTTTCCTGAGAGGCCCGCGAGCAACTCGCACGGGGACTGGCCTTTCCTGAGGCCACCAGAGAGGGTCCCTGAGGTCCCTGTCCTAAGTCGAGAGCACCTGCCGCAACTCGAGAAAATCCAGGAGATTCTCCCCTCCAGGCGTGATGAGGCCCATTTCGGCTGAAACTTCTCGAGGCTAATCACATCTAGCGTCTGGAACTTCCAAAAGGCACTTCACACCCTTGCTGCAACTCACGAAGTTCCCCGACATACCCGTCTCCTCGCGAGAGGAAGCACGAGGGTCCCGACCACATCCAGAGGAGCCCCGTTTCCGCCTCGTAGCTCGAGATGAGGGATGCTTTCGCCGCTAGGTCGGGAAAGAATTCCTGGCGTTCCCGTCTCACCTCAGAGGAGGCGCTCTCCACCGGAAAGGCAAGAGGAACTCCAGCGTCGTGCCACCATTCCAAGAGTCCCCCAGATGTCTCAGTCCATTCTAGAGGAAACTGTTTTCCCTGCACTGCCTCGACTTTCACGCCGAGGATCGACACACACCACGGTGGTACGTGGGACATCCCTGTGGGAAAGCCTCGTGGGAAATCCTCGAGGGAAAGCCACAGATCCCTTGATCCAGGCAATGGGAAGCGTGACACTGCTGCTACCTCTCTGGAGGAAAGCGCACGTGCATGCCCGCATTCGAGACGAGGACTGACTCCCCTGGGGAGACTCCAGAATTACCCCAAGATCCATGTCAGCACTGGAGAGGAATCCTCAGGTTCTGGCCCCGACACCACACAAGGTGTAAGGCCCCGGCATCGAAGGGAGAGGAATCCCGAGAGGCCCCCGAGCAAGTCGCATGGGGACTGGCCTTTCCTGAGGCCACCAGAGCGGGTCCCCGAGGTCCCCGTGGTAAGTCGAGAGCACCTGCCGCAACTCGAGAAAATCCAGGAGGTTTTGTCCTCCAGGCGAGATGAGGCCCATTTCCGCTGAGGCTTCTCGATGCTAATCACATCTAACCACTGGAACTTCCAAAGGGTCCTTCACACCCTTGCTGCAACTCAAGAAGCTCCCGACATACCTGTCTCCACTCGAGAGGAAGCACGAGGGTCCCGCACACATCCAGGGGAGCCCCGTTTCCGCCTCCTAGCTCGAGATGAGGGATCCTTTCCCTGTTTCGTAGGGAAAGAATTCCCGGCGTTCCCGTCGCATCTCAAGAGGAGGCGCTCTCCACAGAAAAGGCGAGAAGAACTCCAGGGTCGTGCCACCATTCCCAGAGTCTGCCAGATGTCTCAGTAAATACCAGAGGAACCTGTTTTCCCTGCACTGACTCGACTTTCATGCCGAGGATCGACTCACACCACGGTGGCACCTGGGACAGCCCTGTGGGAAAGCCTCGTGGGAAAGCCTCGTGGAAAATCCTCGAGGGAAAGCCACAGACCCCATGACTCACTAGATGGGAAGCGTGACACTGCTGCTACAAATCGGGAGGAAAGCGCACGTGCATGCCCCATCTAGAGACGAGGACTCGCTCCCCTGGGGAGACTCCAGAAGTACCCCAAGATCCATGTCAGCACTGGAAAGGAATCCTCAGGTTCCGGCCCCGAATCCACACAAGGTCTTAGGCCCTGCATCGACGGGAGAGCAATCCCGAGAGGCCCCCGAGGAACTCGCATGGGGACAGGCCTTTCCTGAGGCCACCAGAGCGGGTCCCCGAGATCCCAGTCGTAAGTCGAGAGCACCTGCCGCAACTCGAGAATATCCAGGAGGTTTTGCCCTCCAGGCGAGATGAGGCCCATTTCCGCTGAGGCTTCTCGTGGCTCATCACATCTAACCACTGAAACTTCCAAAGGGTCCTTCACACCCTTGCTGCAACTCAAGAAGTTCCCCGACATACCCGTCTCCACTCGAGAGGAAGCACGAGGGTCCCGCACACATCCAGGGGAGCCCTGTTTCCCACTCCTAGCTCGAGAGGAGGGATCCTTCCCCTGTTTCGTAGGGAAAGAATTCCCGGCGTTCCCGTCGCATCTCAAGAGGAGGCGCTCTCCACAGGAAAGGCGAGAGGAAGTCCAGGGTCGTGCCACCATTCCAAGAGCCCCCAGATGTGTCAGTCCATTCCAGAAGAACCTGTTTTCCCTGCACTGCCTTGACGTTCAAGCAAAGGATCAACTCCCACCACGTGTGCACGTGGCACAGCCCTGTGGGAAAGCCTCGTGGGAAAGCCTCGTGGGAAAGACTCGAGGGAAAAGCATAGATCCTTTGATCCACGTGGCGGACTGCGTGACACTGCTTCTACCGCGCTGGAGGAAAGCGCAAGTGCATGCCCGCATTCGAGACGAGGACTGACTCCCCTGAGGACACTCCAGAAGTACCCCAAGATCCATGTCAGCACTGGAGAGGAATCCTCAGGTTTCGGCCCCAACTCCACACAAGGTCGTAGGCCCCGGCATCGACGGGAGAGGAATCCCGAGAGGCCCCCGAGGAACTCGCATGGGGACTGGCCTTTTCTGAGGCCACCAGAGCGGGTCCCCGAGGTCCCCGTCGTAAGTCGAGAGCATCTGCCGCAACTTGAGAATATCCAGGAGGTTTTGCCCTCCAGGCGAGATGAGGCCCATTTCCGCTGAGGCTTCTCGAGGCTCATCACATCTAACCACTGGAACTTCCAAAGGGTCCTTCACACCCTTGCTGCAACTCAAGAAGTTCCTCGACATACCCGTCTCCACTCGAGAGGAAGCACGAGGGTCCCGAACACATCCAGGGGAGCCCCGTTTCCGCCTCCTAGCTCGAGAGGAGGGAACCTTTCCCTGTTTCGTAGGGAAAAAATTCTCGGCGTTCCGTCGCATCTCAAGATGAGGCGCTCTCCACAGGAAAGGCGAGAGGAAGTCCAGGGTCGTGCCACCATTACAAGAGTCCCCCAGAAATGTCAGTCCATTCCAGAGGAACCTGTTTTCCCTGCACTGCCTTGACGTTCAAGCCGTGGATCGACTCCCACCACGTGTGCACGTGGAACAGCCCTGTGGGAAAGCCTCGTGGGAAAGCCTCGTGGGAAAGACTCGAGGGAAATTCATAGATCCTTTGATCCACGCGGCGGACTGCGTGACACTGCTGATACCGCTCTGGAGGAAAGCGCAAGTGCATGCCCGCATTCGAGACGAGGACTGACTCCCCTGGGGAGACTCCAGAAGTACCCCAAGATCCATGTCAGCACTGGAAAGGAATCCTCAGGTTCCGGCCCCGACTCCACACAAGGTCTTAGGCCCTGGCACGACGGGAGAGCAATCCCGAGAGGCCCCCGAGGAACTCGCATGGGGACTGGCCTTTCCTGAGGCCACCACAGCGGGTCCCCGAGGTCCCAGTCGTAAGTCGAGAGCACCTGCCGCAACTCGAAAATATCCAGGAGGTTTTGCCCTCCAGGCGAGATGAGGCCCATTTCCGCTGAGGCTTCTCGAGGCTCATCACATCTAACCACTGGAACTTCCAACGGGTCCTTCACACCCTTGCTGCAACTCAAGAAGTTCCCCTACATACCCGTCTCCACTCGAGAGGAAGCACGAGGGTCCCGCACACATCCAGGGGAGCCCCGTTTCCCCCTCCTAGCTCGAGAGGAGGGATCCTTTCCCTGTTTCGTAGGGAAAGAATTCCCGGCGTTCCCGTCGCATCTCAAGAGGAGGCGCTCTCCACAGGAAAGGCGAGAGGAACTCCAGGGTCGTGCCACCATTCCAAGAGTCCCCCAGAAGTGTCAGTCCATTCCAGAGGAACCTGTTTCCCTGCACTGCCTTGACTTTCAAGCCGAGGATCGACTCCCACCACGTGTGCACGTGGGACAGGCCTGTGGGAAAGCCTCGTGGGAAAGCCTCGTGGGAAAGACTCGAGGGAAAACCATAGATCCTTTGATCCACGCGGCGGACTGCGTGGCACTGCTTCTACCGCTCTGGAGGAAAGCACAAGTGCATGCCCGCATTCGAGACGAGGACTGACTCCCCTGGGGAGACTCCAGAAGTACCCCAAGATCCATGTCAGCACTGGAGAGGAATCCTCAGGTTCCGGCCCCAACTCCACACAAGGTCTTAGGCCCCGGCATCGACGGGAGAGGAATCCCGAGAGGCCCCCGCGGAACTCGCATGGGGACTGGCCTTTCCTGAGGCCACCAGAGCGGTCCCCGAGGTCCCCGTCATAAATCGAGATCGCCTGCCGCAACTCGAGAAAATCCAGGAGGTTTTGCCCTCCAGGAGAAATGAGGCCCATTTCCGCTGAGGCTTCTCGAGGCTCATCACATCTAACCACTGTAACTTCCAAAGGGTCCTTCACACCCTTCCTGCAACTCAAGAAGTTCCCCGACATACCCGTCTCCACTCGAGAGGAAGCACGAGGGTCCCGCACACATCCAGGGGAGCCCCGTTTCCCCCTCCTAGCTCGAGAGGACGGATCCTTTCCCTGTTTCTTAGGGGAAGAATTCCCGGCGTTCCCATCGCATCTCAAGAGGAGGCGCTCTCCACAGGAAAGGCGAGAGGAACTCCAGGGTCGTGCCACCATTCCAAGAGTCCCCCAGATGTGTCAGTCCATTCCAGAAGAACCTGTTTTCCCTGCACTGCCGTGACGTTCAAGCCAAGGATCGACTCCCACCACGTGTGCACGTGGCACAGCCCTGTGGGAAAGCCTCGTGGGAAAGCCTCGTGGGAAAGACTCGAGGGAAAACCATAGATCCTTTGATCCACGGGGCGGACTGCGTGACACTGCTGCTACCGCTCTGGAGGAAAGCTCAAGTGCATGCCCGCATTCGAGACGAGGACTGACTCCCCTGAGGACACTCCAGAAGTACCCCAAGATCCATGTCAGCACTGGAGAGGAATCCTCAGGTTCCGGCCCCAACTCCACACAAGGTCGTAGGCCCCGGCATCGACGGGAGAGGAATCCCGGAGGCCCCCGAGGAACTCGCATGGGGACTGGCCTTTCCTGAGGCCACCAGAGCGGGTCCCCGAGGTCCCCGTCGTAAGTCGAGAGCATCTGCCGCAACTCGAGAATATTCAGGAGGTTTGGCCCTCCAGGCGAGATGAGGCCCATTTCCGCTGAGGCTTCTCGAGGCTCATCACATCTAACCACTGGAACTTCCAAAGGGTCCTTCACAAACTTGCTGCAACTCAAGAAGTTCCTCGACATACCGGTCTCCACTCTAGAGGAAGCACGAGGGTCCCGCACACATCCAGGGGAGCCCCGTTTCCACCTCCTAGCTCGAGAGGAGGGATCCTTTCCCTGTTTCGTAGGGAAAGAATTCCCGGCTTTCCCGTCGCATCTCAAGAGGAGGCGCTCTCCACAGGAAAGGCGAGAGTAACTCCAGGGTCGTGCCACCATTCCACGAGGCCCCCAGATGTGTCAGTCCATTCCAGAGGAACCTGTTTTCCCTGCACTGCCTCGACGTTCAAGCCGAGGATCGACTCCCACCACGTGTGCACGTGGGACAGCCCTGTGGGAAAGCCTCGTGGGAAAGCCTCGAGGGAAAGCCATAGATCCCTTGATCCACGCGGCGGACTGCGTGACACTGCTGCTACCGCTCTGGAGGAAAGGGCAAGTGCATGCCCGCATTTGAGACGAGGACTGACTCCCCTGGGGAGACTCCAGAAGTACCCCAAGATCCATGTCAGCACTGTAGAGGAATCCTCAGGTTCCGGCCCCGACTCCACACAAGGTCTTAGGCCCCGGCATCGACGGGAGAGGAATCCCGAGAGGCCCCCGAGGAACTCGCATGGGGACTGGCCTTTCTTGAGGAAACCAGAGCAGGTCCCTGAGGTCCCCGTCGTAAGTCGAGAGCACCGGCCGCAACTCGAGAAAATCCAGGAGCTTTTGCCCTCCAGGCGAGATGAGGCCCATTTCCGCTGAGGCTTCTCGAGGCTCATCACATCTAACCACTGGAACTTCCAAAGGGTCCTTCACACCCTTGCTGCAACTCAAGAAGTTCCCCGACATACCCGTCTCCACTCGAGAGGAAGCACAGGTTCCCGCACCCATCCAGGGGAGCCCCGTTTCCGCCTCCTAGCTCGAGAGGAGGGAACCTTTCCCTATTTCGTAGGGAAAGAATTCTCGGCGTTCCGTCGCATCTCAAGAGGATGCGCTCTCCACAGGAAAGGCGAGAGGAAGTCCAGGGTCGTGTCACCATTCCAAGAGTCCCCCAGAAGTGTCAGTCCATTCCAGAGGAACCTGTTTCCCTGCACTGCCTTGACGTTCAAGCCGAGGATCGACTCCCACCACGTGTGCACGTGGGACAGACCTGTGGGAAAGCCTCGTGGGAAAGCCTCGTGGGAAAGACTCGAGGGAAAACCATAGATCCTTTGATCCACGCGGCGGACTGCGTGACACTGCTGCTACCGCTCTGGAGGAAAGCGCAAGTGCATGCCCGCATTCGAGACGAGGACTGACTCCCCTGGGGAGACTCCAGAACTACCCCAAGATCCATGTCAGCACTGGAGAGGAATCCTCAGGTTCCGGCCCCGACTCCACACAAGGTCTTAGGCCCCGGTATGGACGGGGGAGGAATCCCGAGAGGCCCCCGAGGAACTCGCATGGGGACTGGCCTTTCCTGAGGCCACCAGAGCGGGTCCCCGAGGTCCCAGTCGTAAGTCGAGAGCACCTGCCGCCACTCGAGAATATCCAGGAGGTTTTGCCCTCCAGGCGAGATGAGGCCCATTTCCGCTGAGGCTTCTCGAGGCTAATCACATCTAACCACTGAAACTTCCAAAGGGTCCTTCACACCCTTGCTGCAACTCAAAAAGTTCCCCGACATACCCGTCTCCACTCGAGAGGAAGCACGAGGGTCCCGCACACATCCAGGGGAGCCCCGTTTCCCCCTCCTAGCTCGAGAGGAGGGATCCTTTCCCTGTTTCGTAGGGAAAGAATTCCCGGCGTTCCCGTCGCATCTCAAGAGGACGCGCTCTCCACAGGAAAGGCGGGAGGAAGTCCAGGGTCGTGCCACCAATCCAAGAGTCCCCGAGATGTGTCAGTCCATTCCAGAGGAACCTGTTTTCCCTGCACTGACTTGACGTTCAAGCCGAGGATTGACTCCCACCACGTGTGCACGTGGGACAGCCCTGTGGGAAAGCCTCGTGGGAAAGCCTCGTGGGAAAGACTCGAGGGAAAACCACAGATCCTTTGATCCACGCGGCGGACGGCGTGACACTGCTGCTACCGCTCTGGAGGAAAGCGCAAGTGCATGCCCGCATTCGAGACGAGGACTGACTCCCCTGGGGAGACTCCAGAAGTACCCCAAGATCCATGTCAGCACTGGAGAGGAATCCTCAGGTTCCGGCCCCGACTCCACTCAAGGTCTTAGGCCCCGGCATCGACGGGACAGGAATCCCGAGAGGCCCCCGAGGAACTCGCATGGGGACTGGCCTTTCCTGACCCACCATAGCGGGTCCCTGAGGTCCCCTTCGTAAGTCGAGAGCACCTGCCAAAACTCGAGAAAATCCAGGAGATTCTCCCCTTCAGGCGTGATAAGGCCCATTTCGGCTGGGATTTCTCGAGGCTAATTACATCTAGCGTTTGGAACTTCCAAAAGGCATTTCACACCCTTGCTGCAACTCACGAAGTTCCCCGACATACCCGTCTCCCCTCGAGAGGAATGCACGAGGGTCCCGCCCACATCCAGAGGAGCCCCGTTTCCGCCTCGTAGCTCGAGATGAGGGATGCTTTCGCTGCTTGTCAGGAAAGAATTCTGGGCGTTCCCGTCGCATCTCATGAGGATGCGCTCTCCACAGGAATGGCGAGAGGAACTCCTGGGTCTTGCCACCATTCCCAGAGTACACCAGATGTCTCAGTCCATTCCAGAGGAACTTGTTTTCCATGAACTGCCTCGACTTTCACGCCGGGATCGACTCCCACCACGGTGGCAGGTGGATCAGCCCTGTGGGAAAGCCACGTGGGAAAGGCACGTGGGAAAGCCTCTATGGAAAGCCTCGAGGGAAAGCCACAAATCCCTTGATCCATGCGACGGGACGCGTGACACTGCTGCTACCGCCCTGGAGGAAAGCGCACGTGCATGCCTCGATTCGAGACGAGGACTTACTCCCCTGGTGGAGACTCCAGAAATAGCCCAAGATCCATGTCAGCACTGGAGAGGAATCCTCAGGTTCCGGCCACGCCTCCACACAAGGTCTTAGGCCCCAGCATCCAAGGGAGAGGAATCCTGAGAGGCCCGCGAGCAACTAGCATGGCGACTGGCCTTTCCTGAGGCCACAGAAGCAGGTTCCTAAGGTCCCCGTCATAAGTCGAGAGCACCTGCCGCAACTCGAGAAAATCCAGGATGTTTTGCCCTCCAGGCGTTTTGAGGCCCATTTCCGCTGTGGCTTCTCAAGGCTATTCACATCTAAGCTCTGGAACTTCCAAAAGGTCCTTCACACCCTTGCTGCCACTCAAGAAGTACCCCGACATCCCCGTCTGCACTCAGGAGGAAGCACGAATGTCCCACCCACATCCAGAGGGGCCCCGTTTCCGTCTCGTAGCTCGAGATGAGGGATCGTTTCCCTGCTTGGTCGGAAAAGAATTCCCGGCCGTCCCGTCACATTTCAAGAGGAGGCACTCTCCACAGGAAAGGCGAGAGGATCTCCAGCGTCGTGCCACCATTCGAAGAGTCCCCCATATGTTTCAGTCCATTCCAGAGGAACCTGGTTTTCCTGCACTGCCTCGACTTTCACGCCAAGGATTGACTCCCACCACGGTGGCACGTGGGACAGCCCAGTGGGAAAGCCTCGTGGGAAAGCCTCGAGGGAAAGCCACAGATCCCTTGATCCAAGCGACGGGAAGCGTGGCATTGCTGCTACCGCTTTGGGGAAAGCGCACGTGCATGCCCCCATAGGAGACGAGGACTTACTCCCCTGGGGAGACTTCAGACGTACCCCAAGATCCATGTTAGCACTGGAGAGGAATCCTCAGGTTCCGGCCCTGAATCCACACAAGGCCTTAGGCCCCGTCATCGAAGGTAGATGAATCCCGAGAGGCCCCCGAGCAACTCGCACGGCGTCTGGCCTTTCCTGAGGCCACCAGAGCGGGTCCTTGAGGTCGCCGTCATAAGTCAAGAGCACTTGCCGAAACTCGAGAAAATCCAGGAGGTTTTGCCCTCCAGGCCAGATGAGGCCCATTTCCGCTGAGGCTTCTCGAAGCTAATCACACCTAACCTCTGGAACTTCCAAAAGGTCCTTCACACCCTTGCTGCAACACAAGAAGTTGCCTTGCATCCCCGTCTCCACTCTAGAGGAAGCAGAGGGTCCTGGCTACATCCAGAGGAGCCCCGTTTCCCCCTCGTAGCTCGAGATGAGGGATCCTTTCGCTGCTTTTTCGGGAAAGAATTCTGGGCATTCCCGTCCCATCTCATGAGGAGGCACTCTCCACAGGAAAGGCGAGAGGAACTCCAGTGTCGGGCCACCATACCAAGGGTCACCCAGATGTCTCAGTCCATTCCAGAGGAACCTGTTTTCTCTACACTGCCTCGACTTTCATGCTGAGGATCGCCTCCCACCATGGTGGCACGTGGGACAGCCCTGTGGGTGAGCCTCGTGGGAAAACCTCGAGGGAAAGCAACAGATCCCTTGATCCACTCGACAGGAAGCGTGACACTGCTGCTACCTCTCTGGAGGAAAGCGCACGTGCATGCCCGCATTCGAGACGAGGACTTACTCCCCTGGGGAGACTCCAGAATTACCCCAAGATCCGTGTAAGCACTGGAGATGAATCCTCAGGTTCTGGCCCCGACTCCACACTAGGTCTAAGGCCCCGGCATCGAAGGGAGAGGAATCCCGAGAGGACCCCGAGGAACTCGCATGGGGACTGGCCTTTCCTGAGGCCACCAGAGCGGGTCCCCGAGGTCCCCGTCGTAAGTCGAGAGCACCTGCCGCAACTCGAGAAAATCCAGGAGGTTTTGCCCTCCAGGCGAGATGAGGCCCATTTCCACTGAGGCTTCTCGAGGCTCATCACATCTAACCACTGGAACATCCAAAGGGTCCTTCACACCCTTGCTGCAACTCAAGAAGTTCCCCGACATACCCGTCTCCACTCGCGAGAAAGCAAGAGGGTCCCACACACATCCAGGGGAGCCCCGTTTCCGCCTCCTAGCTCGAGAGGAGGGATCTTTTCCCTGTTTCGTAGGGAAAGAATTCCCGGCGTTCCCGTCGCATCTCAAGAGGAGGCGCTCTCCACAGGAAAGGCGAGAGGAAGTCCAGGGTCGTGCCACCATTCCAAGAGTCCACCAGATGTGTCAGTCCATTCCAGAGGAACCTGTTTTCCCTGCACTGCCTTGACGATCAAGCCGAGGATCGACTCCCACCACGTGTGCACGTGGGACAGCCCTGTGGGAAATCCTCATGGGAAAGCCTCGTGGGAAAGACTCGAGGGAAAACCATAGATCCTTTGATCCACGCGGCGGACTGCGTGACACTGCTGCTACCGCTCTGGAGGAAAGCGCAAGTGCATGCCCGCATTCGAGACGAGGACTGACTCCCCTGGGGAGACTCCAGAAGTACCCCAAGATCCATGTCAGCACTGGAGAGGAATCCTCAGGTTCCGGCCCCAACTCCACACAAGGTCTTAGGCCCCGGCATAGACGGGAGAGGAATCCCGAGAGGCCCCCGCGGAACTCGCATGGGGACTGGCCTTTCCTGAGGCCACCAGAGCGGTCCCCGAGGTCCCCGTCATAAATCGAGATCGCCTACCGCAACTCGAGAAAATCCAGGAGGTTTTGCCCTCCAGGAGAAATGAGGCCCATTTCCGCTGAGGCTTCTCGAGGCTCATCACATCTAACCACTGTAACTTCCAAAGGGTCCTTCACACCCTTCCTGCAACTCAAGAAGTTCCCCGACATACCCGTCTCCACTCGAGAGGAAGCACGAGGGTCCCGCACACATCCAGGGGAGCCCCGTTTCCCCCTCCTAGCTCGAGAGGAGGGATCCTTTCCCTGTTTCTTAGGGGAAGAATTCCCGGCGTTCCCATCGCATCTCAAGAGGAGGCGCTCTCCACAGGAAAGGCGAGAGGAACTCCAGGGTCGTGCCACCATTCCAAGAGTCCCCCAGATGTGTCAGTCCATTCCAGAAGAACCTGTTTTCCCTGCACTGCCGTGACGTTTAAGCCAAGGATCGACTCCCACCACGTGTGCACGTGGCACAGCCCTGTGGGAAAGCCTCGTGGGAAAGCCTCGTGGGAAAGACTCGAGGGAAAACCATAGATCCTTTGATCCACGCGGCGGACTGCGTGACACTGCTGCTACCGCTCTGGAGGAAAGCTCAAGTGCATGCCCGCATTCGAGACGAGGACTGACTCCCCTGAGGACACTCCAGAAGTACCCCAAGATCCATGTCAGCACTGGAGAGGAATCCTCAGGTTCCGGCCCCAACTCCACACAAGGTCGTAGGCCCCGGCATCGACGGGAGAGGAATCCCGGAGGCCCCCGAGGAACTCGCATGGGGACTGGCCTTTCCTGAGGCCACCAGAGCGGGTCCCCGAGGTCCCCGTCGTAAGTCGAGAGCATCTGCCGCAACTCGAGAATATTCAGGAGGTTTGGCCCTCCAGGCGAGATGAGGCCCATTTCCGCTGAGGCTTCTCGAGGCTCATCACATCTAACCACTGGAACTTCCAAAGGGTCCTTCACAAACTTGCTGCAACTCAAGAAGTTCCTCGACATACCGGTCTCCACTCTAGAGGAAGCACGAGGGTCCCGCACACATCCAGGGGAGCCCCGTTTCCACCTCCTAGCTCGAGAGGAGGGATCCTTTCCCTGTTTCGTAGGGAAAGAATTCCCGGCTTTCCCGTCGCATCTCAAGAGGAGGCGCTCTCCACAGGAAAGGCGAGAGTAACTCCAGGGTCGTGCCACCATTCCACGAGGCCCCCAGATGTGTCAGTCCATTCCAGAGGAACCTGTTTTCCCTGCACTGCCTCGACGTTCAAGCCGAGGATCGACTCCCACCACGTGTGCACGTGGGACAGCCCTGTGGGAAAGCCTCGTGGGAAAGCCTCGAGGGAAAGCCATAGATCCCTTGATCCACGCGGCGGACTGCGTGACACTGCTGCTACCGCTCTGGAGGAAAGGGCAAGTGCATGCCCGCATTTGAGACGAGGACTGACTCCCCTGGGGAGACTCCAGAAGTACCCCAAGATCCATGTCAGCACTGTAGAGGAATCCTCAGGTTCCGGCCCCGACTCCACACAAGGTCTTAGGCCCCGGCATCGACGGGAGAGGAATCCCGAGAGGCCCCCGAGGAACTCGCATGGGGACTGGCCTTTCTTGAGGAAACCAGAGCAGGTCCCTGAGGTCCCCGTCGTAAGTCGAGAGCACCGGCCGCAACTCGAGAAAATCCAGGAGCTTTTGCCCTCCAGGCGAGATGAGGCCCATTTCCGCTGAGGCTTCTCGAGGCTCATCACATCTAACCACTGGAACTTCCAAAGGGTCCTTCACACCCTTGCTGCAACTCAAGAAGTTCCCCGACATACCCGTCTCCACTCGAGAGGAAGCACAGGTTCCCGCACCCATCCAGGGGAGCCCCGTTTCCGCCTCCTAGCTCGAGAGGAGGGAACCTTTCCCTATTTCGTAGGGAAAGAATTCTCGGCGTTCCGTCGCATCTCAAGAGGATGCGCTCTCCACAGGAAAGGCGAGAGGAAGTCCAGGGTCGTGTCACCATTCCAAGAGTCCCCCAGAAGTGTCAGTCCATTCCAGAGGAACCTGTTTCCCTGCACTGCCTTGACGTTCAAGCCGAGGATCGACTCCCACCACGTGTGCACGTGGGACAGACCTGTGGGAAAGCCTCGTGGGAAAGCCTCGTGGGAAAGACTCGAGGGAAAACCATAGATCCTTTGATCCACGCGGCGGACTGCGTGACACTGCTGCTACCGCTCTGGAGGAAAGCGCAAGTGCATGCCCGCATTCGAGACGAGGACTGACTCCCCTGGGGAGACTCCAGAACTACCCCAAGATCCATGTCAGCACTGGAGAGGAATCCTCAGGTTCCGGCCCCGACTCCACACAAGGTCTTAGGCCCCGGTATGGACGGGGGAGGAATCCCGAGAGGCCCCCGAGGAACTCGCATGGGGACTGGCCTTTCCTGAGGCCACCAGAGCGGGTCCCCGAGGTCCCAGTCTTAAGTCGAGAGCACCTGCCGCAACTCGAGAATATCCAGGAGGTTTTCCCTCCAGGTGAGATGAGGCCCATTTCCGCTGAGGCTTCTCGAGGCTCATCACATCTAACCACTGGAACTTCCAAAGGGTCCTTCACACCCTTGCTGCAACTCAAGAAGTTCCCCGACATACCCGTCTCCACTCGAGATGAAGCACGAGGGTCCCGCACACATCCAGGGGAGCCCCGTTTCCCCCTCCTAGCTCGAGAGGAGGGATCCTTTCCCTGCTTCGTAGGGAAAGAATTCCCGGCGTTCCCGTCGCATCTCAAGTGGAGGCGCTCTCCTCAGGAAAGGCGAGAGGAAGTCCACGGTCGTGCCACCATTCCAAGTGTCCCCCAGATGTGTCAGTCCATTCCAGAGGAACCTGTTTTCCCTGCACTGCCTTGACGTTCAAGACGAGGATCGACTCCCACCACGTGTGCACGTGGGACAGCCCTGTGGGAAAGCCTCGTGGGAAAGCCTCGTGGGAAAGACTCGAGGGAATACCATAGATCCTTTGATCCACGCGGCGGACTGCGTGGCACTGCTTCTACCGCTCTGGAGTAAAGCGCAAGTGCATGCCCGCATTCGAGACGAGGACTGATTCCCCTGGGGAGACTCCAGAAGTACCCCAAGATCCATGTCAGCACTGGAGAGGAAACCTCAGGTTCCGGACCCAACTCCACACAAGGTCGTAGGCCCCGGCATCGACCGGAGAGGAATCCCGAGAGGCCCCCGAGGAACTCGCATGGGGACTGGCCTTTCCTGAGGCCACCAGAGCGGGTCCCCGAGGTCCCAGTCGTAAGTCGAGAGCACCTGCCGCCACTCGAGAATATCCAGGAGGTTTTGCCCTCCAGGCGAGATGAGGCCCATTTCCGCTGAGGCTTCTCGAGGCTAATCACATCTAACCACTGAAACTTCCAAAGGGTCCTTCACACCCTTGCTGCAACTCAAAAAGTTCCCCGACATACCCGTCTCCACTCGAGAGGAAGCACGAGGGTCCCGCACACATCCAGGGGAGCCCCGTTTCCCCCTCCTAGCTCGAGAGGAGGGATCCTTTCCCTGTTTCGTAGGGAAAGAATTCCCGGCGTTCCCGTCGCATCTCAAGAGGACGCGCTCTCCACAGGAAAGCCGGGAGGAAGTCCAGGGTCGTGCCACCAATCCAAGAGTCCCCGAGATGTGTCAGTCCATTCCAGAGGAACCTGTTTTCCCTGCACTGACTTGACGTTCAAGCCGAGGATTGACTCCCACCACGTGTGCACGTGGGACAGCCCTGTGGGAAAGCCTCGTGGGAAAGCCTCGTGGGAAAGACTCGAGGGAAAACCACAGATCCTTTGATCCACGCGGCGGACGGCGTGACACTGCTGCTACCGCTCTGGAGGAAAGCGCAAGTGCATGCCCGCATTCGAGACGAGGACTGACTCCCCTGGGGAGACTCCAGAAGTACCCCAAGATCCATGTCAGCACTGGAGAGGAATCCTCAGGTTCCGGCCCCGACTCCACTCAAGGTCTTAGGCCCCGGCATCGACGGGACAGGAATCCCGAGAGGCCCCCGAGGAACTCGCATGGGGACTGGCCTTTCCTGACCCACCATAGCGGGTCCCTGAGGTCCCCTTCGTAAGTCGAGAGCACCTGCCAAAACTCGAGAAAATCCAGGAGATTCTCCCCTTCAGGCGTGATAAGGCCCATTTCGGCTGGGATTTCTCGAGGCTAATTACATCTAGCGTTTGGAACTTCCAAAAGGCATTTCACACCCTTGCTGCAACTCACGAAGTTCCCCGACATACCCGTCTCCCCTCGAGAGGAATGCACGAGGGTCCCGCCCACATCCAGAGGAGCCCCGTTTCCGCCTCGTAGCTCGAGATGAGGGATGCTTTCGCTGCTTGTCAGGAAAGAATTCTGGGCGTTCCCGTCGCATCTCATGAGGATGCGCTCTCCACAGGAATGGCGAGAGGAACTCCTGGGTCTTGCCACCATTCCCAGAGTACACCAGATGTCTCAGTCCATTCCAGAGGAACTTGTTTTCCATGAACTGCCTCGACTTTCACGCCGGGATCGACTCCCACCACGGTGGCAGGTGGATCAGCCCTGTGGGAAAGCCACGTGGGAAAGGCACGTGGGAAAGCCTCTATGGAAAGCCTCGAGGGAAAGCCACAAATCCCTTGATCCATGCGACGGGACGCGTGACACTGCTGCTACCGCCCTGGAGGAAAGCGCACGTGCATGCCTCGATTCGAGACGAGGACTTACTCCCCTGGTGGAGACTCCAGAAATAGCCCAAGATCCATGTCAGCACTGGAGAGGAATCCTCAGGTTCCGGCCACGCCTCCACACAAGGTCTTAGGCCCCAGCATCCAAGGGAGAGGAATCCTGAGAGGCCCGCGAGCAACTAGCATGGCGACTGGCCTTTCCTGAGGCCACAGAAGCAGGTTCCTAAGGTCCCCGTCATAAGTCGAGAGCACCTGCCGCAACTCGAGAAAATCCAGGATGTTTTGCCCTCCAGGCGTTTTGAGGCCCATTTCCGCTGTGGCTTCTCAAGGCTATTCACATCTAAGCTCTGGAACTTCCAAAAGGTCCTTCACACCCTTGCTGCCACTCAAGAAGTACCCCGACATCCCCGTCTGCACTCAGGAGGAAGCACGAATGTCCCACCCACATCCAGAGGGGCCCCGTTTCCGTCTCGTAGCTCGAGATGAGGGATCGTTTCCCTGCTTGGTCGGAAAAGAATTCCCGGCCGTCCCGTCACATTTCAAGAGGAGGCACTCTCCACAGGAAAGGCGAGAGGATCTCCAGCGTCGTGCCACCATTCGAAGAGTCCCCCATATGTTTCAGTCCATTCCAGAGGAACCTGGTTTTCCTGCACTGCCTCGACTTTCACGCCAAGGATTGACTCCCACCACGGTGGCACGTGGGACAGCCCAGTGGGAAAGCCTCGTGGGAAAGCCTCGAGGGAAAGCCACAGATCCCTTGATCCAAGCGACGGGAAGCGTGGCATTGCTGCTACCGCTTTGGGGAAAGCGCACGTGCATGCCCCCATAGGAGACGAGGACTTACTCCCCTGGGGAGACTTCAGACGTACCCCAAGATCCATGTTAGCACTGGAGAGGAATCCTCAGGTTCCGGCCCTGAATCCACACAAGGCCTTAGGCCCCGTCATCGAAGGTAGATGAATCCCGAGAGGCCCCCGAGCAACTCGCACGGCGTCTGGCCTTTCCTGAGGCCACCAGAGCGGGTCCTTGAGGTCGCCGTCATAAGTCAAGAGCACTTGCCGAAACTCGAGAAAATCCAGGAGGTTTTGCCCTCCAGGCCAGATGAGGCCCATTTCCGCTGAGGCTTCTCGAAGCTAATCACACCTAACCTCTGGAACTTCCAAAAGGTCCTTCACACCCTTGCTGCAACACAAGAAGTTGCCTTGCATCCCCGTCTCCACTCTAGAGGAAGCAGAGGGTCCTGGCTACATCCAGAGGAGCCCCGTTTCCCCCTCGTAGCTCGAGATGAGGGATCCTTTCGCTGCTTTTTCGGGAAAGAATTCTGGGCATTCCCGTCCCATCTCATGAGGAGGCACTCTCCACAGGAAAGGCGAGAGGAACTCCAGTGTCGGGCCACCATACCAAGGGTCACCCAGATGTCTCAGTCCATTCCAGAGGAACCTGTTTTCTCTACACTGCCTCGACTTTCATGCTGAGGATCGCCTCCCACCATGGTGGCACGTGGGACAGCCCTGTGGGTGAGCCTCGTGGGAAAACCTCGAGGGAAAGCAACAGATCCCTTGATCCACTCGACAGGAAGCGTGACACTGCTGCTACCTCTCTGGAGGAAAGCGCACGTGCATGCCCGCATTCGAGACGAGGACTGACTCCCCTGGGGAGACTCCAGAATTACCCCAAGATCCGTGTAAGCACTGGAGATGAATCCTCAGGTTCTGGCCCCGACTCCACACTAGGTCTAAGGCCCCGGCATCGAAGGGAGAGGAATCCCGAGAGGACCCCGAGGAACTCGCATGGGGACTGGCCTTTCCTGAGGCCACCAGAGCGGGTCCCCGAGGTCCCCGTCGTAAGTCGAGAGCACCTGCCGCAACTCAAGAAAATCCAGGAGGTTTTGCCCTCCAGGCGAGATGAGGCCCATTTCCACTGAGGCTTCTCGAGGCTCATCACATCTAACCACTGGAACATCCAAAGGGTCCTTCACACCCTTGCTGCAACTCAAGAAGTTCCCCGACATACCCGTCTCCACTCGCGAGAAAGCAAGAGGGTCCCGCACACATCCAGGGGAGCCCCGTTTCCGCCTCCTAGCTCGAGAGGAGGGATCTTTTCCCTGTTTCGTAGGGAAAGAATTCCCGGCGTTCCCGTCGCATCTCAAGAGGAGGCGCTCTCCACAGGAAAGGCGAGAGGAAGTCCAGGGTCGTGCCACCATTCCAAGAGTCCACCAGATGTGTCAGTCCATTCCAGAGGAACCTGTTTTCCCTGCACTGCCTTGACGATCAAGCCGAGGATCGACTCCCACCACGTGTGCACGTGGGACAGCCCTGTGGGAAATCCTCATGGGAAAGCCTCGTGGGAAAGACTCGAGGGAAAACTATAGATCCTTTGATCCATGCGGCGGACGGCGTGACACTGCTGCTACCGCTCTGGAGGAAAGCGCAAGTGCATGCCCGCATTCGAGACGAGGACTGACTCCCCTGGGGAGACTCCAGAAGTCCCCCAAGATCCATGTCAGCACTGGAGAGGAATCCTCAGGTTCCGGCCCCGACTCCACACAAGGTCTTAGGCCCCGGCATCGACGGGAGAGGAATCCCGAGCGGCCCCCGTGGAACTCGCATGGGGACTGGCCTTTCCTGAGGCCACCAGAGCGGGTCCCCGAGGTCCCCGTCGTAAGTCGAGAGCACCTGCCGCAACTCGAGAAAATCCAGGAGGTTTTGCCCTCCAGGCGAGATGAGGCCCATTTCCACTGAGGCTTCTCGAGGCTCATCACATCTAACCACTGGAACTTCCAAAGGGTCCTTCACACCCTTGCTGCAACTCAAGAAGTTCCCCGACATACCCGTCTCCACTCAAGAGGAAGCACCAGGGTCCCGCACACATCCAGGGGAGCCCTGTTTCCGCCTCCTAGCTCGAGATGAGGGATCCTTTCCCTCTTTCGTAGGGAAAGAATTCCCAGAGTTCCCGTCGCATCTCAAGAGGAGGCGCTCTCCACAGGAAAGGCGAGAGGAACTCCAGGGTCCCGCCACCATTCCAAGAGTCCCCCAGATGTGTCATTCCATTCCAGAGGAACCTGTTTTCCCTGCACTGCCTTGACGTTCGAGCCGAGGATCGACCCGACCACGTGTGCACGTGGGACAGCCCTTTGCGAAAGCCTCGTGGGAAAGCCTCGTGGGAAAGACTCGAGGGAAAAGCACAGATCCTTTGATCCACGCGGCGGACTGCGTGACACTGCTGCTACCGCTATGGAGGAAAGCGCAAGTGCATGACCGCATTCGAGACGAGGACTGACTCCCCTGGGGAGACTCCAGAAGTACCCCAAGATCCATGTCAGCACTGGAGAGGAATCCTCAGGTTCCGGCCCCGACTCCACACAAGGTCTTAGGCCCCGGCATCGATGGGAGAGGAATCCTGAGAGGCCCCCGAGGAACTCGCATGGGGTCTGGCCTTTCCTGAGGCCACCAGAGCGGGTCCCCGAGGTCCCCGTCGTAAGTCGAGAGCACCTGCCGCAACTCGAGAAAATCCAGGAGGTTTTGCCCTCCAGGCGAGATGAGGCCCATTTCCGCTGAGGCTTCTCAGGGCTAATCACATCTAACCACTGGAACTTCCAAAGGGTCCTTCACACCCTTGCTGCAACTCCAGAAGTTCCCCGACATACCCGTCTCCACTCGAGAGGAAGCACGAGGGTCCCGCACACATCCAGGGGAGCCCCGTTTCCGCTTCCTAGCTCGAGATGAGGGATCCTTTCCCTGTTTCGCAGGGAAAGAATTCCCGGAGTTCCCGTCGCATCTCAAGAGGAGGCGCTCTCCACAGGAAAGGCGAGAGGAAGTCAAGGGTCGTGCCACCATTCCAAGAGTCCCCCAGATGTGTCAGTCCATTCCAGAGGAACCTGTTTTCCCTGCACTGCCTTGACGTTTAAGCCGAGGATCGACTCCCACCACGTGTGCACGTGGGACAGCCCTGTGGGTAAGCCTCGTGGGAAAGCCTCGTGGGAAAGACTCGAGGGAAAAGCATAGATCCTTTGATCCACGCGGCGGACGGCGTGACACTGCTGCTACCGCTCTGGAGGAAAGTGCAAGTGCATGCCCGCATTCGAGACGAGGACTGACTCCCCTGGGGAGACTCCAGAAGTCCCCCAAGATCCATGTCAGCACTGAAGAGGAAACCTCAGGTTCCGGCCCCGACTCCACACAAGGTCTTAGGCCCCGGCATTGACGGGAGAGGAATCCCCAGAGGCCCCCGAGGAACTCGCTTGGGGACTGGCCTTTCTTGAGGCCATCAGAGCAGGTCCCTGAGGTCCCCGTCGTAAGTCGAGAGCACCTGCCGCAACTCGAGAAAATCAAGGAGGTTTTGACCTCCAGGCGAGATGAGGCCCATTTCCACTGAGGCTTCTCGAGGCTCATCACATCTAACCACTGGAACTTCCAAAGGGTCCTTCACACCCTTGCTGCAACTCAAGAAGTTCCCCGACATACCCGTCTCCACTTGAGAAGAAGCACGAGGGTCCCACACACATCCAGGGGAGCCCTGTTTCCGCGTCCTAGCTCGAGATGAGGGATCCTTTCCCTGTTTCGTAGGGAAAGAATTCCCGGAGTTCCCGTCGCATCTCAAGAGGAGGCGCTCTCCACAGGAAAGGCGAGAGGAACTCCAGGGTCCTGCCACCATTCCAAGAGTCCCCGAGATGTGTCAGTCCATTCCAGAGGAACCTGTTTTCCCTGCACTGCCTTGACGTTCAAGCCGAGGATCGACTCCCACCACGTGTGCACGTGGGACAGCCCTGTGGGAAAGCCTAGTGGGAAAGCCTCGTGGGAAAGACTCGAGGGAAAACCATAGATCCTTTAATCCACGCGGCGGACTGCGTGACACTGCTGCTACCGCTCTGGAGGAAAGCGCAAGTGCATGTCCGCATTCGAGACGAGGACTGACTCCCCTGGGGAGACTCCAGAAGTACCCCAAGATCCATGTTAGCACTGGAGAGGAATCCTCAGGTTCCGGCCCTGAATCCACACAAGGCCTTAGGCCCCGTCATCGAAGGTAGATGAATCCCGAGAGGCCCCCCAGCAACTCGCACGGCGTCTGGCCTTTCCTGAGGCCACCAGAGCGGGTCCTTGAGGTCGCCGTCATAAGTCAAGAGCACCTGCCGAAACTCGAGAAAATCCAGGAGGTTTTGCCCTCCAGGCCAGATGAGGTCCATTTCCGCTGAGGCTTCTCGAAGCTAATCACACCTAACCTCTGGAACTTCCAAAAGGTCCTTCACACCCTTGCTGCAACACAAGAAGTTGCCTTGCATTCCCGTCTCCACTCTAGAGGAAGCACGAGGGTCCTGGCTACATCCAGAGGAGCCCCGTTTCCCCCTCGTAGCTCGAGATGAGGGATCCTTTCCCTGCTTTTTCGGGAAAGAATTCTGGGCATTCCCGTCCCATCTCATGAGGAGGCACTCTCTACAGGAAAGGCAAGAGGAACTCCAGTGTCGGGCCACCATACCAAGGGTCCCCCAGATGTCTCAGTCCATTCCAGAGGAACCTGTTTTCCCTACACTGCCTCGACTTTCATGCTGAGGATCGCCTCCCACCATGGTGGCACGTGGGACAGCCCTGTGGGTGAGCCTCGTGGAAAAACCTCGAGGGAAAGCAACAGATCCCTTGATCCACTCGACAGGAAGCGTGACACTGATGCTACCGCTCTGGAGGAAAGCGCAAGTGCATGCCCGCATTCGAGACGAGGACTGACTCCCCTGGGGAGACTCCAGAATTACCCCAAGATCCATGTCAGCACTGGAGAGGAATCCTCAGGTTCTGGCCCCGACTCCACACTAGGTCTAAGGCCCAGGCATCGAAGGGAGAGGAATCCCGAGAGGCCCCCGAGGAACTCGCATGGGGACTGGCCTTTCCTGAGCCCACCAGAGCGGGTCCCTGAGTTCCCGTCGTAAGTCCAGAGTACGTGCCAAAACTCGAGAAAATCCTGAGGTTTTGCCCTCCAGGCGAGATGAGGCCCATTTCCGCTGAGGCTTCTCGAGGCTCATCACATCTAACCACTGGAACTTCCAAAGGGTCCTTCACACCCTTGCTGCAACTCAAGAAGCTCCCCGACATACCCGTCTCCACTCGAGAGGAAGCACGAGGGTCCCGCACACATCCAGGGGAGCCCCGTTTCCGCCTCCTAGCTCGAGATGAGGGATCCTTTCCCTGTTTCGTAGGGAAAGAATTCCCGGCGTTCCCGTCGAATCTCAAGAGGAGGCGCTCTCCACAGGAAAGGCGAGAGGAACTCCAGGGTCGTGCCACCATTCCAACAGTCCCCCAGATGTGTCAGTCCATTCCAGAGGAACCTGTTTTCCCTGCACTGCCTTGACGTTCAAGCCGAGGATCGACTCCCACCACGTGTGCACGTGGGACAGCCCTGTGGGAAAGCCTCGTGGGAAAGCCTCGAGGGAAAGACATAGATCCCTTGATCCACGCGGCGGACTGTGTGACACTGCTTCTACCTCTCTGGAGGAAAGCGCACGTGCATGCCCGCATTCGAGACGAGGACTGACTCCCCTGGGGAGACTGCAGAAGTACCCCAAGATCCATGTCAGCACTGGAGAGGAATCCTCAGGTTCCGGCCCCGAATCCACACAAGGTCTTATGCCCCGGCATCGACGGGAGAGGAATCCCGAGAGGCCCCCGAGGAACTCGCATGGGGTCTGGCCTTTCCTGAGGCCACCAGAGCGGGTCCCCGAGGTCCCCGTCGTAAGTCGAGAGCACCTGCCGCAACTCGAGAAAATCCAGGAGGTTTTGCCCTCCAGGCGAGATGAGGCCCATTTCCGCTGAAGCTTCTCAGGGCTAATCACATGTAACCACTGGAACTTCCAAAGGGTCCTTCACACCCTTGCTGCAACTCAAGAAGTTCCCCAGCATACCCGTCTCCACTCGAGAGGAAGCACGAGGGTCCCGCACATATCCAGGGGAGCCCCGTTTCCGCCTCCTAGCTCGAGAGGAGGGATCCTTTCCCTGTTTCGTAGGGAAAGAATTCCCGGAGTTCCCGTCGCATCGCAAGAGGAGGCGCTCTCCACAGGAAAGGCGAGAGGAACTCCAGGGTCCTGCCACCATTCCAAGAGTCCCCGAGATGTGTCAGTCCATTCCGGAGGAACCTGTTTTCCCTGCACTGCCTTGACGTTCAAGCCGAGGATCGACTCCCACGACGTGTGCACGTGGGACAGCCCTGTGGGAAAGCCTCGTGGGAAAGCCTCGTGGGAAAGACTCGAGGGAAAACCATAGATCCTTTAATCCACGCGGCGGACTGCGTGGCACTGCTGCTACCGCTCTGGAGGAAAGCGCAAGTGCATGTCCGCATTCGAGACGAGGACTGACTCCCCTGGGGAGACTCCAGAAGTACCCCAAGATCCATGTTAGCACTGGAGAGGAATCCTCAGGTTCCGGCCCCGAATCCACACAAGGCCTTAGGCCCCGTCATCGAAGGTAGATGAATCCCGCGAGGCCCCCCAGCAACTCGCACGGCGTCTGGCCTTTCCTGAGGCCACCAGAGCGGGTCCTTGTGGTCGCCGTCATAAGTCAAGAGCACCTGCCGAAACTCGAGAAAATCCAGGAGGTTTTGCCCTCCAGGCCAGATGAGGTCCATTTCCGCTGAGGCTTCTCGAAGCTAATCACACCTAACCTCTGGAACTTCCAAAAGGTCCTTCACACCCTTGCTGCAACACAAGAAGTTGCCTTGCATCCCCGTCTCCACTCTAGAGGAAGCACGAGGGTCCTGGCTACATCCAGAGGAGCCCCGTTTCCCCCTCGTAGCTCGAGATTAGGGATCCTTTCGCTGCTTTTTCGGGAAAGAATTCTGGGCATTCCCGTCCCATCTCATGAGGAGGCACTCTCTACAGGAAAGGCAAGAGGAACTCCAGTGTCGGGCCACCATACCAAGTGTCCCCCAGATGTCTCAGTCCATTCCAGAGGAACCTGTTTTCCCTACACTGCCTCGACTTTCATGCTGAGGATCGCCTCCCACCATGGTGGCACGTGGGACAGCCCTGTGGGTGAGCCTCGTGGGAAAACCTCGAGGGAAAGCAACAGATCCCTTGATCCAGTCGACAGGAAGCGTGACACTGATGCTACCTCTATGGAGGAAAGCGCACGTGCATGCCCGCATTCGAGACGAGGACTTACTCCCCTGGGGAGACTCCAGAATTACCCCAAGATCCATGTCAGCACTGGAGAGGAATCCTCAGGTTCTGGCCCCGACTACACACTAGGTCTAAGGCCCCGGCATTGAAGGGAGAGGAATCCCGAGAGGCCCCCGAGCAACTCGCATGGGGACTGGCCTTTCCTGAGCCCACCAGAGCGGGTCCCTGAGTTCCCGTCGTAAGTCCAGAGTACGTGCCAAAACTCGAGAAAATCCAGGAGGTTTTGCCCTCCAGGCGAGATGAGGCCCATTTCCGCTGAGGCTTCTCGAGGCTCATCACATCTAACCACTGGAACTTCCAAAGGGTCCTTCACACCCTTGCTGCAACTCAAGAAGTTCCCCGACATACCCGTCTCCACTTGAGAGGAAGCACGAGGGTCCCGCACACATCCAGGGGAGCCCTGTTTCCGCGTCCTAGCTCGAGATGAGGGATCCTTTCCCTGTTTCGTAGGGAAAGAATTCCCGGAGTTCCCGTCGCATCTCAAGAGGAGGCGCTCTCCACAGGAAAGGCGAGAGGAACTCCAGGGTCCTGCCACCATTCCAAGAGTCCCCGAGATGTGTCAGTCCATTCCAGAGGAACCTGTTTTCCCTGCACTGCCTTGACGTTCAAGCCGAGGATCGACTCCCACCACGTGTGCACGTGGGACAGCCCTGTGGGAAAGCCTCGTGGGAAAGCCTCGTGGGAAAGACTCGAGAGAAAACCATAGATCCTTTAATCCACGCGGCAGACTGCGTGACACTGCTGCTACCGCTCTGGAGGAAAGCGCAAGTGCATGTCCGCATTCGAGACGAGGACTGACTCCCCTGGGGAGACTCCAGAAGTACCCCAAGATCCATCTTAGCACTGGAGAGGAATCCTCAGGTTCCGGCCCCGAATCCACACAAGGCCTTAGGCCCCGTCATCGAAGGTAGATGAATCCCGAGAGGCCCCCCAGCAACTCGCACGGCGTCTGGCCTTTCCTGAGGCCACCAGAGCGGGTCCTTGAGGTCGCCGTCATAAGTCAAGAGCACCTGCCGAAACTCGAGAAAATCCAGGAGGTTTTGCCCTCCAGGCCAGATGAGGTCCATTTCCGCTGAGGCTTCTCGAAGCTAATCACACCTAACCTCTGGAACTTCCAAAAGGTCCTTCACACCCTTGCTGCAACACAAGAAGTTGCCTTGCATCCCCGTCTCCACTCTAGAGGAAGCACGAGGGTCCTGGCTACATCCAGAGGAGCCCCGTTTCCCCCTCGTAGCTCGAGATGAGGGATCCTTTCGCTGCTTTTTCGGGAAAGAATTCTGGGCATTCCCGTCCCATCTCATGAGGAGGCACTCTCTACAGGAAAGGCAAGAGGAACTCCAGTGTTGGGCCACCATACCAAGGGTCCCCCAGATGTCTCAGTCCATTCCAGAGGAACCTGTTTTCCCTACACTGCCTCGACTTTCATGCTGAGGATCGCCTCCCACCATGGTGGCACGTGGGACAGCCCTGTGGGTGAGCCTCGTGGGAAAACCTCGAGGGAAAGCAACAGATCCCTTGATCCACTCGACAGGAAGCGTGACACTGATGCTACCTCTATGGAGGAAAGCGCACGTGCATGCCCGCATTCGAGACGAGGACTTACTCCCCTGGGGAGACTCCAGAATTACCCCAAGATCCATGTCAGCACTGGAGAGGAATCCTCAGGTTCTGGCCCCGACTCCACACTAGGTCTAAGGCCCCGGCATCGAAGGGAGAGGAATCCCGAGAGGCCCCCGAGCAACTCGCATGGGGACTGGCCTTTCCTGAGCCCACCAGAGCGGGTCCCTGAGTTCCCGTCGTAAGTCCAGAGTACGTGCCAAAACTCGAGAAAATCCAGGAGGTTTTGCCCTCCAGGCGAGATGAGGCCCATTTCCGCTGAGGCTTCTCGAGGCTAATCACATCTAACCACTGGAACTTCCAAAGGGTCCTTCACACCCTTGCTGCAACTCAAGAAGCTCCCCGACATACCCGTCTCCACTCGAGAGGAAGCACGAGGGTCCCGCACACATCCAGGGGAGCCCCGTTTCCGCCTCCTAGCTCGAGATGAGGGATCCTTTCCCTGTTTCGTAGGGAAAGAATTCCCGGCGTTCCCGTCGAATCTCAAGAGGAGGCGCTCTCCACAGGAAAGGCGAGAGGAACTCCAGGGTCGTGCCAGCATTCCAAGAGTCCCCCAGATGTGTCAGTCCATTCCAGAGGAACCTGTTTTCCCTGCACTGCCTTGACGTTCAAGCCGAGGATCGACTCCCACCACGTGTGCACCTGGGACAGCCCTGTGGGAAAGCCTCGTGGGAAAGCCTCGTGGGAAAGACTCGAGGGAAAACCATAGATCATTTGATCCACGCCGCAGAATGTGTGACACTGCTGCTACCGCTCTGGAGGAAAGCGCAAGTGCATGCCCGCATTTGAGACGAGGACTGACTCCCCTGGGGAGACTCCAGAAGTCCCCCAAGATCCATGTCAGCACTGGAGAGGAATCCTCAGGTTCCGGCCCCGACTCCACACAAGGTCTTAGGCCCCGGCATCGACGGGAGAGGAATCCCGAGAGGCCCCCGAGGAACTCGCATGGGGACTGGCCTTTCCTGAGCACACAAGAGCGGGTCCCTGAGTTCCCCGTCGTAAGTCCAGAGCACGTGCCAAAACTCGAGAAAATCCAGGAGGTTTTGCCCTCCAGGCGAGATGAGGCCCATTTCCGCTGAGGCTTCTCGAGGCTCATCACATCTAACCAGTGGAACTTCCAAAGGGTCCTTCACACCCTTGCTGCAACTCAAGAAGTTCCCCGACATACCCGTCTCCACTTGAGAGGAAGCACGAGGGTCCCGCACACATCCAGGGGAGCCCTGTTTCCGCGTCCTAGCTCGAGATGAGGGATCCTTTCCCTGTTTCGTAGGGAAAGAATTCCCGGAGTTCCCGTCGCATCTCAAGAGGAGGCGCTCTCCACAGGAAAGGCGAGAGGAACTCCAGGGTCCTGCCACCATTCCAAGAGTCCCCGAGATGTGTCAGTCCATTCCAGAGGAACCTGTTTTCCCTGCACTGCCTTGACGTTCAAGCCGAGGATCGACTCCCACCACGTGTGCACGTGGGACAGCCCTGTGGGAAAGCCTCGTGTGAAAGCCTCGTGGGAAAGACTCGAGGGAAAACCATAGATCCTTTAATCCACGCGGCGGACTGCGTGACACTGCTGCTACCGCTCTGGAGGAAAGCGCAAGTGCATGTCCGCATTCGAGACGAGGACTGACTCCCCTGGGGAGACTCCAGAAGTACCCCAAGATCCATGTTAGCACTGGAGAGGAATCCTCAGGTTCCGGCCCCGAATCCACACAAGGCCTTAGGCCCCGTCATCGAAGGTAGATGAATCCCGAGAGGCCCCCCAGCAACTCGCACGGCGTCTGGCCTTTCCTGAGGCCACCAGAGCGGGTCCTTGAGGTCGCCGTCATAAGTCAAGAGCACCTGCCGAAACTCGAGAAAATCCAGGAGGTTTTGCCCTCCAGGCCAGATGAGGTCCATTTCCGCTGAGGCTTCTCGAAGCTAATCACACCTAACCTCTGGAACTTCCAAAAGGTCCTTCACACCCTTGCTGCAACTCAAGCAGTTCCCCGACATACCCGTCTCCACTTGAGAGGAAGCACGAGGGTCCCGCACACATCCAGGGGAGCCCTGTTTCCGCGTCCTAGCTCGAGATGAGGGATCCTTTCCCTGTTTCGTAGGGAAAGAATTCCCGGAGTTCCCGTCGCATCTCAAGAGGAGGCGCTCTCCACAGGAAAGGCGAGAGGAACTCCAGGGTCGTGCCACCATTCCAAGAGTCCCCCAGATGTGTCAGTCCATTCCAGAGGAACCTGTTTTCCCTGCACTTCCTTGACGTTCAAGCCGAGGATCGACTCCCACCACGTGTGCACGTGGGACAGCCCTGTGGGAAAGCCTCGTGGGAAAGCCTCGTGGGAAAGACTCGAGGGAAAACCATAGATCCTTTAATCCAGGCGGCGGACTGCGTGACACTGCTGCTACCGCTCTGGAGGAAAGCGCAAGTGCATGTCCGCATTCGAGACGAGGACTGACTCCCCTGGGGAGACTCCAGAAGTACCCCAAGATCCATGTTAGCACTGGAGAGGAATCCTCAGGTTCCGGCCCCGAATCCACACAAGGCCTTAGGCCCCGTCATCGAAGGTAGATGAATCCCGAGAGGCCCCCCAGCAACTCGCACGGCGTCTGGCCTTTCCTGAGGCCACCAGAGCGGGTCCTTGAGGTCGCCGTCATAAGTCAAGAGCACCTGCCGAAACTCGAGAATATCCAGGAGGTTTTGCCCTCCAGGCCAGATGAGGTCCATTTCCGCTGAGGCTTCTCGAAGCTAATCACACCTAACCTCTGGAACTTCCAAAAGGTCCTTCACACCCTTGCTGCAACACAAGAAGTTGCCTTGCATCCCCGTCTCCACTCTAGAGGAAGCACGAGGGTCCTGGCTACATCCAGAGGAGCCCCGTTTCCCCCTCGTAGCTCGAGATGAGGGATCCTTTCGCTGCTTTTTCGGGAAAGAATTCTGGGCATTCCCGTCCCATCTCATGAGGAGGCACTCTCTACAGGAAAGGCAAGAGGAACTCCAGTGTCGGGCCACCATACCAAGGGTCCCCCAGATGTCTCAGTCCATTCCAGAGGAACCTGTTTTCCCTACACTGCCTCGACTTTCATGCTGAGGATCGCCTCCCACCATGGTGGCACGTGGGACAGCCCTGTGGGTGAGCCTCGTGGGAAAACCTCGAGGGAAAGCAACAGATCCCTTGATCCACTCGACAGGAAGCGTGACACTGATGCTACCTCTATGGAGGAAAGCGCAAGTGCATGCCCGCATTCGAGACGAGGACTGACTCCCCTGGGGAGACTCCAGAATTACCCCAAGATCCATGTCAGCACTGGGGAGGAATCCTCAGGTTCCGGCCCCGACTCCACACAAGGTCTTAGGCCCCGACATGGACGGGAGAGGAATCCCGAGAGGCCCCCGAGGAACTCGCATGGGAACTGGCCTTTCCTGAGCACACCAGAGCGGGTCCCTGAATTCCCCGTCGTAAGTCCAGAGCACCTGCCGCAACTCGAGAAAATCCAGGAGGTTTTGCCCTCCAGGCGAGATGAGGCCCATTTCCGCTGAGGCTTCTCGAGGCTCATCACATCTAACCACTGGAACTTCCAAAGGGTCCTTCACACCCTTGCTGCAACTCAAGAAGTTCGCCAACATACCCGTCTCCACTCGAGAGGAAGCACGAGAGTCCCGCACACATCCAGGGGAGCCCCGTTTCCGCCTCCTAGCTCGAGAGGAGGGATCCTTTCCCTGTTTCGTAGGGAAAGAATTCCCGGCGTTCCCGGCGCATCTCAAGAGGAGGCGCTCTCCACAGGAAAGGCGAGAGGAACTCCAGGGTCGTGCCACCATTCCAAGAGTCCCCCAGATGTGTCAGTCCATTCCAGAAGAACCTGTTTTCCCTGCACTGCCTTGACGTTCAAGCCAAGGATCGACTCCCACCACGTGTGCACGTGGGACAGCCCTGTGGGAAAGCCTCGTGGGAAAGCCTCGTGGGAAAGACTCGAGGGAAAACCGTAGATCCTTTGATCCACGCGGCGGACTGCGTGACACTGCTGCTACCGCTCTGGAGGAAAGCGCAAGTGCATGCCCGCATTCGAGACGAGGACTGACTCCCCTGGGGAGACTCCAGAACTACCCCAAGATCCATGTCAGCACTGGAGAGGAATCCTCAGGTTCCGGCCCCGACTCCACACAAGGTCTTAGGCCCCGGCATCGACGGGAGAGGAATACCGAGAGGCCCCCGAGGAACTCGCATGGGGACTGGCCTTTCCTGAGGCCACCAGAGCGGGTCCCCGAGGTCCCCGTCGTAAGTCGAGAGCACCTGCTGCAACTCGAGAAAATCCAGGAGGTTTTGCCCTCCAGGAGAGATGAGGCCCATTTCCGCTGAGGCTTCTCGAGGCTCATCACATCTAACCACTGGAACTTCCAAAGGGTCCTTCACACCCTTGCTGCAACTCAAGAAGTTCCCCGACATACCCGTCTCCACTCGAGAGGAAGCACGAGAGTCCCGCACCCATCCAGGGGAGCCCCGTTTCCGCCTCCTAGCTCGAGAGGAGGGAACCTTTCCCTATTTCGTAGGGAAAGAATTCTCGGCGTTCCGTCGCATCTCAAGAGGATGCGCTCTCCACAGGAAAGGCGAGAGGAACTCCAAGGTCGTGCCACCATTCCAAGAGTCCCCCAGAAGTGTCAGTCCATTCCAGAGGAACCTGTTTCCCTGCACTGCCTTGACGTTCAAGCCGAGGATCGACTCCCACGACGTGTGCACGTGGGACAGACCTGTGGGAAAGCCTCGTGGGAAAGCCTCGTGGGAAAGCCTCGAGTGAAAAACATAGATCCTTTGATCCACGCGCCGGACTGCGTGACACTGCTGCTACCGCTCTGGAGGAAAGCGCAAGTGCATGCCCGCATTTGAGACGAGGACTGACTCCCCTGGGGAGACTCCAGAAGTACCCCAAGATCCATGTCAGCACTGGAGAGGAATCCTCAGGTTCCGGCCCAGACTCCACACAAGGTCTTAGGCCCCGGCATCGACGGGAGAGGAATCCCGAGCGGCCCCCGAGGAACTCGCATGGGGACTGGCCTTTCCTGAGGCCACCAGAGCGGGTCCCCGAGGTCCCCGTCGTAAGTCGAGAGCACCTGCCGCAACTCGAGAAAATCCAGGAGGTTTTGCCCTCCAGGCGAGATGAGGCCCATTTCCGCTGAGGCTTCTCGAGGCTAATCACATCTAAACACTGGAACTTCCAAAGGGTCCTTCACACCCTTGCTGCAACTCAAGAAGTTCCCCGACATACCCGTCTCCACTCGAGAGGAAGCACGAGGGTCCCGCACACATCCAGGGGAGCCCCGTTTCCGCCTCCTAGCTCCAGAGGAGGGATCGTTTCCCTGTTTCGTAGGGAAAGAATTCCCGGCGTTCCCGTCGCATCTCAAGAGGAGGCGCTCTCCACAGGAAAGGCGAGAGGAAGTCCAGGGTCGTGCCACCATTCCAAGAGTCCCCCAGATGTGTCAGTCCATTCCAGAAGAACCTGTTTTCCCTGCACTGCCTTGACGTTCAAGCCGAGGATCGACTCCCACCACGTGTGCACGTGGGACAGCCCTGTGGGAAAGCCTCGTGGGAAAGCCTCGTGGGAAAGACTCGAGGGAAAACCGTAGATCCTTTGATCCACGCGGCGGACTGCGTGACACTGCTGCTACCGCTCTGGAGGAAAGCGCAAGTGCATGCCCGCATTCGAGACGAGGACTGACTCCCCTGGGGAGACTCCAGAACTACCCCAAGATCCATGTCAGCACTGGAGAGGAATAATCAGGTTCCGGCCCCGACTCCACACAAGGTCTTAGGCCCCGGCATCGACGGGAGAGGAATCCCGAGCGGCCCCTGAGGAACTCGCATGGGGACTGGCCTTTCCTGAGGCCACCAGAGCGGGTCCCCGAGGTCCCCGTCGTAAGTCAAGAGCACTTGCCGCAACTCGAGAAAATCCAGGAGGTTTTGCCCTCCAGGCGAGATGAGGCCCATTTGGGCTGAGGCTTCTCGAGGCTCATCACATCTAACCACTGGAACTTCGAAAGGGTCCTTCACACCCTTGCTGCAACTCAAGAAGTTCCCCGACATACCCGTCTCCACTCGCGAGGAAGCACGAGGGTCCCGCACACATCCAGGGTAGCCCCGTTTCCGCCTCCTAGCTGGAGATGAGGGATCCTTTCCCTGTTTCGTAGGGAAAGAATTCCCGGCGTTCCCGTCGCATCTCAAGAGGAGGGGCTCTCCACAGGAAAGGAGAGAGGAAGTCCAGGGTCGTGCCACCATTCCAAGAGTCCCCCAGATGTGTCAGTCCATTAAAGAGGAAACTGTTTTCCCTGCACTGCCTTGACGTTCAAGCCGAGGATCGACTCCCACCACGTGTGCACGTGGGACAGCCCTGTGGGAAATCCTCGTGGGAAAGTCTCGTGGGAAAGACTCGAGGGAAAACTATAGATCCTTTGATCCACGCGGCGGACTGGGTGACACTGCTGCTACCGCTCTGGAGGAAAGCGCAAGTTCATGCCCGCATTCGAGACGAGGACTGACTCCCCTGGGGAGACTCCAGAAGTACCCCAAGATCCATGTTAGCACTGGAGAGGAATCCTCAGGCTCCGGGCCCGACTCCACACAAGGTCTTAGGCCCCGGCATCGACGGGAGAGGAATCCCGAGAGGCCCCAGCGCAACTCGCATGGGGACTGGTCAGTCCTGAGGCCACCAGAGCGGGTCCCTGAGGTCCCCGTCGTAAGTCGAGTGCAGCTGTCACAACTCGAGAAAATCCAGGAGGCTTTGCCCTCCAGGCGAGATGAGGCCCATTTCCGCTAAGGCTTCTCGAGGCTAATCTCGCCTAACTTATGGAACTTCAAAAAGGTCCTTCACACCCTTGTTGCAACTCAAGAATTTCCCCGACATACCCTTCTCCACTCTAGAGGAAGCACGAGGGTCCCGCCCACATCCAGAGGAGCACCGTTTCCGCCTCGCAGCTCGAGATGAGGGATATGGTCACTGCTCTGTCGGGAAAGAATTTTGGGCGTTCCTGTCGCATCTCAAGGGGAGGTGCTCTCCACAGGATGGGCGAGAGGAATTCCAGCCTCGTGCCACCATTCCAAGAGTCGCCAGATATCTCAGTCCATTCCAGAGGAACTTGTTTTCCCTGCACTGCCTGGACTTTGATTGCGAGGATCGACTGCCACCACGGTGGCACGTGGTACAGCCCTGTGGGAAAGCCTCGAGGGAAAGCCTGGAGGGAAAGTCACAGATCCCTTCATCCAGGCGATGGGAAGCGTGACACTGCTGCTACAGTTCGGGAGGAAAGCGCACGTGAATGCCCCATTTGAGACGAGGACTTACTCCCCTGGCGAGACTCCAGAAGTACCCCAAGATCCATGTCTGCATTGGAGAGGAATCCTCAGGTTCCGGGCCCGACTCCAAACAAGGTCTTAGGCACCGACACAGAAGGGCAGATTTCCTGAGAGGCCCACGAGCAACTGCAACGGGGACAGGCCTTTACTGAGGCCACCAGAGCGGGTCCCTGAGGTCCCCGTCGTAAGTCGAGAGCACCTGCCGCAACTCGAGAAAATCCAGGAGGTTTTGCTCTCCAGGCGAGATGAGGCCCATTTCCGCTGAGGCTTCTCGAGGCTAATCACATCTAACCACTGGAACTTCCAAAGGGTCCTTCACACCCTTGCTGCAACTCAAGAAGCTCCCCGACATACCCGTCTCCACCCGAGAGGAAGCACGAGGCTCCCGCACACTTCCAGGGGAGCAACGTTTCCGCCTCCTAGCTCGAGATGAGGAATCCGTTCCCTGTTTCATAGGTAAAGAATTCCCGGCGTTCCCGTCGCATCTAAAGAGGAGGCGCTCTCCACAGGAAAGGCAAGAGGAAGTCCAGGGTCGTGCCACCATTCCAAGAGTCCCCCAGATGTGTCACTCAATTCCAGAGGAACCTGTTTTCACTGCACTGCCTTGACGTTCAAGCCGAGGATCGACTCCCACCACGTGTGCACGTGGGACAGCCCTGTGGGAAAGCCTCGTGGGAAAGCCTCGTGGGAAAGACTCGAGGGAAAACCATAGATCCTTTGATCCACGCGGCGGACTGCGTGACACTGCTGCTACCGCTCTGGAGGAAAGCGCAAGTGCATGCCCGCATTCGAGACGAGGACTGACTCCCCCGGGGAGACTCCAGAAGTACCCCAAGATCCATGTCAGCACTGGAGAGGAATCCTCAGGTTCCGGCCCCGAATCCACACAAGGTCTTAGGCCACGACATCGACTAGACAGGAATCCCGAGACGCCCCCGAGGAACTCGCATGGGGACTGGCCTTTCCTGAGGCCACCAGAGCGGGTCCCCGAGGTCCCCATCGAGAGCACCTGCCGCAACTCGAGAAAATCCAGGAGGTTTTTCCCTCCAGGCGAGATGAGGCCCATTTCCGCTGAGGCTTCTCGAGGCTCATCACATCTAACCACTGGAACTTCCAAAGTGTCCTTCACACCCTTGCTGCAACTCAAGAAGTTCGCCAACATACCCGTCTCCACTCGAGAGGAAGCACGAGGGTCCCGCACACATCCAGGGGAGCCCCGTTTCCGCCTCCTAGCTCGAGAGGAGGGATCCTTTCCCTGTTTCTTAGGGAAAGAATTCCCGGCATTCCCGGCGCATCTCAAGAGGAGGCGCTCTCCACAGGAAAGGCGAGAGGAACTCCAGGGTCGTGCCACCATTCCAAGAGTCCCCCAGATGTGTCAGTCCATTCCAGAAGAACCTGTTTTCCCTGCACTGCCTTGACGTTCAAGCCAAGGATCGACTCCCACCACGTGTGCACGTGGGACAGCCCTGTGGGAAAGCCTCGTGGGAAAGCCTCGTGGGAAAGACTCGAGGGAAAACCATAGATCCTTTGATCCACGCGGCGGACTGCGTTACACGGCTGTTACCGCTCAGGAGGAAAGCGCAAGTGCATGCCCGCATTCGAGACGAGGACTGACTCCCCTGGGGAGACTCCAGAAGTACCCCAAGATCCATGTCAGCACTGGAGAGGAATCCTCAGGTTCCGGCCCCGACTCCACACAAGGTCGTAGGCCCCGGCATCGACGGGAGAGGAATCCCGAGAGGCCCCCGAGGAACTCGCATGGGGACTGGCCTTTCCTGAGGCCACCAGAGCGGGTCCCCGAGGTCCCCATCGTAAGTCGAGATCACCTGCCGCAAGTCAAAAAAATCCAGGAGGTTTTGCCCTCCAGCGAGATGAGGCCCATTTCCGCTGAGGCTTCTCGAGGCTCATCACATCTAACCACTACAACTTCCAAAGGGTCCTTCACACCCTTGCTGCAACTCAAGAAGTTCCCCGACATACCCGTCTCCACTCGAGAGGAAGCACGAGGGTCCCGCACACATCCAGGGGAGCCCCATTTCCGCCTCCTAGCACGAGAGGAGGGATCCTTTCCCTGTTTCGTAGGGAGAGAATCCCGGCGTTCCCGTCGCATCTCAAGAGGAGGCGCTCTCCACAGGAAAGGAGAGAGGAAGTCCAGGCTCGTGCAACCACTCCAAGAGTCCCCCATATGTGTCAGTCCATTCCAGAGGAAACTGTTTTCCCTGCACTACCATGACGTTCAAGCCGAGGATCGACTCCCACCACGTGTGCACGTGGGACAGCCCTGTGGGAAAGCCTCGTGGGAAACCTCGTGGGAAAGACTCGAGGGAAAAATATAGATCCTTTGATCCACGCGGTGGACTGCGTGACACTGCTGCTACCGCTCTGTAGGAAAGCACAAGGGCATGCCCGCATTCGAGACGAGGACTGACTCCCCTGGGGAGACTCCAGAAGTACCCCAAGATCCATGTCAGCACTGGAGAGGAATCCTCAGGTTCCGGCCCCGACTCCACACAAGGTCTTAGGCCCCGGCATCGACGGGAGAGGAATCCCGAGAGTCCGCCGAGGAACTCGCATGGGGACTGGCCTTTCCTGAGGCCACCAGAGCGGGTCCCTGAGGTCCCCGTCGTAAGTTGAGAGCACCTGCCGCAACTCGAGAAAATCCAGGAGGTTTTGCCCTCCAGGCGAGATGAGGCCCATTTCCGCTGAGGCTTCTCGAGGCTAATCACATCTAACCACTGGAACTTCCAAAGGGTCCTTCACACCCTTGCTGCAACTCAAGAAGTTCCCCGACATACCCGTCTCCACTCGAGAGGAAGCACGAGGGTCCCGCACACACCCAGGGGACCCCCGTTTCCGCCTCCTAGCTCGAGATGAGGGATCCTTTCCCTGTTTCGTAGGGAAAGAATTCCCGGCGTTCCCGTCGCATCTCAAGAGGAGGCGCTCTCCACAGGAAAGGCGAGAGGAACTCCAGGGTCATGCCACCATTCCAAGAGTCCCCCAGATGTGTCAGTCTATTCCAGAGGAACCTGTTTTCCCTGCACTGCCTTGACGTTCGAGCCGAGGATCGACTCCCACTACGTGTGCACGTGGGACAGCCCTGAGGGAAAGAGTCGTTGGAAAGCCTAGAGGGAAAGACTCGAGGCAAAACCATAGATCCGTTGATCCACGCGGTGGATTGCGTGACACTGCTGCTACCGCTCTGGAGGAAAGCGCAAGTGCATGCCCGCATTTGAGACGAGGACTGACTCCCCTGGGGAGACTCCAGAAGTACCCCAAGATCCATGTCAGCACTGGAGAGGAATCCTCAGGTTCCGGCCCCGACTCCACACAAGGTCTTAGGCCCCGGCATCGACGGGAGAGGAATCCCGAGAGGCCCCCGAGGAACTCGCATGGGGACTGGCCTTTCCTGAGGCCACCAGAGCGGGTCCCTGAGGTCCCTGTTGTAAGTCGAGAGAACCTGCCGCAACTCGACAAAATCCAGGAGGCTTTGCCCTCCAGGCGAGATGAGGCCCATTTCCGCTGAGGCTACTCGAGGCTAATCACATCTAACCACTGGAACTTCCAAAGGGTCCTTCACACCCTTGCTGCAACTCAAGAAGTTCCCCGACATACCCGTCTCCACTCGAGAGGAAGCACGAGGGTCCCGCACACATCCAGGCGAGCCCCGTTTCCACCTCCTAGCTGGAGATGAGGGATCCTTTCCCTGTTTCGTAGGGAAAGAATTCCCAGCGTTCCCGTCGCACCTCAAGAGAGGCGCTCTCCACAGGAAAGGCGAGAGGAACTCCAGGGTCGTGCCACCATTCCAAGAGTCCCCGAGATGTGTCAGTCCATTCAAGAGGAACCTGTTTTCCCTGCACTGCCTTGACGTTCGAGCCGAGGATCGACTCCCACCACGTGTGCACGTGGGACAACCCTGTGGGAAAGACTCGTGGGAAAGCCTCGAGGCAAAGACTCGAGGGAAAACCATAGATCCTTTGATCCACACGGCGGACTGCGTGACACTGCTGCTACCGCTCTGGAGAAAAGCGCAAGTGCATGCCCGCATTCGAGACGAGGACTGACTCCCCTGGAGAGACTCCAGAAGTACCCCAAGATCCATGTCAACACTGGAGAGGAATCCTCAGGTTCCGGCCCCGACTCCACACAAGGTCTTAGGCCCTGGCATCGACGGGAGAGGAATCCCAAGAGGCCCCCGAGGAACTCATATGGGGACTGGCCTTTCCTGAGGACACCAGAGCGGGACCCTGAGGGCCCCGTCGTAAGTAGAGAGCACCTGCCGCAACTCGAGAAAATCCAAGAGGTTTTGCCCTTCAGGCGAGATGAGGCCCATTTCCGCTGAGGCTTCTCGAGGCTAATCACATCTAACCACTGGAACTTCCAAAGGGTCCTTCACACCCTTGCTGCAACTCAAGAAGTTCCCTGACATACCCGTCTCCACTCGAGAGGAAGCACGAGGGTCCCGCACACATCCAGGGGAGCCCCGTTTCCGCCTCCTCGCTCGAGATGAGGGATCCTTTCCCTGTTTCGTAGGGAAAGAATTCCCGGCGTCCCCGTCGCATCTCAAGAGGAGGCGCTCTCCACAGGAAAGTCGAGAGGAACTCCAGGGTCGTGCCACCATTCCAAGAGTCCCCCAGATGTGTCAGTCCATTCCAGAGGAACCTGTTTTCCCTGCACTGCCTTGACGTTCAAGCCGAGGATCGATTCCCACCACGTGTGCACGTGGGACAGCCCTGTGGGAAAGACTCGTGGGAAAGCCTCGTGGGAAAGACTCGAGGGAAAACCATAGATCCTTTGATCCACGAGGCGGACTGCGTGACACTGCTGCTACCGCTCTGGAGGAAAGCGCAAGTGCATGCCCGCATTTGAGACGAGGACTGACTCCCCTGGGGAGACTCCAGAAGTACCCCAAGATCCATGTCAGCACTGGAGAGGAATCCTCAGGTTCCGGCCCCGACTCCACAGAAGGTCTTAGGCCCCGGCATCGACAGGAGAGGAATCCCGAGAGGCCCCTGAGGAACTCGCATGGGGACTGGCCTTTCCTGAGGCCACCAGAGCGGGTCCCTGAGGTCCCCGTCGTAAGTCGAGAGCACCTGCCGCAACTCGAGAAAATCCAGGAGGTTTTGCCCTCCAGGCGAGATGAGGCCCATTTCCGCTGAGGCTTCTCGAGGCTAATCACATCTAACCACTGGAACGTCCAAAGGGTCCTTCACACCCTTGCTGCAACTCAAGAAGTTCCCCGACATACCCGTCTCCACTCGAGAGGAAGCACGAGGGTCCCGCACACATCCAGGGGAGCCCCGTTTCCGCCTCCTAGCTCGAGATGAGGGATCCTTTCCCTGTTTCGTAGGGAAAGAATTCCCGGCCTTCCCGTCGCACCTCAAGAGGAGGCGCTCTCCACCGGAAAGGCGAGAGGAACTCCAGGGTCGTGCCACCATTCCAAGAGTCCCCCAGATGTGTCAGTCCATTCCAGAGGAACCTGTTTTCCCTGCACTGCCTTGACGTTCGAGCCGAGGATCGACTCCCACCACGTGTGCACGTGGGACAGCCCTGTGGGAAAGACTCGTGGGAAAGCCTCGTGGGAAAGACTCGAGGGAAAACCATAGATCCTTTGATCCACGCGGCGGAATGCGTGGCACTGCTGCTACCGCTCTGGAGGAAAGCGCAAGTGCATGCCCGCATTCAAGACGAGGACTGACTCCCCTGGGGAGACTCCAGAAGTACCCCAAGATCCATGTCAGCACTGGCGAGGAATCCTCAGGTTCCGGCCCCGACTCCACACAAGGTCTTAGGCCCCGGCATCGACGGGAGAGGAATCCCGAGAGGGCCCCGAGGAACTCGCCTGGGGACTGGCCTTTCCTGAGGCCACCAGAGCGGGTCCCTGAGGTCCCCGTCGTAAGTCGAGAGCACCTGCTGCAACTCGAGAAAATCCAGGAGGTTTTGCCCTCCAGGAGAGATGAGGACCATTTCCGCTGAGGCTTCTCGAGGCTAATCACATCTAACCACTGGAACTTCCAAAGGGTCCTTCACACCCTTGCTGCAACTCAAGAAGATCCCCGACATACCCGTCTCCACTAGAAAGGAAGCACGAGGGTCCCGCACACAACCAGGGGATCCCCGTTTCCGCCTCCTAGCTCGAGATGAGGGATCCTTTCCCTGTTTCGTAGGGAAAGAATTCCCGGCGTTCCCGTCGCATCTCAAGAGGAGGCTCTCTCCATAGGAAAGGCGAGAGGAACTCCAGGGTCGTGCCACCATTCCAAGAGTCCCCCAGATGTGTCAGTCCATTCCAGAGGAACCTGTTTTCCCTGCACTGCCTTGACGTTCAAGCCGAGGATCGACTCCCACCACGTGTGCACGTGGGACAGCCCTGTGGGAAAGCCTCGTAGGAAAGCCTAGCCTGTTGGGAAAGACTCGAGGGAAAACCATAGATCCCTTGATCCACGCGGCGGACTGCGTGACACTGCTGCTACCGCTCTGGAGGAAAGCGCAAGTGCATGCCCGCATTCGAAACGAGGACTGACTCCCTGTAGAGACTCCAGACGTACCCCAAGATCCATGTCAGCACTGGAGCGGAATCCTCAGGTTCCTGCCCCGACTCGCCACAAGGTCTTAGGCCCCGGCATCGACGGGAGAGGAATCCCGAGAGGCCCCCGAGGAACTCGCATGGGGACTGGCCTTTCCTGAGGCCACCAGAGCGGGTCCCTGAAGTCCCCGTCGTAAGTCGAGAGCACCTGCCGCAACTCGACAAAATCCAGGAGGTTTTGCCCTCCAGGCGAGATGAGGCTCATTTCCGCTGAGATTTCTCGAGGCTAATCATATCTAACCACTGGAACTTCCAAAGGATCCTTCACACCCTTGCTGCAACTCAAGAAGTTCCCCGACATACCCGTCTCCACTCGAGAGGAAGCACGAGGGTCCCGCACACATCCAGGGGAGCCCCGTTTCCGCCTCCTAGCTCGAGATGAGGGATCCTTTCCCTGTTTCGTAGGGAAAGAATTCCCGGCGTTCCCGTCGCATCTCAAGAGGAGGCGCTCTCCACAGGAAAGGCGAGAGGAACTCCAGGGTCGTGCCACCATTCCAAGAGTCCCCCAGATGTGTCAGTCCATTCCAGAGGAACCTGTTTTCCCTGCACTGCCTTGACGTTCGAGCCGAGGATCTACTCCCACCACGTGTGCACGTGGGACAGCCCTGTGGGAAAGCCTCGTGGGAAAGCCTAGCCTGGTGGGAAAGACTCGAGGGAAAACCATAGATCCCTTGATCCACGCGGAGGACTGCGTGACACTGCTGCTACCTCTCTGGAGGAAAGCGCAAGGGCATGCCCGCATTCGAGACGAGGACTGACTCCCCTGGGGAGACTCCAGAAGTACCCCAAGATCCATGTCAGCACTGGAGAGGAATCCTCAGGTTCCGGCCCCGACTCCACACAAGGTCTTAGGCCCCGGCATCGACGGGAGAGGAATCCCGAGAGTCCGCCGAGGAACTCGCATGGGGACTGGCCTTTCCTGAGGCCACCAGAGCGGGTCCCTGAGGTCCCCGTCGTAAGTTGAGAGCACCTGCCGCAACTCGAGAAAATCCAGGAGGTTTTGCCCTCCAGGCGAGATGAGGCCCATTTCCGCTGAGGCTTCTCGAGGCTAATCACATCTAACCACTGGAACTTCCAAAGGGTCCTTCACACCCTTGCTGCAACTCAAGAAGTTCCCCGACATACCCGTCTCCACTCGAGAGGAAGCACGAGGGTCCCGCACACACCCAGGGGACCCCCGTTTCCGCCTCCTAGCTCGAGATGAGGGATCCTTTCCCTGTTTCGTAGGGAAAGAATTCCCGGCGTTCCCGTCGCATCTCAAGAGGGGGCGCTCTCCACAGGAAAGGCGAGAGGAACTCCAGGGTCATGCCACCATTCCAAGAGTCCCCCAGATGTGTCAGTCTATTCCAGAGGAACCTGTTTTCCCTGCACTGCCTTGACGTTCGAGCCGAGGATCGACTCCCACTACGTGTGCACGTGGGACAGCCCTGAGGGAAAGAGTCGTTGGAAAGCCTAGAGGGAAAGACTCGAGGCAAAACCATAGATCCTTTGATCCACGCGGTGGATTGCGTGACACTGCTGCTACCGCTCTGGAGGAAAGCGCAAGTGCATGCCCGCATTTGAGACGAGGACTGACTCCCCTGGGGAGACTCCAGAAGTACCCCAAGATCCATGTCAGCACTGGAGAGGAATCCTCAGGTTCCGGCCCCGACTCCACACAAGGTCTTAGGCCCCGGCATCGACGGGAGAGGAATCCCGAGAGGCCCCCGAGGAACTCGCATGGGGACTGGCCTTTCCTGAGGCCACCAGAGCGGGTCCCTGAGGTCCCTGTTGTAAGTCGAGAGAACCTGCCGCAACTCGACAAAATCCAGGAGGCTTTGCCCTCCAGGCGAGATGAGGCCCATTTCCGCTGAGGCTACTCGAGGCTAATCACATCTAACCACTGGAACTTCCAAAGGGTCCTTCACACCCTTGCTGCAACTCAAGAAGTTCCCCGACATACCCGTCTCCACTCGAGAGGAAGCACGAGGGTCCCGCACACATCCAGGCGAGCCCCGTTTCCACCTCCTAGCTGGAGATGAGGGATCCTTTCCCTGTTTCGTAGGGAAAGAATTCCCAGCGTTCCCGTCGCACCTCAAGAGAGGCGCTCTCCACAGGAAAGGCGAGAGGAACTCCAGGGTCGTGCCACCATTCCAAGAGTCCCCGAGATGTGTCAGTCCATTCAAGAGGAACCTGTTTTCCCTGCACTGCCTTGACGTTCGAGCCGAGGATCGACTCCCACCACGTGTGCACGTGGGACAACCCTGTGGGAAAGACTCGTGGGAAAGCCTCGAGGCAAAGACTCGAGGGAAAACCATAGATCCTTTGATCCACACGGCGGACTGCGTGACACTGCTGCTACCGCTCTGGAGAAAAGCGCAAGTGCATGCCCGCATTCGAGACGAGGACTGACTCCCCTGGAGAGACTCCAGAAGTACCCCAAGATCCATGTCAACACTGGAGAGGAATCCTCAGGTTCCGGCCCCGACTCCACACAAGGTCTTAGGCCCTGGCATCGACGGGAGAGGAATCCCAAGAGGCCCCCGAGGAACTCATATGGGGACTGGCCTTTCCTGAGGACACCAGAGCGGGACCCTGAGGGCCCCGTCGTAAGTAGAGAGCACCTGCCGCAACTCGAGAAAATCCAAGAGGTTTTGCCCTTCAGGCGAGATGAGGCCCATTTCCGCTGAGGCTTCTCGAGGCTAATCACATCTAACCACTGGAACTTCCAAAGGGTCCTTCACACCCTTGCTGCAACTCAAGAAGTTCCCTGACATACCCGTCTCCACTCGAGAGGAAGCACGAGGGTCCCGCACACATCCAGGGGAGCCCCGTTTCCGCCTCCTCGCTCGAGATGAGGGATCCTTTCCCTGTTTCGTAGGGAAAGAATTCCCGGCGTCCCCGTCGCATCTCAAGAGGAGGCGCTCTCCACAGGAAAGTCGAGAGGAACTCCAGGGTCGTGCCACCATTCCAAGAGTCCCCCAGATGTGTCAGTCCATTCCAGAGGAACCTGTTTTCCCTGCACTGCCTTGACGTTCAAGCCGAGGATCGATTCCCACCACGTGTGCACGTGGGACAGCCCTGTGGGAAAGACTCGTGGGAAAGCCTCGTGGGAAAGACTCGAGGGAAAACCATAGATCCTTTGATCCACGAGGCGGACTGCGTGACACTGCTGCTACCGCTCTGGAGGAAAGCGCAAGTGCATGCCCGCATTTGAGACGAGGACTGACTCCCCTGGGGAGACTCCAGAAGTACCCCAAGATCCATGTCAGCACTGGAGAGGAATCCTCAGGTTCCGGCCCCGACTCCACAGAAGGTCTTAGGCCCCGGCATCGACAGGAGAGGAATCCCGAGAGGCCCCTGAGGAACTCGCATGGGGACTGGCCTTTCCTGAGGCCACCAGAGCGGGTCCCTGAGGTCCCCGTCGTAAGTCGAGAGCACCTGCCGCAACTCGAGAAAATCCAGGAGGTTTTGCCCTCCAGGCGAGATGAGGCCCATTTCCGCTGAGGCTTCTCGAGGCTAATCACATCTAACCACTGGAACGTCCAAAGGGTCCTTCACACCCTTGCTGCAACTCAAGAAGTTCCCCGACATACCCGTCTCCACTCGAGAGGAAGCACGAGGGTCCCGCACACATCCAGGGGAGCCCCGTTTCCGCCTCCTAGCTCGAGATGAGGGATCCTTTCCCTGTTTCGTAGGGAAAGAATTCCCGGCCTTCCCGTCGCACCTCAAGAGGAGGCGCTCTCCACCGGAAAGGCGAGAGGAACTCCAGGGTCGTGCCACCATTCCAAGAGTCCCCCAGATGTGTCAGTCCATTCCAGAGGAACCTGTTTTCCCTGCACTGCCTTGACGTTCGAGCCGAGGATCGATTCCCACCACGTGTGCACGTGGGACAGCCCTGTGGGAAAGACTCGTGGGAAAGCCTCGTGGGAAAGACTCGAGGGAAAACCATAGATCCTTTGATCCACGCGGCGGAATGCGTGGCACTGCTGCTACCGCTCTGGAGGAAAGCGCAAGTGCATGCCCGCATTCAAGACGAGGACTGACTCCCCTGGGGAGACTCCAGAAGTACCCCAAGATCCATGTCAGCACTGGCGAGGAATCCTCAGGTTCCGGCCCCGACTCCACACAAGGTCTTAGGCCCCGGCATCGACGGGAGAGGAATCCCGAGAGGGCCCCGAGGAACTCGCCTGGGGACTGGCCTTTCCTGAGGCCACCAGAGCGGGTCCCTGAGGTCCCCGTCGTAAGTCGAGAGCACCTGCTGCAACTCGAGAAAATCCAGGAGGTTTTGCCCTCCAGGAGAGATGAGGACCATTTCCGCTGAGGCTTCTCGAGGCTAATCACATCTAACCACTGGAACTTCCAAAGGGTCCTTCACACCCTTGCTGCAACTCAAGAAGATCCCCGACATACCCGTCTCCACTAGAAAGGAAGCACGAGGGTCCCGCACACAACCAGGGGATCCCCGTTTCCGCCTCCTAGCTCGAGATGAGGGATCCTTTCCCTGTTTCGTAGGGAAAGAATTCCCGGCGTTCCCGTCGCATCTCAAGAGGAGGCTCTCTCCATAGGAAAGGCGAGAGGAACTCCAGGGTCGTGCCACCATTCCAAGAGTCCCCCAGATGTGTCAGTCCATTCCAGAGGAACCTGTTTTCCCTGCACTGCCTTGACGTTCAAGCCGAGGATCGACTCCCACCACGTGTGCACGTGGGACAGCCCTGTGGGAAAGCCTCGTAGGAAAGCCTAGCCTGTTGGGAAAGACTCGAGGGAAAACCATAGATCCCTTGATCCACGCGGCGGACTGCGTGACACTGCTGCTACCGCTCTGGAGGAAAGCGCAAGTGCATGCCCGCATTCGAAACGAGGACTGACTCCCTGTAGAGACTCCAGAAGTACCCCAAGATCCATGTCAGCACTGGAGCGGAATCCTCAGGTTCCTGCCCCGACTCGCCACAAGGTCTTAGGCCCCGGCATCGACGGGAGAGGAATCCCGAGAGGCCCCCGAGGAACTCGCATGGGGACTGGCCTTTCCTGAGGCCACCAGAGCGGGTCCCTGAAGTCCCCGTCGTAAGTCGAGAGCACCTGCCGCAACTCGACAAAATCCAGGAGGTTTTGCCCTCCAGGCGAGATGAGGCTCATTTCCGCTGAGATTTCTCGAGGCTAATCATATCTAACCACTGGAACTTCCAAAGGATCCTTCACACCCTTGCTGCAACTCAAGAAGTTCCCCGACATACCCGTCTCCACTCGAGAGGAAGCACGAGGGTCCCGCACACATCCAGGGGAGCCCCGTTTCCGCCTCCTAGCTCGAGATGAGGGATCCTTTCCCTGTTTCGTAGGGAAAGAATTCCCGGCGTTCCCGTCGCATCTCAAGAGGAGGCGCTCTCCACAGGAAAGGCGAGAGGAACTCCAGGGTCGTGCCACCATTCCAAGAGTCCCCCAGATGTGTCAGTCCATTCCAGAGGAACCTGTTTTCCCTGCACTGCCTTGACGTTCGAGCCGAGGATCTACTCCCACCACGTGTGCACGTGGGACAGCCCTGTGGGAAAGCCTCGTGGGAAAGCCTAGCCTGGTGGGAAAGACTCGAGGGAAAACCATAGATCCCTTGATCCACGCGGAGGACTGCGTGACACTGCTGCTACCTCTCTGGAGGAAAGCGCAAGTGCATGCCCGCATTCGAGACGAGGACTGACTCCCCTGTAGAGTCTCCAGAAGTACCCCAAGATCCATGTCAGCACTGGAGCGGAATCCTCAGGTTCCTGCCCCGACCCCACACAAGGTTTTAGGCCCCGGCATCGAAGGGAGAGGAATCCCGAGAGGCCCCCGAGGAACTCGCATGGGGACTGGCCTTTCCTGAGGCCACCAGAGCGGGTCCCTGAAGTCCCCGTCGTAAGTCGAGAGCACCTGCCGCAACTCGACAAAATCCAGGAGGTTTTGCCCTCCAGGCGAGATGAGGCTCATTTCCGCTGAGATTTCTCGAGGCTAATCATATCTAACCACTGGAACTTCCAAAGGATCCTTCACACCCTTGCTGCAACTCAAGAAGTTCCCCGACATACCCGTCTCCACTCGAGAGGAAGCACGAGGGTCCCGCACACATCCAGGGGAGCCCCGTTTCCGCCTCCTAGCTCGAGATGAGGGATCCTTTCCCTGTTTCGTAGGGAAAGAATTCCCGGCGTTCCCGTCGCATCTCAAGAGGAGGCGCTCTCCACAGGAAAGGCGAGAGGAACTCCAGGGTCGTGCCACCATTCCAAGAGTCCCCCAGATGTGTCAGTCCATTCCAGAGGAACCTGTTTTCCCTGCACTGCCTTGACGTTCGAGCCGAGGATCTACTCCCACCACGTGTGCACGTGGGACAGCCCTGTGGGAAAGCCTCGTGGGAAAGCCTAGCCTGGTGGGAAAGACTCGAGGGAAAACCATAGATCCCTTGATCCACGCGGAGGACTGCGTGACACTGCTGCTACCTCTCTGGAGGAAAGCGCAAGTGCATGCCCGCATTCGAGACGAGGACTGACTCCCCTGTAGAGTCTCCAGAAGTACCCCAAGATCCATGTCAGCACTGGAGCGGAATCCTCAGGTTCCTGCCCCGACCCCACACAAGGTTTTAGGCCCCGGCATCGAAGGGAGAGGAATCCCGAGAGGCCCCCGAGGAACTCGCATGGGGACTGGCCTTTTCTGAGGCCACCAGAGCGGGTCCCTGATGGCCCCGTCGTAGGTCGAGAGCACCTGCCGCAACTCGAGAAAATCCAGGAGGTTTTGCCCTCCAGGCGAATGAGGCTCATTTCCGCTGAGATTTCTCGAGGCTAATCACATCTAACCACTGGAACTTCCAAAGGGTCCTTCACACCCTTACTGCAACTCAAGAAGTTCCCCGACATACCCGTCTCCACTCGAGAGGAAGCACGAGGGTCCCGCACACATCCAGGGGAGCCCCGTTTCCGCCTCCTAGCTCGAGATGAGGGATCCTTTCACTGTTTCCTAGGGAAAGAATTCCCGGCGTACCCGTCGCATATCAAGAGGAGGCGCTCTCCACAGGAAAGGCGAGAGGAACTCCAGGGACGTGCCACCATTCCAAGAGTCCCCCAGATGTGTTAGTCCATTCCAGAGGAACCTGTTTTCCCTGCACTGCCTTGACGTTCGAGCCGAGGATCGACTCCCACCACGTGTGCACGTGGGACCGCCCTGTGGGAAAGACTCGTGGGAAAGCCTCGTGGGAAAGACTGGAGGGAAAACCATAGATCCTTTGATCCACGCGGCGGACTGCGTGACACTGCTGCTACCGCTCTTGAGGAAAGCACAAGTGCATGCCCGCATTCGAGACGAGGACTGACTCCCCTGGGGAGACTCCAGAAGTACCCCAAGATCCATTTCAGCACTGGAGAGGAATCCAGAGGTTCCGGCCCCTACTCCACACAAGGTCTTAGGCCGCGGCATCGACGGGAGAGGAATCCCGAGAGGCCCCCGTGGAACTCGCATGGGGACTGGCCTTTCCTGAGGCCACCAGAGCGGGTCCCTGACGTCCCCGTTAAGTCGAGAGCACCTGCTGCAACTCGAGAAAATCCAGGAGGTTTTGCCCTCCAGGCGAGATGAGGCCCATTTCCGCTGAGGCTTCTCGAGGCTAATCACATCTAACCACTGGAACTTCCAAAGGGTCCTTCACACCCTTGCTGCAACTCAAGAAGTTCCCCGACATACCCGTCTCCACTCGAGAGGAAGCACGAGGGTCCCGCACACATCCAGGGGAGCCCCGTTTCCGCCTCCTAGCTCGAGATGAGGGATCCTTTCCCTGTTTCGTAGGGAAAGAATTCTCGGCGTTCCCGTCGCATATCAAGAGGAGGCGCTCTCCACAGGAAAGGCGAGAGGAACTCCAGGGTCGTGCCACCATTCCAAGAGTCCCCCAGATGTGTCAGTCCATTCCAGAGGAACCTGTTTTCCCTGCACTGCCTTGACGTTCGAGCCGAGGATCGACTCCCACCACGTGTGCACGTGGGACAGCCCAGTGGGAAAGCCTCGTGGGAAAGTCTCATGGGAAAGACTCGAGGGAAAACCATAGATCCTTTGATCCACGCGGCGGACTGCGTGACACTGCTGCTACCGCTATGGAGGAAAGCGCAAGTGCATGCCCGCATTCGAGACGGGGACTGACTCCCCTGTAGAGACTCCAGCAGTACCCCAAGATCCATGTCAGCACTGGAGCGGAATCCTCAGGTTCCGGCCCCGACTCCACACAAGGTCTTAGGCCCCGGCATCGACGGGAGAGGAATCCCGAGAGGCCCCCGAGGAACTCGCATGGGGACTGACCTTTCCTGAGGCCACCAGAGCGGGTCCCTGAGGGCCCCGTCGTAGGTCGAGAGCACCTGCCGCAACTCGAGAAAATCCAGGAGGTTTTGCCCTCCAGGCGAGATGAGGCTCATTTCCGCTGAGATTTCTCGAGGCTAATCACATCTAACCACTGGAACTTCCAAAGGGTCCTTCACACCCTTTCTGCAACTCAAGAAGTTCCCCGACATACCCGTCTCCACTCGAGAGGAAGCACGAGGGTCCCGCACACATCCAGGGGAGCCCCGTTTCCGCCTCCTAGCTCGAGATGAGGGATCCGTTCACTGTTTCGTAGGGAAAGAATTCTCCGCGTTCCCGTCGCATCTCAAGAGGAGGCGCTCTCCACAGGAAAGGCGAGAGGAACTCCAGGGTCGTGCCACCATTCCAAGAGTCCCCCAGATGTGTCAGTCCATTCCAGAGGAACCTGTTTTCCCTGCACTGCCTTGACGTTCGAGCAGAGGATCGACTCCCACCACGTGTGCACGAGGGACAGCCCAGTGGGAAAGCCTCGTGGGAAAGCCTCGTGGGAAAGACTCGAGGGAAAACCATAGATCCTTTGATCCACGCGGCGGACTGCGTGACACTGCTGCTACCGCTATGGAGGAAAGCGCAAGTGCATGCCCGCATTCGAGACGAGGACTGACTCCCCTGGAGAGACTCCAGCAGTACCCCAAAATCCATGTCAGCACTGGAGCGGAATCCTCAGGTTCCTGCCCCGACTCCACACAAGGTCTTAGGCACCGGCATCGACGGGAGAGGAATCCCGAGAGGCCCCCGAGGAACTCGCATGGGGACTGGCCTTTCCTGAGGCCACCAGAGCGGGTCCCTGATGGCCCCGTCGTAGGTCAAGAGCACCTGCCGCAACTCGAGAAAATCCAGGAGGTTTTGCCCTCCAGGCGAATGAGGCTCATTTCCGCTGATTTCTCGAGGCTAATCACGTCTAACCACTGGAACTTCCAAAGGGTCCTTCACACCCTTACTGCAACTCAAGAAGTTCCCCGACATACCCGTCTCCACACGAGAGGAAGCACGAGGGTCCCGCACACATCCAGGGGAGCCCCGTTTCCGCCTCCTAGCTCGAGATGAGGGATCCTTTCCCTGTTTCGTAGGGAAAGAATTCCCGGCGTTCCCGTCGCATCTCAAGAGGAGGCGCTCTCCATAGGAAAGGCGAGAGGAACTCCAGGGTCGTGCCACCATTCCAAGAGTCCCCCAGATGTGTCAGTCCATTCCAGAGGAACCTGTTTTCCCTGCACTGCCTTGACGTTCAAGCCGAGGATCGACTCCCACCACGTGTGCACGTGGGACAGCCCTGTGGGAAAGCCTCGTAGGAAAGCCTAGCCTGTTGGGAAAGACTCGAGGGAAAACCATAGATCCCTTGATCCACGCGGCGGACTGCGTGACACTGCTGCTACCGCTCTGGAGGAAAGCGCAAGTGCATGCCCGCATTCGAAACGAGGACTGACTCCCTGTAGAGACTCCAGAAGTACCCCAAGATCCATGTCAGCACTGGAGCGGAATCCTCAGGTTCCTGCCCCGACTCGCCACAAGGTCTTAGGCCCCGGCATCGACGGGAGAGGAATCCCGAGAGGCCCCCGAGGAACTCGCATGGGGACTGGCCTTTCCTGAGGCCACCAGAGCGGGTCCCTGAAGTCCCCGTCGTAAGTCGAGAGCACCTGCCGCAACTCGACAAAATCCAGGAGGTTTTGCCCTCCAGGCGAGATGAGGCTCATTTCCGCTGAGATTTCTCGAGGCTAATCATATCTAACCACTGGAACTTCCAAAGGATCCTTCACACCCTTGCTGCAACTCAAGAAGTTCCCCGACATACCCGTCTCCACTCGAGAGGAAGCACGAGGGTCCCGCACACATCCAGGGGAGCCCCGTTTCCGCCTCCTAGCTCGAGATGAGGGATCCTTTCCCTGTTTCGTAGGGAAAGAATTCCCGGCGTTCCCGTCGCATCTCAAGAGGAGGCGCTCTCCACAGGAAAGGCGAGAGGAACTCCAGGGTCGTGCCACCATTCCAAGAGTCCCCCAGATGTGTCAGTCCATTCCAGAGGAACCTGTTTTCCCTGCACTGCCTTGACGTTCGAGCCGAGGATCGACTCCCACCACGTGTGCACGTGGGACAGCCCTGTGGGAAAGCCTCGTGGGAAAGCCTAGCCTGGTGGGAAAGACTCGAGGGAAAACCATAGATCCCTTGATCCACGCGGAGGACTGCGTGACACTGCTGCTACCTCTCTGGAGGAAAGCGCAAGTGCATGCCCGCATTCGAGACGAGGACTGACTCCCCTGTAGAGTCTCCAGAAGTACCCCAAGATCCATGTCAGCACTGGAGCGGAATCCTCAGGTTCCTGCCCCGACCCCACACAAGGTTTTAGGCCCCGGCATCGAAGGGAGAGGAATCCCGAGAGGCCCCCGAGGAACTCGCATGGGGACTGGCCTTTTCTGAGGCCACCAGAGCGGGTCCCTGATGGCCCCGTCGTAGGTCGAGAGCACCTGCCGCAACTCGAGAAAATCCAGGAGGTTTTGCCCTCCAGGCGAATGAGGCTCATTTCCGCTGAGATTTCTCGAGGCTAATCACATCTAACCACTGGAACTTCCAAAGGGTCCTTCACACCCTTACTGCAACTCAAGAAGTTCCCCGACATACCCGTCTCCACTCGAGAGGAAGCACGAGGGTCCCGCACACCTCCAGGGGAGCCCCGTTTCCGCCTCCTAGCTCGAGATGAGGGATCCTTTCACTGTTTCCTAGGGAAAGAATTCCCGGCGTACCCGTCGCATATCAAGAGGAGGCGCTCTCCACAGGAAAGGCGAGAGGAACTCCAGGGACGTGCCACCATTCCAAGAGTCCCCCAGATGTGTTAGTCCATTCCAGAGGAACCTGTTTTCCCTGCACTGCCTTGACGTTCGAGCCGAGGATCGACTCCCACCACGTGTGCACGTGGGACCGCCCTGTGGGAAAGACTCGTGGGAAAGCCTCGTGGGAAAGACTGGAGGGAAAACCATAGATCCTTTGATCCACGCGGCGGACTGCGTGACACTGCTGCTACCGCTCTTGAGGAAAGCACAAGTGCATGCCCGCATTCGAGACGAGGACTGACTCCCCTGGGGAGACTCCAGAAGTACCCCAAGATCCATTTCAGCACTGGAGAGGAATCCAGAGGTTCCGGCCCCTACTCCACACAAGGTCTTAGGCCGCGGCATCGACGGGAGAGGAATCCCGAGAGGCCCCCGTGGAACTCGCATGGGGACTGACCTTTCCTGAGGCCACCAGAGCGGGTCCCTGACGTCCCCGTCGTAAGTCGAGAGCACCTGCTGCAACTCGAGAAAATCCAGGAGGTTTTGCCCTCCAGGCGAGATGAGGCCCATTTCCGCTGAGGCTTCTCGAGGCTAATCACATCTAACCACTGGAACTTCCAAAGGGTCCTTCACACCCTTGCTGCAACTCAAGAAGTTCCCCGACATACCCGTCTCCACTCGAGAGGAAGCACGAGTGTCCCGCACACATCCAGGGGAGCCCCGTTTCCGCCTCCTAGCTCGAGATGAGGGATCCTTTCCCTGTTTCGTAGGGAAAGAATTCTCGGCGTTCCCGTCGCATATCAAGAGGAGGCGCTCTCCACAGGAAAGGCGAGAGGAACTCCAGGGTCGTGCCACCATTCCAAGAGTCCCCCAGATGTGTCAGTCCATTCCAGAGGAACCTGTTTTCCCTGCACTGCCTTGACGTTCGAGCCGAGGATCGACTCCCACCACGTGTGCACGTGGGACAGCCCAGTGGGAAAGCCTCGTGGGAAAGTCTCGTGGGAAAGACTCGAGGGAAAACCATAGATCCTTTGATCCACGCGGCGGACTGCGTGACACTGCTGCTACCGCTATGGAGGAAAGCGCAAGTGCATGCCCGCATTCGAGACGGGGACTGACTCCCCTGTAGAGACTCCAGCAGTACCCCAAGATCCATGTCAGCACTGGAGCGGAATCCTCAGGTTCCGGCCCCGACTCCACAGAAGGTCTTAGGCCCCGGCATCGACGGGAGAGGAATCCCGAGAGGCCCCCGAGGAACTCGCATGGGGACTGGCCTTTCCTGAGGCCACCAGAGCGGGTCCCTGAGGGCCCCGTCGTAGGTCGAGAGCACCTGCCGCAACTCGAGAAAATCCAGGAGGTTTTGCCCTCCAGGCGAGATGAGGCTCATTTCCGCTGAGATTTCTCGAGGCTAATCACATCTAACCACTGGAACTTCCAAAGGGTCCTTCACACCCTTTCTGCAACTCAAGAAGTTCCCCGACATACCCGTCTCCACTCGAGAGGAAGCACGAGGGTCCCGCACACATCCAGGGGAGCCCCGTTTCCGCCTCCTAGCTCGAGATGAGGGATCCGTTCACTGTTTCGTAGGGAAAGAATTCTCGGCGTTCCCGTCGCATCTCAAGAGGAGGCGCTCTCCACAGGAAAGGCGAGAGGAACTCCAGGGTCGTGCCACCATTCCAAGAGTCCCCCAGATGTGTCAGTCCATTCCAGAGGAACCTGTTTTCCCTGCACTGCCTTGACGTTCGAGCAGAGGATCGACTCCCACCACGTGTGCACGTGGGACATCCCAGTGGGAAAGCCTCGTGGGAAAGCCTCGTGGGAAAGACTCGAGGGAAAACCATAGATCCTTTGATCCACGCGGCGGACTGCGTGACACTGCTGCTACCGCTATGGAGGAAAGCGCAAGTGCATGCCCGCATTCGAGACGAGGACTGACTCCCCTGTAGAGACTCCAGCAGTACCCCAAGATCCATGTCAGCACTGGAGCGGAATCCTCAGGTTCCTGCCCCGACTCCACACAAGGTCTTAGGCACCGGCATCGACGGGAGAGGAATCCCGAGAGGCCCCCGAGGAACTCGCATGGGGACTGGCCTTTCCTGAGGCCACCAGAGCGGGTCCCTGATGGCCCCGTCGTAGGTCAAGAGCACCTGCCGCAACTCGAGAAAATCCAGGAGGTTTTGCCCTCCAGGCGAATGAGGCTCATTTCCGCTGATTTCTCGAGGCTAATCACATCTAACCACTGGAACTTCCAAAGGGTCCTTCACACCCTTACTGCAACTTAAGAAGTTCCCCGACATACCCGTCTCCACACGAGAGGAAGCACGAGGGTCCCGCACACATCCAGGGGAGCCCCGTTTCCGCCTCCTAGCTCGAGATGAGGGATCCTTTCACTGTTTCCTAGGGAAAGAATTCCCGGCGTACCCGTCGCATATCAAGAGGAGGCGCTCTCCACAGGAAAGGCGAGAGGAACTCCAGGGACGTGCCACCATTCCAAGAGTCCCCCAGATGTGTTAGTCCATTCCAGAGGAACCTGTTTTCCCTGCACTGCCTTGACGTTCGAGCCGAGGATCGACTCCCACCACGTGTGCACGTGGGACAGCCCTGTGGGAAAGCCTCGTGGGAAAGCCTCGTGGGAAAGACTCGAGGGAAAACCATAGATCTCTGATCCACGCGGCGGACTGCGTGACACTCCTGCTACCGCTCTGGAGGAAAGCGCAAGTGCATGCCCACATTCGAGACGAGGACTGACTCCCCTGGGGAGTCTCCAGAAGCACCCCAAGATCCATGTCAGCACTGGAGAGGAATCCTCAGGTTCCGGCCCCGACTGCACACAAGTTCTTAGGCCCCGGCATCGGCGGGAGAGGTATCCCGAGAGGCCCCCGAGGAACTCGCATGGGGACTGGCCTTTCCCGAGGCCACCAGAGCGGGTCCCTGAGGGCCCCGACATAAGCCGAGAGCACCTGCCGCAACTCGAGAAAATCCAGGAGGTTTTGCCCTCCAGGCGAGATGAGGCCCATTTCCGCTGAGGCTTCTCGAGGCTAATCACATCTAACCACTGGAACTTCCTAAGGTTCCTTCACACCCTTGCTGCAACTCAAGAAGTTCCCCGACATACCCGTGTCCACTCGAGAGGAACCACGAGGGTCCCGCACACATCCATGGGAGCCCCGTTTCCGCCTCCTAGCTTGAGATGAGTGATCCTTTCCCTGTTTCGTAGTGAAGGAATTCCCGGCGTTCCCGTCGCATCTCAAGAGGAGGCGCTCTCCACAGGAAAGGCGAGAGGAACTCCAGGGTGGTGCCACCATTCCAAGAGTCCCCCAGATGTGTCAGTCCATTCCAGAGGAACCTGTTTTCCCTGCACTGCCTTGACGTTCAAGCCGAGGATCGACTCCCACCACGTGTGCACGTGGGACAGCCCTGTGGGAAAGACTCGTGGGAAAGTCTCGTGGGAAAGACTCGAGGGAAAACCATAGATCCTTTGATCCACGCGGCACAATGCGTGGCACTGCTGCGACCGCTCTGGAGGAAAGCGCAAGTGCATGCCCGCATTCAAGACGAGGACTGACTCCCCTGGGGAGACTCCAGAATTACCCCAAGATCCATGTCAGCACTGGCGAGGAATCCTCAGGATCCGGCCCCGACTCCACACAAGGTCTTAGGCCCCGGCATCGACGGGAGAGGAATCCCGAGAGGCCCCCGAGGAACTCGCATGGGGACTGGCCTTTCCTGAGGCCACCAGAGCGGGTCCCTGAGGGCCCCGTCGTAGGTCGAGAGCACCTGCCGCAACTCGAGAAAATCCAGGAGGTTTTGCCCTCCAGGCGAAATGAGGCTCATTTCCGCTGAGATTTCTCGAGGCTAATCACATCTAACCACTGGAACTTCCAAAGGGTCCTTCACACCCTTGCTGCAACTCAAGAAGTTCCCCGACATACCCGTCTCCACTCGAGAGGAAGCACGATGGTCCCGCACACATCCAGGGGAGCCCCGTTTCCGCCTCCTAGCTCGAGATGAGGGATCCTTTACCTGTTTCGTAGGGAAAGAATTCCCGGGGTTCCCGTCGCATCTCAAGAGGAGGCGCTCTCCACAGGAAAGGCGAGAGGAAGTCCAGGGTCGTGCCACCATTCCAAGAGTCCCCCAGATGTGTCACTCCATTCCAGAGGGACCTGTTTCCCTGCACTGCCTTGACGTTCAAGCCGAGGATCGGCCCCCACCACGTGTGCACGTGGGACCGCCCTGTGGGAAAGCCTCGTGGGAAAGCCTCGTGGGAAAGACTCGAGGCAAAACAATAGATCCTTTGATCCACGCGGCGGACTGCGTGACACTGCTGCTACCGCTCTGGAGGAAAGCGCAAGTGCATGCCCGCATTCGAGACGAGGACTGACTCCCCTGGCGAGACTCCAGAAGTACCCCAAGATCCATGTCAGCACTGGAGAGGAATCCTCAGGTTCTGGCCTCGACTCCACAAGAGGTCTAAGGCCCCGGCATCGAGGGGAGAGGAATCCCGAGAGGCCCCCGCGGAACTCGCATGGGGACTGGCCTTTCCTGAGGCCACCAGAGCGGGTCCCTGAGGGCCCCGTCGTAAGTCGAGAGCACCTGCCGCAACTGGAGAAAATCCAGGAGGTTTTGCCCTCCAGGCGAGATGAGGCCCATTTCCGCTGAGGCTTCTCGAGGCTAATCACATCTAACCACTGGAACTTCCGAAGGGTCCTTCACACCCTTGCTGCAACTCAAGAAGTTCCCCGACATACCCGTCTCCACTCGAGAGGAAGCACGAGGGTCCTGCACACATCCAGGGGAGCCCCGTTTCCGCCTCCTAGCTCGAGATGAGGGATCCTTTCCCTGTTTCCTAGGGAAAGAATTCCCGGCGTTCCGGTCGCACCTCAAGAGGAGGCGCTCTCCACAGGAAAGGCGAGAGGAACTCCAGGGTCGTGCCACCATTCCAAGAGTCCCCGAGATGTGTCAGTCCATTCTAGAGGAACCTGTTTTCCCTGCACTGCCTTGACGTTCGAGCCGAGGATCGACTCCCACCACGTGTGCACGTGGGACAACCCTGTGGGAAAGACTCGTGGGAAAGCCTCGTGGGAAAGACTCGAGGGAAAACCATAGATCCTTTGATCCACGCGGCGGACTGCGTGACACTGCTGCTACCGCTCTGGAGGAAAGCGCAAGTGCATGCCCGCATTTGAGACGAGGACTGACTCCCCTGGGGAGACTCCAGAAGTACCCCAAGATCTATGTCAGCACTGGAGAGGAATCCTCAGGTTCCGGCCCCGAATCCACAGAAGGTCTTAGGCCCCGGCATCGACAGGAGAGGAATCCCGAGAGGCCCCTGAGGAACTCGCATGGGGACTGGCCTTTCCTGAGGCCACTAGAGCGGGTCCCTGAGGTCCCCGTTGTAAGTCGAGAGAACCTGCCGCAACTCGACAAAATCCAGGAGGCTTTGCCCTCCATGCGAGATGAGGCCCATTTCCGCTGAGGCTTCTCGAGGCTAATCACATCTAACCACTGGAACTTCCAAAGGGTCCTTCACACCCTTGCTGCAACTCAAGAAGTTCCCCGACATACCCGTCTCCACTCGAGAGGAAGCACGAGGGTCCCGCACACATCCAGGGGAGCCCCGTTTCCACCTCCTAGCTGGAGATGAGGGATCCTTTCCCTGTTTCGTAGGGAAAGAATTCCCGGCGTTCCCGTCGCATATCAAGAGGAGGCGCTCTCCACAGGAAAGGCGAGAGGAACTCCAGGGTCGTGCCACCATTCCAAGAGGCCCCCAGATGTGTCAGTCCATTCCAGAGGAACCTGTTTTCCCTGCACTGCCTTGACGTTCAAGCCGAGGATCGACTCCCACCACGTGTGCACCTGGGACAGCCCTGTGGGAAAGCCTCGTGGGAAAGCCTCGTGGCAAAGACTCGAGGGAAAACCATAGATCCTTTGATCCCCGCGGCGGAAAGCGTGACACTGCTGCTACCGCTCTGGAGGAAAGCGCAAGTGCATGCCCGCATTCGAGATGAGGACTGACTCCCCTGGGGAGACTCCAGAAGTTCCCCAAGATCCATGTCAGCACTGGAGAGGAATCCTCAGGTTCCGGCCCCGACTCCACACAAGGTCTTAGGCCCCGGCATCGGCGGGAGAGGAATCCCGAGAGGCCCCCGAGGAACTCGCATGGGGACTGGCGTTTCCTGAGGCCACCAGAGCGGGTCCCTGAGGTCCCCGTCGTAATTCGAGAGCACCTGCCGCAACTCGAGAAAATCCAGGAGGTTTTGCCCTCCAGGCGAGATGAGGCCCATTTCCGCTGAGGCTTCTCGACGCTAATCACATCTAACCACTGGAACTTCCAAAGGGTCCTTCACACCCTTACTGCAACTCAAGAAGTTCCCCGACATACCCGTCTCCACTCGAGAGGAAGCACGAGGGTCCCGCACACATCCAGGGGAGCCCCGTTTCCGCCTCCTAGCTCGAGATGAGGGATCCTTTCACTGTATCGTAGGGAAAGAATTCCCGGCGTTCCCGTCGCATATCAAGAGGAGGCGCTCTTCACAGGAAAGGCGAGAGGAACTCCAGGGTCGTGCCACCATTCCAAGAGGCCCCCAGATGTGTCAGTCCATTCCAGAGGAACCTGTTTTCCCTGCACTGCCTTGACGTTCGAGCCGAGGATCGACTCCCACCACGTGTGCACGTGGGACCGCCCTGTGGGAAAGACTCGTGGGAAAGCCTCGTGGGAAAGACTCGAGGGAAAACCATAGATCCTTTGATCCACGCGGGGGACTGCGTGACACTGCTGCTACCGCTCTGGAGGAAAGCACAAGTGCATGCCCGCATTCGAGACGAGGACTGACTCCCCTGGGGAGACTCCAGAAATACCCCAAGATCCATGTCAGCACTGGAGAGGAATCCAGAGGTTCCGGCCCCTACTCCACACAAGGTCTTAGGCCCCGGCATCGACGGGAGAGGAATCCCGAGAGGCCCCCGCGGAACTCGCATGGGGACTGGCCTTTCCTGAGGCCACCAGAGCGGGTCCCTGAGGGCCCCGTCGTAAGTCGAGAGCACCTGCCGCAACTGGAGAAAATCCAGGAGGTTTTGCCCTCCAGGCGAGATGAGGCCCATTTCCGCTGAGGCTTCTCGAGGCTAATCACATCTAACCACTGGAACTTCCGAAGGGTCCTTCACACCCTTGCTGCAACTCAAGAAGTTCCCCGACATACCCGTCTCCACTCGAGAGGAAGCACGAGGGTCCTGCACACATCCAGGGGAGCCCCGTTTCCGCCTCCTAGCTCGAGATGAGGGATCCTTTCCCTGTTTCCTAGGGAAAGAATTCCCGGCGTTCCGGTCGCACCTCAAGAGGAGGCGCTCTCCACAGGAAAGGCGAGAGGAACTCCAGGGTCGTGCCACCATTCCAAGAGTCCCCGAGATGTGTCAGTCCATTCTAGAGGAACCTGTTTTCCCTGCACTGCCTTGACGTTCGAGCCGAGGATCGACTCCCACCACGTGTGCACGTGGGACAACCCTGTGGGAAAGACTCGTGGGAAAGCCTCGAGGCAAAGACTCGAGGGAAAACCATAGATCCTTTGATCCACACGGCGGACTGCGTGACACTGCTGCTACCGCTCTGGAGAAAAGCGCAAGTGCATGCCCGCATTCGAGACGAGGACTGACTCCCCTGGAGAGACTCCAGAAGTACCCCAAGATCCATGTCAACACTGGAGAGGAATCCTCAGGTTCCGGCCCCGACTCCACACAAGGTCTTAGGCCCTGGCATCGACGGGAGAGGAATCCCAAGAGGCCCCCGAGGAACTCATATGGGGACTGGCCTTTCCTGAGGACACCAGAGCGGGACCCTGAGGGCCCCGTCGTAAGTAGAGGCACCTGCCGCAACTCGAGAAAATCCAAGAGGTTTTGCCCTTCAGGCGAGATGAGGCCCATTTCCGCTGAGGCTTCTCGAGGCTAATCACATCTAACCACTGGAACTTCCAAAGGGTCCTTCACACCCTTGCTGCAACTCAAGAAGTTCCCTGACATACCCGTCTCCACTCGAGAGGAAGCACGAGGGTCCCGCACACATCCAGGGGAGCCCCGTTTCCGCCTCCTCGCTCGAGATGAGGGATCCTTTCCCTGTTTCGTAGGGAAAGAATTCCCGGCGTCCCCGTCGCATCTCAAGAGGATGCGCTCTCCACAGGAAAGTCGAGAGGAACTCCAGGGTCGTGCCACCATTCCAAGAGTCCCCCAGATGTGTCAGTCCATTCCAGAGGAACCTGTTTTCCCTGCACTGCCTTGACGTTCAAGCCGAGGATCGATTCCCACCACGTGTGCACGTGGGACAGCCCTGTGGGAAAGACTCGTGGGAAAGCCTCGTGGGAAAGACTCGAGGGAAAACCATAGATCCTTTGATCCACGCGGCGGACTGCGTGACACTGCTGCTACCGCTCTGGAGGAAAGCGCAAGTGCATGCCCGCATTTGAGACGAGGACTGACTCCCCTGGGGAGACTCCAGAAGTACCCCAAGATCCATGTCAGCACTGGAGAGGAATCCTCAGGTTCCGGCCCCGAATCCACAGAAGGTCTTAGGCCCCGGCATCGACAGGAGAGGAATCCCGAGAGGCCCCTGAGGAACTCGCATGGGGACTGGCCTTTCCTGAGGCCACTAGAGCGGGTCCCTGAGGTCCCCGTTGTAAGTCGAGAGAACCTGCCGCAACTCGACAAAATCCAGGAGGCTTTGCCCTCCATGCGAGATGAGGCCCATTTCCGCTGAGGCTTCTCGAGGCTAATCACATCTAACCACTGGAACTTCCAAAGGGTCCTTCACACCCTTGCTGCAACTCAAGAAGTTCCCCGACATACCCGTCTCCACTCGAGAGGAAGCACGAGGGTCCCGCACACATCCAGGGGAGCCCCGTTTCCACCTCCTAGCTGGAGATGAGGGATCCTTTCCCTGTTTCGTAGGGAAAGAATTCCCGGCGTTCCCGTCGCATCTCAAGAGGAGGCGCTCTCCACAGGAAAGGCGAGAGGAACTCCAGGGTCGTGCCACCATTCCAAGAGTCCCCCAGATGTGTCAGTCCATTCCAGAGGAACCTGTTTTCCCTGCACTGCCTTGACGTTCAAGCCGAGGATCGATTCCCACCACGTGTGCACGTGGGACAGCCCTGTGGGAAAGACTCGTGGGAAAGCCTCGTGGGAAAGACTCGAGGGAAAACCATAGATCCTTTGATCCACGCGGCGGACTGCGTGACACTGCTGCTACCGCTCTGGAGGAAAGCGCAAGTGCATGCCCGCATTTGAGACGAGGACTGACTCCCCTGGGGAGACTCCAGAAGTACCCCAAGATCCATGTCAGCACTGGAGAGGAATCCTCAGGTTCCGGCCCCGACTCCACAGATGGTCTTAGGCACCGGCATCGACGGGAGAGGAATCCCGAGAGGCCCCCGAGGAACTCGCATGGGGACTGGCCTTTCCTGAGGCCACCAGAGCGGGTCCCTGATGGCCCCGTCGTAGGTCAAGAGCACCTGCCGCAACTCGAGAAAATCCAGGAGGTTTTGCCCTCCAGGCGAATGAGGCTCATTTCCGCTGATTTCTCGAGGCTAATCACATCTAACCACTGGAACTTCCAAAGGGTCCTTCACACCCTTACTGCAACTCAAGAAGTTCCCCGACATACCCGTCTCCACACGAGAGGAAGCACGAGGGTCCCGCACACATCCAGGGGAGCCCCGTTTCCGCCTCCTAGCTCGAGATGAGGGATCCTTTCACTGTTTCCTAGGGAAAGAATTCCCGGCGTACCCGTCGCATATCAAGAGGAGGCGCTCTCCACAGGAAAGGCGAGAGGAACTCCAGGGACGTGCCACCATTCCAAGAGTCCCCCAGATGTGTTAGTCCATTCCAGAGGAACCTGTTTTCCCTGCACTGCCTTGACGTTCGAGCCGAGGATCGACTCCCACCACGTGTGCACGTGGGACCGCCCTGTGGGAAAGACTCGTGGGAAAGCCTCGTGGGAAAGACTGGAGGGAAAACCATAGATCCTTTGATCCACGCGGCGGACTGCGTGACACTGCTGCTACCGCTCTTGAGGAAAGCACAAGTGCATGCCCGCATTCGAGACGAGGACTGACTCCCCTGGGGAGACTCCAGAAGTACCCCAAGATCCATTTCAGCACTGGAGAGGAATCCAGAGGTTCCGGCCCCTACTCCACACAAGGTCTTAGGCCGCGGCATCGACGGGAGAGGAATCCCGAGAGGCCCCCGTGGAACTCGCATGGGGACTGGCCTTTCCTGAGGCCACCAGAGCGGGTCCCTGACGTCCCCGTTAAGTCGAGAGCACCTGCTGCAACTCGAGAAAATCCAGGAGGTTTTGCCCTCCAGGCGAGATGAGGCCCATTTCCGCTGAGGCTTCTCGAGGCTAATCACATCTAACCACTGGAACTTCCAAAGGGTCCTTCACACCCTTGCTGCAACTCAAGAAGTACCCCGACATACCCGTCTCCACTCGAGAGGAAGCACGAGGGTCCCGCACACATCCAGGGGAGCCCCGTTTCCGCCTCCTAGCTCGAGATGAGGGATCCTTTCCCTGTTTCGTAGGGAAAGAATTCTCGGCGTTCCCGTCGCATATCAAGAGGAAGCGCTCTCCACAGGAAAGGCGAGAGGAACTCCAGGGTCGTGCCACCATTCCAAGAGTCCCCCAGATGTGTCAGTCCATTCCAGAGGAACCTGTTTTCCCTGCACTGCCTTGACGTTCGAGCCGAGGATCGACTCCCACCACGTGTGCACGTGGGACAGCCCAGTGGGAAAGCCTCGTGGGAAAGCCTCGTGGGAAAGACTCGAGGGAAAACCATAGATCCTTTGATCCACGCGGCGGACTGCGTGACACTGCTGCTACCGCTATGGAGGAAAGCGCAAGTGCATGCCCGCATTCGAGACGGGGACTGACTCCCCTGTAGAGACTCCAGCAGTACCGAAAGATCCATGTCAGCACTGGTGCGGAATACTCAGGTTCCTGCCCCGACTCCACACAAGGTCTTAGGCCCCGGCATCGACGGGAGAGGAATCCCGAGAAGCCCCCGAGGAACTCGCATGGGGACTGGCCTTTCCTGAGGCCACCAGAGCGGGTCCCTGAGGGCCCCGTCGTAGGTCGAGAGCACCTGCCCCAACTCGAGAAAATCCAGGAGGTTTTGCCCTCCAGGCAAGATGAGGCTCATTTCCGCTGAGATTTCTCGAGGCTCATCACATCTAACCACTGGAACTTCCAAAGGGTCCTTCACACCCTTACTGCAACTCAAGAAGTTCCCCGACATACCCGTCTCCACTCGAGAGGAAGCACGAGGGTCCCGCACACATCCAGGGGAGCCCCGTTTCCGCCTCCTAGCTCGAGATGAGGGATCCGTTCACTGTTTCGTAGGGAAAGAATTCCCGGAGTTCCCGTCGCATCTCAAGAGGAGGCGCTCTCCACAGGAAAGGCGAGAGGAACTCCAGGGTCGTGCCACCATTCCAAGAGTCCCCCAGATGTGTCAGTCCATTCCAGAGGAACCTGTTTTCCCTTCACTGCCCTGACGTTCGAGCCGAGGATCGACTCCCACCACGTGTGCACGTGGGACAGCCCTGTGGGAAAGACTCGTGGGAAAGCCTCGTGGGAAAGACTCGGGGGAAAACCATAGATCCTTTGATCCACGCGGCGGACTGCGTGACACTGCTGCTACCGCTCTGGAGGAAAGCGCAAGTGCATGCCCGCATTCGAGATGAGGACTGACTCCCCTGGGGAGACTACAGAAATACCCCAAGATCCAGGTCAGCACTGGAGAGGAATCCTCAGGTTCCGGCCCCGACTCCACACAAGGTCTTAGGCCCCGGCATCGGCGGGAGAGGAATCCCGAGAGGCCCCCGAGGAACTCGCATGGGGACTGGCGTTTCCTGAGGCCACCAGAGCGGGTCCCTGAGGCCCCGTCGTAAGTCGAGAGCACCTGCCGCAACTCGAGAAAATCCAGGAGGTTTTGCCCTCCAGGCGAGATGAGGCCCATTTCCGCTGAGGCTTCTCGAGGCTAATCACATCTAACCACTGGAACTTGCAAAGGGTACTTCACACCCTTACTGCAACTCAAGAAGTTCCCCGACATACCCGTCTCCACTAGAAAGGAAGCACGAGGGTCCCGCACACAACCAGGGGAGCCCCGTTTCCGCCTCCTAGCTCGAGATGAGGGATCCTTTCCCTGTTTCGTAGGGAAAGAATTCCCGGCGTTCCCGTCGCATCTCAAGAGGAGGCGCTCTCCATAGGAAAGGCGAGAGGAACTCCAGGGTCGTGCCACCATTCCAAGAGTCCCCCAGATGTGTCAGTCCATTCCAGAGGAACCTGTTTTCCCTGCACTGCCTTGACGTTCAAGCCGAGGATCGACTCCCACCACGTGTGCACGTGGGACAGCCCTGTGGGAAAGCCTCGTAGGAAAGCCTAGCCTGTTGGGAAAGACTCGAGGGAAAACCATAGATCCCTTGATCCACGCGGCGGACTGCGTGACACTGCTGCTACCGCTCTGGAGGAAAGCGCAAGTGCATGCCCGCATTCGAAACGAGGACTGACTCCCTGTAGAGACTCCAGAAGTACCCCAAGATCCATGTCAGCACTGGAGCAGAATCCTCAGGTTCCTGCCCCGACTCGCCACAAGGTCTTAGGCCCCGGCATTGACGGGAGAGGAATCCCGAGAGGCCCCCGAGGAACTCGCATGGGGACTGGCCTTTCCTGAGGCCACCAGAGCGGGTCCCTGAAGTCCCCGTCGTAAGTCGAGAGCACCTGCCGCAACTCGACAAAATCCAGGAGGTTTTGCCCTCCAGGCGAGATGAGGCTCATTTCCGCTGAGATTTCTCGAGGCTAATCATATCTAACCACTGGAACTTCCAAAGCATCCTTCACACCCTTGCGGCAACTCAAGAAGTTCCCCGACATACCCGTCTCCACTAGAAAGGAAGCACGAGCGTCCCGCACACATCCAGGTTAGCCCCGTTTCCGCCTCCTAGCTCGAGATGAGGGATCCTTTCCCTGTTTCGTAGGGAAAGAATTCCCGGCGTTCCCGTCGCATCTCAAGAGGAGGCGCTCTCCACAGGAAAGGCGAGAGGAACTCCAGGGTCGTGCCACCATTCCAAGAGTCCCCCAGATGTGTCAGTCCATTCCAGAGGAACCTGTTTTCCCTGCACTGCCTTGACGTTCAAGCCGAGGATCGACTCCCACCCCGTGTGCACGTGGGACAGCCCTGTGGGAAAGCCTCGTGGGAAAGCCTAGCCTGGTGGGAAAGACTCGAGGGAAAACCATAGATCCCTTGATCCACGCGGAGGACTGCGTGACACTGCTGCTACCTCTCTGGAGGAAAGCGCAAGTGCATGCCCGCATTCGAGACGAGGACTGACTCCACTGTAGAGACTCCAGAATTACCCCAAGATCCATGTCAGCACTGGAGCGGAATCCTCAGGTTCCTGCCCCGACCCCACACAAGGTCTTAGGCCCCGGCATCGACGGGAGAGGAATCCCGAGAGGCCCCCGAGGAACTCGCATGGGGACTGGCCTTTCCTGAGGCCACCATAGCGGGTCCCTGAGGGCCCCGTCGTAGGTCGAGAGCACCTGCCGCAACTCGAGAAAATCCAGGAGGTTTTGCCCTCCAGGCGAGATGAGGCTCATTTCCGCTGAGATTTCTCGAGGCTAATCACATCTAACCACTGGAACTTCCAAAGGGTCCTTCACACCCTTGCTGCAACTCAAGAAGTTCCCCGACATACCCGTGTCCACTCGAGAGGAAGCACGAGGATCCCGCACAGATCCATGGGAGCGCCGTTTCCGCCTCCTAGCTTGAGATGAGTGATCCTTTCCCTGTTTCGTAGGGAAGGAATTCCCGGCGTTCCCGTCGCATCTCAAGAGGAGGCGCTCTCCACAGGAAAGGCGAGAGGAACTCCAGGGTCGTGCCACCATTCCAAGAGTCCCCCAGATGTGTCAGTCCATTCCAGAGGAACCTGTTTTCCCTGCACTGCCTTGACGTTCAAGCCGAGGATCGACTCCCAACACATGTGCACGTGGGACAGACCTGTGGGAAAGCCTCGTGGGAAAGCCTAGCCTGGTGGGAAAGACTCGAGGGAAAACCATAGATCCCTTGATCCACGCGGCGGACTGCGTGACACTGCTGCTACCTCTCTGGAGGAAAGCGCAAGTGCATGCCCGCATTCGAGACGAGGACTGACTCCCCTGTAGAGTCTCCAGAAGTACCCCAAGATCCATGTCAGCACTGGAGCGGAATCCTCAGGTTCCTGCCCCGACCCCACACAAGGTTTTAGGCCCCGGCATCGAAGGGAGAGGAATCCCGAGAGGCCCCCGAGGAACTCGCATGGGGACTGGCCTTTCCTGAGGCCACCAGAGCGGGTCCCTGAGGGCCCCGTCGTAGGTCGAGAGCACCTGCCGCAACTCGAGAAAATCCAGGAGGTTTTGCCCTCCAGGCGAGATGAGGCTCATTTCCGCTGAGATTTCTCGAGGCTAATCACATCTAACCACTGGAACTTCCAAAGGGTCCTTCACACCCTTGCTGCAACTCAAGAAGTTCCCCGACATACCCGTCTCCACTCGAGAGGAAGCACGAGGGTCCCGCACCCATCCAGTGGAGACCCGTTTCCGCCTCCTAGCTCGAGATGAGGGATCCTTTCCCTGTTTAGTAGGGAAAGAATTCCCGGCATTCCCGTCGAATCTCAAGAGGAGGCGCTCTCCACAGGAAAGGCGAGAGGATGTCCAGGGTCGTGCCACCATTCCAAGAGTCCCCGAGATGTGTCAGTACATTCCAGAGGAACCTGTTTTCCCTGCACTGCCTTGACGTTCGAGCCGAGGATCGACTCCCACCACGTGTGCACGTGGGACAGCCCTGTGGGAAAGACTCGTGGGAAAGCCTCGTGGGAAAGACTCGGGGAAAAACCATAGATCCTTTGATCCACGCGGCGGACTGCGTGACACTGCTGCTACCGCTCTGGAGGAAAGCGCAAGTGCATGCCCGCATTCGAGACGAGGACTGACTCCCCTGGGGAGACTCCAGAAGTACCCCAAGATCCATGTCAGCACTGGAGAGGAATCCTCAGGTTCCGGCCCCGACTCCACACAAGGTCTTAGGCCCCGGCATCGTCGGGAGAGGAATCCCGAGAGGCCCCCGAGGAACTCGCATGGGGACTGGCGTTTCCTGAGGCCACCAGAGCGGGTCCCTGAGGTCCCCGTCGTAAGTCGAGAGCACCTGCCGCAACTCGAGAAAATCCAGGAGGTTTTGCCCTCCAGGCGAGATGAGGCCCATTTCCGCTGAGGCTTCTCGAGGCTAATCACATCTAACCACTGGAACTTCCAAAGGGTCCTTCACACCCTTACTGCAACTCAAGAAGTTCCCCGACATACCCGTCTCCACTCGAGAGGAAGCACGAGGGTCCCGCACACATCCAGGGGAGCCCCGTTTCCGCCTCCTAGCTCGAGATGAGGGATCCTTTCACTGTTTCCTAGGGAAAGAATTCCCGGCGTACCCGTCGCATATCAAGTGGAGGCGCTCTCCACAGGAAAGGCGAGAGGAAGTCCAGGGACGTGCCACCATTCCAAGAGTCCCCCAGATGTGTTAGTCCATTCCAGAGGAACCTGTTTTCCCTGCACTGCCTTGACGTTCGAGCCGAGGATCGACTCCCACCACGTGTGCACGTGGGACCGCCCTGTGGGAAAGCCTCGTGGGAAAGCCTCGTGGGAAAGACTGGAGGGAAAACCATAGATCCTTTGATCCACGCGGCGGACTGCGTGACACTTCTGCTACCGCTCTGGAGGAAAGCACAAGTGCATGCCCGCATTCGAGACGAGGACTGACTCCCCTGGGGAGACTCCAGAAGTACCCCAAGATCCATGTCAGCACTGGAGAGGAATCCAGAGGTTCCGGCCCCTACTCCACACAAGGTCTTAGGCCCCGGCATCGACGGGAGAGGAATCCCGAGAGGCCCCCGAGGAACTCGCATGGGGACTGGCCTTTCCTGAGGCCACCAGAGCGGGTCCCTGAGGGCCCCGTCGTAGGTCGAGAGCACCTGCCGCAACTCGAGAAAATCCAGGAGGTTTTGCCCTCCAGGCAAGATGAGGCTCATTTCCGCTGAGATTTCTCGAGGCTAATCACATCTAACCACTGGAACTTCCAAAGGGTCCTTCACACCCTTACTGCAACTCAAGAAGTTCCCCGACATACCCGTCTCCACTCGAGAGGAAGCACGAGGGTCCCGCACACATCCAGGGGAGCCCCGTTTCCGCCTCCTAGCTCGAGATGAGGGATCCTTTCCCTGTTTCGTAGGGAAAGAATTCCAGGCGTTCCCGTCGCATCTCAAGAGGAGGCGCTCTCCACAGGAAAGGCGAGAGGAACTCCAGGGTCGTGCCACCATTCCAAGAGTCCCCCAGATGTGTCAGTCCATTCCAGAGGAACCTGTTTTCCCTGCACTGCCTTGACGTTCAAGCCGAGGATCGACTCCCACCACGTGTGCACGTGGGACAGCCCTGTGGGAAAGACTCGTGGGAAAGCCTAGCCTGGTTGGAAAGACTCGAGGGAAAACCATAGATCCTTTGATCCACGCGGCGGACTGCGTGACACTGCTGCTACCGCTCTGGAGGAAAGCGCAAGTGTATGCCCGCATTCGAGACGAGGACTGACTCCCCTGGGGAGACTCCAGAAGTACCCCAAGATCCATGTCAGCACTGGAGAGGAATCCTCAGGTTCCGGCCCCGACTCCACACAAGGTCTTCGGCCCCGGCATCGACGGGAGAGGAATCCCGATAGGCCCCCGTGGAACTCGCATGGGGCTGGCCTTTCATGAGGCCACCAGAGCGGGTCTCCGAGGTCCCCGTCGTAAGTCGAGAGCACCTGCCGCAACTCGAGAAAATCCAGGAGGTTTTGCCCTGCAGGCGAGATGAGGCCCATTTCCGCTGAGGCTTCTTGAGGCTCATCACATCTAACCACTGGAACTTCCAAAGGGTCCTTCACACCCTTACTGCAACTCAAGAAGTTCCCCGACATACCCGTCTCCACTCGAGAGGAAGCACGAGGGTCCCGCACACATCCAGGGGAGCCTCGTTTCCGCCTCTTAGCTCGAGATGAGGGATCCTTTCCCTGTTTCTTAGGGAAAGAATTCCCGGCGTTCCCGTCGCATCTCAAGAGGAGGCGCTCTCCACAGGAAAGGCGAGAGGAACTCCAGGGTCGTGCCACCATTCCAAGAGTCCCCCAGAAGTGTCAGTCCCCTCCAGAGGAACCTGTTTTCCCTGCACTGCCTTGACGTTCAAGCCGAAGATCGACTCCCACCACGTGTGCACGTGGGACAGCCCTGTGGGAAAGCCTCGTGGGAAAGCCTCGTGGGAAAGACTCGAGGGAAAACCATAGATCCTTTGATCCACGCGGCGGACTGAGTGACACTGCTGCTACCGCTCTGGAGGAAAGCGCAAGTGCATGCCCGCAATCGAGACGAGGACTGACTCCCCTGGGGAGACTCCAGAACTACCCCATGATCCATGTCAGCACTGGACAGGAATCCTCAGGTTCCGGCCCCGACTCCACACAAGGACTTAGGCCCCGGTATCGATGGGAGAGGAATCCCGAGAGGCCACCGAGGAACTCGCATGGGGACTGGCCTTTCGTGAGGCCACCAGAGCGGGTCCCCGAGGTCCCCGTCGTAAGTCGAGAGCACCTGCCGCAACTCGAGAAAATCCAGGAGGTTTTGCCCTCCAGGCGAGATGAGGCCCATTTCCGCTGAGGCTTCTCGAGGCTCATCACATCTAACCACTGGAACTTCCAAAGGGTCCTTCACACCCTTGCTGCAACTCAAGAAGTTCCCCGACATACCCGTCTCCACTCGAGAGGAAGCACGAGGGTCCCGCACCCATCCAGGGGAGACCCGTTTCCGTCTCCTAGCTCGAGATGAGGGATCCTTTCCCTGTTTAGTAGGGAAAGAATTCCCTGCATTCCCGTCGGATCTCAAGAGGAGGCGCTCTCCACAGGAAAGGCGAGAGGAACTCCAGGGTCGTGCCACCATTCCAGGAGTCCCCCAGAAGTGTCAGTCCATTCCAGAGGAACCTGTTTTCCCTGCACTGCCTTGACGTTGAAGCCGAGGATCGACTCCCACCACGTGTGCACGTGGGACAGACCTGTGCGAAAGCCTCGTGGGAAAGCCTTGTCGGAAAGACTCGAGGGAAAACCATAGATCCTTTGATCCACGCGACGGAATGCGTGACACTGCTGCTACCGCTCTGGAGGAAAGCGCAAGTGCATGCCGCATTCGAGACGAGGACTGACTCACCTAGGGAGACTCCAGAACTACCCCATGATCCATGTCAGCCCTGGAGAGGAATCCTCAGGTTCCGGCCCCGACTCCACACAAGGACTTAGGCCCCGGCATCGACGGGCGAGGAATCCCGAGAGGCCACCGAGGAACTCGCATGGGGACTGGCCTTTCGTGAGGCCACCAGAGCGGGTCCCCGAGGTCCCCGTCGTAAGTCGAGAGCACCTGCCGCAACTCGAGAAAATCCAGGAGGTTTTGCCCTCCAGGCGAGATGAGGCCCATTTCCGCTGAGGCTTCTCGAGGCTCATCACATCTAACCACTGGAACTTCCAAAGGGTCCTTCACACCCTTGCTGCAACTCAAGAAGTTCCCCGACATACCCGTCTCCACTCGAGAGGAAGCACGAGGGTCCCGCACCCATCCAGGGGAGACCCGTTTCCGCCTCCTAGCTCGAGATGAGGGATCCTTTCCCTGTTTAGTAGGGAAAGAATTCCCGGCATTCCCGTCGAATCTCAAGAGGAGGCGCTCTCCACAGGAAAGGCGAGAGGATGTCCAGGGTCGTTCCACCATTCCAAGAGTCCCCCAGATGTGTCAGTCCATTCCAGAGGAACCTGTTTTCCCTGCACTGCCTTGACGTTGAAGCCGAGGATCGACTCCCACCACGTGTGCACGTGGGACCGACCTGTGTGAAAGCCTCGTGGTAAAGCCTTGTCGGAAAGACTCGAGGGAAAACCATAGATCCTTTGATCCACGCGACGGACTGCGTGACACTACTGCTACCGCTCTGGAGGAATGCGCAAGTGCATGCCCTTATTCGAGACGAGGACTGACTCCCCTGGCGAGACTCCAGAAGTACCCCAAGATCCATGTCAGCACTGGAGAGGAATCCTCAGGTTCCGGCCCCGACTCCACACAAGGTCTTAGGCCCCGGCATCGACGGGAGAGGAATCCCGAGAGGCCCCCGAGGAACTCGCATGGGGACTGGCCTTTCCTGAGGCCACCAGAGCGGGTCCTCGAGGTCCCCGTCGTACGTCGAGAGCACATGCCACAACTCGAGAATATCCAGGAGGTTTTGCCCTCCAAGCGAGATGAGGCCCATTTCCGCTGAGGCTTCTCGAGGCTCATCACATCTAACCACTGGAACTTCCAAAGGGTCCTTTACACCCTTGCTGCAACTCAAGAAGTTCCCCGACATACCCGTCTCCACTCCAGAGGAAGCACGAAGGTCCCGCACCCATCCAGTGGAGACCCGTTTCCGCCTCCTAGCTCGAGATGAGGGATCCTTTCCCTGTTTCGTAGGGAAAGAATTCCCGGCGTTCCCGTCGCATCTCAAGAGGAGGCGCTCTCCACAGGAAAGGCGAGAGGAAGTCCAGGGTCGTGCCACCATTCCAAGAGTCCCCCAGATGTGTCAGTCCATTCCGGAGATACCTGTTTTCCCTACACTTCCTTGACGTTCAAGCCGAGGATCGACTCCCACCACGTGTGCACGTGGGACAGCCCTGTGGGAAAGCCTCGTGGGAAGGCCTCGAGGGAAAGACTCGATGGAAAACCATAGATCCTTTGATCCACGTGGCGGACTGCGTGACACTTCTGCTACCGCTCTGGAGGAAAGCGCAAGTGCATGCCCGCATTTGAGACGAGGACTGACTCCCCTGGGGAGACTCCAGAAATACCCCAAGATCCATGTCAGCACTGGAGAGGAATCCTCAGGTTCTGGCCCCGACTCCACAAGAGGTCTAAGTCCCCGGCATCGACGGGAGAGGAATCCCGAGAGGCCCCCGAGGAACTCGCATGGGGACTGGCCTTTCCTGAGGCCACCAGAGCGGGTCTCTGAGGTCCCCGTCGTAAGTCGAGAGCACCTGCCGCAACTCGAGAAAATCCAGGAGGTTTTGCCCTCCAGGCGAGATGAGGCCCATTTCCGGTGAGGCTTCTCGAGGCTAATCACATCTAACCACTGGAACGTCCAAAGAGTCCTTCACACCCTTGCTGCAACTCAAGAAGTTCCCCGACATACCCGTCTCCACTCGAGAGGAAGCACGAGGGTCCCGCACACATCCAGGGGAGCCCCGTTTCCGCCTCCTAGCTCGAGATGAGGGATCCTTTCCCTGTTTCGTAGGGAAAGAATTCCCGGCCTTCCCGTCGCACCTCAAGAGGAGGCGCTCTCCACAGGAAAGGCGAGAGGAAGTCCAGGGTCGTGCCACCATTCCAAGAGTCCCCCAGAAGTGTCAGTCCACTCCAGAGGAACCTGTTTTCCCTGCACTGCCTTGACGTTCAAGCCGAAGATCGACTCCCACCACGTGTGCACGTGGGACAGCCCTGTGGGAAAGCCTCGTGGGAAAGCCTCGTGGGAAATACTCGAGGGAAAACCATAGATCCTTTGATCCACGCGGCGGACTGCGAGACACTGCTGCTACCGCTCTGGAGGAAAGCGCAAGTGCATGCCCGCATTCGAGACGAGGACTGACTCCCCTGGGGAGACTCCAGAACTACCCCATGATCCATGTCAGCACTGGAGAGGAATCCTCAGGTTCCGGCCCCGACTCCACACAAGGACTTAGGCCCCGGTATCGACGGGAGAGGAATCCCGAGAGGCCAACGAGGAACTCGCATGGGGACTGGCCTTTCGTGAGGCCACCAGAGCGGGTCCCCGAGGTCCCCGTCGTAAGTCGAGAGCACCTGCCGCAACTCGAGAAAATACAGGAGGTTTTGCCCTCCAGGGGAGATGACGCCCATTTCCGCTGAGGCTTCTCCAGGCTCATCACATCTAACCACTGGAACTTCCAAAGGGTCCTTCACACCCTTGCTGCAACTCAAGAAGTTCCCCGACATACCCGTCTCCACTCGAGAGGAAGCACGAGGGTCCGGCACCCATCCAGGGGAGACCCGTTTCCGCCTCCTAGCTCGAGATGAGGGATCCTTTCCCTGTTTAGTAGGGAAAGAATTCCCGGCATTCCCGTCGAATCTCAAGAGGAGGTGCTCTCCACAGGAAAGGCGAGGGATGCCCAGGGTCGTGCCACCATTCCAAGAGTACCCCAGATGTGTCAGTCCATTCCAGAGGAACCTGTTTTCCCTGCACTGCCTTGACGTTGAAGCCGAGGATCGACTCCCAACACATGTGCACGTGGGACAGACCTGTGGGAAAGCCTCGTGGGAAAGCCTTGTCGGAAAGACTCCAGGGAAAACCATAGATCCTTTGATCCACGCGACGGACTGCGTGACACTGCTGCTACCGCTCTGGAGGAAAGCGCAAGTGCATGCCCGTATTCGAGACGAGGACTGACTCCCCTGGCGAGACTCCAGAAGTACCCCAAGATCCATGTCAGCACTGGAGAGGAATCCTCAGGTTCCGGCCCCGACTCCACACAAGGTCGTAGGCCCCGGCATCGACGGGAGAGGAATCCCGAGAGGCCCCCGAGGAACTCGCATGGGGACTGGCCTTTCCTGAGGCCACCAGAGCGGGTCCCCGAGGTCCCCGTCGTACGTCGAGAGCACCTGCCTCAACTCGAGAATATCCAGGAGGTTTTGCCCTCCAAGCGAGATGAGGCCCATTTCCGCTGAGGCTTGTCGAGGCTCATCACATCTAACCACTGGAACTTCCAAAGGGTCCTTCACACCCTTGCTGCAACTCAAGAAGTTCCCCGACATACCCGTCTCCACTCGAGAGGAAGCACGAGGGTAACGCACCCATCCAGTGGAGACCCGTTTCCGCCTCCTAGCTCGAGATGAGGGATCCTTTCCCTGTTTAGTAGGGAAAGAATTCCCGGCATTCCCGTCGAATCTCAAGAGGAGGCGCTTTACACAGGAAAGGCGAGAGGATGTCCAGGGTCGTGCCACCATTCCAAGAGTCCCCCAGATGTGTCAGTCCACTCCAGAGGAACCTGTTTTCCCTGCACTGCCTTGACGTTGAAGCCGAGGATCGACTCCCACCACGTGTGCACGTGGGACAGCCCTGTGGGAAAGCCTCGTGGGAAAGCCTTGTCGGAAAGACTGGAGGGAAAACCATAGATCCTATGATCCACGCGACGGACTGCGTGACACTGCTGCTACCGCTCTGGAGGAAAGCGCAAGTGCATGCCCTTATTCGAGACGAGGACTGACTCCCCTGGCGAGACTCCTGAAGTACCCCAAGATCCATGTCAGCACTGGAGAGGAATCCTCAGGTTCCGGCCCCGACTCCACACAAGGTCTTAGGCCCCGGCATCGACGGGAGAGGAATCCCGAGAGGCCCCCGAGGAACTCGCATGGGGACTGGCCTTTCCTGAGGCCACCAGAGCGGGTCCCCGAGGTCCCCGTCGTACGTCGAGAGCACCTGCCGCAACTCGAGAATATCCAGGAGGTTTTGCCCTCCAGGCGAGATGAGGCCCATTTCCGCTGAGGCTTCTCGAGGCTCATCACATCTAACCACTGGAACTTCCAAAGGGTCCTTCACACCCTTGCTGCAACTCAAGAAGTTCCTCGACATACCCGTCTCCACTCGAGAGGAAGCACGAGGGTCCCGCACACATCCAGGGGAGCCCCGTTTCCCCCTCCTAGCTCGAAAGGAGGGATCCTTTCCCTGTTTCGTAGGGAAAGAATTCCCGGCGTTCCCGTCGCATCTCAAGAGGAGGCGCTCTCCACAGGAAAGGCGAGAGGAAGTCCAGGGTCGTGCCACCATTCCAAGAGTCCCCCAGAAGTGTCAGTCCATTCCAGAGGAAACTGTTTTCCCTGCACTGCCTTGACGTTCAAGCCGAGGATCGACTCCCACCACCTGTGCACGTGGGACAGCCCTGAGGGAAAGTCTCGTGGGAAAGCCTAGCCTGGTGGGAAAGACTCGAGGGAAAACCATAGATCCCTTGATCCACGCGGCGGACTGCGTGACACTGCTGCTACCGCTCTGGAGGAAACAGCAAGTGCATGCCCGCATTCGAGACGAGGACTGACTCCCCTGTAGAGACTCCAGAAGAACCCCAAGATCCATGTCAGCACTGGAGCGGAATCCTCAGGTTCCTGCCTCGACTCCACACATGGTCTTAGGCCCCGGCATCGACGGGAGAGGAATCCCGAGAGGCCCCCGAGGAACTCGCATGGGGACTGGCCTTTCCTGAGGCCACCAGAGCGTGTCCCTGAGGGCCCCGTCGTAAGTCGAGAGCACCTGCCGCAACTCGAGAAAATCCAGGAGGTTTTGCCCTCCAGGCGAGATGAGGCTCATTTCCGCTGAGATTTCTCGAGGCTAATCACATCTAACCACTGGAACTTCCAAAGGGTCCTTCACACCCTTGCTGCAACTCAAGAAGTTCCCCGACATACCCGTCTCCACTCGAGAGGAAGCACGAGGGTCCCGCACACATCCAGGGGACCCCGTTTCCGCCTCCTAGCTCGAGATGAGGGATCCTTTCCCTGTATCGTAGGGAAAGAATTCCCGGCGTTCCCGTCGCATCTCAAGAGGAGGCGCTCTCCACAGGAAAGGCGAGAGGAACTCCAGGGTCGTGCCACCATTCCAAGAGTCCCCCAGATGTGTCAGTCCATTCCAGAGGAATCTGTTTTCGCTGCACTGCCTTGACGTTCAAGCCGAGGATCGGCTCCCACCACGGTGGCACGTGGGACAGACCTGTGGGAAAGCCTCGTGGGAAACATTGTTGGAAAGACTCGAGGCAAAACCATAGATCCTTTGATCTACGTGGCGGACTCCGTGACACTGCTGCTACCGCTCTGGAGGAAAGCGCAAGTGCATGCCCCCATTCGAGACGAGGACTGACTCCCCTGGCGAGACTCCAGAAGTACCCCAAGATCCATGTCAGCACTTTAGAGGAATCCTCAGGTTCCGGCCCCGACTCCACACAAGGTCTTAGGCCCCGGCATCGACGGGAGAGGAATCCCGAGAGGCCCCCGAGGAACTCGCATGGGGACTGGCCTTTCCTTAGGCCACCAGAGCGGGTCCCTGAGGCCCCCGTCGTAAGTCGAGAGCACCTGCCGCAACTCAAGAAAATCCAGGAGGTTTTGCCCTGCAGGCGAGATGAGGCCCCTTTCCGCTGAGGCTTCTCGAGGCTAATCACATCTAACCACTGGAACTTCCAAAGGGTCCTTCACACCCTTGCTGCAACTCAAGAAGTTCCCCGACATAACCGTCTCCACGCGAGAGGAAGCACGAGGGTCCCGCACACATCCAGGGGAGCCCCGTTTCCGCCTCCTAGCTCGAGATGAGGGATCCTTTCCCTGTTTCGTCAGGAAAGAATTCCCGGCGTTCCCATCGCATCTCAAGAGGAGGCGCTCTCCACAGGAAAGTCGAGAGGAACTCCAGGGTCGTGCCACCATGCCAAGAGTCCCCCAGATGTGTCAGTCCATTCCAGAGGAACCTGTTTTCGGTGCACTGCCTTGACGTTCAAGCCGAGGATCGGCTTCCAACACAGTGGCACGTGGGACAGCCCTGTGGGAAAGCCTCGTGGGAAAGCCTCGTGGGAAAGACTCGAGGGAAAAACATAGATTCTTTGATCTAGGCGGCGGACTGCGTGACACTGCTGCTACCGCTCTGGAGGAAAGCGCAAGTGCATGCCCCCATTCGAGACGAGGACTGATTCCCCTGGGGAGACTCCAGAAGTACCCCAAGATCCATGTCAGCACTGGAGAGGAATCCTCAGGTTCCGGCCCGACTCCACACAAGGTCTTAGGCCCCGGCATCGACGGGAGAGGAATCTCGAGAGGCCCCCGAGGAACTCGCATGGGACTGGCCTTTCCTGAGGCCACCAGAGCGGGTCCCTGAGGGCCCCTTCGTAAGTCGAGAGCACCTGCCACAACTCGAGAAAATCCAGGAGGTTTTTCCCTCCTGGCGAAATGAGGCTCATTTCCGCTGAGATTTCTCGAGGCTAATCACATCTAACCACTGGAACTTCCAAAGGGTCCTTCACACCCTTGCTGCAACTAAAGAAGTTCCCCGACATACCCGTCTCCACTCGAGAGGAAGCACGAGGGTCCCGCACACATCCAGGGGAGCCCCGTTTCCGCCTCCTAGCTCGAGATGAGGGATCCTTTCCCTGTTTCGTAGGGAAAGATTTCCCGGCGTTCCCGTAGCATCTCAAGAGGAGGCGCTCTCCACGGGAAAGGCGAGAGGAACTCCAGGGTCGTGCCACCATTCCAAGAGTCCCCCAGATGTGTCAGTCCATTCCAGAGGAACCTGTTTTCGCTGCACTGCCTTGACGTTCAAGCCGAGGATCGGTTCCCACCACGTGTGCACGTGGGACAGCCCTGTGGGAAAGCCTCGTGGGAAACCTCGTTGGAGAGACTCGAGGGAAAACCATAGATCCTTTGATCTACGCGGCGGACTGCGTGACACTGCTGCTAACGCTCTGGAGGAAAGCGCAAGTGCATGCCCCCATTCGAGACAAGGACTGACTCCCCTGGCGAGACTCCGGAAGTACCCCAAGATCCATGTCAGCACTCGAGAGGAATCCTCAGGTTCCGGCCCCGACTCCACACAAGGTCTTAGGCCCCGGCATCGACGGGAGAGGAATCCCGAGAGGCCCCCGAGGAACGCGCATGGGGACTGGCCTTTCCTTAGGCCACCAGAGCGGGTCCCTGAGGGCCCCATCGTAAGTCGAGAGCACCTGCCGCAACTCGAGAAAATCCAGGAGGTTTTGCCCTCCAGGCGAGATGAGGCCCATTTCCGCTGAGGCTTCTCGAGGCTAATCACATCTAACCACTGGAACTTCCTAAGGGTCCTTCACACCCTTGCTGCAACTCAAGAAGTTCCCCGACATACCCGTGTCCACTCGAGAGGGAGAACGAGGGTCCCGCACACATCCAGGGTAGCCCCGTTTCCGCCTCCTAGATCGAGATGAGGGATCCTTTCCCTGTTTCGTAGGGAAAGAATTCCCGGCGTTCCCATCGCATCTCAAGAGGAGGCGATCTCCACAGGAAAGGCGAGAGGAACTCCAGGGTCGTGCCACCATTCCAAGAGTCCCCCAGATGTGTCAGTCCAATACAGAGGAACGTATATTCCCTGCACTGCCTCGACGTTCATGCCGAGGATCGACTCCCACCACGGTGGCACGTGGGACAGCCCTGTGGGAAAGCCTCGTGGGAAAGCCTCGAGGGAAAGCCATAGATCCCTTGATCCACGCGGCGGAATGCGTGACACTGCTGCTACCGCTCTGGAGGAAAGCGCAAGTGCATGCCCGCATTCGAGACCAGAGACAGACTCCCCTGGGGAGAATCCAGGAGTACCCCAAGATCCATGTCAGCACTGGAGAGGAATCCTCAGGTTCCGGCCCCGACTCCACACAAGGTCTTAGGCCCCGGCATCGACGGGAGAGGAATCCCGAGAGGCCCCCGAGGAACTCGCATGGGGACTGGCCTTTCCTGAGGCCACCAGAGCGGGTCCCCGAGGTACCCATCGTAAGTCGAGAGCACCTGCCGCAACTCGAGAAAATCCAGGAGGTTTTGCCCCCAGGCGGGATGAGGCCCATTTCCGCTGAGGCTTCTCGAGGCTAATCACATGTAACCACTGGAACGTCCAAAGGGTCCTTCACACCCTTGCTGCAACTCAAGAAGTTCCCCCACATAGACATACCGTCTCCACTCGAGAGGAAGCACCAAGGTCCCGCACACATCCAGGGGAGCCCCGTTTCGGCCTCATAGCTCGAGAGGAGGGATCCTTTCCCTGTTTCGTAGTGAAATAATTCCCGGCGTTCTCGTCGCATCTCAAGAGGAGGCGCTCTCCACAGGAAAGGCGAGAGGAACTCCAGGGTCGTGCCACCATTCCAAGAGTCCCCCAGATGTGTCAATCCATTGCAGAGGAACCTGTTTTCCCTGCACTGCCTTGACGTTCAAGCCGAGGATCGACTCCCACCACGTGAGCACGTGGTACAGCCCGGTGGGAAAGCCTCGTGGGAAAGCCTCGTGGGAAAGATTCGAGGGAAAACCATAGAATCTTTATTCACGCGGCGGAATCCGTGACACTGCTGCTACCGCTCTGGACGAAAGCCAAGTGCATGCCCGCATTCGAGACGAGGACTGACTCCCCTGGGGAGACTCCAGAAGTACCCCAAGATCTATGTCAGCACTGGAGAGGAATCCTCAAGTTCCGGCCCCGACTCCACATAAGGTCTTATGCCCCGGTATCGACGGGAGAGGAATCCCGAGAGGCCCCCCAGGAACTCGCATGGGGACTGGCCTTTCCTGAGGCCACCAGAGTGGGTCCCCGAGGTCCCCGTCGTAAGTCGAGAGCACCTGCCGCAACTGGAGAAAATCCAGGAGGTTTTGCTCTCCAGGCGAGATGAGGCCCATTTCCGCTGAGGCTTTTCGAAGCTAATCACACCTAACCTCTGGAACTTCCAAAAGGTCCTTCACACCCTTGCTGCAACACAAGAAGTTGCCTTGCATCCCCATCTCCACTCTAGAGGAAGCACGAGGGTCCTGGCTACATCCAGAGGAGCCCCGTTTCCCCCTCGTAGCTCGAGATGAGGGATCCTTTCGCTGCTTTTTCAGGAAAGAATTCTGGGCATTCCCGTCCCATCTCATGAGGAGGCGCTCTCCACAGGAAAGGCGAGAGGAACTCCAGTGTCGGGCCACCATACCAAGGGTCCCCCAGATGTCTCAGTCCATTCCAGAGGAACCTGTTTTCCCTACACTGCCTCGACTTTCATGCTGAGGATCGCCTCCCACCATGGTGGCACGTGGGACAGCCCTCTGGGTAAGCCTCGTGGGAAAACCTCGAGGGAATGCAACAGATCCCTTGATCCACTCGACAGGAAGCGTGACACTGCTGCTACCTCTCTGGAGGAAAGTGCACGTGCATGCCCGCATTCGAGACGAGGACTTACTCCCCTGGGGTGACTCCAGAATTACCCCAAGATCCATGTCAGCACTGGAGAGGAATCCTCAGGTTCTAGCCCCGACTCCACACAAGGTCTAAGGCCCCGGCATCGAAGGGAGAGGAATCCCGAGAGGCCCCCGAGCAACTCGCATGGGGACTGGCCTTTCCTGAGCCCACCAGAGCGGGTCCCTGAGTTCCCCGTCATAAGTCGAGAGCACGTGCCAAAACTCGAGAAAATCCAGGAGGTTTTGCTCTCCAGGCGAGATGAGGCCCATTTCCGCTGAGGCTTCTCGAGGCTAATCACATCTAACCACTGGAACTTCCAAAGGGTCCTTCACACCCTTGCTGCAACTCAAGAAGCTCCCCGACATACCCGTCTCCACACGAGAGGAAGCACGAGGGTCCCGCACACATCCAGGGGAGCCCCGTTTCTGCCTGCTAGCTCGAGATGAGGGATCCTTTCCCTGTTTCATAGGGAAAGTATTCCCGGCGTTCCCGTCGCATCTCAAGAGGAGGCGCTCTCCACAGGAAAGGCGAGAGCAACTCCAGGGTCGTGCCAGCATTCCAAGAGTCCCCCAGATGTGTCAGTCCATTCCAGAGGAACGTATTTTCCCTGCAATGCCTCGACTTTCATGCCGAGGATCGACTCCCACCACGGTGGCACTTGGGGCAGCCCTGTGGGAAAGCCTCGTGGGAAAGCCTCGAGGGAAAGCCATAGATCCCTTGATCTACCTGGCGGAATGTGTGACACTGCTGCTACCGCTCTGGAGGAAAGCGCAAGTGCATGCCCGCCTTCGAGACGAGGACTGACTCCCCTGGGGAGACTCCAGAAGTCCCCTAAGATCCATGTCAGCACTGGAGAGGAATCCTCAGGTTCCGGCCCCGACTCCACACAAGGTCTTAGGCCCCGGCATCGACGGGAGAGGAATCCCGAGAGGCCCCCGAGGAACTCGCATGGGGACTGGCCTTTCCTGATGCCACCAGAGCGGGTCCCCGAGGTCCCCGTCGTAAGTCGAGAGCACCTGCCGCAACTCGAGAAAATCCAGGAGGTTTTGCCCTCCAGGCGAGATGAGGCCCATTTCCGCTGAGGCTTCTCGAGGCTCATCACATCTAACCACTGGAACTTCCAAAGGGTCCTTCACACCCTTGCTGCAACTCAAGAAGTTCCCCGACATACCTGTCTCCACTCGAGAGGAAGCACGAGGGTCCCGCACACACCCAGGGGAGCCCCGTTTTCGCCTCCTAGCTCGAGATGAGGGATCCTTTCCCTGTTTCGTAGGGAAAGAATTCCCGGCGTTCCCGTCGCATCTCAAGAGGAGGCGCTCTCCACAGGAAAGGCGAGAGGAACTCCAGGGTCGTGACACCATTCCAAGAGTCCCCCAGATGTGTCAGTCCATTCCAGAGGAACCTGTTTTCCCTGCACTGCCTTGACGTTCAAGCCGAGGTTCGACTCCCACCACGTGTGCACGTGGGACAGCCCTGTGGGAAAGCCTCTTGGAAAGCCTCGTGGCAAAGACTCGAGGGAAAACCTTAGATCCTTTGATGCACGCCCCGGACTGTGAGACAGTCTGCTACCACTCTGGAGGAAAGCGCAAGTGCATGCCCGCATTCGAGCCGAGGACTGACTTCCCTGGGGAGACTCCAGAAGTACCCCAAGATCCATATCAGCACTGGAGAGGAATCCTCAGGTTCCGGCCCCGACTCCACACAATGTCTTAGGCCCCGGCATCGAAGGGATAGGGATCCCGAGAGGCCCCCGAGCAACTCGCATGGGGACTGACCTTTCCTGAGCCCACCAGAGCGGGTCCCTGAGGTCCCCGTCGTAAGTCGAGAGCACCTGCCAAAACTCGAGAAAATCCAGGAGAATCTCCCCTCCAGGCGTGATAAGGCCCATTTCGGCTGGGACTTCTCGAGGCTAATCACATCTGGCGTCTGGAACTTCCAAAAGGCATTTCACACCCTTGCTGCAACTCACGAAGTTCCCCGACATACCCGTCTCCCCTCGAGAGGAATGCACGAGGGTTCCGCCCACATCCAGAGGAGCCCCGTTTCCGCCTCCTAGCTCGAGATGAGGGATGCTTTCGCTGCTTGTCAGGCAAGAATTCTGGGTGTTCCCGTCGCATCTCAAGAGGATGCGCTCTCCACAGAAATGGCGAGAGGAACTCCTGGGTCTTGCGACTATTCCCAGAGTCCACCAGATGTCTCAGTCCATTCCAGAGGAAGTTGTTTTCCATGAACTGCCTCGACTTTCACGCCGGGATCTACTCCCACCACGGTGGCAGGTGGAACAGCCCTGTGGGAAAGCCTCGTGGGAAAGGCACGTGGGAAAGCCTCTTGGGAAAGCCTCGAGGGAAAGCCACAGATCCCTTGATCCATGCGATGGGACGCGTGACACTGCTGCTACCGCCCTGGAGGAAAGCGCACGTGCATGCCTCGATTCGAGACGAGGACTTACTCCCCTGGGGGAGACTCCAGAAGTAGCCCAAGATCCATGTCAGCACTGGAGAGGCATCCTCAGGTTCCGGCCACGCCTCCACACAAGGTCTTAGGCCCCAGCATCCAAGGGAGAGGAATCCCGAGAGGCCCGCGAGCAACTAGCATGAGGACTGGCCTTTCCTGAGGCCACAGAAGCAGGTTCCTAAGGTCCCCGTCATAAGTCGAGAGCACCTGCCGCAACTCGAGAAAATCCAGGAGGTTTTGCCCTCCAGGCGAGATGAGGCCCATTTCCGCTGAGGCTTCTCGAGGCTAATCACATCTAACCACTGGAACTTCCAAAGGGTTCTTCACACCCTTGCTGCAACTCAAGAAGTTCCCCGACATACCCGTCTCCACACGAGAGGAAGCACGAGGGTCCCGCACACTTCCAGGGGAGAACCGTTTCCACCTCCTAGCTCGAGATGAGGGATCCTTTCCCTGTTTCCTAGGGAAAGAATTCCCGGCGTTCCCGTCGCATCTCAAGAGGAGGCGCTCTCCACAGGAAAGGCGATAGGAACTCCAGGGTCGTGCCACCATTCCCAGAGACCCCAGATGTCCCAGTCCATTCCAGAGGAACCTGTTTTCCCTCCACTGCCTCGACTTTCACGCCTCGGATCGACTCACACCACGGTGGCACATGGGACAGCCCTGTGGGAAAGCCTCATGGGAAAGCCTTGTGGGAAAACCTCGAGGGAAAGCCACAGATCCCATGAACGACGCGACGGGAAGCGTGACACTGCTGCTACTGCTCTGGAGGAAAGCGCACGTGCATGCCCCCATTCGAGACAAGGACTGACTCCCCTGGGGAGAGTCCAGAAGTACCCCAAGAACCATGTCAGCACTGGAGAGGAATCCTCAGTTTCCGTGCCCAACTCCACACGGGGTCTTAGGCCCCGGCATCGACGGGAAAGGAATCCCAAGAGGTCCCCGAGAAGCTCGAATGGGGTCTGTCCAGGCCTGAGGCCACCAGAGCGGGTCCCTTAGGTCTCCGTCGTAACACTAGAGCACCTGCCGCAACTCGGGAAAATCCAGGAGGATCTCCCCTCCAGGCTAGATGAGGCCCATGTGCGCTGCGGCTTCTCGAGGCTAATCACACCTAACCTCTGGAACTTCCAAAAGGTCCTTCACATCCTTGCTGCAACTCAAGAAGTTACCCGACATACCCCTCTCCACTATAGAGGAAGCACGAGGGTCCCGCCCACATCCAGTGGAGCGCCATTTCCGCCTCGTAGCTCCATATGAGGGATCCTTTCGCTGCTTGGTCGGGAAAGAATTCTGGGCTTTCCTGTCGCATCTCAAGAGAAGGCTCTCTCCACAGGAAAGGCGAGAGGAACTCCAGGATAGTGCCACCATTCCCAGAGTCCCCCAGATATTTCAGTCCATTCCAGAGGAAACTGTTTTCCCTGCACTGCCTCGACTTTCACTCCACGGATCGACTCACACCACGGTGGCAAGTGGGACAGCCCTGTTGGAAAGCCTCATGGGAAAGCCTCGTGCGAAATCCTCGAGGGAAAGCCACAGATCCCATTGTCGACGTGACGAAAAGTGTGACACTTCTGCTACAGCTCGGGAGGAAAGCGCACGTGATGCCCCCTCTCGAGACCAGGACTAACTCCCCTGGGGAGACTCCAAAAGTACCCCAAGATCCATGTCAGCACTGGAGAGGAATCCTCAGTTTCCGGGCCCGATTCCACACAAGGTCTTAGTCCCGGGCATCGAAAAGAGAGGAATCCCGAGAGGCCCCGGAGAAACTCGAATGGGGTCTGGCCAGGCCTGAGGCCACCAGAGCCAGTCCGTTAGGTCACCAATGTAAGACGAGAGGACCTTCCGCAAGTCGAGAAAATCCAAGAGGTTCTCCCCTCCAGGCTAGACGAGGCCCTTTTCCGCTGAGGCGTCTCGAGGCTAATCACATCTAACCTCTGGAACTTCCAAAGGGTCCTTCACACCCTTGCTGCAACTCAAGAAGTTCCCGGACATACCCGTCTCCACTCGAGAGGAAGCACGATGGTCCCACCCACATCCAGAGGAGCCCCGTTTCCGCCTCCTAGCTCGAGATGAGGGGATCCTTTCCCTGCTTGGTCGGAAAAGAATACCCAGTCTTCCTGTCGCATGTCAAGAGGAGGCGCTCCTCACAGAAAAGGCGAGAGGAACTCAACGGTCGTGCCACAATTCCCAGAGTCCCCCAGATGTCTCATTCCATTCCAGAGGAACCTGTTTTCCCTGCACTGCCTCGACTTTCACGCCCAGGATCCACTCCCACCACGGTGGCAGTTGGGATAGCACTGTGGAAAATCCTCCTGGGAAAGCCTCATGGGAAAGACTCGAGGGAAAGCCACAGATCCCTTGATTCATGCGACGGGAAGCGTGACACTGCTGCTACCCCTCTGGAGGAAAGCGGACGTGCATGCTCCCATTCGAGACGAGAACTTATCCCCTGGGGAGACTCCAAAAGTACCCCAAGATCCATGTCAGCACTGGAGAGGAATCCTCAGGTTCCGGCCCAGACTCCACACCAGGTCTAAGGCCCCGGCATCGACGGGAGAGGAATCCCGAGAGGCCCCCGCGCAACTCGCATGGGGACTGGCCAGTCCTGAGGCCACCAGAGCGGGTCCCTCACTTCCCTGTCGTAAGTGGAGTGCACCTGTCACAACTCGAGAAAATCCAGGAGGCTTTGCCCTCCAGGCGAGATGAGGCCCATTTCGGCTAAGGCTTCTCGAGGCTAATCACGCCTAACTTATGGAACTTCAATAAGGTCCTTCACACCCTTGTTGCAACTCAAGAATTTCCCCGACAAACCCGTGTCCACTCTAGAGGAAGCACGAGGGTCCCGCCCACATCCAGAGGAGCACCGTTTCCGCTTCGCAGCTCGAGATGAGGGATATTGTCACTGCTCTGTCGGGAAAGAATTTTGGGCGTTCCTGTCGCATCTCAAGGGGAGGTGCTCTCCACAGGATAGGCGAGAGGAATTCCAGCCTCGTGTCACCATTCCAAGAGTCCCCAGATATCTCAGTCCATTCCAGAGGAACCTGTTTTCCCTGCACTGCCTGGACTTTGATTGCAAGGATCGACTGCCACCACGGTGGCACGTGGGACAGCCCTTTGGGAAAGCCTCGAGGGAAAGCCTGGAGGGAAAGTCACAGATCCCTTCATCCAGGCGATGGGAAGCGTGACACTGCTGCTACAGTTCGGGAGGAAAGTGCACGTGCATGCCCCATTTGAGACGAGGACTTACTCCCCTGGCGAGACTCCAGAAGTACCCCAAGATCCATGTCAGCACTGGAGAGGAATCCTCAGGTTCGGGCCCCAACTCCACACAAGGTCGTAGGCCCCGGCATCGAAGGGAGAGGAATCCAGAGAGGCCCCCGAGGAACTCGCATGGGGACTGGCATTTCGTGAGGACACCAGAGCGGGTCCCCGAGGTCCCCGTCGTAAGTCGAGAGCACCTGCCGCAACTCGAGAAAATCCAGGAGGTTTTGCCCTCCAGGAGAGATGAGGCCCATTTCCGCTGAGGCTTCTCGAGACTCATCACTTCTAACCAATGGAACTACCAAAGGGTCCTTCACACCCTTGCTGCAACTCAAGAAGTTCCCCGACATACCCGTCTCCACTCGAGAGGAAGCACGAGGGTCCCGCACACATCCAGGGGAGCCCCGTTTCCGCCTCCTAGCTCGAGATGAGGGATCCTTTCCCTGTTTCGTAGGGAAAGAATTCTCGGCGTTCCCATCGCATTTCAAGAGGAGGCGCTCTCCACATGAAAGGCGAGAGGAAGTCCAGGGTCGTGCCACCATTCCAAGAGTCCCCCAGAAGTGTCAGTCCATTCCAGAGGAAACTGTTTTCCCTGCACTGCCTAGACGTTAAAGCCGAGGATCGACTCCCACCACGTGTGCACGTGGGACAGCGCTGTGGGAAAGCCTCGTGGGAAAGCCTCGTGGGAAAGTCTCGAGGGAAAACCATAGATCCTTTGATCCACGCAGCGGACTGCGTGGCACTGCTGCTACCGCTCTGGAGGAAAGCGCAAGTGCATGCCCGCATTCGAGACGAGGACTGACTCCCCCGGGGAGACTCCAGAAGTACCCCATGATCCATGTCAGCACTGGAGAGGAATCCTCAGGTTCCGGCCCCGACTCCACACAAGGTCTTAGGCCCCGGCATCGACGGGAGAGGAATCCCGAGAGGCCCCCGAGGAACTCGCATGGGGACTGGCCTTTCCTGAGGCCACCAGAGCGGGTCCCCGAGGTCCCAGTCGTAAGTCGAGTGCACCTGCCGCAACTCGAGAATATCCAGGAGGTTTTGCCCTCCAGGCGAGATGAGGCCCATTTCCGCTGAGGCTTCTCGAGGCTCATCACATCTAACCACTGGAACTTCCAAAGGGTCCTTCACACCCTTGCTGCAACTCAAGAAGTTCCCCGACATACCCGTCTCCACTCGAGAGGAAGCACGAGGGTCCCGCACACATCCAGGGGAGCCCCGTTTCCCCCTCCTAGCCCGAGAGGAGGGATCCTTTCCCTGTTTCGTAGGGAAAGAATTCCCGACGTTCCCGTCGCATCTCAAGAGGAGGCGCTCTCCACAGGAAAGGCGAGAGGAAGTCCACGGTCGTGCCACCATTCCAAGAGTCCCCCAGATGTGTCAGTCCATTCCAGAGGAACCTGTTTTCCCTGCACTGCCTTGACGTTGAAGCCGAGGATCGACTCCCACCACGTGTGCACGTGGGACAGCCCTGTGGGAAAGCCTCGAGTGAAAGCCTCGTGGGAAAGCCTCGAGGGAAAGCCATAGATCCCTTGATCTACCTGGCGGACTGCGTGGCACTGCTTCTACCGCTCTGGAGGAAAGCGCAAGTGCATGCCCGCATTCGAGACGAGGACTGACTCCCCTGGGGAGACTCCAGAAGTCCCCCAAGATCCATGTCAGCACTGGAGAGGAATCCTCAGGTTCCGGCACCGACTCCACACAAGGTCTTAGGCCCCGGCATCGACGGGAGAGGAATCCCGAGAGGCCCCCGAGGAACTCGCATGGGGACTGGCCTTTCCTGAGGCCACCAGAGCGGGTCCCCGAGGTCCCCGTCGTAAGTCGAGAGCGCCTGCCGCAACTCGAGAAAATCCAGGAGGTTATGCCCTCCAGGCGAGATGAGGCCCATTTCCGCTGAGGCTTCTGGAGGCTCATCACATCTAACCACTGGAACTTCCAAAGGGTCCTTCACACCCTTGCTGCAACTCAAGAAGTTCCCCGACATAACCGTCTCCACTCGAGAGGAAGCACGAGGGTCCCGCACACATCCAGGGGAGCCCCGTTTCCGCCTCCTAGCTCGAGAGGAGGGATCCTTTCCCTGTTTCATAGGGAAAGAATTCCCGGCGTTCCCGTCGCATCTCAAGAGGAGGCGCTCTCCACAGGAAAGGCGAGAGGAAGTCCAGGGTCGTGCCACCATTCCAAGAGTCCCCCAGATGTGTCAGTCCATTCCAGAAGACCCTGTTTTCCCTGCACTGCCTTGACGTTCAAGCCGAGGATCGACTCCCAACACGTGTGCACGTGGGACAGCCCTGTGGGAAAGCCTCGTGGGAAAGCCTCGTGGGAAAGACTCGAGGGAAAACCATAGATCCTTTGATCCACGCGGCGGACTGGGTGACTCTGCTGCTACCGCTCTGGAGGAAAGCGCAAGTGCATGCCCGCATTCGAGACGAGGACTGACTCCCCTGGGGAGACTCCAGAAGTCCCCCAAGATCCATGTCAGCACTGGAGAGGAATCCTCAGGTTCCGGCCCCGACTCCACACAAGGTCGTAGGCCCCGGCATCGACGGGAGAGGAATCCTGAGAGGCCCCCGTGGAACTCGCATGGGGACTGGCCTTTCGTGAGGCCACCAGAGCGGGTCCCCGAGGTCCCCGTTGTAAGTCGAGAGCACGTGCCGCAACTCGAGAAAATCAAGGAGGTTTTGCCCTCCAGGCGAGATGAGGCCCATTTCCGCTGAGGCTTCTCGAGGCTCATCATATCTAACCACTGGAACTTCCAAAGGGTCCTTCACACCCTTGCTGCAACTCAAGAAGTTCCCCGACATACCCGTCTCCACTCGAGAGGAAGCACGAGGGTCCCGCACACATCCAGGGGAGCCCCGTTTCCGCCTCCTAGCTCGAGATGAGGGATCCTTTCCCTGTTTCGTGGGGAAAGAATTCCCAGCGTTCCCGTCGCATCTCAAGAGGAGGCGCTCTCCACAGGAAAGGCGAGAGGAAGTCCAGGATCGTGCCACCATTGCAATAGTCCCCCAGAAATGTCAGTCCATTCCAGAGGAACCTGTTTTCCCTGCACTGCCTTGACGTTCAAGCCGAGGATCGACTCCCACCACGTGTGCACGTGGGACAGCCCTGTGGGAAAGCCTCGTGGGAAAGCCTCGTGGGAAAGACTCGAGGGAAAACCACAGATCCTTTGATCCACGCGGCGGACTGCGTGACACTGCTGCTAACGCTCTGGAGGAAAGCGCAAGTGCATGCCCCCATTCGAGACAAGGACTGACTCCCCTGGCGAGACTCCGGAAGTACCCCAAGATCCATGTCAGCACTCGAGAGGAATCCTCAGGTTCCGGCCCCGACTCCACACAAGGTCTTAGGCCCCGGCATCGACGGGAGAGGAATCCCGTGAGGCCCCCGAGGAACTCGCATGGGGACTGGCCTTTCCTGAGGCCACCAGAGCGGGTCCCTGAGGGACCCGTCGTAAGTCGAGAGCACCTGCCGCAACTCGAGAAAATCCAGGAGGTTTTGCCCTCCAGGCGAGATGAGGCCCATTTCCGCTGAGGCTTCTCGAGGCTAATCACATCTAACCACTGGAACTTCCAAAGGGTCCTTCACACCCTTGCTGCAACTCAAGAAGTTCCCCGACATTCCCGTCTCCACTCGAGAGGCAGCACGAGGGTCCCGCACACATCCAGGGGAGCCCCGTTTCCGCCTCCTAGCTCGAGATGAGGGATCCTTTCCCTGTTTCGTAGGGAAAGAATTCCCGGCGTTCCCGTCGCATCTCAAGGGGAGGCGCTCTCCACACGAAAGGCGAGAGGAACTCCAGGGTCGTGCCACCATTCCAAGAGTCCCCCAGATGTGTCAGTCCATTCCAGAGGAACCTGTTTTCGCTGCACTGCCTTGACGTTCAAGCCGAGGATCGGCTCCCACCACGTGTGCACGTGGGACAGCCCTGTGGGAAAGCCTCGTGGGAAACCTCGTTGGAAAGACTCGAGGGAAAAACATAGATCCTTTGATCTACGCGGCGGACTGCGTGACACTGCTGCTACCGCTCTGGAGGAAAGCGCAAGTGCATGCCCCCATTCGAGACGAGGACTGACTCCCCTGGCGAGATTCCAGAAGTACCCCAAGATCCATGTCAGCACTGGAGAGGAATCCTCAGGTTCCGGCCCCGACTCCACACAAGGTCTTAGGCCCCGGCATCGACGGGAGAGGAATCCCGAGAGGCCCCCGAGGAACGCGCATGGGGACTGGCCTTTCCTTAGGCCACCAGAGCGGGTCCCTGAGGGCCCCATCGTAAGTCGAGAGCACCTGCCGCAACTCGAGAAAATCCAGGAGGTTTTGCCCTCCAGGCGAGATGAGGCCCATTTCCGCTGAGGCTTCTCGAGGCTAATCACATCTAACCACTGGAACTTCCTAAGGGTCCTTCACACCCTTGCTGCAACTCAAGAAGTTCCCCGACATACCCGTGTCCACTCGAGAGGAAGAACGAGGGTCCCGCACACATCCAGGGTAGCGCCGTTTCCGCCTCCTAGATCGAGATGAGGGATCCTTTCCCTGTTTCGTAGGGAAAGAATTCCCGGCGTTCCCATCGCATCTCAAGAGGAGGCGATCTCCACAGGAAAGGCGAGAGGAACTCCAGGGTCGTGCCACCATTCCAAGAGTCCCCCAGATGTGTCAGTCCATTCCAGAGGAACCTGTTTTCCCTGCACTGCCTCGACGTTCAAGCCGAGGATCGACTCCCACCACGTGTGCACGTGGGACAGCCCTGTGGGAAAGCCTCGTGGGAAAGCCTCGTGGGAAAGACTCGAGGGAAAACCATAGATCCTTTGATCCACGCGGCGGACTGCGTGACACTGCTGCTACCGCTCTGGAGGAAAGCGCATGTGCATGCCCGCATTCGAGACGAGGACTGACTCCCCTGGGGAGACTCCAGAAGTACCCCAAGATCCTTGTCGGCACTGGAGAGGAATCCTCAGGTTCCGGCCCCGACTCCACACAAGGTCTTAGGCCCCGGCATCGACGGGAGAGGAATCCCGAGAGGCCCCCGAGGAACTCGCATGGGGACTGGCCTTTCCTGAGGCCACCAGAGCGGGTCCCCGAGGTACCCATCATAAGTCGAGAGCACCTGCCGCAACTCGAGAAAATCCAGGAGGTTTTGCCCCCAGGCGGGATGAGGCCCATTTCCGCTGAGGCTTCTCGAGGCTAATCACATGTAACCACTGGAACGTCCAAAGGGTCCTTCACACCCTTGCTGCAACTCAAGAAGTTCCCCCACATAGACATACCGTCTCCACTCGAGAGGAAGCACCAGGGTCCCGCACACATCCAGGGGAGCCCCGTTTCGGCCTCATAGCTCGAGAGGAGGGATCCTTTCCCTGTTTCGTAGTGAAATAATTCCCGGCGTTCTCGTCGCATCTCAAGAGGAGGCGCTCTCCACAGGAAAGGCGAGAGGAACTCCAGGGTCGTGCCACCATTCCAAGAGTCCCCCAGATGTGTCAATCCATTGCAGAGGAACCTGTTTTCCCTGCACTGCCTTGACGTTCAAGCCGAGGATCGACTCCCACCACGTGAGCACGCGGTACAGCCCGGTGGGAAAGCCTCGTGGGAAAGCGTCGTGGGAAAGATTCGAGGGAAAACCATAGAATCTGTATTCTCGCGGCGGAATCCGTGACACTGCTGCTACCGCTCTGGACGAAAGCCAAGTGCATGCCCGCATTCGAGACGAGGACTGACTCCCCTGGGGAGACTCCAGAAGTACCCCAAGATCTATGTCAGCACTGGAGAGGAATCCTCAAGTTCCGGCCCCGACTCCACATAAGGTCTTATGCACCGGTATCGACGGGAGAGGAATCCCGAGAGGCCCCCCAGGAACTCGCATGGGGACTGGCCTTTCCTGAGGCCACCAGAGTGGGTCCCCGAGGTCCCCGTCGTAAGTCGAGAGCACCTGCCGCAACTCGAGAAAATCCAGGAGGTTTTGCCCTCCAGGCGTGATGAGGCCCATTTCCGCTGAGGCTTCTCGAGGCTAATCACATGTAACCACTGGAACTTCCAAAGGGTCCTTCACACCCTTTCTGCAACTCAGGAAGTTCCCCGACATACCCGTCTCCACTCGAGAGGAAGCACGAGGGTCCCGCACATATCCAGAGGAGCCCCGTTTCCGCCTTCTAGCTCGAGATGAGGGATCCTTTCCCTGTTTCGTAGGGAAAGAATTCCCGGCGTTCCCGTCGCAACTCAAGAGGAGGCGCTCTCCACAGGAAAGGCGAGAGGAACTCCAGGGTCTTGCCACCATTCCAAGAGTCCCCCAGATGTGTCAGTCCAATACAGAGGAACGTATATTCCCTGCACTGCCTCGACGTTCATGCCGAGGATCGACTCCCACCACGGTGGCACGTGGGACAGCCCTGTGGGAAAGCCTCGTGGGAAAGCCTCGAGGGAAAGCCATAGATCCCTTGATCCACGCGGCGGAATGCGTGACACTGCTGCTACCGCTCTGGAGGAAAGCGCAAGTGCATGCCCGCATTCGAGACCAGAGACAGACTCCCCTTTGGAGAATCCAGGAGTACCCCAAGATCCATGTCAGCACTGGAGAGGAATCCTCAGGTTCCGGCCCCGACTCCACACAAGGTCTTAGGCCCCGGCATCGACGGGAGAGGAATCCCGAGAGGCCCCCGGGGAACTCGCATGGGGACTGGCCTTTCCTGAGGCCACCAGAGCGGGTCCCCGAGGTACCCATCGTAAGTCGAGAGCACCTGCCGCAACTCGAGAAAATCCAGGAGGTTTTGCCCCCAGGCGGGATGAGGCCCATTTCCGCTGAGGCTTCTCGAGGCTAATCACATGTAACCACTGGAACGTCCCAAGGGTCCTTCACACCCTTGCTGCAACTCAAGAAATTCCCCCACATAGACATACCGTCTCCACTCGAGAGGAAGCACCAGGGTCCCGCACACATCCAGGGGAGCCCCGTTTCGGCCTCATAGCTCGAGATGAGGGATCCTTTCCCTGTTTCGTAGGGAAAGAATTCCCGGCGTTCCCGTCGCATCTCAAGAGGAGGCGCTCTCCACAGGAAAGGCGAGAGGAACTCCAGGGTCGTGCCACCATTCCAAGAGTCCCCCAGATGTGTCAATCCATTGCAGAGGAACCTGTTTTCCCTGCACTGCCTTGACGTTCAAGCCGAGGATCGACTCCCACCACGTGAGCACGTGGTACAGCCCGGTGGGAAAGCCTCGTGGGAAAGCCTCGTGGGAAAGATTCGAGGGAAAACCATAGAATCTTTATTCACGCGGCGGAATCCGTGACACTGCTGCTACCGCTCTGGACGAAAGCCAAGTGCATGCCCGCATTCGAGACGAGGACTGACTCCCCTGGGGAGACTCCAGAAGTACCCCAAGATCTATGTCAGCACTGGAGAGGAATCCTCAAGTTCCGGCCCCGACTCCACATAAGGTCTTATGCCCCGGTATCGACGGGAGAGGAATCCCGAGAGGCCCCCCAGGAACTCGCATGGGGACTGGCCTTTCCTGAGGCCACCAGAGTGGGTCCCCGAGGTCCCCGTCGTAAGTCGAGAGCACCTGCCGCAACTGGAGAAAATCCAGGAGGTTTTGCTCTCCAGGCGAGATGAGGCCCATTTCCGCTGAGGCTTTTCGAAGCTAATCACACCTAACCTCTGGAACTTCCAAAAGGTCCTTCACACCCTTGCTGCAACACAAGAAGTTGCCTTGCATCCCCATCTCCACTCTAGAGGAAGCACGAGGGTCCTGGCTACATCCAGAGGAGCCCCGTTTCCCCCTCGTAGCTCGAGATGAGGGATCCTTTCGCTGCTTTTTCAGGAAAGAATTCTGGGCATTCCCGTCCCATCTCATGAGGAGGCGCTCTCCACAGGAAAGGCGAGAGGAACTCCAGTGTCGGGCCACCATACCAAGGGTCCCCCAGATGTCTCAGTCCATTCCAGAGGAACCTGTTTTCCCTACACTGCCTCGACTTTCATGCTGAGGATCGCCTCCCACCATGGTGGCACGTGGGACAGCCCTCTGGGTAAGCCTCGTGGGAAAACCTCGAGGGAATGCAACAGATCCCTTGATCCACTCGACAGGAAGCGTGACACTGCTGCTACCTCTCTGGAGGAAAGTGCACGTGCATGCCCGCATTCGAGACGAGGACTTACTCCCCTGGGGTGACTCCAGAATTACCCCAAGATCCATGTCAGCACTGGAGAGGAATCCTCAGGTTCTGGCCCCGACTCCACACAAGGTCTAAGGCCCCGGCATCGAAGGGAGAGGAATCCCGAGAGGCCCCCGAGCAACTCGCATGGGGACTGGCCTTTCCTGAGCCCACCAGAGCGGGTCCCTGAGTTCCCCGTCATAAGTCGAGAGCACGTGCCAAAACTCGAGAAAATCCAGGAGGTTTTGCTCTCCAGGCGAGATGAGGCCCATTTCCGCTGAGGCTTCTCTAGGCTAATCACATCTAACCACTGGAACTTCCAAAGGGTCCTTCACACCCTTGCTGCAACTCAAGAAGCTCCCCGACATACCCGTCTCCACACGAGAGGAAGCACGAGGGTCCCGCACACATCCAGGGGAGCCCCGTTTCTGCCTCCTAGCTCGAGATGAGGGATCCTTTCCCTGTTTCATAGGGAAAGTATTCCCGGCGTTCCCGTCGCATCTCAAGAGGAGGCGCTCTCCACAGGAAAGGCGAGAGCAACTCCAGGGTCGTGCCAGCATTCCAAGAGTCCCCCAGATGTGTCAGTCCATTCCAGAGAAACGTATTTTCCCTGCAATGCCTCGACTTTCATGCCGAGGATCGACTCCCACCACGGTGGCACTTGGGGCAGCCCTGTGGGAAAGCCTCGTGGGAAAGCCTCGAGGGAAAGCCATAGATCCCTTGATCTACCTGGCGGAATGTGTGACACTGCTGCTACCGCTCTGGAGGAAAGCGCAAGTGCATGCCCGCCTTCGAGACGAGGACTGACTCCCCTGGGGAGACTCCAGAAGTCCCCTAAGATCCATGTCAGCACTGGAGAGGAATCCTCAGGTTCCGGCCCCGACTCCACACAAGGTCTTAGGCCCCGGCATCGACGGGAGAGGAATCCCGAGAGGCCCCCGAGGAACTCGCATGGGGACTGGCCTTTCCTGATGCCACCAGAGCGGGTCCCCGAGGTCCCCGTCGTAAGTCGAGAGCACCTGCCGCAACTCGAGAAAATCCAGGAGGTTTTGCCCTCCAGGCGAGATGAGGCCCATTTCCGCTGAGGCTTCTCGAGGCTCATCACATCTAACCACTGGAACTTCCAAAGGGTCCTTCACACCCTTGCTGCAACTCAAGAAGTTCCCCGACATACCTGTCTCCACTCGAGAGGAAGCACGAGGGTCCCGCACACACCCAGGGGAGCCCCGTTTTCGCCTCCTAGCTCGAGATGAGGGATCCTTTCCCTGTTTCGTAGGGAAAGAATTCCCGGCGTTCCCGTCGCATCTCAAGAGGAGGCGCTCTCCACAGGAAAGGCGAGAGGAACTCCAGGGTCGTGACACCATTCCAAGAGTCCCCCAGATGTGTCAGTCCATTCCAGAGGAACCTGTTTTCCCTGCACTGCCTTGACGTTCAAGCCGAGGTTCGACTCCCACCACGTGTGCACGTGGGACAGCCCTGTGGGAAAGCCTCTTGGAAAGCCTCGTGGCAAAGACTCGAGGGAAAACCTTAGATCCTTTGATGCACGCCCCGGACTGTGAGACAGTCTGCTACCACTCTGGAGGAAAGCGCAAGTGCATGCCCGCATTCGAGCCGAGGACTGACTTCCCTGGGGAGACTCCAGAAGTACCCCAAGATCCATATCAGCACTGGAGAGGAATCCTCAGGTTCCGGCCCCGACTCCACACAATGTCTTAGGCCCCGGCATCGAAGGGATAGGGATCCCGAGAGGCCCCCGAGCAACTCGCATGGGGACTGACCTTTCCTGAGCCCACCAGAGCGGGTCCCTGAGGTCCCCGTCGTAAGTCGAGAGCACCTGCCAAAACTCGAGAAAATCCAGGAGAATCTCCCCTCCAGGCGTGATAAGGCCCATTTCGGCTGGGACTTCTCGAGGCTAATCACATCTAGCGTCTGGAACTTCCAAAAGGCATTTCACACCCTTGCTGCAACTCACGAAGTTCCCCGACATACCCGTCTCCCCTCGAGAGGAATGCACGAGGGTTCCGCCCACATCCAGAGGAGCCCCGTTTCCGCCTCCTAGCTCGAGATGAGGGATGCTTTCGCTGCTTGTCAGGCAAGAATTCTGGGTGTTCCCGTCGCATCTCAAGAGGATGCGCTCTCCACAGAAATGGCGAGAGGAACTCCTGGGTCTTGCGACCATTCCCAGAGTCCACCAGATGTCTCAGTCCATTCCAGAGGAAGTTGTTTTCCATGAACTGCCTCGACTTTCACGCCGGGATCTACTCCCACCACGGTGGCAGGTGGAACAGCCCTGTGGGAAAGCCTCGTGGGAAAGGCACGTGGGAAAGCCTCTTGGGAAAGCCTCGAGGGAAAGCCACAGATCCCTTGATCCATGCGATGGGACGCGTGACACTGCTGCTACCGCCCTGGAGGAAAGCGCACGTGCATGCCTCGATTCGAGACGAGGACTTACTCCCCTGGGGGAGACTCCAGAAGTAGCCCAAGATCCATGTCAGCACTGGAGAGGCATCCTCAGGTTCCGGCCACGCCTCCACACAAGGTCTTAGGCCCCAGCATCCAAGGGAGAGGAATCCCGAGAGGCCCGCGAGCAACTAGCATGAGGACTGGCCTTTCCTGAGGCCACAGAAGCAGGTTCCTAAGGTCCCCGTCATAAGTCGAGAGCACCTGCCGCAACTCGAGAAAATCCAGGAGGTTTTGCCCTCCAGGCGAGATGAGGCCCATTTCCGCTGAGGCTTCTCGAGGCTAATCACATCTAACCACTGGAACTTCCAAAGGGTTCTTCACACCCTTGCTGCAACTCAAGAAGTTCCCCGACATACCCGTCTCCACACGAGAGGAAGCACGAGGGTCCCGCACACTTCCAGGGGAGAACCGTTTCCACCTCCTAGCTCGAGATGAGGGATCCTTTCCCTGTTTCCTAGGGAAAGAATTCCCGGCGTTCCCGTCGCATCTCAAGAGGAGGCGCTCTCCACAGGAAAGGCGATAGGAACTCCAGGGTCGTGCCACCATTCCCAGAGACCCCAGATGTCCCAGTCCATTCCAGAGGAACCTGTTTTCCCTCCACTGCCTCGACTTTCACGCCTCGGATCGACTCACACCACGGTGGCACATGGGACAGCCCTGTGGGAAAGCCTCATGGGAAAGCCTTGTGGGAAAACCTCGAGGGAAAGCCACAGATCCCATGAACGACGCGACGGGAAGCGTGACACTGCTGCTACTGCTCTGGAGGAAAGCGCACGTGCATGCCCCCATTCGAGACAAGGACTGACTCCCCTGGGGAGAGTCCAGAAGTACCCCAAGAACCATGTCAGCACTGGAGAGGAATCCTCAGTTTCCGTGCCCAACTCCACACGGGGTCTTAGGCCCCGGCATCGACGGGAAAGGAATCCCAAGAGGTCCCCGAGAAGCTCGAATGGGGTCTGTCCAGGCCTGAGGCCACCAGAGCGGGTCCCTTAGGTCTCCGTCGTAACACTAGAGCACCTGCCGCAACTCGGGAAAATCCAGGAGGATCTCCCCTCCAGGCTAGATGAGGCCCATGTGCGCTGCGGCTTCTCGAGGCTAATCACAACTAACCTCTGGAACTTCCAAAAGGTCCTTCACATCCTTGCTGCAACTCAAGAAGTTACCCGACATACCCCTCTCCACTATAGAGGAAGCACGAGGGTCCCGCCCACATCCAGTGGAGCGCCATTTCCGCCTCGTAGCTCCATATGAGGGATCCTTTCGCTGCTTGGTCGGGAAAGAATTCTGGGCTTTCCTGTCGCATCTCAAGAGAAGGCTCTCTCCACAGGAAAGGCGAGAGGAACTCCAGGATAGTGCCACCATTCCCAGAGTCCCCCAGATATTTCAGTCCATTCCAGAGGAAACTGTTTTCCCTGCACTGCCTCGACTTTCACTCCACGGATCGACTCACACCACGGTGGCAAGTGGGACAGCCCTGTTGGAAAGCCTCATGGGAAAGCCTCGTGCGAAATCCTCGAGGGAAAGCCACAGATCCCATTGTCGACGTGACGAAAAGTGTGACACTTCTGCTACAGCTCGGGAGGAAAGCGCACGTGATGCCCCCTCTCGAGACCAGGACTAACTCCCCTGGGGAGACTCCAAAAGTACCCCAAGATCCATGTCAGCACTGGAGAGGAATCCTCAGTTTCCGGGCCCGATTCCACACAAGGTCTTAGTCCCGGGCATCGAAAAGAGAGGAATCCCGAGAGGCCCCGGAGAAACTCGAATGGGGTCTGGCCAGGCCTGAGGCCACCAGAGCCAGTCCGTTAGGTCACCAATGTAAGACGAGAGGACCTTCCGCAAGTCGAGAAAATCCAAGAGGTTCTCCCCTCCAGGCTAGACGAGGCCCTTTTCCGCTGAGGCGTCTCGAGGCTAATCACATCTAACCTCTGGAACTTCCAAAGGGTCCTTCACACCCTTGCTGCAACTCAAGAAGTTCCCGGACATACCCGTCTCCACTCGAGAGGAAGCACGATGGTCCCACCCACATCCAGAGGAGCCCCGTTTCCGCCTCCTAGCTCGAGATGAGGGGATCCTTTCCCTGCTTGGTCGGAAAAGAATACCCAGTCTTCCTGTCGCATGTCAAGAGGAGGCGCTCCTCACAGAAAAGGCGAGAGGAACTCAACGGTCGTGCCACAATTCCCAGAGTCCCCCAGATGTCTCATTCCATTCCAGAGGAACCTGTTTTCCCTGCACTGCCTCGACTTTCACGCCCAGGATCCACTCCCACCACGGTGGCAGTTGGGATAGCACTGTGGAAAATCCTCCTGGGAAAGCCTCATGGGAAAGACTCGAGGGAAAGCCACAGATCCCTTGATTCATGCGACGGGAAGCGTGACACTGCTGCTACCCCTCTGGAGGAAAGCGGACGTGCATGCTCCCATTCGAGACGAGAACTTATCCCCTGGGGAGACTCCAAAAGTACCCCAAGATCCATGTCAGCACTGGAGAGGAATCCTCAGGTTCCGGCCCAGACTCCACACCAGGTCTAAGGCCCCGGCATCGACGGGAGAGGAATCCCGAGAGGCCCCCGCGCAACTCGCATGGGGACTGGCCAGTCCTGAGGCCACCAGAGCGGGTCCCTCAATTCCCTGTCGTAAGTGGAGTGCACCTGTCACAACTCGAGAAAATCCAGGAGGCTTTGCCCTCCAGGCGAGATGAGGCCCATTTCCGCTAAGGCTTCTCGAGGCTAATCACGCCTAACTTATGGAACTTCAATAAGGTCCTTCACACCCTTGTTGCAACTCAAGAATTTCCCCGACATACCCGTGTCCACTCTAGAGGAAGCACGAGGGTCCCGCCCACATCCAGAGGAGCACCGTTTCCGCTTCCCAGCTCGAGATGAGGGATATTGTCACTGCTCTGTCGGGAAAAAATTTTGGGCGTTCCTGTCGCATCTCAAGGGGAGGTGCTCTCCACAGGATAGGCGAGAGGAATTCCAGCCTCGTGTCACCATTCCAAGAGTCCCCAGATATCTCAGTCCATTCCAGAGGAACCTGTTTTCCCTGCACTGCCTGGACTTTGATTGCAAGGATCGACTGCCACCACGGTGGCACGTGGGACAGCCCTTTGGGAAAGCCTCGAGGGAAAGCCTGGAGGGAAAGTCACAGATCCCTTCATCCAGGCGATGGGAAGCGTGACACTGCTGCTACAGTTCGGGAGGAAAGTGCACGTGCATGCCCCATTTGAGACGAGGACTTACTCCCCTGGCGAGACTCCAGAAGTACCCCAAGATCCATGTCAGCACTGGAGAGGAATCCTCAGGTTCGGGCCCCAACTCCACACAAGGTCGTAGGCCCCGGCATCGAAGGGAGAGGAATCCAGAGAGGCCCCCGAGGAACTCGCATGGGGACTGGCCTTTCGTGAGGACACCAGAGCGGGTCCCCGAGGTCCCCGTCGTAAGTCGAGAGCACCTGCCGCAACTCGAGAAAATCCAGGAGGTTTTGCCCTCCAGGAGAGATGAGGCCCATTTCCGCTGAGGCTTCTCGAGACTCATCACATCTAACCACTGGAACTACCAAAGGGTCCTTCACACCCTTGCTGCAACTCAAGAAGTTCCCCGACATACCCGTCTCCACTCGAGAGGAAGCACGAGGGTCCCGCACACATCCAGGGGAGCCCCGTTTCCCCCTCCTAGCCCTAGAGGAGGGATCCTTTCCCTGTTTCGTAGGGAAAGAATTCCCGACGTTCCCGTCGCATCTCAAGAGGAGGCGCTCTCCACAGGAAAGGCGAGAGGAAGTCCACGGTCGTGCCACCATTCCAAGAGTCCCCCAGATGTGTCAGTCCATTCCAGAGGAACCTGTTTTCCCTGCACTGCCTTGACGTTGAAGCCGAGGATCGACTCCCACCACGTGTGCACGTGGGACAGCCCTGTGGGAAAGCCTCGAGGGAAAGCCTCGTGGGAAAGCCTCGAGGGAAAGCCATAGATCCCTTGATCTACCTGGCGGACTGCGTGGCACTGCTTCTACCGCTCTGGAGGAAAGCGCAAGTGCATGCCCGCATTCGAGACGAGGACTGACTCCCCTGGGGAGACTCCAGAAGTCCCCCAAGATCCATGTCAGCACTGGAGAGGAATCCTCAGGTTCCGGCACCGACTCCACACAAGGTCTTAGGCCCCGGCATCGACGGGAGAGGAATCCCGAGAGGCCCCCGAGGAACTCGCATGGGGACTGGCCTTTCCTGAGGCCACCAGAGCGGGTCCCCGAGGTCCCCGTCGTAAGTCGAGAGCGCCTGCCGCAACTCGAGAAAATCCAGGAGGTTATGCCCTCCAGGCGAGATGAGGCCCATTTCCGCTGAGGCTTCTGGAGGCTCATCACATCTAACCACTGGAACTTCCAAAGGGTCCTTCACACCCTTGCTGCAACTCAAGAAGTTCCCCGACATAACCGTCTCCACTCGAGAGGAAGCACGAGGGTCCCGCACACATCCAGGGGAGCCCCGTTTCCGCCTCCTAGCTCGAGAGGAGGGATCCTTTCCCTGTTTCATAGGGAAAGAATTCCCGGCGTTCCCGTCGCATCTCAAGAGGAGGCGCTCTCCACAGGAAAGGCGAGAGGAAGTCCAGGGTCGTGCCACCATTCCAAGAGTCCCCCAGATGTGTCAGTCCATTCCAGAAGACCCTCTTTTCCCTGCACTGCCTTGACGTTCAAGCCGAGGATCGACTCCCAACACGTGTGCACGTGGGACAGCCCTGTGGGAAAGCCTCGTGGGAAAGCCTCGTGGGAAAGACTCGAGGGAAAACCATAGATCCTTTGATCCACGCGGCGGACTGGGTGACTCTGCTGCTACCGCTCTGGAGGAAAGCGCAAGTGCATGCCCGCATTCGAGACGAGGACTGACTCCCCTGGGGAGACTCCAGAAGTCCCCCAAGATCCATGTCAGCACTGGAGAGGAATCCTCAGGTTCCGGCCCCGACTCCACACAAGGTCTTAGGCCCCGGCATCGACGGGAGAGGAATCCCGAGAGGCCCCCGAGGAACTCGCATGGGGACTGGCCTTTCCTGAGGCCACCAGAGCGGGTCCCCGAGGTCCCCGTCATAAGTCAAGAGCACTTGCCGCAACTCGAGAAAATCCAGGAGGTTTTGCCCTCCAGGCGAGATGAGGCCCATTTCCGCTGAGGCTTCTCCAGGCTCATCACATCTAACCACGGGAACTTCCAAAGGGGCCTTCACACCCTTGCTGCAACTCAAGAAGTTCCCCGACATACCCGTCTCCACTCGAGAGGAAGCACGAGGGTCCCGCACACATCCAGGGGAGCCCCGTTTCCGCCTCCTAGCTCGAGAGGAGGGATCCATTCCCTGTTTCGAGGGAAAGAATTCTCGGCGTTCCCGTCGCATCTCAAGAGGAGGCGCTCTCCACAGGAAAGGCGAGAGGAACTCCAGGGTCGTGCCACCATTCCAAGAGTCCCCCAGAAGTGTCAGTCCATTCCAGAGGAACCTGTTTCCCTGCACTGCCTTGATGTTCAAGCCGAGGATCGACTCCCACCACGTGTGCACGTGGGACAGCCCAGTGGCAAAGCCTCGTGGGAAAGCCTCGTGGGAAAGACTCGAGGGAAAACCATAGATCCTTTGATCCACGCAGCGGACTGCGTGACACTGCTGCTACCGCTCTGGAGGAAAGCACAAGTGCATGACCGCATTCGAGACGAGGACTGACTCCCCTGAGGAGACTCCAGAAGTACCCCAAGATGCATGTCAGCACGGGAGAGGAATCCTCAGGTTCCGGCCCCGACTGCACACAAGGTCTTAGGCCCCGGCATCGGCGGGAGAGGAATCCCGAGAGGCCCCCGAGGAACTCGCATGGGGACTGGCCTTTCCTGAGGCCACCAGAGCGGGTCCCTGAGGTCCCCTTCGTAAGTCGAGAGCACCTGCCGCAACTCGAGAAAATCCAGGAGGTTTTGCCCTCCAGGCGAGATGAGGCCCATTTCCGCTGAGGCTTCTCGAAGCTAATCACACCTAACCTCTGGAACTTCCAAAAGGTCTTTCACACCCTTGCTGCAACACAAGAAGTTGCCTTGCATTCCCGTCTCCACTCTAGAGGAAGCACGAGGGTCCTGGCTACATCCAGAGGTGCCCCGTTTCCCCCTCGTAGCTCGAGATGAGGGATCCTTTCGCTGCTTTTTCGGGAAAGAATTCTGGGCATTCCCGTCCCATCTCATGAGGATGCACTCTCCACAGGAAAGGCGAGAGGAACTTCAGTGTCGGGCCACGATACCAAGGGCCCCCAGATGTGTCAGTCCATTCCAGAGGAACCTGTTTTCCCTACACTGCCTCGACTTTCAAGCTGAGGATCTTCTCCCACCATGGTGGCACGTGGGACAGCCCTGTGGGTGAGCCTCGTGGGAAAACCTCGAGGGAAAGCAACAGATCCCTTGATCCACTCGACAGGAAGCGTGACACTGCTGCTACCTCTCTGGAGGAAAGCGCACGTGCATGCCCGCATTCGAAACGAGGACTGACTCCCCTGGGGAGACTCCAGAATTACCTCAAGATCCATGTCAGCACTGGAGAGGAATCCTCAGGTTCTGGCCCCGACTCCACACAAGGTCTAAGGCCCCGGCATCGAAGGGAGAGGAATCCCGAGAGGCCCCCGAGCAAGTCGCATGGGGACTGGCCTTTCCTGAGCCCACCAGAGCGGGTCCCTGAGTTCCCCGTCGTAAGTCCAGAGCACGTGCCAAAACTCGAGAAAATCCAGGAGGTTTTGCCCTCCAGGCGAGATGAGGCCCATTTCCGCTGAGGCTTCTCGAGGGTAATCACATCTAACCACTGCAACTTCCAAAGGGTCCTTCACACCCTTGCTGCAACTCACGAAGTTCCCCGACATACCCGTCTCCACTCGAGAGGAAGCACGAGGGTCCCGCACACATCCAGAGGAGCCCCGTTTCAGCCTCCTAGCTCGAGATGAGGGATCCTTTCCCTGTTTCGTAGGGAAAGAATTCCCGGCGTTCCCGTTGCATCTCAAGAGGAGGCGCTGTCCACAGGAAAGGCGAGAGGAACTCCAGGGTCGTGCCACCATTCCAAGAGTCCCCCAGATGTGTCAGTCCATTCCAGAGGAACGTATTTTCCCTGCACTGCCTCGACGTTCATGCCGAGGTTCGACACCCACCACGGTGGCACGTGGGACAGCCCTGTGTGAAAGCCTCGTGGGAAAGCCTCGAGGGAAAGACATAGATCCCTTGATCCACTCGGTGGACTGCGTGACCCTGCTGCTTCCACTCTGGAGGAAAGCGCAAGTGCATGCCCGCATTCGAGACGAGGACTGACTCCCCTGGGGAGACTCCAGAAGTACCCCAAGATCCATGTCAGCACTGGAGAGGAATCCTCATGTTCCGGCCCCGAATCCACACAAGGTCTTAGGCCCCGGCATCGACGGGAGAGGAATCCCGAGAGGCCCCCGAGGAACTTGCATGGGGACTGGCCTTTCCTGAGGCCACAGAGCGGTTCCCGGAGGTCCCCGTCATAGGTCGAGAGCACCTGCTGCAACTCGAGAAAATCCAGGAGGTTTTGCCCTCCAGGCGAGATGAGGCCCATTTCCGCTGAGGCTTCTCGAGGCTAATCACATCTAACCACTGGAACTTCCAAAGGGTTCTTCACACCCTTGCTGCAACTCAAGAAGTTCCCCGACATACCCGTCTCCACTCGAGAGGAAGCACGAGGGTCCCGCACACCTCCAGGGGAGAACCATTTCCGCCTCCCAGCTCGAGATGAGGGATCCTTTCCCTGTTTCCTAGGGAAAGAATTCCCGGCGTTCCCGTCGCATCTCAAGAGGAGGTACTCTCCACAGGAAAGGCGATAGGAACTCCAGGGTCGTACCACCAATCCCAGAGTCCCCCAGATGTCCCAGTCCATTCCAGAGGAACCTGTTTTCCCTCCACTGCCTCGACTTTCACGCCTCGGATCGACTCACACCACGGTGGCACATGGGACAGCCCTGTGGGAAAGCCTCATGGGAAAGCCTTGTGGGAAAACCTCGAGGGAAAGCCACAGATCCCATGAACGTCGCGACGGGAAGCGTGACAATGCTGCTACTGCTCTGGAGGAAAGCGCACGTGCATGCCCCCATTCGAGACAAGGACTGACTCCCCTGGGGAGAGTCCAGAAGTACCCCAAGAACCATGTCAGCACTGGAGAGGAATCCTCAGTTTCCGTGCCCAACTCCACACGGGGTCTTAGGCCCCGGCATCGACGGGAAAGGAATCCCAAGAGGTCCCCGAGAAGCTCCAATGGGGTCTGGCCAGGCCTGAGGCCACCAGAGCGGGTCCCTTAGGTCTCCGTCGTAACACTAGAGCACCTGCCGCAACTCGGGAAAATCCAGGAGGATCTCCCCTCCAGGCTAGATGAGGCCCATGTGCGCTGCGGCTTCTCGAGGCTAATCACACCTAACCTCTGGAACTTCCAAAAGGTCCTTCACATCCTTGCTGCAACTCAAGAAGTTACCCGACATACCCCTCTCCACTATAGAGGAAGCACGAGGGTCCCGCCCACATCCAGTGGAGCGCCATTTCCGCCTCGTAGCTCCATATGAGGGATCCTTTCGCTGCTTGGTCGGGAAAGAATTCTGGGCTTCCCTGTCGCATCTCAAGAGAAGGCTCTCTCAACAGGAAAGGCGAGAGGAACTCCAGGATAGTGCCACCATTCCCAGAGTCCCGCAGATATTTCAGTCCATTCCAGAGGAAACTGTTTTCCCTGCACTGCCTCGACTTTCACTCCACGGATCGACTCACACCACGGTGGCACGTGGGACAGCCCTGTTGGAAAGCCTCATGGGAAAGCCTCGTGCGAAATCCTCGAGGGAAAGCCACAGATCCCATTGTCGACGTGACGAAAAGGGTGACACTTCTGCTACAGCTCGGGAGGAAAGCGCACGTGATGCCCCCTCTCGAGACCAGGACTAACTCCCCTGGGGAGACTCCAAAAGTACCCCAAGATCCATGTCAGCACTGGAGAGGAATCCTCAGTTTCTGGGCCCGATTCCAAACAAGGTCTTAGTCCCGGGCATCGAAAAGAGAGGAATCCCGAGAGGCCCCGGAGAAACTCGAATGGGGTCTGGCCAGGCCTGAGGCCACCAGAGCCAGTCCGTTAGGTCACCATCGTAAGACGAGAGGACCTTCCGCAAGTCGAGAAAATCCAAGAGGTTCTCCCCTCCAGGCTAGACGAGGCCCTTTTCCGCTGAGGCGTCTCGAGGCTAATCACATCTAACCTCTGGAACTTCCAAAGGGTCCTTCACACCCTTGCTGCAACTCAAGAAGTTCCCGGACATACCCGTCTCCACTCGAGAGGAAGCACGATGGTCCCACCCACATCCAGAGGAGCCCCGTTTCCGCCTCCTAGCTCGAGATGTGGGGATCCTTTCCCTGCTTGGTCGGAAAAGAATACCCAGTCTTCCTGTCGCATGTCAAGAGGAGGCGCTCCTCACAGAAAAGGCGAGAGGAACTCAACGGTCGTGCCACAATTCCCAGAGTCCCCCAGATGTCTCATTCCATTCCAGAGGAACCTGTTTTCCCTGCACTGCCTCGACTTTCATGCCCAGGATCCACTCCCACCACGGTGGCAGTTGGGATAGCACTGTGGAAAATCCTCCTGGGAAAGCCTCATGGGAAAGCCTCGAGGGAAAGCCACAGATCCCTTGATTCACGCGACGGGAGGCGTGACACTGCTGCTACCCCTCTGGAGGAAAGCGGACGTGCATGCTCCCATTCGAGACGAGAACTTATCCCCTGGGGAGACTCCAAAAGTACCCCAAGATCCATGTCAGCACTGGAGAGGAATCCTCAGTTTCCGGGCCCGACTCCACTCCAGGTCTAAGGCCCCGGCATCGATGGGAGAGGAATCCCGAGAGGCCCCCGCGCAACTCGCATGGGGACTGGCCAGTCCTGAGGCCACCAGAGCGGGTCCCTCAATTCCCTGTCGTAAGTGGAGTGCACCTGTCACAACTCGAGAAAATCCAGGAGGCTTTGCCCTCCAGGCGAGATGAGGCCCATTTCCGCTAAGGCTTCTCGAGGCTAATCACGCCTAACTTATGGAACTTCAAAAAGGTCCTTCACACCCTTGTTGCAACTCAAGAATTTCCCCGATCTACCCGTCGCGACTCTAGAGGAAGCACGAGGGTCCCGCCCACATCCAGAGGAGCACCGTTTCCGCCTCGCAGCTCGAGATGAGGGATATTGTCACTGCTCTGTCGGGAAAGAATTTTGGGCGTTCCTGTCGCATCTCAAGGGGAGGTGATCTCCACAGGATGGGCGAGAGGAATTCCAGCCTCGTGCCACCATTCCAAGAGTCGCCAGATATCTCAGTCCATTCCAGAGGAACCTGTTTTCCCTGCACTGCCTGGACTTTGATTGCGAGGATCGACTGCCACCACGGTGGCACGTGGTACAGCCCTGTGGGAAAGCCTCGAGGGAAAGCCTGGAGGGAAAGTCACAGATCCCTTCATCCAGGCGATGGGAAGCGTGACACTGCTGCTACAGTTCGGGAGGAAAGCGCACGTGCATGCCCCGTTTGAGACGAGGACTTACTCCCCTGGCGAGACTCCAGAAGTACCCCAAGATCCATGTCAGCATTGGAGAGGAATCCTCAGGTTCCAGGCCCGACTCCAAACAAGGTCTTAGGCACCGACACCGAAGGGAAAGGTTTCCTGAGAGGCAGGCGACCAACTCGCACGGGGACTGGCCTTTCCTGAGGCCACCAGAGCGGGTCCCCGAGGTCCCCATCGTGAGTCGAGAGCACCTGCCGCAACTCGAGAAAATCCAGGAGGTTTTGCCCTCCAGGCGAGATGAGGCCCATTTCCGCTGAGGCTTCTCGAGGCTCATCACATCTAACCACAGGAACTTCCAAAGGGTCCTTCACACCCTTGCTGCAACTCAAGAAGCTCCCCGACCTAACCGTCTCCACTCGAGAGGAAGCACGATGGTCCCGCACACATCCAGGGGAGCCCCGTTTCCCCCTCCTAGCTCGAGATGAGGAATCCTTTCCCTGTTTCATAGGGAAAGAATTCCCGGCATTCCCGTCGCATCTCAAGAGGAGGCGCTCTCCACAGGAAAGGCGAGAGGAAGTCCAGGGTCGTGCCACCATTCCAAGAGTCCCCCATATGTGTCACTCCATTCCAGAGGAACCTGTTTTCCCTGCACTGCCTTGACGTTCAAGCCGAGGATCGACTCCCACCACATGTGCACGTGGGACAGCCCTGTGGGAAAGCCTCGTGGGAAAGCCTCGTGGGAAAGACTCGAGGGAAAACCATAGATCCTTTGATCCACGCGGCGGACTGCGTGACACTGCTGCTACCGCTCTGGAGGAAAGCGCAAGTGCATGCCCGCATTCGAGACGAGGACTGACTCCCCTGGGGAGACTCCAGAAGTACCCCAAGATCCATGTCAGCACTGGAGAGGAATCCTCAGGTTCCGGCCCCGACTCCACACAAGGTCTTAGGCCCCGGCATCGACGGGAGAGTAATCCCGAGAGGCCCCCGAGGAACTCGCATGGGGACTGGCCTTTCCTGAGTCCACCAGAGCGGGTCCCTGAGGGCCCCGTCGTAAGTCGAGAGCACCTGCCGCAACTCGAGAAAATCCAGGAGGTTTTGCCCTCCAGGCGAGATGAGGGCCATTTCCGCTGAGGCTTCTCGAGGCTAATCACATCTAACCACTGGAACTTCAAAAGGGTCCTTCACACCCTTGCTGCAAATCAAGAAGCTCCCCGAGATACCCGTCTCCACTCGAGACGAAGCACGAGGGTCCCGCACACATCCAGGGGAGCCCCGTTTCCGCCTCCTAGCTCGAGATGAGGGATCCTTTCCCTGTTTCGTAGGGAAAGAATTCCCGGCGTTCCCGTCGCATTTCAAGAGGAGGCGCTCTCCACAGGAAAGGCGAGAGGAACTCCAGGGTCGTGCCACCATTCCAAGAGTCCCCCAGATGTGTCAGTCCATTCCAGAGGAACATGTTTTCCCTCCACTGCCTTGACGTTCAAGCCGAGGATCGACTCCCACCACGTGTGCACGTGGGACAGCCCTGTGGGAAAGCCTCGTGGGAAAGCCTCGTGGGAAAGACTCGAGGGAAAACCATAGATCCTTTGATCCACGCGGCGGACTGCGTGACACTGCTGCTACCGCTCTGGAGGAAACAGCAAGTGCATTCCCCCATTCGAGACGAGGACTGACTCCCCTGGGGAGTCTCCAGAATTACCCCAAGATCCATGTCAGCACTGGAGAGGAATCCTCAGGTTCCGGCCCCGACTCCACACAAGGTCTTAGGCCCCGGCATCGACGGGAGGGAATCCCGTGAGGCCCCCGAGGAACTCGCATGGGGACTGGCCTTTCCTGAGGCCACGAGAGCGGGTCCCCGAGGTCCCCATCGTAAGTCAGATCACCTGCCGCAAGTCAAAAAAATGCAGGAGGTTTTCCCTCCAGGCGAGATGAGGCCCATTTCCGCTCAGGCTTCTCGAGGCTCATCACATCTAACCACTGGAACTTCCAAAGGGTCCTTCAAACCCTTGCTGCAACTCAAGAAGTTCCCCGACATACCCGTCTCCACTCGAGAGGAAGCACGAGGGTCCTGCACACATCCCGGGGAGCCCCTTTTCTGCCTCCTAGCTCGAGAGGAGGGATCCTTTCCCTGTTTCGTAGGGAAAGAATTCCCGGCGTTCCCGTCGCATCTCAAGAGGTCGCGCTCTCCACAGGATAGGCGAGAGGAAGTCCACGGTCGTGCCACCAATCCAAGAGTCCCCGAGATGTGTCAGTCCATTCCAGAGGAACCTGTTTTCCCTGCACTGCCTTGACGTTCAAGCCGAGGATCGACTCCCACCACGTGTGCACGTGGGACATCCCTGTGGGAAAGCCTCGTGGGAAAGCCTCGTGGGAAAGACTCGAGGGAAAACCATAGATCCTTTGATCCACGCGGCGGACTGCGTGACACTGCTGCTACCGCTCTGGAGGAAAGCGCAAGTGCATGCCCGCATTCGAGACGAGGACTGACTCCCCTGGGGAGACTCCAGAAGTACCCCAAGATCCATGTCAGCACTGGAGAGGAATCCTCAGGTTCCGGCCCCGACTCCACACAAGGTCTTAGGCCCCGGCATCGGCGGCAGAGAAATCCCGAGAGGCCCCCGAGGAACTCGCATGGGGACTGGCCTTTCCTGAGGCCACCAGAGCGGGTCCCCGAGGTCCCCATCGTAAGTCAGATCACCTGCCGCAAGTCAAAAAAATGCAGGAGGTTTTCCCTCCAGGCGAGATGAGGCCCATTTCCGCTCAGGCTTCTCGAGGCTCATCACATCTAACCACTGGAACTTCCAAAGGGTCCTTCAAACCCTTGCTGCAACTCAAGAAGTTCCCCGACATACCCGTCTCCACTCGAGAGGAAGCACGAGGGTCCTGCACACATCCAGGGGAGCCCCTTTTCTGCCTCCTAGCTCGAGAGGAGGGATCCTTTCCCTGTTTCGTAGGGAAAGAATTCCCGGCGTTCCCGTCGCATCTCAAGAGGTCGCGCTCTCCACAGGATAGGCGAGAGGAAGTCCACGGTCGTGCCACCAATCCAAGAGTCCCCGAGATGTGTCAGTCCATTCCAGAGGAACCTGTTTTCCCTGCACTGCCTTGACGTTCAAGCCGAGGATCGACTCCCACCACGTGTGCACGTGGGACATCCCTGTGGGAAAGCCTCGTGGGAAAGCCTCGTGGGAAAGACTCGAGGGAAAAACATAGATCCTTTGATCCACGCGGCGGACTGCGTGACACTGCTGCTACCGCTCTGGAGGAAAGCGCAAGTGCATGCCCGCATTCGAGACGAGGACTGACTCCCCTGGGGAGACTCCAGAAGTACCCCAAGATCCATGTCAGCACTGGAGAGGAATCCTCAGGTTCCGGCCCCGACTCCACACAAGGTCTTAGGCCCCGGCATCGGCGGCAGAGAAATCCCGAGAGGCCCCCGAGGAACTCGCATGGGGACTGGCCTTTCCTGAGGCCACCAGAGCGGGTCCCTGATGGCCCCGTCGTAAGTCGAGAGCACCTGCCGCAACTCTAGAAAATCCAGGAGGTTTTGCCCTCCAGGCGAGATGAGGCCCATTTCCGCTGAGGCTTCTCGAGGCTCATCACATCTAACCACTGGAACTTCCAAAGGGTCCTTCACACCCTTGCTGCAACTCAAGAAGTTCCCTGACCTACCCGTCTCCACTCGAGAGGAAGCACGAGGGTCCCGCACACATCCAGGGGAACCCCGTTTCCGCCTCCTAGCTCGAGATGAGGGATCCTTTCCCTGTTTCGTACGGAAAGAATTCCCGGCGTTCCCGTCGCATCTCAAGAGGAGGCGCTCTCCACAAGAAAGGCGAGAGGAAGTCCAGGGTCGTGCCACCATTCCAAGAGTCCCCCAGATGTGTCAGTCCATTCCAGAGGAACCTGTTTTCCCTGCACTGCCTTGACGTTCAAGCCGAGGATCGACTCCCACCACGTGTGCACGTGGGACATCCCTGTGGGAAAGCCTCGTGGGAAAGCCTCGTGGGAAAGACTCGAGGGAAAACCATAGATCCTTTGATCCACGCGGCGGACTGCGTGACACTGCTGCTACCGCTCTGGAGGAAAGCGCAAGTGCATGCCCGCATTCGAGACGAGGACTGACTCCCCTGGGGAGACTCCAGAAGTACCCCAAGATCCATGTCAGCACTGGAGAGGAATCTTCAGGTTCCGGCCCCGACTCCACACAAGGTCTTAGGCCCCGGCATCGATGGGACAGGAATCCCGAGTGGCCCCCGAGGAACTCGCATGGGGACTGGCCTTTCCTGAGCCCACCAGAGCGGGTCCCTGAGGTCCCCGTCGTAAGTCGAGAGCACCTGCCAAAACTCGAGAAAATCCAGGAGATTCTCCCCTCCAGGCGTGATAAGGCCCATTTTTGGCTGGGACTTATCGAGGCTAATCACATCGAGCGTCTGGAACTTCCAAAAGGCATTTCACACCCTTGCTGCAACACAAGAAGTTGCCTTGCATCCCCGTCTCCACTCTAGAGGAAGCACGAGGGTCCTGGCTACATCCAGAGGAGCCCCGTTTCCGCCTCGTAGCTCGAGATGAGGGATGCTTTTGCTGCTTGTCAGGAAAGAATTCTGGGCGTTCCCGTCGCATCTCAAGAGGATGTGCTCTCCACAGGAATGGCGAGAGGAACTCCTGGGTCTTGCCACCATTCCCAGAGTCCACCAGATGTCTCAGTCCATTCCAGAGGAACTTGTTTTCCATGAACTGCCTCGACTTTCACGCCGGGATCGACTCCCACCACGGTGGCAGGTGGAACAGCCCTGTGGGAAAGCCTCGTGGGAAAGGCACGTGGGAAATCCTCTTGGGAAAGCCTCGAGGGAAAGCCACAGATCCCTTGATCCATGCGACGGGACGCGTGACACTGCTGCTACCGCCCTGGAGGAAAGCGCACGTGTATGCCTCGATTCGAGACGAGGACTTACTCCCCTGGTGGAGACTCCAGAAGTAGCCCAAGATCCATGTCAGCACTGGAGAGGAATCCTCAGGTTCCGGCCACGCCTCCACACAAGGTCTTAGGCCCCAGCATCCAAGGGAGAGGAATCCCGAGAGGCCCGCGAGCAACTAGCATGGCGACTGGCCTTTCCTGAGGCCACAGAAGCAGGTTCCTAAGGTCCCCGTCATAAGTCGAGAGCACCTGCCGCAACTCGAGAAAATCCAGGATGCTTTGCCCTCCAGGCGTTATGAGGCCCATTTCCGCTGTGGCTTCTCAAGGCTATTCACATCTAAGCTCTGGAACTTCCAAAAGGTCTTTCACACCCTTGCTGCAACTCAAGAAGTACCCCGACATCCCCGTCTCCACTCAGGAGGAAGCACGAATGTCCCACCCACATCCAGAGGGGCCCCGTTTCCGTCTCGTAGCTCGAGATGAGGGATCGTTTCCCTGCTTGGTCGGAAAAGAATTCCCAGCCGTCCCGTCACATTTCAAGAGGAGGCACTCTCCACAGGAAAGGCGAGAGGATCTCCAGCGTCGTGCCACCATTCCAAGAGTCCCCCATATGTTTCAGTCCATTCCAGAGGAACCTGGTTTTCCTGCACTGCCTCGACATTCACGCCAAGGATTGACTCCCACCACGGTGGCACGTGGGACAGCCCAGTGGGAAAGCCTCGTGGGAAAGCCTTGAGGGAAAGCCACAGATCCCTTGATCTAAGCTACGGGAAGCGTGACATTGTTGCTACCGCTTTGGGGAAAGCGCACGTGCATGCCCCCATAGGAGACGAGGACTTGCTCCCCTGGGGAGACTTCAGACGTACCCCAAGATCCATGTTAGCACTGGAGAGGAATCCTCAGGTTCCGGCCCCGAATACACACAAGGCCTTAGGCCCCGTCATCGAAGGTAGATGAATCCCGAGAAGCCCCCCAGCAACTCGCCTGGGGTCTGTCCTTTCCTGAGGCCACCAGAGCGGGTCCTTGAGGTCGCCGTCATAAGTCAAGAGCACCTGCCGAAACTCGAGAAAATCCAGGAGGTTTTGCCCTCCAGGCGAGATGAGGCCCATTTGCGCTGAGGCTTCTCGAAGCTAATCACACCTAACCTCTGGAACTTCCAAAAGGTCCTTCACACCCTTGGTGCAACACAAGAAGTTGCCTTGCATCCCCGTCTCTACTCTAGAGGAAGCACGAGGGTCCTGGCTACATCCAGAGGAGCCCCGTTTCCCCCTCGTAGCTCGAGATGAGGGATCCTTTCGCTGCTTTTTCGGGAAAGAATTCTGGGCATTCCCATCCCATCTCATGAGGAGGCACTCTCCACAGGAAAGGCGAGAGGAACTCCAGTGTCGGGCCACCATACCAAGGGCCCCCAATGTCTCAGTCCATTCCAGAGGAACCTGTTTTCCCTACACTGCCTCAACTTTCATGCTGAGGATCGCCTCCCACCATGGTGGCACGTGGGACAGCCCTGTGGGTGAGCCGCTTGGGAAAATCTCGAGGGAAAGCAACAGATCCCTTGATCCACTCGACAGGAAGCGTGACACTGCTGCTACCTCTCTGGAGGAAAGCGCACGTGCATGCCCGCATTCGAGACGAGGACTTACTCCCCTGGGGAGACTCCAGAATTACCCCAAGATCCATGTCAGCACTGGAGAGGAATCCTCAGGTTCTGGCCCCGACTCCACACAAGGTCTAAGGCCCCGGCATCGAAGGGAGAGGAATCCCGAGAGGCCCCCGTGCAACTCGCATGGGGACTGGCCTTTCCTGAGCCCACCAGAGCGGGTCCCTGAGTTCCCCGTCGTAAGTCCAGAGCACGTGCCAAAACTCGAGAAAATCAAGGAGGTTTTGCCCTCCAGGCGAGATGAGGCCCATTTCCGCTGAGGCTTCTCGAGGCTAATCACATCTAACCACTGGAACTTCCAAAGGGTCCTTCACACCCTTGCTGCAACTCAAGAAGTTCCCCGACATACCTGTCTCCACTCGAGAGGAAGCACGAGGGTCCCGCACACATCCAGGGGAGCCCCGTTTCCGCCTCCTACCTCGAGATGCTAGATCCTTTCCCTGTTTCGTATGGAAAGAATTCTCGGCATTCCCGTCGCATCTCAAGAGGAGGCGCTCTCCACAGGAAAGGCGAGAGGAACTCCAGGGTCGTGCCACCATTCCAAGAGTCCCCCAGATGTGTCAGTCCATTCCAGAGGAACCTGTTTTCCCTGCACTGCCTTGACGTTCAAGCGGAGGATCGACTCCAACCACGTGTGCACGTGGGACAGCCCTGTTGGAAAGCCTCGTGTGAAAGCCTCGTGGGAAAGACTCGAGGGAAAACCATAGATCATTTGATCCACGCGGCGGAATGCGTGACACTGCTGCTACCGCTCTGGAGGAAAGCGCAAGTGCATGCCCGCATTCGAGACGAGGACTGACTCCCCTGGGGAGACTCCAGAAGTACCCCAAGATCCATGTCAGCAATGGAGAGGAATCCTCAGGTTCCGGCCCCGACTCCACACAAGGTCTTAGGCCCCGGCATCGACGGCAGAGGAATCCCGAGAGGCCCCCGAGGAACTCGCATGGGGACTGGCCTTTCCTGAGCCCACCAGAGCGGGTCCCTGAGTTCCCCGTCGTAAGTCAAGAGCACATGCCAAAACTCGAGAAAATCCAGGAGGTTTTGCCCTCCAGGCGAGATGAGGCACATTTCCGCTGAGGCTTCTCGAGGCTAATCACATCTAACCACTGCACCTTCCAAAGAGTCCTTCACACCCTTGCTGCAACTCAAGAAGTTCCCCGACATACCCGTCTCCACTCGAGAGGAAGCACAAGGGTCCCGCACACATCCAGGGGAGCCCCGTTTCCGCCTCCTAGCTCGAGATGAGGGATCCTTTCCCTGTTTCCTAGGGAAAGAATTCCCGGCGTTCCTGTCGCATCTCAAGAGGAGGCGCTTTCCACAGGAAGGGCGAGAGGAACTCCAGGGTCGTGCCACCATTCCAAGAGTCCTCCATATGTGTCAGTCCATTCCAGAGGAACGTATTTTCCCTGCACTGCCTCGACGTTCATGCCGAGGTTCGCCACCCACCACGGTGGCACGAGGGACAGCCCTGTGTGAAAGCCTCGTGGGAAAGCCTCGAGGGAAAGGCATAGATCCCTTGATCCACGCGGCGGACTGCGTGACACTGCTGCTACCACTCTGGAGGAAAGCGCAAGTGCATGCCCGCATTCGAGACGAGGACTGACTCCCCTGGGGAGACTCCAGAAGTACCCCAAGATCCATGTCAGCACTGGAGAGGTATCCTCAGGTTCCGGCCCCGAATCCACACAAGGTCTTATGCCCCGGCATCGACGGGAGAGGAATCCCGAGAGGCCCCCGAGGAACTTGCATGGGGACTGGCATTTCCTGAGGCCACAGAGCGGGTCCCTGAGGTCCCCGTCATAGTTCGAGAGCACCTGCTGCAACTCGAGAAAATCCAGGAGGTTTTGCCTTCCAGGCGAGATGAGGCCCATTTCCGCTGAGGCTTCTCGAGGCTAATCACATCTAACCACTGGAACTTCCAAAGGGTTCTTCACACCCTTGCTGCAATTCAAGAAGTTCCCCGACATACCCGTCTCCACTCGAGAGGAAGCACGAGGGTCCCGCACACCTCCAGGGGAGAACCGTTTCCGCCTCCTAGCTCGAGATGAGGGATCCTTTCCCTGTTTCCTAGGGAAAGAATTCCCGGCGTTCCCGTCGCATCTCAAGAGGAGGCGCTCTCCACAGGAAAGGCGATAGGAACTCCAGGGTCGTGCCACCATTCCCAGAGTCCCCCAGATGTCCCAGTCCATTCCAGAGGAACCTGTTTTCCCTCCACTGCCTCGACTTTCACGCCTCGGATCGACTCACACCACGGTGGCACATGGGACAGCCCTGTGGGAAAGCCTCATGGGAAAGCCTTGTGGGAAAACCTCGAGGGAAAGCCACAGATCCCATGAACGACGCGACGGGAAGCATGACAATGCTGCTACTGCTCTGGAGGAAAGCGCACGTGCATGCCCCCATTCGAGACAAGGACTGACTCCCCTGGGGAGAGTCCAGAAGTACCCCAAGGACCATGTGAGCACTGGAGAGGAATCCTCAGTTTCCGTGCCCAACTCCACACGGGGTCTTAGACCCCGGCATCGACGGGAAAGGAATCCCAAGAGGTCCCCGAGAAGCTCCAATGGGGTCTGGCCAGGCCTGAGGCCACCAGAGCGGGTCCCTTAGGTCTCCGTCGTAACACTAGAGCACCTGCCGCAACTCGGGAAAATCCAGGAGGATCTCCCCTCCAGGCTAGATGAGGCCCATGTGCGCTGCGGCTTCTCGAGGCTAATCACACCTAACCTCTGGAACTTCCAAAAGGTCCTTCACATCCTTGCTGCAACTCAAGAAGTTACCCGACATACCCCTCTCCACTATAGAGGAAGCACGAGGGTCCCGCCCACATCCAGTGGAACGCCATTTCCGCCTCGTAGCTCCATATGAGGGATCCTTTCGCTGCTTGGTCGGGAAAGAATTCTGGGCTTCCCTGTCGCATCTCAAGAGAAGGCTCTCTCCACAGGAAAGGCGAGAGGAACTCCAGGATAGTGCCACCATTCCCAGAGTCCCCCAGATATTTCATTCCATTACAGAGGAAACTGTTTTCCCTGCACTGCCTGGACTTTCACTCCACGGATCGACTCACACCACGGTGGCACGTGGGACAGCCCTGTTGGAAAGCCTCATGGGAAAGCCTCGTGCGAAATCCTCGAGGGAAAGCCAAAGATCCCATTATCGACGTGACGAAAAGCGTGACACTTCTGCTACAGCTCGGGAGGAAAGCGCACGTAATGCCCCCTATTGAGACCAGGACTAACTCCCCTGGGGAGACTCCAAAAGTACCCCAAGATCCATGTCAGCACTGGAGAGGAATCCTCAGTTTCCGGGCCCGATTCCACACAACGTCTTAGTCCCGGGCATCAAAAAGAGAGGAATCCCCAGAGGCCCCGGAGAAACTCGAATGGGGTCTGGCCAGGCCTGAGGCCACCAGAGCCAGTCCGTTAGGTCACCATCGTAAGACGAGAGCACCTTCCCAAAGTCGAGAAAATCCAAGAGGTTCTCCCCTCCAGGCTAGACGAGGCCCTTTTCCGCTGAGGCGTCTCGAGGCTAATCACATCTAACCTCTGGAACTTCCAAAGGGTACTTCACACCCTTGCTGCAACTCAAGAAGTTCCCTGACATACCCGTCTCCACTCGAGAGGAAGCACGATGGTCCCACCCACATCCAGAGGAGCCCCGTTTCCGCCTCCTAGCTCGAGATGAGGGGATCCTTTCCCTGCTTGGTCGGAAAAGAATACCCAGTCTTCCTGTCGCATGTCAAGAGGAGGCGCTCCTCACAGAAAAGGCGAGAGGAACTCAACGGTCGTGCCACAATTCCCAGAGTCCCCCAGATGTCTCATTCCATTCCAGAGGAACCTGTTTTCCCTGCACTGCCACGACTGTCACGCCCAGGATCCACTCCCACCACGGTGGCAGTTGGGATAGCACTGTGGAAAATCCTCCTGGGAAAGCCTCATGGGAAAGCCTCGAGGGAAAGCCACAGATCCCTTGATTCACGCGACGGGAAGCGTGACACTGCTGCTACCCCTCTGGAGGAAAGCGGACGTGCATGCTCCCATTCGAGACGAGAACTTATCCCCTGGGGAGACTCCAAAAGTACCCCAAGATCCATGTCAGCACTGGAGAGGAATCCTCAGGTTCCGGCCCCGACTCCACACCAGGTCTAAGGCCCCGGCATCGACGGGAGAGGAATCCCGAGAGGCCCCCGCGCAACTCGCATGGGGACTGGCCAGTCCTGAGGCCACCAGAGCGGGTCCCTCAATTCCCTGTCGTAAGTGGAGTGCACCTGTCACAACTCGAGAAAATCCAGGAGGCTTTGCCCTCCAGGCGAGATGAGGCCCATTTCGGCTAAGGCTTCTCGAGGCTAATCACGCCTAACTTATGGAACTTCAAAAAGGTCCTTCACACCCTTGTTGCAACTCAAGAATTTCCCTGACATACCCGTGTCCACTCTAGAGGAAGCACGAGGGTCCCGCCCACATCCAGAGGAGCACCGTTTCCGCTTCGCAGCTCGAGATGAGGGATATTGTCACTGCTCTGTCGGGAAAGAATTTTGGGCGTTCCTGTCGCATCTCAAGGGGAGGTGCTCTCCACAGGATAGGCGAGAGGAATTCCAGCCTCGTGCCACCATTCCAAGAGTCCCCAGATATCTCAGTCCATTCCAGAGGAACCTGTTTTCCCTGCACTGCCTGGACTTTGATTGCGAGGATCGACTGCCACCACGGTGGCACGTGGGACAGCCCTGTGGGAAAGCCTCGAGGGAAAGCCTGGAGGGAAAGTCACAGATCCCTTCATCCAGGCGATGGGAAGCACGACACTGCTGCTACAGTTCGGGAGGAAAGCGCACGTGCATGCCCCATTTGAGACGAGGAATTATTCCCCTGGCGAGACTCCAGAAGTACCCCAAGATCCATGTCAGCACTGGAGAGGAATCCTCAGGTTCCGGCCCCGACTCCACACAAGGTCTTAGGCCCCGGCATCGACGGGAGAGGAATCCCGAGAGGCCCCCGAGGAACTCGCATGGGGACTGGCCTTTCCTGAGGCCACCAGAGCGGCCCCTGAGGTACCCGTCGTAAGTCCAGAGCACCTGCTGCAACTCGAGAAAATCCAGGAGGTTTTGCCTTCCAGGCGAGATGTGTCCCATTTCCGCTGAGGCCTCTCGAGGCTAATCACATCTAACCACTGGAACTTCCAAAGGGTTCTTCACACCCTTGTTGCAACTCAAGAAGTTCCCCGACATACCCGTCTCCACTCGAGAGGAAGCACGAGGGTCCCGCACACATCCAGGGGAGAACCGTTTCCGCCTCCTAGCTCGAGATGAGGGATCCTTTCCCTGTTTCCTAGGGAAAGAATTCCCGGCGTTCCCGTCGCATCTTAAGAGGAGGCGCTCTCCACAGGAAAGGCGAGAGGAACTCCAGGGTCGTGCCACCATTCCCAGAGTCCCCCAGATGTCCCAGTCCATTCCAGAGGAACCTGTTTTCCCTCCACTGCCTCGACTTTCACGCCTCAGATCGACTCACAACACGGTGGCACATGGGACAGCCCTGTGGGAAAGCCTCATGGGAAAGCCTTGTGGGAAAACCTCGAGGGAAAGCCACAGATCCCATGAACGACGCGACGGGAAGCGTGACAATGCTGCTTCTGCTCTGGAGGAAAGCGCACGTGCATGCCCCCATTCGAGACAAGGACTGACTCCCCTGGCGAGAATCCAGAAGTACCCCAAGAACCATGTCAGCACTGGAGAGGAATCCTCAGTTTCCGTGCCCAACTCCACACGGGGTCTTAGGCCCCGGCATCGACGGGAGAGGAATCCCAAGAGGTCCCGGAGAAGCTCGAATGCGGTCTGGCCAGGCCTGAGGCCACCAGAGCGGGTCCCTTAGGTCTCCGTCGTAACACTAGAGCACCTGCCGCAACTCGGGAAAATCCAGGAGGATCTCCCCTCCAGGCTAGATGAGGCCCATGTGCGCTGCGGCTTCTCGAGGCTAATCACACCTAACCTCTGGAACTTCCAAAAGGTCCTTCACATCCTTGCTGCAACTCAAGAAGTTACCCGACATACCCCTCTCCACTCTAGAGGAAGCACGAGGGTCCCGCCCATATCCAGTGGAGCGCCATTTCCGCCTCGTAGCTCCATATGAGGGATCCTTTAGCTGCTTGGTCGGGAAAGAATTCTGGGCTTTCCTGTCGCATCTCAAGAGAAGGCTCTCTCCACAGGAAAGGCGAGAGGAACTCCAGGATAGTGCCACCATTCCCAGAGTCCCCCAGATATTTCAGTCCATTCCAGAGGAAACTGTTTTCCCTGCACTGCCTCGACTTTCACTCCACGGATCGACTCACACCACGGTGGCACGTGGGACAGCCCTGTTGGAAAGCCTCATGGGAAAGCCTCGTGCGAAATCCTCGAGGGAAAGCCACAGATCCCATTATCGACGTGACGAAAAGCGTGACACTTCTGCTACAGCTCGGGAGGAAAGCGCACGTGATGCCCCCTCTCGAGACCAGGACTAACTCCCCTGGGGAGACTCCAAAAGTACCCCAAGATCCATGTCAGCACTGGAGAGGAATCCTCAGTTTCCGGGCCCGATTCCACACAAGGTCTTCGTCCCGGGCATCGAAAAGAGAGGAATCACGAGAGGCCCCAGAGAAACTCGAATGGGGTCTGGCCAGGCCTGAGGCCACCAGAGCCAGTCCGTTAGGTCACCATCGTAAGACGAGAGCACCTTCCGCAAGTCGAGAAAATCCAAGAGGTTCTCCCCTCCAGGCTAGACGAGGCCCTTTTCCGCTGAGGCGTCTCGAGGCTAATCACATCTAACCTCTGGAACTTCCAAAGGGTCCTTCACACCCTTGCTGCAACTCAAGAAGTTCCCGGACATACCCGTCTCCACTCGAGAGGAAGCACGATGGTCCCACCCACATCCAGAGGAGCCCCGTTTCCGCCTCCTAGCTCGAGATGAGGGGATCCTTTCCCTGCTTGGTCGGAAAAGAATACCCAGTCTTCCTGTCGCATGTCAAGAGGAGGCGCTCCTCACAGAAAAGGCGAGAGGAACTCAACGGTCGTGCCACAATTCCCAGAGTCCCCCAGATGTCTCATTCCATTCCAGAGGAACCTGTTTTCCCTGCACTGCCTCGACTTTCACGCCCAGGATCCACTCCCACCACGGTGGCAGTTGGGATAGCACTGTGGAAAATCCTCCTGGAAAGCCTCATGGGAAAGCCTCGAGGGAAAGCCACAGATCCCTTGATTCACGCGACGGGAAGCGTGACACTGCTGCTACCCCTCTGGAGGAAAGCGGACGTGCATGCTCCCATTCGAGACGAGAACTCATCCCCTGGGGAGACTCCAAAAGTACCCCAAGATCCATGTCAGCACTGGAGAGGAATCCTCAGGTTCCGGGCCCGACTCCACACCAGGTCTAAGGCCCCGGCATCGACGGGAGAGGAATCCCGAGAGGCCCCCGCGCAACTCGCATGGGGACTGGCCAGTCCTGAGGCCACCAGAGCGGGTCCCTCAATTCCCTGTCGTAAGTGGAGTGCACCTGTCACAACTCGAGAAAATCCAGGAGGCTTTGCCCTCCAGGCGAGATGAGGCCCATTTCCGCTAAGGCTTCTCGAGGCTAATCACGCCTAACTTATGGAACTTCAAAAAGGTCCTTCACACCCTTGTTGCAACTCAAGAATTTCCCCGACATACCCGTGTCCACTCTAGAGGAAGCACGAGGGTCCCGCCCACATCCAGAGGAGCACCGTTTCCGCTTCGCAGCTCGAGATGAGGGATATTGTCACTGCTCTGTCGGGAAAGAATTTTGGGCGTTCCTGTCGCATCTCAAGGGGAGGTGCTCTCCACAGGATAGGCGAGAGGAATTCCAGCCTCGTGCCACCATTCCAAGAGTCCCCAGATATCTCAGTCCATTCCAGAGGAACCTGTTTTCCCTGCACTGCCTGGACTTTGATTGCGAGGATCGACTGCCACCACGGTGGCACGTGGGACAGCCCTGTGGGAAAGCCTCGAGGGAAAGCCTGGAGGGAAAGTCACAGATCCCTTCATCCAGGTGATGGGAAGCGTGACACTGCTGCTACAGTTCGGGAGGAAAGCGCACGTGCATGCCCCATTTGAGACGAGGACTTACTCCCCTGGCGAGACTCCAGAAGTACCCCAAGATCCATGTCAGCACTGGAGAGGAATCCTCAGGTTCCGGGCCCGACTCCAAACAAGGTCTTAGGCACCGACACCGAAGGGACAGGTTTCCTGAGAGGCCCGCGAGCAACTCGCACGGGGACTGGCCTTTCCTGAGGCCACCAGAGCGGGTCCCTGAGGTCCCCGTCGTAAGTCGAGAGCACCTGCCGCAACTCGAGAAAATCCAGGAGGTTTTGCTCTCCAGGCGAGATGAGGCCCATTTCCGCTGAGGCTTCTCGAGGCTAATCACACCTAACCTCTGGAACTTCCAAAAGGTCCTTCACACCCTTGCTGCAACTCAAGAAGTTCCCTGATATACCCGTCTCCACTCGAAAGGAAGCACGAGAATCCCAGGAAAATCCACAGGAGCGCCGTTTCCGCCTCGTAGCTCGAGATGAGGGATCCTTTCCCCGTTTGGTCAGAAAAGAATTCCCGACGTTTTAGTCGCATCTCAAGAGGAGGCGCTCTCCATAGGAAAGGCAGGAGGAACTCCAGGGTCGTGCCACCATTCCCAGAGTCTGCCAGATGTCTCAGTAAATACCAGAGGAACCTGTTTTCCCTGCACTGACTCGACTTTCATGCCGAGGATCGACTCACACCACGGTGGCACCTGGGACAGCCCTGTGGGAAAGCCTCGTGGGAAAGCCTCGTGGAAAATCCTCGAGGGAAAGCCACAGACCCCATGACTCACTAGATGGGAAGCGTGACACTGCTCCTACAAAACGGGAGGAAAGCGCACGTGCATGCCCCCTCTCGAGACGAGGACTCGCTCCCCTGGGGAGACTCCAAAAGTACCCCAAAATCCATGTCACCACTAGAGAGGAAACCTCAGGTTCTGGCTCCGACTCAACACAAGGTCTTAGGCCCCGGCATCGACGGGAGAGGAATCCTGAGAGGCCCCCGAGGAACTCGCATGGGGACTGGCCTTTCCTGAGGCCACCAGAGCGGGTCCCTGAGGTCCACATCGTAAGTCGAGAGCACCTGCCGCAACTCGAGAAAATCCAGCAGGTTTTGCCCTGCAGGGGAGATGAGGCCCATTTCCGCTGAGGCTTCTCGAGGCTAATCACATCTAACCACTGGAACTTCCAAAGGGTCCTTCACACCCTTGCTGCAACTCAAGAAGTTCCCCGACATACCCGACTCCACTCGAGAGGAAGCACGAGGGTCCCGCACACATCCAGGGGAGCCCCGTTTCCGCCTCCTAGCTCGAGATGAGGGATCCTTTCCCTGTTTCGTAGGGAAAGAATTCCCGGCGTTCCCGTTGCCTCTCAAGAGGAGGCGCTCTCCACAGGAAAGGCGAGAGGAACTCCAGGGTCGTGCCACCATTCCAAGAGTCCCCCAGATGTGTCAGTCCATTCCAGAGGAACCTGTTTTCCCTGCACTGCCTTGACGTTCAAGCCGAGGATCGACTCCCACCACGTGTGCACGTGGGACAGCCCTGTGGGAAAGACTCGTGGGAAAGCTTCGTGGGAAAGACTCCAGGGAAAAATATAGATCCTTTGATCCACGCGGTGGACTGCGTGACAAGGCTGCTACCGCTCTGGAGGAAAGCGCAAGTGCATGCCCGCATTCGAGACGAGGTCTGACTCCCCTGGGGAGACTCCAGAAGTACCCCAAGATCCATGTCAGCACTGGAGAGGAATCCTCAGGTTCCGGCCCCGACTCCACACAAGGTCTTAGGCCCCGGCATCGACGGGAGAGGAATCCCGAGAGGCCCCCGAGGAACTCGCATGGGGACTGGCCTTTCCTGAGGCCACCAGAGCGTGTCCCTGAGGGCCCCGTCGTAAGTCCAGAGCACCTGCTGCAACTCGAGAAAATCCAGGAGGTTTTGCTCTCCAGGCGAGATGAGGCCCATTCCCGCTGAGGCCTCTCGAGGCTAATCACATCTAACCACTGGAACTTCCAAAGGGTTCTTCACACCCTTGTTGCAACTCAAGAAGTTCCCCGACATACCCGTCTCCACTCGAGAGGAAGCACGAGGGTCCCGCACAATCCAGGGGAGAACCGTTTCCGCCTCCTAGCTCGAGATGAGGGATCCTTTCCCTGTTTCGTAGGGAAAGAATTCCCGGCGTTCCCGTCGCATCTTAAGAGGAGGCGCTCTCCACAGGAAAGGCGAGAGGAACTCCAGGGTCGTGCCACCATTCCCAGAGTCCCCCAGATGTCCCAGTCCATTCCAGAGGAACCTGTTTTCCCTCCACTGCCTCGACTTTCACGCCTCAGATCGACTCACACCACGGTGGCACATGGGACAGCCCTGTGGGAAAGCCTCATGGGAAAGCCTTGTGGGAAAACCTCGAGGGAAAGCCACAGATCCCATGAACAACGCGACGGGAAGCGTGACAATGCTGCTACTGCTCTGGAGGAAAGCGCACGTGCATGCCCCCATTCGAGACAAGGACTGACTCCCCTGGCGAGAATCCAGAAGTACCCCAAGAACCATGTCAGCACTGGAGAGGAATCCTCAGTTTCCGAGCCCAACTCCACACGGGGTCTTAGGCCCCTGCATCGATGGGAGAGGAATCCCAAGAGGTCCCCGAGAAGCTCGAATGGGGTCTGGCCAGGCCTGAGGCCACCAGAGCGGGTCCCTTAGGTCTCCGTCGTAACACTAGAGCACCTGCCGCAACTCGGGAAAATCCAGGAGGATCTCCCCTCCAGGCTAGATGAGGCCCATGTGCGCTGCGGCTTCTCGAGGCTAATCACACCTAACCTCTGGAACTTCCAAAAGGTCCTTCACATCCTTGCTGCAACTCAAGAAGTTACCCGACATACCCCTCTCCACTCTAGAGGTAGCACGAGGGTCCCGCCCATATCCAGTGGAGCGCCATTTCCGCCTCGTAGCTCCATATGAGGGATCCTTTCGCTGCTTGGTCGGGAAAGAATTCTGGGCTTTCCTGTCGCATCTCAAGAGAAGGCTCTCTCCACAGGAAAGGCGAGAGGAACTCCAGGATAGTGCCACCATTCCCAGAGTCCCCCAGATATTTCAGTCCATTCCAGAGGAAACTGTTTTCCCTGCACTCCCTCGACTTTCACTCCACGGATCGACTCACACCACGGTGGCACGTGGGACAGCCCTGTTGGAAAGCCTCATGGGAAAGCCTCGTGCGAAATCCTCGAGGGAAAGCCACAGATCCCTTGATCCAGGCAATGGGAAGCGTGACACTGCTGCTACAGTTCTGGAGGAAAGCCGACGTGCATGCCGCCATTTGAGACGAGGACTTACTCCCCTGGGGAGACTCCAGAAGTACCCCAAGATCCATGTCAGCACTGGAGAGGAATCCTCAGGTTCCGGCCTCGACTCCACACAAGGTCTTAGGCCCCGGCATCGACGGGAGAGGAATCCCGAGAGGTCCCCGAGCAACTCGCATGGGGACTGGCCTTTCCTGAGGCCACCAGAGCGGGTCCCTGAGGTCCCCGTCGTAAGTCGAGAGCACCTGCCGCACTCGAGAAAATCCAGGAGGTTTTGCTCTCCAGGCGAGATGAGGCCCATTTCCGCTGTGGCTTCTCGAGGCTAATCACACCTAACCTCTGGAACTTCCAAAAGGTCCTTCACACCCTTGCTGCAACTCAAGAAGTTCCCTGATATACCCGTCTCCACTCGAAAGGAAGCACGAGAATCCCAGGAAAATCCACAGGAGCGCCGTTTCCGCCTCGTAGCTCGAGATGAGGGATCCTTTCCCCGTTTGGTCAGAAAAGAATTCCCGGCGTTCTAGTCGCATCTCAAGAGGAGGCGCTCTCCATAGGAAAGGCGAGAGGAACTCCAGGGTCGTGCCACCATTCCCAGAGTCTGCCAGATGTCTCAGTAAATACCAGAGGAACCTGTTTTCCCTGCACTGACTCGACTTTCATGCCGAGGATCGACTCACACCACGGTGGCACCTGGGACAGCCCTGTGGGAAAGCCTCGTGGGAAAGCCTCGTGGAAAATCCTCGAGGGAAAGCCACAGACCCCATGACTCACTAGATGGGAAGCGTGACACTGCTGCTACAAAACGGGAGGAAAGCGCACGTGCATGCCCCCTCTCGAGACGAGGACTCGCTCCCCTGGGGAGACTCCAAAAGTACCCCAAAATCCATGTCACCACTAGAGAGGAAACCTCAGGTTCTGGCTCCGACTCAACACAAGGTCTTAGGCCCCGGCATCGACGGGAGAGGAATCCCGAGAGGCCCCCGAGGAACTCGCATGGGGACTGGCCTTTCCTGAGGCCACCAGAGCGGGTCCCTGAGGTCCACATCGTAAGTCGAGAGCACCTGCCGCAACTCGAGAAAATCCAGCAGGTTTTGCCCTGCAGGGGAGATGAGGCCCATTTCCGCTGAGGCTTCTCGAGGCTAATCACATCTAACCACTGGAACTTCCAAAGGGTCCTTCACACCCTTGCTGCAACTCAAGAAGTTCCCCGACATACCCGACTCCACTCGAGAGGAAGCACGAGGGTCCCGCACACATCCAGGGGAGCCCCGTTTCCGCCTCCTAGCTCGAGATGAGGGATCGTTTCCCTGTTTCGTAGGGAAAGAATTCCCGGCGTTCCCGTTGCCTCTCAAGAGGAGGCGTTCTCCATAGGAAAGGCGAGAGGAACTCCAGGGTCGTGCCACCATTCCAAGAGTCCCCCAGATGTGTCAGTCCATTCCAGAGGAACCTGTTTTCCCTGCACTGCCTTGACGTTCAAGCCGAGGATCGACTCCCACCACGTGTGCACGTGGGACAGCCCTGTGGGAAAGACTCGTGGGAAAGCTTCGTGGGAAAGACTCCAGGGAAAAATATAGATCCTTTGATCCACGCGGTGGACTGCGTGACACTGCTGCTACCGCTCTGGAGGAAAGCGCAAGTGCATGCCCGCATTCGAGACGAGGACTGACGCCCCTGGGGAGACTCCAGAAGCACCCCAAGATCCATGTCAGCACTGGAGAGGAATCCTCAGGTTCCGGCCCCGACTCCACACAAGGTCTTAGGCCCCGGTATCGGCGGGAGAGGAATCCCGAGAGGCCCCCGAGGAACTCGCATGGGGACTGGCCTTTCCTGAGGCCACAGAGCGGGTCCCTGAGGTCCCCGTCATAAGTCGAGAGCATCTGCTGCAACTCGAGAAAATTCAGGAGGTTTTGCCTTCCAGGCGAGATGAGGCCCATTTCCGCTGAGGCTTCTCGAGGCTAATCACATCTAACCACTGGAACTTCCAAAGGGTCCTTCACACCCTTGCTGCAACTCAAGAAGCTCCCGACATACCTGTCTCCACTCGAGAGGAAGCCCGAGGTCCCGCACACATCCAGGGGAGAACCGTTTCCGCCTCCTAGCTCGAGATGAGGGATCCTTTCCCTGTTTCCTAGGGAAAGAATTCCCGGCGTTCCCGTCGCATCTCAAGAGGAGGCGCTCTCCACAGGAAAGTCGAGAGGAACTCCAGGGTCGTGCCACCATTCCAAGAGTCCCCCAGATGTGTCAGTCCATTCCAGAGGAACCTGTTTTCCCTGCACTGCCTTGACGTTCAAGCCCAGGATCGACTCCCACCACGTGTGCACGTGGGACAGCCCTGTGGGAAAGCCTCGTGGGAAAGCCTCGTGGGAAAGACTCGAGGGAAAACCATAGATCCTTTGATCCACGCGGCGGACTGCGTGACACTGCTTCTACCGCTCTGGAGGAAAGCGCAAGTGCATGCCCGCATTCGAGACGAGGACTGACTCCCCTGGGGAGACTCCAGAACTACCCCAAGATCTATGTCAGCACTGGAGAGGATTCCTCAGGTTCCGGCCCCGACTTCACACAAGGTCTTAGGCCCTGGCATCGACGGGAGAGGAATCCCGAGAGGCCCCCGAGGAACTCGCATGGGGACTGGCCTTTCCTGAGGCCACCAGAGCGGGCCCCTGAGGTACCCGTCGTAAGTCCAGAGCACCTGCTGCAACTCGAGAAAATCCAGGAGGTTTTGCCTTCCAGGCGAGATGAGGCCCATTCCCGCTGAGGCCTCTCGAGGCTAATCACATCTAACCACTGGAAATTCCAAAGGGTTCTTTACACCCTTGTTGCAACTCAAGAAGTTCCCCGACATACCCGTCTCCACTCGAGAGGAAGCACGAGGGTCCCGCACACATCCAGGGGAGAACCGTTTCCGCCTCCTAGCTCGAGATGAGGGATCCTTTCCCTGTTTCCTAGGGAAAGAATTCCCGGCGTTCCCGTCGCATCTCAAGAGGAGGCGCTCTCCACAGGAAAGGCGAGAGGAACTCCAGGGTCGTGCCACCATTCCCAGAGTCCCCCAGATGTCCCAGTCCATTCCAGAGGAACCTGTTTTCCCTCCACTGCCTCGACTTTCACGCCTCAGATCGACTCACACCACGGTGGCACATGGGACAGCCCTGTGGGAAAGCCTCATGGGAAAGCCTTGTGGGAAAACCTCGAGGGAAAGCCACAGATCCCATGAACGACGCGACGGGAAGCGTGACAATGCTGCTACTGCTCTGGAGGAAAGCGCACGTGCATGCCCCCATTCGAGACAAGGACTGACTCCCCTGGGGAGAGTCCAGAAGTACCCCAAGAACCACGTCAGCACTGGAGAGGAATCCTCAGTTTCCGAGCCCAACTCCACACGGGGTCTTAGGCCCCGGCATCGACGGGAGAGGAATCCCAAGAGGTCCCCGAGAAGCTCGAATGGGGTCTGGCCAGGCCTGAGGCCACCAGAGCGGGTCCCTTAGGTCTCCGTCGTAACACTAGAGCACCTGCCACAACTCGGGAAAATCCAGGAGGATCTCCCCTCCAGGCTAGATGAGGCCCATGTGCGCTGCGGCTTCTCGAGGCTAATCACACCTAACCTCTGGAACTTCCAAAAGGTCCTTCACATCCTTGCTGCAACTCAAGAAGTTACCCGACATACCCCTCTCCACTCTAGAGGAAGCACGAGGGTCCCGCCCATATCCAGTGGAGCGCCATTTCCGCCTCGTAGCTCCATATGAGGGATCCTTTCGCTGCTTGGTCGGGAAAGAATTCTGGGCTTTCCTGTCGCATCTCAAGAGAAGGCACTCACCACAGGAAAGGCGAGAGGAACTCCAGGATAGTGCCACCATTCCCAGAGTCCCCCAGATATTTCAGTCCATTCCAGAGGAAACTGTTTTCCCTGCACTGCCTCGACTTTCACTCCACGGATCGACTCACACCACGGTGGCACGTGGGACAGCCCTGTTGGAAAGCCTCATGGGAAAGCCTCGTGCGAAATCCTCGAGGGAAAGCCACAGATCCCATTATCGACGTGACGAAAAGCGTGACACTTCTGCTACAGCTCGGGAGGAAAGCGCACGTGATGCCCCCTCTCGAGACCAGGACTAACTCCCCTGGGGAGACTCCAAAAGTACCCCAAGATCCATGTCAGCACTGGAGAGGAATCCTCAGTTTCCGGGCCCGATTCCACACAAGGTCTTCGTCCCGGGCATCGAAAAGAGAGGAATCCCGAGAGGCCCCGGAGAAACTCGAATGGGGTCTGGCCAGGCCTGAGGCCACCAGAGCCAGTCCGTTAGGTCACCATCGTAAGACGAGAGCACCTTCCGCAAGTCGAGAAAATCCAAGAGGTTCTCCCCTCCAGGCTAGATGAGGCCCTTTTCCGCTGAGGCGTCTCGAGGCTAATCACATCTAACCTCTGGAACTTCCAAAGGGTCCTTCACACCCTTGCTGCAACTCAAGAAGTTCCCGGACATACCCGTCTCCACTCGAGAGGAAGCACGATGGTCCCACCCACATCCAGAGGAGCCCCGTTTCCGCCTCCTAGCTCGAGATGAGGGGATCCTTTCCCTGCTTGGTCGGAAAAGAATACCCAGTCTTCCTGTTGCATGTCAAGAGGAGGCGCTCCTCACAGAAAAGGCGAGAGGAACTCAACGGTCGTGCCACAATTCCCAGAGTCCCCCAGATGTCTCATTCCATTCCAGAGGAACCTGTTTTCCCTGCACTGCCTCGACTTTCACGCCCAGGATCCACTCCCACCACGGTGGCAGTTGGGATAGCACTGTGGAAAATCCTCCTGGGAAAGCCTCATGGGAAAGCCTCGAGGGAAAGCCACAGATCCCTTGATTCACGCGACGGGAAGCGTGACACTGCTGCTACCCCTCTGGAGGAAAGCGGACGTGCATGCTCCCATTCGAGACGAGAACTTATCCCCTGGGGAGACTCCAAAAGTACCCCAAGATCCATGTCAGCACTGGAGAGGAATCCTCAGGTTCCGGGCCCGACTCCACACCAGGTCTAAGGCCCCGGCATCGACGGGAGAGGAATCCCGAGAGGCCCCCGCGCAACTCGCATGGGGACTGGCCAGTCCTGAGGCCACCAGAGCGGGTCCCTCAATTCCCTGTCGTAAGTGGAGTGCACCTGTCACAACTCGAGAAAATCCAGGAGGCTTTGCCCTCCAGGCGAGATGAGGCCAATTTCCGCTAAGGCTTCTCGAGGCTAATCACGCCTAACTTATGGAACTTCAAAAAGGTCCTTCACACCCTTGTTGCAACTCAAGAATTTCCCCGACATACCCGTGTCCACTCTAGAGGAAGCACGAGGGTCCCGCCCACATCCAGAGGAGCACCGTTTCCGCCTCGCAGCTCGAGATGAGGGATATTGTCACTGCTCTGTCGGGAAAGAATTTTGGGCGTTCCTGTCGCATCTCAAGGGGAGGTGCTCTCCACAGGATAGGCGAGAGGAATTCCAGCCTCGTGCCACCATTCCAAGAGTCCCCAGATATCTCAGTCCATTCCAGAGGAACCTGTTTTCCCTGCACTGCCTGGACTTTGATTGCGAGGATCGACTGCCACCACGGTGGCACGTGGGACAGCCCTGTGGCAAAGCCTCGAGGGAAAGCCTGGAGGGAAAGTCACAGATCCCTTCATCCAGGCGATGGGAAGCGTGACACTGCTGCTACAGTTCGGGAGGAAAGCGCACGTGCATGCCCCATTTGAGACGAGGACTTACTCCCCTGGCGAGACTCCAGAACTACCCCAAGATCCATGTCAGCACTGGAGAGGAATCCTCAGGTTCCGGGCCCGACTCCAAACAAGGTCTTAGGCACCGACACCGAAGGGACAGGTTTCCTGAGAGGCCCGCGAGCAACTCGCACGGGGACTGGCTTTTCCTGAGGCCACCAGAGAGGGTCCCTGAGGTCCCTGTCCTAAGTCGAGAGCACCTGCCGCAACTCGAGAAAATCCAGGAGATTCTCCCCTCCAGGCGTGATGAGGCCCATTTCGGCTGAAACTTCTCGAGGCTAATCACATCTAGCGTCTGGAACTTCCAAAAGGCACTTCACACCCTTGCTGCAACTCACGAAGTTCCCCGACATACCCGTCTCCTCGCGAGAGGAAGCACGAGGGTCCCGACCACATCCAGAGGAGCCCCGTTTCCGCCTCCTAGCTCGAGATGAGGGATCCTTTCCCTGTTTCCTAGGGAAAGAATTCCCGGCGTTCCCGTCGCATCTCAAGAGGAGGCGCTCTCCACAGGAAAGGCGAGAGGAACTCCAGGGTCGTGCCACCATTCCAAGAGTCCCCCAGATGTGTCAGTCCATTCCAGAGGAACCTGTTTTCCCTGCACTGCCTTGACGTTCAAGCCGAGGATCGACTCCCACCACGTGTGCACGTGGGACAGCCCTGTGGGAAAGCCTCGTGGGAAAGCCTCGTGGGAAAGACTCGAGGGAAAACCATAGATCATTTGATCCACGCGGCAGAATGTGTGACACTGCTGCTACCGCTCTGGAGGAAAGCGCAAGTGCATGCCCGCATTCGAGACGAGGACTGACTCCCCTGGGGAGACTCCAGAAGTCCCCCAAGAATCATGTCAGCACTGGAGAGGAATCCTCAGGTTCCGGACCCGACTCCACACAAGGTCTTAGGCCCCGGCATGGACGGGAGAGGAATCCCGAGAGGCCCCCGAGGAACTCGCATGGGGACTGGCCTTTCCTGAGCACACCAGAGCGGGTCCCTGAGTTCCCCGTCGTAAGTCCAGAGCACGTGCCAAAACTCGAGAAAATCCAGGAGGTTTTGCCCTCCAGGAGAGATGAGGCCCATTTCCGCTGAGGCTTCTCGCGGCTCATCACATCTAACCACTGCAACTTCCAAAGGGTCCTTCACACCCTTGCTGCAACTCAAGAAGTTCCCCGACATACCCGTCTCCACTCGAGAGGAAGCACGAGGGTCCCGCACACATCCAGGGGAGCCCCGTTTCCGCCTCATAGCTCGAGATGAGGGATCCTTTCCCTGTTTCGTAGGGAAAGAATTCCCGGCGTTCCCGTCGCATCTCAAGAGGAGGCGCTCTCCACAGGAAAGGCGAGAGGAACTCCAGGGTCGTGCCACCATTCCAAGATTCCCCCGGATGTGTCAGTCCATTCCAGAGGAACCTGTTTTCCCTGCACTGCCTTGACATTCAAGCCGAGGATAGACTCCCACCACGTGTGCACGTGGGACAGCCCTGTGGGAAAGCCTCGTGGGAAAGCCTCGAGGGAAAGACATAGATCCCTTGATCCACGCGGCGGACTGTGTGACACTGCTGCTACCACTCTGGAGGAAAGCGCAAGTGCATGCCCGCATTCGAGACGAGGACTGACTCCCCTGGGGAGACTCCAGAAGTACCCCAAGATCCATGTCAGCACTGGAGAGGAATCCTCAGGTTCCGGCCCCGAATCCACACAAGGTCTTATGCCCCGGCATCGACGGGAGAGGAATCCCGAGAGGCCCCCGAGGAACTCGCATGGGGACTGGCCTTTCCTGAGGCCACAGAGCGGGTCCCTGAGTTCCCCGTCATAGGTCGAGAGCACCTGCTGCAACTCGAGAAAATCCAGGAGGTTTTGCCTTCCAGGCGAGATGAGGCCCATTTCTGCTGAGGCTTCTCGAGGCTAATCACATCTAACCACTGGAACTTCCAAAGGGTTCTTCACACTCTTGCTGCAACTCAAGAATTTCCCCGACATACCCGTCTCCACTCGAGAGGAAGCAAGAGGGTCCCGCACACATCCAGGGGAGCCCCGTTTCCGCCTCCTAGCTCGAGAGGAGGGATCTTTTCCCTGTTTCGTAGGGAAAGAATTCCCGGCGTTCCCGTCGCATCTCAAGAGGAGGCGCTCTCCACAGGAAAGGCGAGAGGAAGTCCAGGGTCGTGCCACCATTCCAAGAGTCCCCCAGATGTGTCAGTCCATTCCAGAGGAACCTGTTTTCCCTGCACTGCCTTGACGATCAAGCCGAGGATCGACTCCCACCACGTGTGCACGTGGGACAGCCCTGTGGGAAATCCTCATGGGAAAGCCTCGTGGGAAAGACTCGAGGGAAAACTATAGATCCTTTGATCCACGCGGCGGACGGCGTGACACTGCTGCTACCGCTCTGGAGGAAAGCGCAAGTGCATGCCCGCATTCGAGACGAGGACTGACTCCCCTGGGGAGACTCCAGAAGTCCCCCAAGATCCATGTCAGCACTGGAGAGGAATCCTCAGGTTCCGGCCCCGACTCCACACAAGGTCTTAGGCCCCGGCATCGAAGGGAGAGGAATCCCGAGCGGCCCCCGTGGAACTCGCATGGGGCTGGCCTTTCCTGAGGCCACCAGAGCGGGTCCCCGAGGTCCCCGTCGTAAGTCGAGAGCACCTGCCGCAACTCGAGAAAATCCAGGAGGTTTTGCCCTCCAGGCGAGATGAGGCCCATTTCCGCTGAGGCTTCTCGAGGCTCATCACATCTAACCACTGGAACTTCCAAAGGGTCCTTCACACCCTTGCTGCAACTCAAGAACTTCCCCGACATACCCGTCTCCACTCGCGAGGAAGCACGAGGGTCCCGCACACATCCAGGGGAGCCCCGTTTCCGCCTCATAGCTCGAGATGAGGGATCCTTTCCCTGTTTCGTAGGGAAAGAATTCCCGGCCTTCCCGTCGCACCTCAAGAGGAGGCGCTCTCCACAGGAAAGGCGAGAGGAAGTCCAGGATCGTGCCACCATTCCAAGAGTCCCCCAAATGTGTCAGTCCATTCCAGAGGAACCTGTTTTCCCTGCACTGCCTTGACGTTCAAGCCGAGGATCGACTCCCACCACGTGTGCACGTGGGACAGCCCTGTGGAAAGCCTCGTGGGAAAGCCTCTTGGGAAAGACTCGAGGGAAAACTATAGATCCTTTGATCCACGCGGCGGACGGCGTGACACTGCTGCTACCGCTCTGGAGGAAAGCGCAAGTGCATGCCCGCATTCGAGACGAGGACTGACTCCCCTGGGGAGACTCCAGAAGTCCCCCAAGATCCATGTCAGCACTGGAGAGGAATCCTCAGGTTCCGGCCCCGAATCCACACAAGGTCTTAGGCCCCGGCATCGACGGGAGAGGAATCCCGAGAGGCCCCCGAGGAACTCGCATGGGGACTGGCCTTTCTTGAGGCCACCAGAGCGGGTCCCTGAGGTCCCCGTCGTAAGACGAGAGCACCTGCCGCAACTCGAGAAAATCCAGGAGGTTTTGCCCTCCAGGCGAGATGAGGCCCATTTCCACTGAGGCTTCTCGAGGCTAATCACATCTAATCACTGGAACTTCCAAAGGGTCCTTCACACCCTTGCTGCAACTCAAGAAGTTCCCCGACATACCCGTCTCCACTCGAGAGGAAGCACGAGGGTCCCGCACACATCCAGGGGAGCCCTGTTTCCGCCTCCTAGCTCGAGATGAGGGATCTTTTCCCTCTTTCGTAGGGAAAGAATTCCCAGAGTTCCCGTCGCATCTCAAGAGGAGGCGCTCTCCACAGGAAAGGCGAGAGGAACTCCAGGGTCCCGCCACCATTCCAAGAGTCCCCCAGATGTGTCATTCCATTCCAGAGGAACCTGTTTTCCCTGCACTGCCTTGACGTTCGAGCCGAGGATCGACTCCCACCACGTGTGCACGTGGGACAGCCCTGTGCGAAAGCCCCGTGGGAAAGCCTCGTGGGAAAGACTCGAGGGAAAAGCACAGATCCTTTGATCCACGCGGCGGACTGCGTGACACTGCTGCTACCGCTATGGAGGAAAGCGCAAGTGCATGCCCGCATTCGAGACGAGGACTGACTCCCCTGGGGAGACTCCAGAAGTACCCCAAGATCCATGTCAGCACTGGAGAGGAATCCTCAGGTTCCGGCCCCGAATCCACACAAGGTCTTATGCCCCGGCATCGACGGGAGAGGAATCCCGAGAGGCCCCCGAGGAACTTGCATGGGGACTGGCCGTTCCTGAGGCCACAGAGCGGGTCCCTGAGGTCCCCTTCAAAGGTCGAGTGCACCTGCTGCAACTCGAGAAAATCCCGGAGGTTTTCCCTTCCAGGCGAGATGAGGCCCATTTCTGCTGAGACTTCTCGAGGCTAATCACATCTAACCACTGGAACTTCCAAAGGGTTCTTCACACTCTTGCTGCAACTCAAGAAGTTCCCCGACGTACCCGTCTCCACTCGAGAGGAAGCACGAGGGTCCCGCACACCTCCAGGGGAGAACCGTTTCCGCCTCCTAGCTCGAGATGAGGGATCCTTTCCCTGTTTCGTAGGGAAAGAATTCCCGGCGTTCCCGTCGCATCTCAAGAGGAGGCGCTCTCCACAGGAAAGGCGAGAGGAACTCCAGGGTCGTGCCACCATTCCAAGAGTCCCCCAGATGTGTCAGTCCATTCCAGAGGAACCTGTTTTCCCTGCACCGCCTTGACGATCAAGCCGAGGATCGACTCCCAACACGTGTGCACGTGGGACAGCCCTGTGGGAAATCCTCATGGGAAAGCCTCGTGGGAAAGACTCGAGGGAAAACTATAGATCCTTTGATCCACGCGGCGGACGGCGTGACACTGCTGCTACCGCTCTGGAGGAAAGCGCAAGTGCATGCCCGCATTCGAGACGAGGACTGACTCCCCTGGGGAGACTCCAGAAGTCCCCCAAGATCCATGTCAGCACTGGAGAGGAATCCTCAGGTTCCGGCCCCGACTCCACACAAGGTCTTAGGCCCCGGCATCGAAGGGAGAGGAATCCCGAGCGGCCCCCGTGGAACTCGCATGGGGCTCGCCTTTCCTGAGGCCACCAGAGCGGGTCCCCGAGGTCCCCGTCGTAAGTCGAGAGCACCTGCCGCAACTCGAGAAAATCCAGGAGGTTTTGCCCTCCAGGCGACATGAGGCCCATTTCCACTGAGGCTTCTCGAGGCTCATCACATCTAACCACTGGAACTTCCAAAGGGTCCTTCACACCCTTGCTGCAACTCAAGAAGTTCCCCGACATACCCGTCTCCACTCGAGAGGAAGCACGAGGGTCCCGCACACATCCAGGGGAGCCCCGTTTCCGCCTCCTAGCTCTAGATGAGGGATCCTTTCCCTGTTTCGTAGGGAAAGAATTCCCGGCCTTCCCGTCGCACCTCAAGAGGAGGCGCTCTCCACAGGAAAGGCGAGAGGAAGTCCAGGGTCGTGCCACCATTCCAAGAGTCCCCCAAATGTGTCAGTCCATTCCAGAGGAACCTGTTTTCCCTGCACTGCCTTGATGTTCAAGCCGAGGATCGACTCCCACCACGTGTGCACGTGGGACAGCCCTGTGGAAAGCCTCGTGGGAAAGCCTCGTGGGAAAGACTCGAGGGAAAACCATAGATCCTTTAATCCACGCGGCGGACTGCGTGACACTGCTGCTACCGCTCTGGAGGAAAGCGCAAGTGCATGTCCGCATTCGAGACGAGGACTGACTCCCCTGGGGAGACTCCAGAAGTACCCCAAGATCCATGTTAGCACTGGAGAGGAATCCTCAGGTACCGGCCCCGAATCCACACAAGGCCTTAGGCCCCGTCATCGAAGGTAGATGAATCCCGAGAGGCCCCCCAGCAACTCGCAGGGCTTCTGGCCTTTCCTGAGGCCACCAGAGCGGGTCCTTGAGGTCGCCGTCATAAGTCAAGAGCACCTGCCGAAACTCGAGAAAATCCAGGAGGTTTTGCCCTCCAGGCCAGATGAGGTACATTTCCGCTGAGGCTTCTCAAGTCTAATCACACCTAACCTCTGGAACTTCCAAAAGGTCCTTCACACCCTTGCTGCAACACAAGAAGTTGCCTTGCATCCCCGTCTCCACTCTAGAGGAAACACGAGGGTCCTGGCTACATCCAGAGGAGCCCCGTTTCCCCCTCGTAGCTCGAGATGAGGGATCCTTTCGCTGCTTTTTCGGGAAAGAATTCTGGGCATTCCCGTCCCATCTCATGAGGAGGCACTCTCTACAGGAAAGGCAAGAGGAACTCCAGTGTCGGGCCACCATACCAAGGGTCCCCCAGATGTCTCAGTCCATTCCAGAGGAACCTGTTTTCCCTACACTGCCTCGACTTTCATGCTGAGGATCGCCTCCCACCATGGTGGCACGTGGGACAGCCCTGTGGGTGAGCCTCGTGGGAAAACCTCGAGGGAAAGCAACAGATCCCTTGATCCACTCGACAGGAAGCGTGACACTGATGCTACCTCTATGGAGGAAAGCGCACGTGCATGCCCGCATTCGAGACGAGGACTTACTCCCCTGGGGAGACTCCAGAATTACCCCAAGATCCATGTCAGCACTGGAGAGGAATCCTCAGGTTCTGGCCCCGACTCCACACTAGGTCTAAGGCCCCGGCATCGAAGGGAGAGGAATCCCGAGAGGCCCCCGAGCAACTCGCATGGGGACTGGCCTTTCCTGAGCCCACCAGAGCGGGTCCCTGTGTTCCCGTCGTAAGTCCAGAGTACGTGCCAAAACTCGAGAAAATCCAGGAGGTTTTGCCCTCCAGGCGAGATGAGGCCCATTTCCGCTGAGGCTTCTCGAGGCTAATCACATCTAACCACTGGAACTTCCAAAGGGTCCTTCACACCCTTGCTGCAACTCAAGAAGCTCCCCGACATACCCGTCTCCACTCGAGAGGAAGCACGAGGGTCCCGCACACATCCAGGGGAGCCCCGTTTCCGCCTCCTAGCTCGAGATGAGGGATCCTTTCCCTGTTTCGTAGGGAAAGAATTCCCGGCGTTCCCGTCGAATCTCAAGAGGAGGCGCTCTCCACAGGAAAGGCGAGAGGAACTCCAGGGTCGTGCCACCATTCCAAGAGTCCCCCAGATGTGTCAGTCCATTCCAGAGGAACCTGTTTTCCCTGCACTGCCTTGACGTTCAAGCCGAGGATCGACTCCCACCACGTGTGCACCTGGGACAGCCCTGTGGGAAAGCCTCGTGGGAAAGCCTCGTGGGAAAGACTCGAGGGAAAACCATAGATCATTTGATCCACGCCGCAGAATGTGTGACACTGCTGCTACCGCTCTGGAGGAAAGCGCAAGTGCATGCCCACATTTGAGACGAGGACTGACTCCCCTGGGGAGACCAGAAGTCCCCCAAGATCCATGTCAGCACTGGAGAGGAATCCTCAGGTTCCGGCCCCGACTCCACACAAGGTCTTAGGCCCCGGCATCGACGGGAGAGGAATCCCGAGAGGCCCCCGAGGAACTCGCATGGGGACTGGCCTTTCCTGAGCACACAAGAGCGGGTCCCTGAGTTCCCCGTCGTAAGTCCAGAGCACGTGCCAAAACTCGAGAAAATCCAGGAGGTTTTGCCCTCCAGGCGAGATGAGGCCCATTTCCGCTGAGGCTTCTCGAGGCTCATCACATCTAACCACTGCAACTTCCAAAGGGTCCTTCACACCCTTGCTGCAACTCAAGAAGTTCCCCGACATACCCGTCTCCACTCGAGAGGAAGCACGAGGGTCCCGCACACATCCAGGGGAGCCCCGTTTCCGCCTCCTAGCTCGAGATGAGGGATCCTTTCCCTGTTTCGTAGGGAAAGAATTCCCGGCATTCCCGTCACATCTCAAGAGGAGGCGCTCTCCACAGGAAAGGCGAGAGGAACTCCAGGGTCGTGCCACCATTCCAAGATTCCCCCGGATGTGTCAGTCCATTCCAGAGGAACCTGTTTTCCCTGCACTGCCTTGACGTTCAAGCCGAGGATCGACTCCCACCACGTGTGCACGTGGGACAGCCCTTTGGGAAAGCCTCGTGGGAAAGCCTCGAGGGAAAGACATAGATCCCTTGATCCACGCGGCGGACTGCGTGACACTGCTGCTACCACTCTGGAGGAAAGCGCAAGTGCATGCCCGCATTCGAGACGAGGACTGACTCCCCTGGGGAGACTCCAGAAGTACCCCAAGATCCATGTCAGCACTGGAGAGGAATCCTCAGGTTCCGGCCCCGAATCCACACAAGGTCTGATGCCCCGGCATCGACGGGAGAGGAATCCCGAGAGGCCCCCGAGGAACTTGCATGGGGACTGGCCGTTCCTGAGGCCACAGAGCGGGTCCCTGAGGTCCCCTTCATAGGTCGAGTGCACCTCCTGCAACTCGAGAAAATCCAGGAGGTTTTGCCTTCCAGGCGAGATGAGGCCCATTTCTGCTGAGGCTTCTCGAGGCTAATCACATCTAACCACTGGAACTTCCAAAGGGTTCTTCACACTCTTGCTGCAACTCAAGAAGTTCCCCGACGTACCCGTCTCCACTCGAGAGGAAGCACGAGGGTCCCGCACACCTCCAGGGGAGAACCGTTTCTGCCTCCTAGCTCGAGATGAGGGATCCTTTCCCTGTTTCGTAGGGAAAGAAATCCCGGCGTTCCCGTCGCATCTCAAGAGGAGGCGCTCTCCACAGGAAAGGCGAGAGGAACTCCAGGGTCGTGCCACCATTCCAAGAGTCCCCCAGATGTGTCAGTCCATTCCAGAGGAACCTGTTTTCCCTGCACTGCCTTGACGTTCAAGCCGAGGATCGACTCCCACCACGTGTGCACGTGGGACAGCCCTGTGGGAAAGCCTCATGGGAAAGCCTCGAGGGAAAGACTCGAGGGAAAACCATAGATCATTTGATCCACGCGGCAGAATGTGTGACACTGCTGCTACCGCTCTGGAGGAAAGCGCAAGTGCATGCCCGCATTCGAGACGAGGACTGACTCCCCTGGGGAGACTCCAGAAGTCCCCCAAGATCCATGTCAGCACTGGAGAGGAATCCTCAGGTTCCGGCCCCGACTCCACACAAGGTCTTAGGCCCGGCATGGACGGGAGAGGAATCCCGAGAGGCCCCCGAGGAACTCGCATGGGGACTGGCCTTTCCTGAGCACACCAGAGCGGGTCCCTGAGTTCCCCGTCGTAAGTCCAGAGCACGTGCCAAAACTCGAGAAAATCCAGGTGGTTTTGCCCTCCAGGCGAGATGAGGCCCATTTCGGCTGAGGCTTCTCGAGGCTCATCACATCTAACCACTGCAAATTCCAAAGGGTCCTTCACACCCTTGCTGCAACTCAAGAAGTTCCCCGACATACCCGTCTCCACTCGAGAGGAAGCACGAGGGTCCCGCACACATGCAGGGGAGCCCCGTTTCCGCCTCATAGCTCGAGATGAGGGATCCTTTCCCTGTTTCGTAGGGAAAGAATTCCCGGCTTTCCCGTTGCCTCTGAAGAGGAGGCGCTCTCCACAGGAAAGGCGAGAGGAACTCCAGGGTCGTGCCACCATTCCAAGATTCCCCCGGATGTGTCAGTCCATTCCAGAGGAACCTGTTTTCCCTGCACTGCCTTGACGTTCAAGCCGAGGATAGACTCCCACCACGTGTGCACGTGGGACAGCCCTGTGGGAAAGCCTCGTGGGAAAGCCTCGAGGGAAAGACATAGATCCCTTGATCCACGCGGCGGACTGTGTGACACTGCTGCTACCACTCTGGAGGAAAGCGCAAGTGCATGCCCGCATTCGAGACGAGGACTGACTCCCCTGGGGAGACTCCAGAAGTACCCCAAGATCCATGTCAGCACTGGAGAGGAATCCTCAGGTTCCGGCCCCGAATCCACACAAGGTCTTATGCCCCGGCATCGACGGGAGAGGAATCCCGAGAGGCCCCCGAGGAACTCGCATGGGGTCTGGCCTTTCCTGAGGCCACCAGAGCGGGTCCCCGAGGTCCCCGTCGTAAGTCGAGAGCACCTGCCGCAACTCGAGAAAATCCAGGAGGTTTTGCCCTCCAGGCGAGATGAGGCCCATTTCCGCTGAGGCTTCTCAGGGCTAATCACATGTAACCACTGGAACTTCCAAAGGGTCTTTCACACCCTTGCTGCAACTCAAGAAGTTCCCCAACATACCCGTCTCCACTCGAGAGGAAGCACGAGGGTCCCGCACATATCCAGGGGAGCCCCGTTTCCGCCTCCTAGCTCGAGAGGAGGGATCCTTTCCCTGTTTCGTAGGGAAAGAATTCCCGGAGTTCCCGTCGCATCTCAAGAGGAGGCGCTCTCCACAGGAAAGGCGAGAGGAACTCCAGGGTCCTGCCACCATTCCAAGAGTCCCCGAGATGTGTCATTCCAGTCCGGAGGAACCTGTTTTCCCTGCACTGCCTTGACGTTCAAGCCGAGGATCGACTCCCACCACGTGTGCACGTGGCACAGCCATGTGGGAAAGCCTCGTGGGAAAGCCTCGTGGGAAAGACTCGAGGGAAAACCATAGATCCTTTAATCCACGCGGCGGACTGCGTGACACTGCTGCTACCGCTCTGGAGGAAAGCGCAAGTGCATGCCCGCATTCGAGACGAGGACTGACTCCCCTGGGGAGACTCCAGAAGTACCCCAAGATCCATGTTAGCACTGGAGAGGAATCCTCAGGTTCCGGCCCCGAATCCACACAAGGCCTTAGGCCCCGTCATCGAAGGTAGATGAATCCCGAGAGGCCCCCCAGCAACTTGCACGGCGTCTGGCCTTTCCTGAGGCCACCAGAGCGGGTCCTTGTGGTCGCCGTCATAAGTCAAGAGCACCTGCCGAAACTCGAGAAAATCCAGGAGGTTTTGCCCTCCAGGCCAGATGAGGTCCATTTCCGCTGAGGCTTCTCGAAGCTAATCACACCTAACCTCTGGAACTTCCAAAAGGTCCTTCACACCCTTGCTGCAACACAAGAAGTTGCCTTGCATCCCCGTCTCCACTCTAGAGGAAGCACGAGGGTCCTGGCTACATCCAGAGGAGCCCCGTTTCCCCCTCGTAGCTCGAGATGAGGGATCCTTTCGCTGCTTTTTTGGGAAAGAATTCTGGGCATTCCCGTCCCATCTCATGAGGAGGCACTCTCTACAGGAAAGGCAAGAGGAACTCCAGTGTCGGGCCACCATACCAAGGGTCCCCCAGATGTCTCAGTCCATTCCAGAGGAACCTGTTTTCCCTACACTGCCTCGACTTTCATGCTGAGGATCGCCTCCCACCATGGTGGCACGTGGGACAGCCCTGTGGGTGAGCCTCGTGGGAAAACCTCGAGGGAAAGCAACAGATCCCTTGATCCACTCGACAGGAAGCGTGACACTGATGCTACCTCTATGGAGGAAAGCGCACGTGCATGCCCGCATTCGAGACGAGGACTTACTCCCTTGGGGAGACTCCAGAATTACCCCAAGATCCATGTCAGCAATGGAGAGGAATCCTCAGGTTCTGGCCCCGACTCCACACTAGGTCTAGGCCCCGGCATCGAAGGGAGAGGAATCCCGAGAGGCCCCCGAGCAACTCGCATGGGGACTGGCCTTTCCTGAGCCCACCAGAGCGGGTCCCTGAGTTCCCGTCGTAAGTCCAGAGTACGTGCCAAAACTCGAGAAAATCCAGGAGGTTTTGCCCTCCAGGCGAGATGAGGCCCATTTCCGCTGAGGCTTCTCGAGGCTAATCACATCTAACCACTGGAACTTCCAAAGGGTCCTTCACACCCTTGCTGCAACTCAAGAAGTTCCCCGACATACCCGTCTCCACTTGAGAGGAAGCACGAGGGTCCCGCACACATCCAGGGGAGCCCTGTTTCCGCGTCCTAGCTCGAGATGAGGGATCCTTTCCCTGTTTCGTAGGGAAAGAATTCCCGGAGTTCCCGTCGCATCTCAAGAGGAGGCGTTCTCCACAGGAAAGGCGAGAGGAACTCCAGGGTCCTGCCACCATTCCAAGAGTCCCCGAGATGTGTCAGTCCATTCCAGAGGAACCTGTTTTCCCTGCACTGCCTTGACGTTCAAGCCGAGGATCGACTCCCACCACGTGTGCACGTGGGACAGCCCTGTGGGAAAGCCTCGTGGGAAAGCCTCGTGGGAAAGACTCGAGGGAAAACCATAGATCCTTTAATCCACGCGGCGGACTGCGTGACACTGCTGCTACCGCTCTGGAGGAAAGCGCAAGTGCATGTCCGCATTCGAGACGAGGACTGACTCCCCTGGGGAGACTCCAGAAGTACCCCAAGATCCATGTTAGCACTGGAGAGGAATCCTCAGGTTCCGGCCCCGAATCCACACAAGGCCTTAGGCCCCGTCATCGAAGGTAGATGAATCCCGAGAGGCCCCCCAGCAACTCGCACAGCGTCTGGCCTTTCCTGAGGCCACCAGAGCGGGTCCTTGAGGTCGCCGTCATAAGTCAAGAGCACCTGCCGAAACTCGAGAAAATCCAGGAGGTTTTGCCCTCCAGGCCAGATGAGGTCCATTTCCGCTGAGGCTTCTCGAAGCTAATCACACCTAACCTCTGGAACTTCCAAAAGGTCCTTCACACCCTTGCTGCAACACAAGAAGTTGCCTTGCATCCCCGTCTCCACTCTAGAGGAAGCACGAGGGTCCTGGCTACATCCAGAGGAGCCCCTTTCCCCCTCGTAGCTCGAGATGAGGGATCCTTTCGCTGCATTTTCGGGAAAGAATTCTGGGCATTCCCGTCCCATCTCATGAGGAGGCACTCTCTACAGGAAAGGCAAGAGGAACTCCAGTGTCGGGCCACCATACCAAGGGTCCCCCAGATGTCTCAGTCCATTCCAGAGGAACCTGTTTTCCCTACACTGCCTCGACTTTCATGCTGAGGATAGCCTCCCACCATGGTGGCACGTGGGACAGCCCTGTGGGTGAGCCTCGTGGGAAAACCTCGAGGGAAAGCAACAGATCCCTTGATCCACTCGACAGGAAGCGTGACACTGATGCTACCTCTATGGAGGAAAGCGCACGTGCATGCCCGCATTCGAGACGAGGACTTACTCCCCTGGGGAGACTCCAGAATTACCCCAAGATCCATGTCAGCACTGGAGAGGAATCCTCAGGTTCTGGCCCCGACTCCACACTAGGTCTAAGGCCCCGGCATCGAAGGGAGAGGAATCCCGAGAGGCCCCCGAGCAACTCGCATGGGGACTGGCCTTTCCTGAGCCCACCAGAGCGGGTCCCTGAGTTCCCGTCGTAAGTCCAGAGTACGTGCCAAAACTCGAGAAAATCCAGGAGGTTTTGCCCTCCAGGCGAGATGAGGCCCATTTCCGCTGAGGCTTCTCGAGGCTCATCACATCTAACCACTGGAACTTCCAAAGGGTCCTTCACACCCTTGCTGCAACTCAAGAAGTTCGCCAACATACCCGTCTCCACTCGAGAGGAAGCACGAGGGTCCCGCACACATCCAGGGGAGCCCCGTTTCCGCCTCCTAGCTCGAGAGGAGGGATCCTTTCCCTGTTTCATAGGGAAAGAATTCCCGGCGTTCCCGGCGCATCTCAAGAGGAGGCGCTCTCCACAGGAAAGGCGAGAGCAACTCCAGGGTCGTGCCACCATTCCAAGAGTCCCCCAGATGTGTCAGTCCATTCCAGAAGAACCTGTTTTCCCTGCACTGCCTTGACGTTCAAGCCAAGGATCGACTCCCACCACGTGTGAACGTGGGACAGCCCTGTGGGAAAGCCTCGTGGGAAAGCCTCGTGGGAAAGACTCGAGGGAAAACCATAGATCCTTTGATCCACGCGGCGGACTGCGTGACACTGCTGCTACCGCTCTGGAGGAAAGCGCAAGTGCATGCCCGCATTCGAGACGAGGACTGACTCCCCTGGGGAGACTCCAGAACTACCCCAAGATCCATGTCAGCACTGGAGAGGAATCCTCAGGTTCCGGCCCCGACTCCACACAAGGTCGTAGGCCCCGGCATCGACGGGAGAGGAATCCCGAGAGGCCCCCGAGGAACTCGCATGGGGACTGGCCTTTCCTGAGGCCACCAGAGCGGGTCCCTGAGGGCCCCGTCGTAAGTCGAGAGCACCTGCCGCAACTCGAGAAAATCCATGAGGTTTTGCCCTCCAGGCGAGATGAGGCCCATTTCCGCTGAGGCTTCTCGAGGCTCATCACATCTAACCACTGCAACTTCCAAAGGGTCCTTCACACCCTTGCTGCAACTCAAGAAGTTCCCCGACATACCCGTCTCCACTCGAGAGGAAGCACGAGGGTCCCGCACACATGCAGGGGAGCCCCGTTTCCGCCTCATAGCTCGAGATGAGGGATCCTTTCCCTGTTTCGTAGGGAAAGAATTCCCGGCGTTCCCGTTGCCTCTGAAGAGGAGGCGCTCTCCACAGGAAAGGCGAGAGGAACTCCAGGGTCGTGCCACCATTCCAAGATTCCCCCGGATGTGTCAGTCCATTCCAGAGGAACCTGTTTTCCCTGCACTGCCTTGACGTTCAAGCCGAGGATAGACTCCCACCACGTGTGCACGTGGGACAGCCCTGTGGGAAAGCCTCGTGGGAAAGCCTCGAGGGAAAGACTCGAGGGAAAACCATAGATCCTTTAATCCACGCGGCGGACTGCGTGACACTGCTGCTACCGCTCTGGAGGAAAGCGCAAGTGCATGTCCGCATTCGAGACGAGGACTGACTCCCCTGGGGAGACTCCAGAAGTACCCCAAGATCCATGTCAGCACTGGAGAGGAATCCTCAGGTTCCGGCCCCGAATCCACACAAGGTCTTATGCCCCGGCATCGAAGGTAGATGAATCCCGAGAGGCCCCCCAGCAACTCGCACAGCGTCTGGCCTTTCCTGAGGCCACCAGAGCGGGTCCTTGAGGTCGCCGTCGTAAGTCGAGAGCACCTGCCGCAACTCGAGAAAATCCAGGAGGTTTTGCCCTCCAGGCCAGATGAGGTCCATTTCCGCTGAGGCTTCTCGAAGCTAATCACACCTAACCTCTGGAACTTCCAAAAGGTCCTTCACACCCTTGCTGCAACACAAGAAGTTGCCTTGCATCCCCGTCTCCACTCTAGAGGAAGCACGAGGGTCCTGGCTACATCCAGAGGAGCCCCTTTCCCCCTCGTAGCTCGAGATGAGGGATCCTTTCGCTGCTTTTTCGGGAAAGAATTCTGGGCATTCCCGTCCCATCTCATGAGGAGGCACTCTCTACAGGAAAGGCAAGAGGAACTCCAGTGTCGGGCCACCATACCAAGGGTCCCCCAGATGTCTCAGTCCATTCCAGAGGAACCTGTTTTCCCTACACTGCCTCGACTTTCATGCTGAGGATCGCCTCCCACCATGGTGGCACGTGGGACAGCCCTGTGGGTGAGCCTCGTGGGAAAACCTCGAGGGAAAGCAACAGATCCCTTCATCCACTCGACAGGAAGCGTGACACTGATGCTACCTCTATGGAGGAAAGCGCACGTGCATGCCCGCATTCGAGACGAGGACTTACTCCCCTGGGGAGACTCCAGAATTACCCCAAGATCCATGTCAGCACTGGAGAGGAATCCTCAGGTTCTGGCCCCGACTCCACACTAGGTCTAATGCCCCGGCATCGAAGGGAGAGGAATCCCGAGAGGCCCCCGAGCAACTCGCATGGGGACTGGCCTTTCCTGAGCCCACCAGAGCGGGTCCCTGAGTTCCCGTCGTAAGTCCAGAGTACGTGCCAAAACTCGAGAAAATCCAGGAGGTTTTGCCCTCCAGGCGAGATGAGGCCCATTTCCGCTGAGGCTTCTCGAGGCTCATCACATCTAACCACTGGAACTTCCAAAGGGTCCTTCACACCCTTGCTGCAACTCAAGAAGTTCCCCGACATACCCGTCTCCACTCGAGAGGAAGCACGAGAGTCCCGCACACATCCAGGGGAGCCCCGTTTCCGCCTCCTAGCTCGAGAGGAGGGAACCTTTCCCTATTTCGTAGGGAAAGAATTCTCGGCGTTCCGTCGCATCTCAAGAGGATGCGCTCTGCACAGGAAAGGCGAGAGGAACTCCAAGGTCGTGCCACCATTCCAAGAGTCCCCCAGAAGTGTCAGTCCATTCCAGAGGAACCTGTTTCCCTGCACTGCCTTGACGTTCAAGCCGAGGATCGACTCCCACCACGTGTGCACGTGGGACAGACCTGTGGGAAAGCCTCGTGGGAAAGCCTCGTGGGAAAGCCTCGAGTGAAAAACATAGATCCTTTGATCCACACGTCGGACTGCGTGACACTGCTGCTACCGCTTTGGAGGAAAGCGCAAGTGAATGCCCGCATTTGAGACGAGGACTGACTCCCCTGGGGAGACTCCAGAAGTACCCCAAGATCCATGTCAGCACTGGAGAGGAATCCTCAGGTTCCGGCCCCGACTCCACACAAGGTCTTAGGCCCCGGCATCGACGGGAGAGGAATCCCGAGCGGCCCCCGAGGAACTCGCATGGGGACTGGCCTTTCCTGAGGCCACCAGAGCGGGTCCCCGAGGTCCCCGTCGTAAGTCGAGAGCACCTGCCGCAACTCGAGAAAATCCAGGAGGTTTTGCCCTCCAGGCGAGAGAAGCCCATTTCCACTGAGGCTTCTCGAGGCTAATCACATCTAACCAGTGGAACTTCCAAAGGGTCCTTCACACCCTTGCTGCAACTCAAGAAGTTCCCCGACATACCCGTCTCCACTCGAGAGGAAGCACGAGGGTCCCGCACACATCCAGGGGAGCCCCGTTTCCGCCTCCTAGCTCGAGAGGAGGGATCGTTTCCCTGTTTCGTAGGGAAAGAAATCCCGGCGTTCCCGTCGCATCTCAAGAGGAGGCGCTCTCCACAGGAAAGGCGAGAGGAAGTCCAGGGTCGTGCCACCATTCCAAGAGTCCCCCAGATGTGTCAGTCCATTCCAGAAGAACCTGTTTTCCCTGCACTGCCTTGACATTCAAGCCGAGGATCGACTCCCACCACGTGTGCACGTGGGACAGCCCTGTGGGAAAGCCTCGTGGGAAAGCCTTGTGGGAAAGACTCAGGGGAAAACCATAGATCCTTTGATCCACGCGGCGTACTGCGTGACACTGCTGCTACCGCTCTGGAGTAAAGCGCAAGTGCATGCCCGCATTCGAGACGAGGACTGACTCCCCTGGGGAGACTCCAGAACTACCCCAAGATCCATGTCAGCACTGGAGAGGAATCCTCAGGTTCCGGCCCCGACTCCACACAAGGTCGTAGGCCCCGGCATCGACGGGAGAGGAATCCCGAGAGGCCCCCGAGGAACTCGCATGGGGACTGGCCTTTCGTGAGGCCACCAGAGCGGGTCCCCGATGTCCCCGTCGTAAGTCGAGAGCACCTGCTGCAACTCGAGAAAATCCAGGAGGTTTTGCCCTCCAGGAGAGATGAGGCCCATTTCCGCTGAGGCTTCTCGAGGCTAATCTCGCCTAACTTATGGAACTTCAAAAAGGTCCTTCACACCCTTGTTGCAACTCAAGAATTTCCCCGACATACCCTTCTCCACTCTAGAGGAAGCACGAGGGTCCCGCCCACATCCAGAGGAGCACCGTTTCCGCCTCGCAGCTCGAGATGAGGGATATGGTCACTGCTCTGTCGGGAAAGAATTTTGGGCGGTCCTGTCGCATCTCAAGGGGAGGTGCTCTCCACAGGATGGGCGAGAGGAATTCCAGCCTCGTGCCACCATTCCAAGAGTCGCCAGATATCTCAGTCCATTCCAGAGGAACTTGTTTTCCCTGCACTGCCTGGACTTTGATTGCGAGGATCGACTGCCACCACGGTGGCACGTGGTACAGCCCTGTGGGAAAGCCTCGAGGGAAAGCCTGGAGGGAAACTCACAGATCCCTTCATCCAGGCGATGGGAAGCGTGACACTGCTGCTACAGATCGGGAGGAAAGCGCACGTGAATGCCCCATTTGAGACGAGGACTTACTCCCCTGGCGAGACTCCAGAAGTACCCCAAGATCCATGTCAGCATTGGAGAGGAATCCTCAGGTTCCGGGCCCGACTCCAAACAAGGTCTTAGGCACCGACACAGAAGGGACAGGTTTCCTGAGAGGCCCACGAGCAACTGCAACGGGGACTGGCCTTTACTGAGGCCACCAGAGCGGGTCTCCGAGGTCCCCGTCGTAAGTCGAGAGCACCTGCCGCAACCGGAGAAAATCCAGGAGGTTTTGCCCTCCAGGCGAGATGAGGCCCATTTCCGCTGAGGCTTCTCGAGGCTAATCACATCTAACCACTGAAACTTCCAAAGGGTCTTTCACACTCTTGTTGCAACTCAAACAGTTCCCCGACGTACCCGTCTCCACTCGAGAGGAAGCACGAGGGTCCCGCACACATCCAGGGTAGCCCCGTTTCCGCCTCCTAGCTCGAGATGAGGGATCCTTTCCCTGTTTCGTAGGGAAAGAATTCCCGGCGTTCCCGTCGCATCTCAAGAGGAGGCGCTCTCCACTGGAAAGGCGAGAGGAACTCCAGGGTCGTTCCACCATTCCAAGAGTCCCCCAGATGTGTCAGTCCATTCCAGAGGAACCTGTTTTCCCTGCACTGCCTTGACGTTCAAGCCGAGGATCGACTCCCACCACGTGTGCACGTGGGACAGCCCTGTGGGAAAGCCTCGTGGGAAAGCCTCGTGGGAAAGAATCGAGGGAAAACCATAGATGCTTTGATCCACGCGGCGGACTGTGTGACACTGCTGCTACCGCTCTGGAGGAAAGCGCAAGTGCATGCTCGCATTCGTCACGAGGACTGACTCCCCTGGGGAGACTCCAGAAGTACCCCAAGATCCAAGTCAGCACTGGAGAGGAATCCTCAGGTTCCGGCCCCGACTCCACACAAGGTCTTAGGCCCGGGCATCGACGGGAGAGGAATCCCGAGAGGCCCCCGAGGAACTCGCATGGGGACTGGCCTTTCCTAAGGCCACCAGAGCGGGTCCCTGAGGTCCCCGTTGTAAGTCAAGAGCACCTGCCGCAACTCGAGAAAATCCAGGAGGTTTTGCCCTCCAGGCGAGATGAGGCCCATTTCCGCTGAGGCTTCTCGAGGCTCATCACATCTAACCACTGGAACTTCCAAAGGGTCCTTCACACCCTTGCTGCAACTCAAGAAGTTCCCCGACATACCCGTCTCCACTTGAGCGCAATCTCGAGGGTCCCGCACACATCCAGGGGAGCCCCGTTTCCACCTCCTACCTCGAGATGAGAGATCCTTTCCCTGTTTCGTAGGGAAAGAATTCCCGGCGTTCCCGTCGCATCTCAAGAGGAGGTGCTCTCCACAGGAAAGGCGAGAGGAACTCCAGGGTCGTTCCACCATTCCAAGAGTCCCCCCGATGTGTCAGTCCATTCCAGAGGAACCTGTTTTCCCTGCACTGCCTTGACGTTCAAGCCGAGGATCGACTCCCAAATGTGCACGTGGGACAGCCCTGTGGGAAAGCTCGTGGGAAAGCCTCCTGGGAAAGACTCGAGGGAAAGGCATAGATCCTTTGATCCACGCGTTGGACGGCGTGACACTGCTGCTACCGCTCTGCAGGAAACCGCAAGTGCATGCCCGCATTCGAGACGAGGACTGACTCCCCTGGGGAGACTCCAGAAGTACCCCAAGATCCATGTCAGCACTGGAGAGGAATCCTCAGGTTCCGGCCCCGAATCCACACAAGGTCTTATGCCCCGGCATCGACGGGAGAGGAATCCCGAGAGGCCCCCGAGGAACTCGCATGGGGTCTGGCCTTTCCTGAGGCCACCAGAGCGGGTCCCCGAGGTCCCCGTCGTAATTCGAGAGCACCTGCCGCAACTCGAGAAAATCCAGGAGGTTTTGCCCTCCAGGCGAGATGAGGCCCATTTCCGCTGAGGCTTCTCGACGCTAATCACATCTAACCACTGGAACTTCCAAAGGGTCTTTCACACCCTTACTGCAACTCAAGAAGTTCCCCGACATACCCGTCTCCACTCGAGAGGAAGCACGAGGGTCCCGCACACATCCAGGGGAGCCCCGTTTCCGCCTCCTAGCTCGAGATGAGGGATCCTTTCACTGTTTCGTAGGGAAAGAATTCCCGGAGTTCCCGTCGCATATCAAGAGGAGGCCCTCTCCACAGGAAAGGCGAGAGGAACTCCAGGGTCGTGCCACCATTCCAAGAGGCCCCCAGATGTGTCAGTCCATTCCAGAGGAACCTGTTTTCCCTGCACTGCCTTGACGTTCGAGCCGAGGATCGACTCCCACCACGTGTGCACGTGGGACCGCCCTGTGGGAAAGACTCGTGGGAAAGCCTCGTGGGAAAGACTCGAGGGAAAACCATAGATCCTTTGATCCACGCGGCGCACTGCGTGACACTGCTGCTACCGCTCTGGAGGAAAGCACAAGTGCATGCCCGCATTCGAGACGAGGACTGACTCCCCAGGGGAGACTCCAGGAGTACCCCAAGATCCATGTCAGCACTGGAGAGGAATCCAGAGGTTCCGGCCCCTAGTCCACACAAGGTCTTAGGCCCCGGCATCGAAGGGAGAGGAATCCCGAGAGGCCCCCGCGGAACTCCCATGGGGACTGGCCTTTCCTGAGGCCACCAGAGCGGGTCCCTGAGGGCCCCGTCGTAAGTCGAGAGCACCTGCCGCAACTCGAGAAAATCCAGGAGGTTTTGCCCTGCAGGCGAGATGATGCCCATTTCCGCTGAGGCTTCTCGAGGCTAATCACATCTAACCACTGGAACTTCCAAAGGGTCCTTCACACCCTTGCTGCAACTCAAGAAGTTCCCCGACATACCCGTCTCCACTCGAGAGGAAGCACGAGGGTCCCGCACACATCCAGGGGAGCCCCGTTTCCGCCTCCTAGCTCGAGATGAGGGATCCTTTCCCTGTTTCGTAGGGAAAGAATTCCCGGCGTTCCCGTCGCATCTCAAGAGGAGGCGCTCTCCACAGGAAAGGCGAGAGGAACTCCAGGGTCCCGCCACCATTCCAAGAGTCCCCCAGATGTGTCAGTCCATTCCAGAGGAACCTGTTTTCCCGGCACTGCCTTGACGTTCAAGCGGAGGATCGGCTCCCACCAAGTGTGCACGTGGGACAGCCCTGTGGGAAAGCCTCGTGGGAAAGCCACGTGGGAAAGACTCGAGGGAAAACCATAGATCTTTGATCCACGCGGCGGATTGCGTGACACTCCTGCTACCGCTCTGGAGGAAAGCGCAAGTGCATGCCCACATTCGAGACGAGGACTGACTCCCCTGGGGAGTCTCCAGAAGTACCCCAAGATCCATGTCAGCACTGGAGAGGAATCCTCAGGTTCCGGCCCCGACTCCACACAAGGTCTTAGGCCCCGGCATCGACGGGAGAGGAATCCCGAGAGGCCCCCGAGGAACTCGCATGGGGACTGGCCTTTCCTGAGGCCACCAGAGCGGGTCCCCGAGGTCCCCGTCGTACGTCGAGAGCACCTGCCGCAACTCGAGAATATCTAGGAGGTTTTGCCCTCCAAGCGAGATGAGGCCCATTTCCGCTGAGGCTTCTCGAGGCTCATCACATCTAACCACTGGAACTTCCAAAGGGTCCTTCACACCCTTGCTGCAACTCAAGAAGTTCCCCAACATACCCGTCTCCACTCGAGAGGAAGCACGAGCGTCCCGCACCCATCCAGTGGAGACCCGTTTCCGCCTCCTAGCTCGAGATGAGGGATCCTTTCCCTGTTTAGTAGGGAAAGAATTCCCGGCATTCCCGTCGAATCTCAAGAGGAGGCGCTCTCCACAGGAAAGGCGAGAGGATGTCCAGGGTCGTGCCACCATTCCAAGAGTCCCCCAGATGTGTCAGTCCATTCCAGAGGAACTTGTTTTCCCTGCACTGCCTTGACGTTGAAGCCGAGGATCGACTCCCACCACGTGTGCACGTGGGACAGCCCTGTGGGAAAGCCTCGTGGGAAGGCCTCGAGGGAAAGACTCGAGGGAAAACCATAGATCCTTTGATCCACGCGGCGGACTGCGTGACACTGCTGCTACCGCTCTGGAGGAAAGCGCAAGTGCATGCCCGCATTCGAGACGAGGACTGACTCCCCTGGGGAGACTCCAGAAGTACCCCAAGATCCATGTCAGCACTGGAGAGGAATCCTCAGGTTCCGGCCCCGACTCCACACAAGGTCTTAGGCCCCGGCATCGACGGGAGAGGAATCCCGAGCGGCCCCCGAGGAACTCGCATGGGGACTGGCCTTTCCTGAGGCCACCAGAGCGGGTCCCCGAGGTCCCCGTCGTAAGTCGAGAGCACCTGCCGCAACTCGAGAAAATCCAGGAGGTTTTGCCCTCCAGGCGAGAGAAGCCCATTTCCACTGAGGCTTCTCGAGGCTAATCACATCTAACCAGTGGAACTTCCAAAGGGTCCTTCACACCCTTGCTGCAACTCAAGAAGTTCCCCGACATACCCGTCTCCACTCGAGAGGAAGCACGAGGGTCCCGCACACATCCAGGGGAGCCCCGTTTCCGCCTCCTAGCTCGAGAGGTGGGATCGTTTCCCTGTTTCGTAGGGAAAGAATTCCCGGCGTTCCCGTCGCATCTCAAGAGGAGGCGCTCTCCACAGGAAAGGCGAGAGGAAGTCCAGGGTCGTGCCACCATTCCAAGAGTCCCCCAGATGTGTCAGTCTATTCCAGAAGAACCTGTTTTCCCTGCACTGCCTTGACATTCAAGCCGAGGATCGACTCCCACCACGTGTGCACGTGGGACAGCCCTGTGGGAAAGCCTCGTGGGAAAGCCTCGTGGGAAAGACTCAGGGGAAAACCATAGATCCTTTGATCCACGCGGCGTACTGCGTGACACTGCTGCTACCGCTCTGGAGGAAAGCGCAAGTGCATGCCCGCATTCGAGACGAGGACTGACTCCCCTGGGGAGACTCCAGAACTACCCCAAGATCCATGTCAGCACTGGAGAGGAATCCTCAGGTTCCGGCCCCGACTCCACACAAGGTCGTAGGCCCCGGCATCGACGGGAGAGGAATCCCGAGAGGCCCCCGAGGAACTCGCATGGGGACTGGCCTTTCGTGAGGCCACCAGAGCGGGTCCCCGATGTCCCCGTCGTAAGTCGAGAGCACCTGCTGCAACTCGAGAAAATCCAGGAGGTTTTGCCCTCCAGGAGAGATGAGGCCCATTTCCGCTGAGGCTTCTCGAGGCTAATCTCGCCTAACTTATGGAACTTCAAAAAGGTCCTTCACACCCTTGTTGCAACTCAAGAATTTCCCCGACATACCCTTCTCCACTCTAGAGGAAGCACGAGGGTCCCGCCCACATCCAGAGGAGCACCGTTTCCGCCTCGCAGCTCGAGATGAGGGATATGGTCACTGCTCTGTCGGGAAAGAATTTTGGGCGGTCCTGTCGCATCTCAAGGGGAGGTGCTCTCCACAGGATGGGCGAGAGGAATTCCAGCCTCGTGCCACCATTCCAAGAGTCGCCAGATATCTCAGTCCATTCCAGAGGAACTTGTTTTCCCTGCACTGCCTGGACTTTGATTGCGAGGATCGACTGCCACCACGGTGGCACGTGGTACAGCCCTGTGGGAAAGCCTCGAGGGAAAGCCTGGAGGGAAACTCACAGATCCCTTCATCCAGGCGATGGGAAGCGTGACACTGCTGCTACAGATCGGGAGGAAAGCGCACGTGAATGCCCCATTTGAGACGAGGACTTACTCCCCTGGCGAGACTCCAGAAGTACCCCAAGATCCATGTCAGCATTGGAGAGGAATCCTCAGGTTCCGGGCCCGACTCCAAACAAGGTCTTAGGCACCGACACAGAAGGGACAGGTTTCCTGAGAGGCCCACGAGCAACTGCAACGGGGACTGGCCTTTACTGAGGCCACCAGAGCGGGTCTCCGAGGTCCCCGTCGTAAGTCGAGAGCACCTGCCGCAACCGGAGAAAATCCAGGAGGTTTTGCCCTCCAGGCGAGATGAGGCCCATTTCCGCTGAGGCTTCTCGAGGCTAATCACATCTAACCACTGAAACTTCCAAAGGGTCTTTCACACTCTTGTTGCAACTCAAACAGTTCCCCGACGTACCCGTCTCCACTCGAGAGGAAGCACGAGGGTCCCGCACACATCCAGGGTAGCCCCGTTTCCGCCTCCTAGCTCGAGATGAGGGATCCTTTCCCTGTTTCGTAGGGAAAGAATTCCCGGCGTTCCCGTCGCATCTCAAGAGGAGGCGCTCTCCACTGGAAAGGCGAGAGGAACTCCAGGGTCGTTCCACCATTCCAAGAGTCCCCCAGATGTGTCAGTCCATTCCAGAGGAACCTGTTTTCCCTGCACTGCCTTGACGTTCAAGCCGAGGATCGACTCCCACCACGTGTGCACGTGGGACAGCCCTGTGGGAAAGCCTCGTGGGAAAGCCTCGTGGGAAAGAATCGAGGGAAAACCATAGATGCTTTGATCCACGCGGCGGACTGTGTGACACTGCTGCTACCGCTCTGGAGGAAAGCGCAAGTGCATGCTCGCATTCGTCACGAGGACTGACTCCCCTGGGGAGACTCCAGAAGTACCCCAAGATCCAAGTCAGCACTGGAGAGGAATCCTCAGGTTCCGGCCCCGACTCCACACAAGGTCTTAGGCCCGGGCATCGACGGGAGAGGAATCCCGAGAGGCCCCCGAGGAACTCGCATGGGGACTGGCCTTTCCTAAGGCCACCAGAGCGGGTCCCTGAGGTCCCCGTTGTAAGTCAAGAGCACCTGCCGCAACTCGAGAAAATCCAGGAGGTTTTGCCCTCCAGGCGAGATGAGGCCCATTTCCGCTGAGGCTTCTCGAGGCTCATCACATCTAACCACTGGAACTTCCAAAGGGTCCTTCACACCCTTGCTGCAACTCAAGAAGTTCCCCGACATACCCGTCTCCACTTGAGCGCAATCTCGAGGGTCCCGCACACATCCAGGGGAGCCCCGTTTCCACCTCCTACCTCGAGATGAGAGATCCTTTCCCTGTTTCGTAGGGAAAGAATTCCCGGCGTTCCCGTCGCATCTCAAGAGGAGGTGCTCTCCACAGGAAAGGCGAGAGGAACTCCAGGGTCGTTCCACCATTCCAAGAGTCCCCCAGATGTGTCAGTCCATTCCAGAGGAACCTGTTTTCCCTGCACTGCCTTGACGTTCAAGCCGAGGATCGACTCCCAAATGTGCACGTGGGACAGCCCTGTGGGAAAGCTCGTGGGAAAGCCTCCTGGGAAAGACTCGAGGGAAAGGCATAGATCCTTTGATCCACGCGTTGGACGGCGTGACACTGCTGCTACCGCTCTGCAGGAAACCGCAAGTGCATGCCCGCATTCGAGACGAGGACTGACTCCCCTGGGGAGACTCCAGAAGTACCCCAAGATCCATGTCAGCACTGGAGAGGAATCCTCAGGTTCCGGCCCCGAATCCACACAAGGTCTTATGCCCCGGCATCGACGGGAGAGGAATCCCGAGAGGCCCCCGAGGAACTCGCATGGGGTCTGGCCTTTCCTGAGGCCACCAGAGCGGGTCCCCGAGGTCCCCGTCGTAATTCGAGAGCACCTGCCGCAACTCGAGAAAATCCAGGAGGTTTTGCCCTCCAGGCGAGATGAGGCCCATTTCCGCTGAGGCTTCTCGACGCTAATCACATCTAACCACTGGAACTTCCAAAGGGTCTTTCACACCCTTACTGCAACTCAAGAAGTTCCCCGACATACCCGTCTCCACTCGAGAGGAAGCACGAGGGTCCCGCACACATCCAGGGGAGCCCCGTTTCCGCCTCCTAGCTCGAGATGAGGGATCCTTTCACTGTTTCGTAGGGAAAGAATTCCCGGAGTTCCCGTCGCATATCAAGAGGAGGCCCTCTCCACAGGAAAGGCGAGAGGAACTCCAGGGTCGTGCCACCATTCCAAGAGGCCCCCAGATGTGTCAGTCCATTCCAGAGGAACCTGTTTTCCCTGCACTGCCTTGACGTTCGAGCCGAGGATCGACTCCCACCACGTGTGCACGTGGGACCGCCCTGTGGGAAAGACTCGTGGGAAAGCCTCGTGGGAAAGACTCGAGGGAAAACCATAGATCCTTTGATCCACGCGGCGCACTGCGTGACACTGCTGCTACCGCTCTGGAGGAAAGCACAAGTGCATGCCCGCATTCGAGACGAGGACTGACTCCCCAGGGGAGACTCCAGGAGTACCCCAAGATCCATGTCAGCACTGGAGAGGAATCCAGAGGTTCCGGCCCCTAGTCCACACAAGGTCTTAGGCCCCGGCATCGAAGGGAGAGGAATCCCGAGAGGCCCCCGCGGAACTCCCATGGGGACTGGCCTTTCCTGAGGCCACCAGAGCGGGTCCCTGAGGGCCCCGTCGTAAGTCGAGAGCACCTGCCGCATCTAGAGAAAATCCAGGAGGTTTTGCCCTGCAGGCGAGATGATGCCCATTTCCGCTGAGGCTTCTCGAGGCTAATCACATCTAACCACTGGAACTTCCAAAGGGTCCTTCACACCCTTGCTGCAACTAAAGAAGTTCCCCGACATACCCGTCTCCACTCGAGAGGAAGCACGTGGGGTCCCGCACACATCCAGGGGAGCCCCGTTTCCGCCTCCTAGCTCGAGATGAGGGATCCTTTCCCTGTTTCGTAGGGAAAGAATTCCCGGCGTTCCCGTCGCATCTCAAGAGGAGGCGCTCTCCACAGGAAAGGCGAGAGGAACTCCAGGGTCCCGCCACCATTCCAAGAGTCCCCCAGATGTGTCAGTCCATTCCAGAGGAACCTGTTTTCCCGGCACTGCCTTGACGTTCAAGCGGAGGATCGGCTCCCACCAAGTGTGCACGTGGGACAGCCCTGTGGGAAAGCCTCGTGGGAAAGCCTCGTGGGAAAGACTCGAGGGAAAACCATAGATCTTTGATCCACGCGGCGGATTGCGTGACACTCCTGCTACCGCTCTGGAGGAAAGCGCAAGTGCATGCCCACATTCGAGACGAGGACTGACTCCCCTGGGGAGTCTCCAGAAGTACCCCAAGATCCATGTCAGCACTGGAGAGGAATCCTCAGGTTCCGGCCCCGACTCCACACAAGGTCTTAGGCCCCGGCATCGACGGGAGAGGAATCCCGAGAGGCCCCCGAGGAACTCGCATGGGGACTGGCCTTTCCTGAGGCCACCAGAGCGGGTCCCCGAGGTCCCCGTCGTACGTCGAGAGCACCTGCCGCAACTCGAGAATATCTAGGAGGTTTTGCCCTCCAAGCGAGATGAGGCCCATTTCCGCTGAGGCTTCTCGAGGCTCATCACATCTAACCACTGGAACTTCCAAAGGGTCCTTCACACCCTTGCTGCAACTCAAGAAGTTCCCCAACATACCCGTCTCCACTCGAGAGGAAGCACGAGCGTCCCGCACCCATCCAGTGGAGACCCGTTTCCGCCTCCTAGCTCGAGATGAGGGATCCTTTCCCTGTTTAGTAGGGAAAGAATTCCCGGCATTCCCGTCGAATCTCAAGAGGAGGCGCTCTCCACAGGAAAGGCGAGAGGATGTCCAGGGTCGTGCCACCATTCCAAGAGTCCCCCAGATGTGTCAGTCCATTCCAGAGGAACTTGTTTTCCCTGCACTGCCTTGACGTTGAAGCCGAGGATCGACTCCCACCACGTGTGCACGTGGGACAGCCCTGTGGGAAAGCCTCGTGGGAAGGCCTCGAGGGAAAGACTCGAGGGAAAACCATAGATCCTTTGATCCACGCGGCGGACTGCGTGACACTGCTGCTACCGCTCTGGAGGAAAGCGCAAGTGCATGCCCGCATTCGAGACGAGGACTGACTCCCCTGGGGAGACTCCAGAAGTACCCCAAGATCCATGTCAGCACTGGAGAGGAATCCTCAGGTTCCGGCCCCGACTCCACACAAGGTCTTAGGCCACGGCATCGACGGGAGAGGAATCCCGTGAGGCCCCCGAGTAACTCGCATGGGGACTGGCCTTTCCTGAGGCCACAAGAGCGGGTCCCTGAGGTCCCCGTTGTAAGTCGAGAGAACCTGCCGCAACTCGACAAAATCCAGGAGGCTTTGCCCTCCAGGCGAGATGAGGCCCATTTCCGCTGAGGCTTCTCAAGGCTAATCACATCTAACCACTGGAACTTCCAAAGGGTCCTTCACACCCTTGCTGCAACTCAAGAAGTTCCCCGACATACCCGTCTCCACTCGAGAGGAAGCACGAGGGTCCCGCACACATCCAGGCGAGCCCCGTTTCCACCTCCTAGCTGGAGATGAGGGATCCTTTCCCTGTTTCGTAGGGAAAGAATTCCCGGCGTTCCAGGCGCATCTCAAGAGGAGGCGCTCTCCAGAGGAAAGGCGAGAGGAACTCCAGGGTCGTGCCACCATTCCAAGAGTCCCCCAGATGTGTCAGTCCATTCCGGAGATACCTGTTTTCCCTACACTTCCTTGACGTTCAAGCCGAGGATCGACTCCCACCACGTGTGCACGTGGGACAGCCCTGTGGGAAAGCCTCGTGGGAAAGCCTCGTGGGAAAGAATCGAGGGAAAACCATAGATGCTTTGATCCACGCGGCGGACTGTGTGACACTGCTGCTACCGCTCTGGAGGAAAGCGCAAGTGCATGCTCGCATTCGTCACGAGGACTGACTCCCCTGGGGAGACTCCAGAAGTACCCCAAGATCCAAGTCAGCACTGGCGAGGAATCCTCATGTTCCGGCCCCGACTCCACACAAGGTCTTAGGCCCCGGCATCGACGGGAGAGGAATCCCGAGAGGCCCCCGAGGAACTCGCATGGGGACTGGCCTTTCCTGAGGCCACCAGAGCAGGTCCCTGAGGTCCCCGTCGTAAGTCGAGAGCACCTGCCGCAACTCGAGAAAATCCAAGAGGTTTTGCCCTCCAGGCGAGATGAGGCCCATTTCCCCTGAGGCTTCTCGAGGCTAATCACATCTAACCACTGGAACTTCCAAAGGGTCCTTCACACCCTTGCTGCAACTAAAGAAGTTCCCCGACATACCCGTCTCCACTCGAGAGGAAGCACGAGGGTCCCACACACATCCAGGGGAGCCCCGTTTCCGCCTCCTAGCTCGAGATGAGGGATCCTTTCCCTGTTTCGTAGGGAAAGAATTCCCGGCGTTCCCGTCGCATCTCAAGAGGAGGCGCTCTCCACAGGAAAGGCGAGAGGAACTCCAGGGTCCCGCCACCATTCCAAGAGTCCCCCAGATGTGTCAGTCCATTCCAGAGGAACCTGTTTTCCCGGCACTGCCTTGACGTTCAAGCGGAGGATCGGCTCCCACCAAGTGTGCACGTGGGACAGCCCTGTGGGAAAGCCTCGTGGGAAAGCCTCGTGGGAAAGACTCGAGGGAAAACCATAGATCTTTGATCCACGCGGCGGATTGCGTGACACTCCTGCTACCGCTCTGGAGGAAAGCGCAAGTGCATGCCCACATTCGAGACGAGGACTGACTCCCCTGGGGAGTCTCCAGAAGTACCCCAAGATCCATGTCAGCACTGGAGAGGAATCCTCAGGTTCCGGCCCCGACTCCACACAAGGTCTTAGGCCCCGGCATCGACGGGAGAGGAATCCCGAGAGGCCCCCGAGGAACTCGCATGGGGACTGGCCTTTCCTGAGGCCACCAGAGCGGGTCCCCGAGGTCCCCGTCGTACGTCGAGAGCACCTGCCGCAACTCGAGAATATCTAGGAGGTTTTGCCCTCCAAGCGAGATGAGGCCCATTTCCGCTGAGGCTTCTCGAGGCTCATCACATCTAACCACTGGAACTTCCAAAGGGTCCTTCACACCCTTGCTGCAACTCAAGAAGTTCCCCAACATACCCGTCTCCACTCGAGAGGAAGCACGAGCGTCCCGCACCCATCCAGTGGAGACCCGTTTCCGCCTCCTAGCTCGAGATGAGGGATCCTTTCCCTGTTTAGTAGGGAAAGAATTCCCGGCATTCCCGTCGAATCTCAAGAGGAGGCGCTCTCCACAGGAAAGGCGAGAGGAACTCCAGGGTCGTGCCACCATTCCAAGAGTCCCCCAGATGTGTCAGTCCATTCCAGAGGAACCTGTTTTCCGTGCACTGCCTTGACGTTCAAGCCGAGGATCGACTCCCACCACCTGTGCACGTGGGACAGCCCTGAGGGAAAGCCTCGTGGGAAAGCCTAGCCTGGTTGGAAAGACTCGAGGCAAAACCATAGATGCTTTGATCCATGCGGCGGACTGCGTGACACTGCTGCTACCGCTCTGGAGGAAAGCGCAAGTGCATCCCCGCATTCTAGACGAGGACTGACTCCCCGGGGGAGACTCCAGAAGTACCCCAAGATCCATGTCAGCACTGGAGAGGAATCCTCAGGTTCCGGCCCCGACTCCACACAAGGTCTTAGGCCCCGGCATCGACGGGAGAGGAATCCCGAGAGGCCCCCGAGGAACTCGCATGGGGACTGGCCTTTCCTGAGGCCACCAGAGCGGGTCCCCGAGGTCCCCGTCATAAGTCAAGAGCACTTGCCGCAACTCGAGAAAATCCAGGAGGTTTTGCCCTCCAGGCGAGATGAGGCCCATTTCCGCTGAGGCTTCTCCAGGCTCATCACATCTAACCACGGGAACTTCCAAAGGTGCCTTCACACCCTTGCTGCAACTCAAGAAGTTCCCCGACATACCCGTCTCCACTCGAGAGGAAGCACGAGGGTCCCGCACACATCCAGGGGAGCCCCGTTTCCGCCTCCTAGCTCGAGAGGAGGGATCCATTCCCTGTTTCGTAGAGAAAGAATTCTCGGCGTTCCCGTCGCATCTCAAGAGGAGGCGCTCTCCACAGGAAAGGCGAGAGGAAGTCCACGGTCGTGCCACCATTCCAAGAGTCCCCCAGATGTGTCAGTCCATTCCAGAGGAACCTGTTTTCCCTGCACTGCCTTGACGTTCAAGCCGAGGATCGACTCCCACCACGTATGCACGTGGGACAGCCCTGTGGGAAAGCCTCGTGGGAAAGCCTCGTGGGAAAGACTCGAGGGAAAACCATAGATCCTTTGATCCACGCTGCGGACTGCGTGACACTGCTGCTACCGCTCTGGAGGAAAGCGCAAGTGCATGACCGCATTCGAGACGAGGACTGACTCCCCTGGGGAGACTCCAGAAGTACCCCAAGATGCATGTCAGCACTGGAGAGGAATCCTCAGGTTCCGGCCCCGACTGCACACAAGGTCTTAGGCCCCGGCATCGGCGGGAGAGGAATCCTGAGAGGCCCCCGAGGAACTCGCATGGGGACTGGCCTTTCCTGAGGCCACCAGAGCGGGTCCCTGAGGTCCCCTTCGTAAGTCGAGAGCACCTGCCGCAACTCGAGAAAATCCAGGAGGTTTTGCCCTCATGGGGAGATGAGGCCCATTTCCTCTGAGGCTTCTCGAAGCTAATCACACCTAACCTCTGGAACTTCCAAAAGGTCCTTCACACCCTTGCTGCAACACAAGAAGTTGCCTTGCATTCCCGTCTCCACTCTAGAGGAAGCACGAGGGTCCTGGCTACATCCAGAGGTGCCCCGTTTCCCCCTCGTAGCTCGAGATAAGGGATCCTTTCGCTGCTTTTTCGGGAAAGAATTCTGGGCATTCCCGTCCCATCTCATGAGGATGCACTCACCACAGGAAAGGCGAGAGGAACTTCAGTGTCGGGCAACCATACCAAGGGCCCCCAGATGTGTCAGTCCATTCCAGAGGAACCTGTTTTCCCTACACTGCCTCGACTTTCAAGCTGAGGATCGCCTCCCACCATGGTGGCACGTGGGACAGCCCTGTGGGTGAGCCTCGTGGGAAAACCTCGAGGGAAAGCAACAGATCCCTTGATCCACTCGACAGGAAGCGTGACACTGCTGCTACCTCTCTGGAGGAAAGCGCACGTGCATGCCCGCATTCGAGACGAGGACTGACTCCCCTGGGGAGACTCCAGAATTACCCCAAGATCCATGTCAGCACTGGAGAGGAATCCTCAGGTTCTGGCCCCGACTCCACACAAGGTCTAAGGCCCCGGCATCGAAGGGAGAGGAATCCCGAGAGGCCCCCGAGCAAGTCGCAT